>NW_024609836.1:48288590-48888590 GCF_016920785.2 Ixodes scapularis | reverse complement strand
GCTACGAAAACCCGAACGTTAAAAAATTAGGAGTAGGATTTAAACTTCTAAAAATCACAGATATAGAAAGCTTAAATGTCATATATGTTTCGACAGATGTGTGTCGGTAATCGCTTGTTTCTGAAATATTTACGACTAACTTCCGGTCCTCAAGATGCCTCCAGCAGACGACGAATGCAAGTAGTATGTCGTTTGCCACATTCCCGCCGGCCCAGCCGGCGCCGGCGTCTGAATCGTGTGAATAAAGACGATATTCTGTTATTGAATTTGTTTGAAATATAATTAGTTTCAGACACTTAAAAGAATTCATAGTGGGGTGCGATGCAAAATATGGTTTATTGAAGGTCCGGTCGTCGATCGAGATGATCGTCTGCTAAAAGATTGCATTGCACCCGTGAGAAAAGCACTTCAGGAGATCGGTTGAGATCGCAAATTTTGTTTGCGGACTCCCGCTATGGGAGGGTGCTTCGTGGTTGTAACCATCACGTGGAGAAAGATTTGAGCAGTTTATTCAGATTTCCGAAAGACTCCGAAGCGTGATAAAACTGGATAAAAAATATAAGGTGAGTTTATTACAGATTGTACTCGCATCGCGGGTTCGATGGAGATCTTCACCAAAAGAGCACATCCACGGATCTTGATGTATACCAAGGAAAAAAAAAAGCAAAATACTGCGAAATCGCGATAGACATGCAATTTTTTAATAACCTGACAACCTCAACAATAATAAACGACTTACCTCGACGGCTTACGATTTGTTTCTCATGCTGGCCTGGATTATGCCGGTAATGCACTTCAGGTCGTCGTCGTAACTGATCTGCATGACGTGGTTTGATTTTACGGCATTTTTACCCCTTTGAACTAAGCTGGGTTCTTCACAGAAAAAAACGCACATCGTGGGAACCTCTACGGCCATGGCGATGCACTTGTTTTTGTTGCTCGTTTACCAACGCAATTCAATAAAGACACCTGTTGCAACAGAGGCCAGCAAATCTATCTTGTCTTCTGCTACCAAAGCAAAGCGGAGTGTAATACTTCAGAAATGGCTTTCATCGTTGCAATACGACACTGAGACGACAATAAGATCTTCATAATTATATAACAAGAAGTTAGATTGTTTAAAAAATGATTTACTTACTTGTAAGCAAAAACCTAGGCTCATGTGGAGTCTCCATGCATTAGTCTATAGCAGGGGTCTCCAAACTTTTTGGCTAAGGGGCCGGATGGAGGCTCTGTCTCTGTCTCAAGGGTCGGAAATATAAATGAGCAGATGTAAATGAGGAAAATCTAAATAAATAATCCTAGATGTCTAAGCATTTAAATATACAATATATAAAGTTAAGTAAACATGAAACAACAAGATTCTAAGGTGGATGAATGCATTCACTTTGTTATGAAATTTAATCACTTAGCTGCTTATGACATCGCACAATAATTGGAGCCCAGAAAACATACCAGCATAAACCAGAGCGCATAGGAACTTTGGCACGTTTACACAGGGCAGCAGACTAGTGAGAACGATAGAAGTTATGCTGACAATGTTTAATAGGTACGACGTAGTACACCAAGCGCAATATACGTAGGGACGTAAATTAATTTTAACGTACTTAGTTTGCCAGATATGGAACAGGGGACTAGGAGTGTAGGTTCTGCTAATGACAATGTCCAATTACTAATATGACCAGAGGACACGCCTTACGGTAGGCAGTTTTCTCTCGTTTTTTTTCTGGTAACTTCGTTTACGCGGTTGGTGCGCGCCGCGGCGACGTTTTACACGCGCTTATTTTTTTGCCAGTAGCAGCGGGCGTGCTGGAAGCGGGCCGTGGGCCGGGCTCCATTGGGAGAACTGCAGCCAGCCACGGGCCGGTCGGAAGACCTCCGCGGGCCGGATTTGGCCCGCGGGCCGTGGGTTGGAGACCCCTGGTCTATAGCAACGTCCCTAGCAACGGTTTGTTTGGACCCAGACGAAATGTTGTGACGTAGTCATTTATGGTGCCAATTTCAAAGAGGTTATAAGTACTAGGAGGGGGCACGTTGCAATATTGGTGAAGCCTAGAATTAAAAGTTTAAACGATGTTGTGGCCAACGTGACCGTAGATCTCTCTGGCTATTGGTGCGCGTGACTTGTCACGTGTGAGATGGATGGTTGATTGTAGAAGGATTCATTGCAGGCTTGCGCGCGCTCCGTCTTGTAGGTTTTATCAGATCGAAGGCTAGACAAAGGCTAGCTACGGTCACGTGATGTGGTCACGTTGGCCTCATAAGTAAGGAGGGTAAGGAGAAAAATGAGAAAGAGGCGAGGCGTCAAGGGAACATGGCTTGTGGAGGCTACGCGGCTGTCGTCATGCCCTCTTCTACCGTTCTATCCTCCTTGGTCAATTCCGAGGATGTCCCCGGTTGCCAGATGAAATACGCCGTGGCGTCCAGATCTGGCGAGGTACCCGGTGTCGGCTCGAGTGTCGGTTCATGCTTCGGGAAACGAATTCCCCACCACTGCCATCGGACGGGTCTGCCACGAACGTTATCGGGAAAACCAGCGCCAGGAGCATTTCTAGGAACAGACTGGTGTGCGTCATTGTTTGTTCGGCGGTGACGTGCCCCCATAATAAGATTTTATATCATCAAACTGTTTAATATATTTTACGGTAGTTTCAAAGACAACGAATAAAAGATCACCATGACAAAAGGAACAGAAAAAGTAGGAGTTTATTTATTGTATGTTAACATGTCGCGTCGGCTTCACCCTTCTATCAAAACCCAACTGGAAATGCGAATTCTGATCATCATCATATAAAAATCGGTAATAGACTAGGACTCATGTATAGTCACTGAGAGCTTGAGAAACGAAGGTTGCGGTCTATAGCGATCGTGCTTCTTGCTTCGTGATTGGTGCTTCGGCCTTCTTATCGACCATTGCCGCAATCGTATTGACTGGGGAGTGACAATCAGATACTCACAGTTTGACACACCCTGCGCATCCTAAGTTGTCAGTGACTATATCAGTTCTGGCAAGGGGAATGGCTGGCAGCGTCAGCGTTCATCATCTACGTGGCCACGACTGCGCCCTCGATGCCAACGTGGCACGCCCAGAGACAGGCCTTCAGCGTCGCGTAGCCCTCATCGGCGCACTCGCCGTCGCTACGTCGTTCGCACACCTGACTGGACGTGTCGAAGTAAAACTCGGCCCTGCGCCGGTCTCCCGAAGTGCACGGTCCCAGAGACGGACGCAATCTGCATCCTTTCGCATCGTAGATCACGTGACCGGAAATCGGCGTCGGTTTCCTGCCAGATTCTGACGTCATCTTAGGAGCGAGCGTGGAACCTGCGCGTTTTGAACGTGGACTTTGAATGAAAAAGGACGACTATATTCGGAGAGAAACTGAAGGAAAGGAGGTGATAGGGGCGTGCGGTAACGCCAGAGCGCCGAGCCCTGATTGGAGGAATTAGACCAGCTGCCTTTGTCTCTTCACGCTGTGGCCCTCCAATCAGAGGAAACGAGAGCGTCGTCTGCTCCTCGTGCGGGGTCTGGCGTTCAGCGAACCCACTATTTCCACTAATCCCTGCAATCATCCACGTTTGCCCACACCAGGTGTATAGGCAGTGCGCGTGCACAGAAACCAAATACGAGTGAGGTGAAGCTTCTGCGCATGCGCAGTGCCTACAATAGCGCAAATCACAGTGGCGTGATGTCTGAGCCGTGTGTTGGGCGCTTTGCACACGCGCCAGATTACACCCGCCATTGTTGACCTTCTGTTGTCTCACCTAAATACCAAGACACTGAAGTGAGTTTTGACGAGCCTTCCAAAGGCCAGCGCTGGGGTGGACACAGTCGTATCTCAAATGGCAATAACCTGCCCTCGTGTGATATTGATGGAGTGAAGTTATCAAAATAAGAGGACACAAAAACTGAAGGTTGGTTATGGCGGCGCCCATGCACAGCTGCTGCAAAGGACCTCTAGAGCCGCTAACTCAGCTAAGTGGGCTACGTTTGAGTAAAGACACTGTAGCCATCTTGGAGTTTACAATCATGGTTTCCATTCATCTGGAGCTTATTTCCCTTTAATACCGCTATCAGACGGCGCTCTAAAGCTCATTTTCAATAAATATCCCTTCCGCTAAAGAATATTCTCTAAAGACGCTGCAGTAACACGGCCGACAAAATTCTATTTACCACCGATATTGATTGCTTTTCGGCTGGCTACAAGGAGTTCAAACCGAAACTAAAATGTAATTCAAAATTTTCTTACTCATCTACACTCTAAAAAAAAAGGGTATCACCTTACACCCTTTTGTCCCATATAATACACCCCAAAACTTCATTTCGACATACAGCGCCCTATAGTCGAACAGACGGCACCAAATTTTACCAGGGGCTTGGTAACGGTGCCATATAACTTATTAAATTTATGTAGTACCTATCAAAGACCAAAGAAAGAAAACACTGAGCTTTTGCAGTACGGCCAAGAAAACTCCAATAATGTTTTTTGTAGTCAATAATACGTACATCAGCTATCATAATAAGTTGTACCACACGGCTATCAAGCCCCTCGTAAACTTTGGGGCCGCCTGTTCGATTATGGGGCGCTGTACGTCGAATTGAAGTTTTGGGGTGTATTATATGGGACAAGGGGTGTAATAATACACCTTTTTTTCTGAGAGTGTAAGACATTACAAGTTAATGTTTATTTCAGGAGCTATTTCTGAAACGCAAATAATGCAGTTAAAATAATAAAGAAATATTTGCAAGAAGCTTTCGTATCATAGCCAGACATTCGTAAACACAAAAGTAAGCCAAATTTAGAGTACTCTCTAAATTTAGTGCATCTTGGACTTATTGAGAAAAAAAAAAGCATTTTACTTAAGTTAAAGCCACCCCATTCTTTATACCCAAGTTTAATACTTTATAGCAGCAATACCTGAATGAAGAGAAAGCGCGCAAGCGAGATGGCGATTTTCAGACGCTTTAAGAGGAAAAAGAGACAGGTCGTCTTGACACTGCTAGTAATGTTAATATTCACATCGGCAAGCAAGGAAAGCCTTTCATATAATTACAGTAGCCTCAGCCAACGCCTGAAAAACCCATGCTGAGATGAGTCCTACAAAAGTCTAACTGCAGGGAGACCAAATAATGCCCTTGCTCGCCCCCAATTCCGTTAGCGCCTATCGTCGAGAGTACTTCCTTTGGACTAAGATTCCTGGCAGAAGACGCCCTAAAGCTCCTTTTCAATAAATATCCTTTCCGCTGAAAGGATATTCTGCTAAAGGAGCCCCTGTCACGCAATCGTCAAAATGCTATTTACCACCGATTTTAATCCCTTAGGTACTGGCCACACAAAGTTAAAACTGAAACTAATGATATCATTTTTAAAATATATAGTCGTTTAAAACATTGCAAGTTAATGCTTCTTTGGAACTCAAATATTTGAAATAATTTGGAAAGGCAACATTCACAAGAAGCTTTTGTGTCATAGCCAGACACTGGCAGCCACAACAGTATACTCAATTTACAGTGCACTAAACTATTGCCTGCTTACAGAAAAACATAAACTATTATAGATTTTTATCTTTCTATGGTTAAAATCTGAAAATTATTTACATCCGAGTCTAGAGCTTTATACCAGCAATACCTGAAAGAGGAGTGAGCCCGCGGGCGAATTGTCGAATAGCACGAGACGCGTGAGACGGAAGAAGATACAGATCATCCCGGACACAGTTAAAATTCGAATTGTCAACGAAAGCTTTTCATGGGTACAGTACCGTCAGCCAACGCCTGAAAATTCAATGCTGGTTTTAGTCCTTCAAATTTTTAACTCAAGGGAGACGAAACGATGCCGGCAGCTCGCCTCCAATGCCCGTAGCGCGTATACTGTCGAGAGGACTCCTTGTGTACTAAAGGACGCTAGCAAGCTCCTTTTTCTAAAATTATGCTTTAGGTGAAGGAGCATTTGCTGTGCCATATGGCAGGAACTTTTTCTCCATTTAAGAGATGGCCTTTTCTACTAAAGCAGCTTAAAGGCCGATGACCAGACTCAAGATTCTGCAAGGCAGAAGATCCTTCTCACCATGGGCGAGGAGGAAAGAGGCAATGATGGACAGGGTGGAAGGGGGAGAGGAGGAAGCGGGGGAAAAGTGGAAAGTGCGAATTGGTCGTCGGTCTGACAGGGGTATTAAAAGGGCGCTAGCGAGCTCCTTTCCAGAAAAGGGTACTTCAGGGGAAGGAGCATTTACGGTGCCGTGTGGCACGAACTCCATCTCAATTTAAGAGATCGTCTTTTCTACTAAAAAAAAGCTTAGGAGGCCCGTCTGAGAGGGGGACAAATCCTCATCCGTGGGCTTTCTGCCGTTGCTCGGGGCGTGAACATGGGACGTATTCATTCTTCCAAAATTAAAACGTTACCAGGCTCAAAATTCTCCCTAGAATGAAGTTGCCTAATGCATCTGGATTATTTGCAAGAATTTTATATTGACAAAAAAATGACTATAACTACTGTACCGGAACGCGCCTCAGCCTGCTGAACCATAACCTGCTATACCGTCCATGCATAGAAAGCGGTCGCGAATCGGCCTCAGAATACGTCAGAGAACCCGGCACGTGCCGTACCGTCGGACGTCGCAATCCTGGTTGTTAGGGCTAAAGGTTCCGGCAGCAAGCACGAGCGAACGCTAATGTTACTGTCATCGCTGCGCCCCAGCTCCTGGCTGCTGAAGCTTCCGTGAATTGCCAAGTTGGACTACAACCTGCAGCAAAGAGGGCGTCCGCTACAGCAGGTTCCCCGAGAAATGCTGTGTGCTACCGGATCCTCGCGCTCCAAATCTGCAACCGCGCACTCTATGGCACCGTCGTCGAACTGCTATGCTCTGTGAGTACAGAGGAGACTATGGCGTCACCTACCCCCGCTGCTGGGCCACCGCTAGAATCGCGGCAGGCGACGGCATGACATCTGTGACGTCATCAGACGAAATTCGAGAGACCACGAGCGAGGACACGGTAAATACGCCGGTCGGAGACGGGATCCATGGTACCATAGCAAACTCACGGCGGCAGGCCTGATTGCAAGCGGCGAAGGTCCGGAAACGGTTGGCGTTCCGGAGGCACGTGCTGGTGTTCTTGCCCAGGGCGGTGCACTTCCTGCCGCGCTTCGAGTAGAAGAATTGGTACACCATGTCGGCCGGGAAGCAGCGTCGAACGACGGACCTGACGCACGGGCCTTTTACGACTTCGTCTGAAAGCGCACGCTTATTTTCAGTTATCTATACTCGAGAAGAATATTTTGTATAGCTGCAGTCACGCGACTGGCACACTCTAGGAACTCTGGAGTGCCGTCTTTCCCGCAAAGAACATGAGAGAGTCAAACGCTGCAGTTTACTGCGGAAGCTTATGGAATCACGTAGCTGAAAAAAATCAATATCTAAATTACTGTAATTGGCAATCCAAAGTGCTTTGCAAGACATTAGACGCTTCCGATTTAGCAGAGTGCATGGGCCCTCCTCCCACAAGCACAACAAAACACAAACACCACAAAAAATACTAACATGTACATCTCAAAACTGGTTGACACAGAATGCGTATAGGGCTAGTGGTTTTATCAAAATCAAATGTACCAGTATGTGTAATGAAAAAAAAATGTCGCGCTAAAATGTAACGCGCTAAACTTAGCGAAAGAAAACATGAATTGGTGTTCATTTATAATACAAATATAGCTCTCCCGCTTACTTCAGTGGAGAAACCTTTTGCGACGAATTTAGCGGGACGTACATCCGCTAAATTTAGTGGAATTTAGCGTGACTCCGCAGCTCGGAAAAGCTCGGAAACAGACATCCGTCGCAGCTTCAAACACGCTGCACGATCCGCGGCTCTTGACCATAACCGTAGAATTAAGACTTATTTGAGTTTTTGTTTTTTTTCTTTAGCGTTATTTATTGGCCGCGGAATAGCGTATGCTTGGAAGCAGGTGGTAGTACGAAAACTTGCCTGTCTTTGAAAGGATAATGTGGTCCCGCCGGCGGACAGACTATGCGTACAGAGTCGTAGTCGAGGGCATGTACAGGGTGTCGCCGAAATATTTACAGGGCTTTTCTCATCGCAAAGGGAAACTATATGCATTACCGTACGCTCACTCTTCGCCCAAATGTAGCACTGTGGTGGGAACCAGTCGAAGTTTCATAACTAACCCTTATACTATTCAAACATTTTTAAGTGTTTTCTTTTTTAAATGTCAATGAGAAAATGGCGGCCAACTGATTCCTCGAACACGTGGAGGTAAATGGTGCCAGCTACCGTAAATGAATCCCATTTTCGCACTGACATTTTTAGTTGTATAACTCAGAATTCTCGAATGAGATAACGGTTACTTCTGAAACTTTGGCGTCTGGTTGGATTGCTAGATAGTATACATTTGGGCGGAGAATATGCGTTTGACGACGCGCCATTTATTTTTGCGATGATCAACTCGTTTCATTTTTTCTTTTTTTTTTTGCTGCGGTAAGTGCGGGGGTAACACGTTGTATATTTGTCACTCAATTGAAGCTGCATGCCTGGACTTGCCATTTGCAGCTCAAGACTCTGCGTCGGCATAGTGTGCGACGCAGTTACGGACGGAATAAGAAATTAATGACCGCACTATGTGAACCCAGAGCACAGACACAGCGATGGCTGCGACACCTTATCGGAACCTAATTTATCCGTATGTATTTTGCATTCATGTATTTGCACCTTACTTGAAGGAAAAATTGCCATCTGCGCCGGAGAGTGACAGACTCGTCTATAATCATAAAACTCTCTAGAGAAATGATGGCAGTCACGTGACACTATGTGACACAGTGATCTCACGTGGAAACCTGACGTCACGTGCAGCCGTGACGTCACGACGCCACGTGACAATATTGACCACCGACATCAACATCATTTCGAGGAGGGGAAGAAGGGGGGGGGGGGGGGGGAGAGAGAGAACCCATCTCAGCTATCGCTGTAAAATGACAGACGGCCTATGAGTGTTCACTTAAGGACTGTACGGAAAGTTAAAATGGCGTCCTAACAGCGTAACGTGATTAGGGCGAAGGATTAGCACATTTCCACATTTGTAGCGAGCAAATTCTATTTCACTGTGGTTTACAAAATAAAAAAAATGAAAAACCTCACGTGTCATATTGTCTACCGACGTGTTGCGCCTTTCCCCAGAAGACCTTCCTTCAGCGGCCATAATAGGTGTCCCCTCAACAGATGAAGCGTTATCTGCAACACAAACACAAGTACAACATAAGTCTGTTATAAGGGGCGTCTCACGGAGCCCTGGCCAAATGCCTCTGGACTAAGTACACATGGCAGGAGAAAGGAAACTTGACGTCACAACGGCCAACGAGTATAATCGGGAAAATGAAAAACACACACACACACACACACAAAAGCATCAGGTATACTTGGGATATCAATTACTTTTGAGCGAATAAATTTTAAGCTGGTCAGTAAAAAGTCGCTGAAAACGATAGAATGGCAGGGGGTGCTTCAATTGTCCGGACTCCAGCGCGAACTTTCTCCCTTCGAAGGAACGCCTTGGCGTCTCATGCACTTTGAGCGTTTTCGCGTAGCCAAAACACAGCAGTATATAAGTACGGAGCGCGTGCTGGAAACCGGGCGTTCAAAAAACGCCACCTGTCCTTCTCACTCTGTCGGTGATTATAATAATCTTCTGGGCATCATTAAAAACAACTAGATAAGCGCACTTAATGAAACTATAAAGAACGCGCAGCATTTCACACCGTTGTAGTTTTGCGGAAGGTACTCCATGCGGCGCGCAAGTTCGTCTGCTTCTTGCACAGGGGTTGCGATGATGTCAGAACGCCACACTCTTATTGGCTGACTGAAACATAGTGAGTAGACCTCAAGGATTCTAGCATTGATGTCCACCCACTATCCTTTCAATTAAAGCCAATCAGAACTCCGCGTCGTTTTGACGTCACCAGAACCTCGCTCAAATAGCAGACGACTCGCTCTCCGCATAGCCTTGACAACGTCGCACAAAATAGTTGACGTTGGGCTCACGACAAAAAATTTATGGCAATTTGCTAGGCGATTGTGTCAACGTGAAACGTTTTAGCATCACAAACGCTTAGCGAACTTAGATTTTCCAGACGCTAGACGCCTACCGTTCACAGCGCTCTTCACGGACAGTTTTACGCGTACTAAGTGTACACTTGATAGTTGTCCCCAGAATGAAGCGATAAGTGTACCGTTAACCGAGCTGATAAACCTGGCGATCTTCCAGAGCCCTCCATACTCTCGAGCTCCCCTCCGTCGGTGCGCACAGGCGGTCGAGTTCCTCCTCGCCTACCCCTCCGATCGGATGACCTCCCGGACCACCAATCAGCGTCAAGCACCTCACTCCTCCTCTCCCACCCGTCAACCAATCAGTGTCGAGCCTCGTGGCCACGGGTTAACCTGGGCTTCACGAAGTGCCGAACGCCTATGGCCAAATAACTCGACTTGTAATGCGATATGAAGTCCCGAGGAGCGAGAAACCAAGAAAAAAAAAGTGGGGCGTCTTCAAACACCTGCTTTACTCCATTTAACTCCAACCGCAGCCCATGCTACGATCCGATGGAGATAATCAAGCAGCCCTAAAAGCGCATCGTCACGGCGCTCATCGACTTTGTGCGTTTGCTGTCACCGACTATACTGCAATCACGCACAGTGACTATACTGCCATCCTGCGCTTTCTTTATTCCCTGCGTGATTGGTAAAGCCGGTGATAGAAGCCGCCCAAAGACTAGGACTGCCGTAACGAGGCACGTTAGGCGCCGCTTAATTGGCTATATCGAATCGATGCGACGGCCGCGGTTAGACTCGAAGGGAAACGAAGTATTCACCGACTCGACTCTTTGACGTCACGTTGCTGCGGTGGCGCTGTTGTCGTCTCTGCGCATGCGCAGATGCCTGACTTCTCCCGGATCCGGTTACCGAGGGCTTGTTAGTAAACACTGAATTGGTGCATAAGAGAAACCTGGGGCCTATAATCTACGCGGGGGGACCAAGAGACCGGGAGATCGCCGCTCCGCTCCGATTGGACGGTTGTGCGCGCTCACCAATCGCAACAGGCGGTTTATGTCCCGGTCCCTCGGTCCTGCCACAGAGTAGAATAGGTCCCCTATAGGACAGTTTGATGCTGGGTATAATTGTGGCATTTGTGAGACTCACCGAGCGGCGGCGTTTCAACGTCTACGTCCAATTCGGGGCACAAGGGACTTCCGCTCCCTCCCTCCAGACCTGCACAGTTCGCAAGCAGAAATATACGCTCCTGAAGTCTAAGCTGGTCCGGTAGCCCCAAAGCGAGGCCAGGACAAAATCGGGCCAAGCCGCTAAACAATTCGGTTAATGCCTTCTTACGAACCTCTGGTCGTTGTACCGTTGCGCAACGTTCAAGCTCGGATAAGGTTTGTTTGCGGCAGTTGTCTTCATCCAAATCAAAGTAATTGGTAGAACTACTTGATGTTTATCAACGTGCAAATTATTTTTTTACAATATTAAAGAATACAAGTTTACTGTTCTTAATTTTTGTTTAGGACACTTCTGGTTGCATTACCATGCCTACAGTCTCTGGCGATTTAAGAACCGCAGGGCGTGACAAGTAGCGAAGATGTTATTATCGCTCTTTAGCCACTAAAATTGCGCCATTGTATTTCGTTTTACTTTAGGTCTAGAAGCAACCGGCGCTACGAGCTGTGAAGACCAATCGGACAGCGTCAAAGCACAGCCTCATGGTGTTCATCGTGTTAATGTGCATGTTCTGTTATCGCTGGACCAAACAGGTACAGGGACGACCTAGCGACTGTCAATTTTGACGCTGTTTGATTGGTTCCATTAGCTCGTAGCGTCAGCTGCGTCTGGACTTAAGCTGAAACAAAGCACAGCCGATAGAAACACCGAACAACGAATCAATGAGTAAGAACTTTGAACTTCATGCCCTATACTTCTTAAGCTGTGAGTCACATAGAGTTAATGTTTCACTTAAGGGAAGTGCGACAACGTTACCTTTTTGTTGCCAACATTATCCGCAAACACGACAGAGTAAACGGCGCTTTAAGTCCATGTGTGAAAGGGCGTGTTAAAATCGTAAACCAACAGGCTACTTGCTAGTGTGTGTTTGGCTGCCTAATGTTATCTGTTAGTATAGGGTCACACAGCTACTGGTAAGTTGCGCGCACAGCAAATCAAAGTATTTGACAAAACGCGTAGAGCAATTGACGTATCCCAGGATGATGGTTTGGCTACTATGATTCAATTTGTGCAGTGGCAATGAGCATGGGCAACATTGCGATCGTTGTCCCTGAGCAGGTCCAATTTCAGTGCCGAAACATTTCTTGTTTCGTTGATGCCGCTCCATCAATAAACACTTTTCAAAACCATGTGTAGCAACATTCGCGGTTACTGTTTTTTGGGCACGAAACGCGTAAACTAGGGGCCATGAAACGATTTTTCACTTTCGCTAAATACTACTTAGAATCACTACCTTACGTTAACAAACGAATACACAGGCCTCAATTTTTTTTTTTTCTAGTCAATTGCAGTTTCCCAAACAAATCGAGAAATTTGCTCAGAGTAGATGACTACGCGGTCCCAGAGTCGAGCGGCAGCCGGCGCCCTCCGTCAGCGACAATACGAAACGATTGGCAGTCTCCGAGCTGTAGCGGTGGTAGCAGTGCGCGTTTGACGGGAGGCCTCCGATTGTGCTGTTTAGCGGTTTTAGACCGCTTAATGAGATTCACTCTTATTTTCAAAAGCAAGCTTCAAGAAAATGGCAAAGGCTATTAGAAAGCAAACACGTATATGCGACGAGCGAAACGTACGGGACAGATGTATTGGCGAAGTGTCACTCCCAACAAGGAAAACACGTGTACAACCGTGATGTTTAAACCTTAAGACTGGGAAGGAAACTTGAAGATATATTAGAAGAAACAGGAGAAAGGGGCAGATATCTCAAAGCTTCCTTCCCAGTCTTCGGGTTTAAACATCATGACTACTAAGCACCAGCTCGCCTGCACGTGGACCATTTTTTTGCGTGCCGCGCAACATCATGATCCACGTGAGTGCGAAATTAAAAGAAGCTGCAATAGGTGGTATTCACTGGCGGCGGCTACGGAGCTCGCTGCTCTTGAGCACGTGTTGTCGGAAAGCTTCAGCAACACTTTCAACACGTACATTGTACGCCATCGAGATTATCTTCTTTGGGAGACCATAAATAAGAAGTTATCTCAAGCATTCGCCATGAGCAGCCACCTCAAATATGGTGCCCAGTGAATATTATCTATAGGTGATCATTGATGAGTAATTGCTTCATGATGAAGTATGATTTACTTATTTTATACAGCTGAATCCCCTGTCGCGGGAAATGATTTAGAGCTAGTGCCACTCTCCCTACTGCACCCTTGGAAACTGCAAGCACGCTGCCGCCGTCCACCTCTGTAGCCTTTCCTTTTCCCAAAGTTGGGAAGGAAACCGGAACAAGCTTACGGTACGGGTGCCGTCGTTGTTATGGCAGTCCTTGGCGTTTCTTCGGGCGGTGATTTTCGACGTTGCCGGTAGGCTTTTTATTTTTAACCATGTCCATAACAGACTGCCCGAAAACTACACATAAGTGTACGTAGAACGCAAGTTTACAGCGTTGCAAATGGCGGAACCTCGACGGAAGGAACCGGCCATCGTTTCAAAAGCTGGCCGCTAGATGGTGCGACATGTCAGGCAAACTGTAGAAAACAAAAAGAGCAGTTCTCTGGGGACTACACAGGAAGCAAAGTGTTGAAGCTGCAGCAGGAAGCTGCCGCGGTGTCGGATCAATACAGATATCTGGGAGTGACACTGACGAACGCGCCCGAGTACAGTGCCAAATATCAAGCACATAATCGACAAGAGTGGGCAAATCATCTTACGTCGGCGAATCCTGCGGAGCTGCAATAGATACCTGATGGTGAAGGAGCTATGGAAGGCTGTGCAAGTGCCTGGAGTTACATTCGCCAATGAAATAATTTGTGTCACGGCTGACATACGAGCCTGGTTAGAGTGCAAGCAGAGGGATGTCGGCCGCCTGGCACTCAGTTGCCACGGGCAAGTGGCGATTAAGGCGATTAAGGGAAACGTGGGGTGGTCGACTTTCGAGGAAAGGGGTCAGCCCGCAAGCTTTGCTATCGAGGACGGCTCATACACATAGATAAATGTCGATGGCCCAGACGGATATTTGAGTATTTGGGTCTCCAATGCTTCCAGACACGGTGGGTGAAGCGCGTCTACCAGCTCCGCGAGAAGAACAATTTTTTCACCGACCCGGTTCAGGACGACTCTGACGGCAAGTGGGCAATCGAGGTGAGAAGGCGTGTAAGAGATGAGGACACGGCACACTGGATGGAGGAGGCAGGTAAGAAGTCGACGCTAGACGTATATTGGGCCCACAAGCATAATATCGGAGCCGAGGATTTCTATAACAGCAGCCTGGGCAGTCGCCCCCTGTTCGAGGCGCGAGCAGGAGCGCTGCGGACACTTGCATATCGGTAGTGGTACGACCTGACGATAATGACCTTACAGTGTATACTCTACGACCAAGAAGCAGAAACAATCGAGTTCTCCGCTGCCCGGGAGTTATCCAACACCCAAGCCGACCAAGCACCCAGCGACGACAAAGGACGGCAGTCGACACCACTGGCGAGTGTGCACGGAGGCTATTGAGCTACAGCACTATAGCTCCACAAGCTGCACCAACGCCGCCACTAACGGAAGCACTGGGATTTCAAGAGGCGGACAATTCCGGAGCACATTCCACGGAGAGATGGGTACTCCGAAAAACAAAACAACGGCTGGCAAATTGGTGGAAAAAAAAGTTAATAATGTGAAGAGCTACACAAAGGAGCCCACTGGCTTGGACACAATTCGTACGTGACCCCCCGTTCCTGAAGGATAGCTACATACATCAGCATCTTCATCATAATCATCATCATCACCGCATTGAACGGAGGCCATATCATCATCGTTAATCCCATCCACTCGAAGCCAGAACATGTGGCCACGCGCTGTCCACTTGTTCTGATAAAGTTTCTCTGGTGCCAACGTTAATCATAGCCACGCGCTGGGGTTGGCGAAGTAGAGAACGCGAGCTGGAGCGCCAGGCATTGTAGAGTCCGGCTATTCTATTTCACCTCAGTGGTTGGACACGAGCCGCTACCCGAGTGTCCGTCGAGGCGTTGATTGTTACGAGCCGAAGTCGAGTGCTCCTGCAGTTCTGGTGTTAAATCAATGAGCCACTCTCGATTGCCGTCAGGCAGGTGGTTTGGATCCCACAATTGCGTCATCAAGCTTTGCGAAGGCAAGACTGAAAGAAGCGGTACTTTTTTATCACCGCAATTTCACCGCGACAAAGAAGCTTCTGAATCATTGGCGGTCTGTGCGAGTATACTTGGGCCAGACTAGGACCAGTACGCCTCTGGAAAGTAATGAACATTTAAAAACCAGTATCCTTTCCTGATCCTTTTAACCTGACACTTTAGCAAATGCCACAAGCACAAGATCTCGAGGTCGCTGCTTTGAAGCGTCTTTCGGCAAAACAAGCCCTCGTGCTAGAATTTCACGTCTGCAGCCAAAGCTACAAGCGCGAGCGCGTGCTAGCTCGCGCTTGTAGCTTTGGCTGCAGTCACAGCGTAAGGGTGAACAGAGTACACCTGGGTCCGAGTCCTCGACGAATGCTGACAAAGCACTCATTCTCGATACCAGCTCAGCTCAGTTCACGCTGAACGCTGACGCAACCGTCGCGTCCTTCCCCCCCCAAAAAAAAATAATTCGTGTTTTTGTTTCGCTGTATTCTTGTCCCACAAAAAATATGCTACCCATAGACAAACGCTCATTTTCCGCCAAGACATAGCGCTAGCGGATCAAACCACATGTCAAAGTTTCAGAACTAACCCTTATCTCATTTACGAACTATAAGTTCGCTTTCTTCTTTTTTTTTTTTTGTTATTTCTGTAAATGATACCTATTCTCGGTAACTCGTGCGATTCAGCTCCATTTATTCGAGGACTCCGCCGGCCGCCATTTTCCCGTTGACCGCGTTTGCGATTGGTAATCGTTACATGTCTGAAATGCAACTTCCCGGTTTTCAATTACGGGCTCAGAAAGCACAGGGGGTATTGTATTTGCTCTATCACGGACTGTTCTAATATATTTGAGGGACCGAAAACCGTTTCCTCCTATTTCAAGTAAGTCTTCAGATAAATGGCAGCAAATTGTTTCAAGCACCAACATGGCACTTATAAAGACAGTCAGTGCGCAGCTGAGCTGGCAGAAGTTTACCACGATGAATTTGACCCAAAACTGGGGCAGAGAAAAACACCTTTTAAAGTGATAGAAAAAAAGCAGGGACAGACAACGTTTATAAACTGCCGTTATACTCTGAAGCGTATATCTTATTTTGTGACTCTATAAATTTGACTATACACCGACACAGCGTTTCCAAACAAGCCCGCTATGCCTACACCAGGTATGGGCACTGCGCGTGAGCAGAAACCAAAATCGGGAGGAGCAAAGCGTCTGCGCATGTGCACTACCCACAGCAGCGCCACCGCAGTGGGGTGACGTCAGTGAGTTGAGTTGGTCTATACACCGTTTCACTCCCGACCGCAGCAATCATCCGACGCGGAGTCAATCAAGTAGATTGAAAAACTGCCTCGTCACGGCATTCGTCGTGTTTGTGCATTCCTTTTCCGAAGCTCAAGTTCGTCTGCTTCTTTTGTATGGGTTATGGTGACGTCAAAACGCCGAGCTCTGATTGGCTCTCATTGAAGGATGGTGGATAGACCTCAAGCAAGCTATTATGAGGTCTACCCACCATCCTTTATTGAGAACCAATGAGAGCTTGGCGTTCTGACGTCACTACAACCCCTGCAAAAGTAGCACACGAACTTGCGATCCGCATATCCCCGCCTAAACCAGTGCTGTACGGAACGGCGTTCCTGGAACGCGTTCCTTTTAGGAGGAACGAAGGAACGCCGCCCCGTTCCATTTTGCATCGGTGGAGCTGGAACAGGAATGCGTTACATTTTTACTTGAACGGAAAGAGTAACGGCGTTCTTTTTTTTCGTCCAGTGGGGTAATTTTTATTTTATTTCTGACAGGGAATTTTTGAAAGTATAAAAACCATATCTTTACGAAGTGCAGCATCTCGTTAACTTTTTGACTACTAATATTATGGATTATTTTGTGTGGTCCTCGCTTCGGGGTGCAGATCTGGCGGACATTAATTCTTTTTTGAGTGCCCGAAACTGCGCTACAAAAAGCAAAACTTTTAGTCGTAGGAAAAGACAAAGAAGGAGGGTTGTTTCAAACTCAGCTACTTTCTTTCCTTCTACGAATCCTCATACACCCAGAAATCTAAGGCCGACTACAGTCATTTTTGAACTTCCATAACGAGACCTACAGTTTCAACAAGATCACATATTGCCAGACACTGAACGCACCCTTGTATCCCGAACATTGGTCACTTAAAAGATACACAAAAAATAGCCTTTATTCCATCTCTTGTCCTCCACCTTCAAACTGAACAACAAATCCAACTTTCACAAAGCGGTATTTGTAGTTTTCAAGACTGACCTTCCAAAGGCCCTATCCTCTCCTTCACTTGCTAGTCTTGCGAAGAGCAACATCAAGAAGCAACTGTTTTTAAGTTCTTACAAGGGACTTTGTTAAATTGAAACGTGTGAAGTTGTTATAAAAGGCCCGTGCAGTGTTCGGTAAAAGTACATTCGGCTCGTCTGAATCGTCCACTACAAACATGAATATGGTTAAAAGCTGAGATTTTTAACTTTAATACATCAACAAATAAAACCCTTCTTCCTCTTGTTTTCTTAACCTGGTGCCCTTCCATCATCACATACAAACTGGTATGTTGACTACTAATGGGATGGATAATAAAAAAAAAAACTCTGCTTGGTTTAACTATAGTAAATGTAACAAAATATTCTATTCTTTACACTGCAGTGGGAACGAGTTCCTCTTTTTCAGATGTAACTTGTAACGGGAACACGTTCCGAAAATCAGAAGGAACGAGGAACGAGCTTTCGTTCCTTTTTTTGAGGAACGTATACAACACTGGCCTAAAGCCAATCGCGCACAGTAAATTGCCAAAACATTTGCTTTTTTTTTTCGCGTGATTGGTTTAGCTTGTGGTAGAAGACGCCCAAGAAGGACGAGCGCCGTGACGATGCACTTTTGCCGCAGTTTAATTGGCTCCCATCGGATCGTAGAAAGAAGCATAGTAGCAAACTCACATCGCCTCTCCTGCCAGATGGGTAGGTAGCGGAGTGACAGGCAGAGAAAAAAGATGGAGGCACCGGCGGCAGTCAGAATGGTCTTGTAGAACTTGGACAGGGCTCCCAGGCTTCTCACTCCGTGATCCACGTCGAACGGACTGCGTCGGTTATCACGAGACAGAACTGACGTCATAGTGTATTAAGCTACGGGTTTTAGTTGAGCTATTTGGTACATACTGTTGGCAATCAGTTCAGCTGAACACGCAAAAACGAGGACACGAAGGAAAGGACTCGACAAACACACCTCTGACTAACTGCTGACTTTTACTTTATCCTCTTCCCAGCCTAGGCCGTTTCTTCTTCGTCCTACGGCCCATTAAGGGGTATCGGTGCCAAAGAGTAACGCCACGCTTTTCCCTGTGCCGCCTCTCACCGCGATTGGTCACTCGCGGTACCATAGCAACGAGCTGAGCTGGCTCGGTTTCCGTAGCAACCGAGTGACGAATCGTCACGTGACTTCTCAAGAGCCGTGATGTCATCTGTCATCGGTAAGATGGCAGCGCCCAGAGCTGGTGGATGCGAGTTTGTTCAGTGCGCGGAGTCGTGATGTACCGCAGCTTGCAGACGATTTAGGGCTTCTTCGTGCTTTCTGACGTAGGTGTAACGTGAAGATCTGAAAGAATGACACTTTATACCCTTCCTGTGCAAGATCGCTCTGGATATTAGCACCTGTGCGACAGCATCAGTAATATCGCCTTAGCGGTGCTCGGGTTTCCGGATGTGTTTGAGGATCGATAAGACATTTAGCATGCAATTTTCGCATTCTCTTAGCTTTATTTGAACGTGAGTGTCTGAGAATCGATGCGAAATCTATGCGTCGCATGTTGGGCCTTGGGGAATTTGTTTTTGCCCCAGGTAACCGCATGATCACAAACTTTTAGCTAGGAAGCTCCTGCGATGTTTACGTTTTGTACTAATCAACCAGGGAACCTAGGTTCAATCCCCACCCCTGCCCGTTTCCATCTGGATGAGATTCGTACCGGCCTGCGGTTGTGTATCACTACTGCGTGGTGCACGTTAAAGACCTACAGACCCCAGGCTAGCGGATGTACTGCATTGGCTAAATTGCTCATCTGCAGCGAGTGACTCGTCGCAACTTTGAAATGGCTGACCAACTACATGCTGTATAAATATTCACACAACTCCCAAGTATACTAATCAACGATTTTACGATATGCGCAGCGCAAGTTCGTCTGCTTCTTTTAGTAGGCGTTGTGGTGACGTCAGAACGCCTAGCTCTGATTGATTCTGAATAAAGAATAGTGGGTAGGCCTCAAGGCAGCTTGCTTTTAGGTCTACCCACTATCCTTCAATCGGAGCCACTCAGATCTCGGCGTTCTGATGTCACCACAACCCCTGCAAAAAGAAGCAGACGAACTTGCGCTTCACATAGCTTTTAGGATAAAATTTTCGCATTTTTCTAGCTTCCTTTGAAAGTCTGAATTTCTGAGAATCATAAGGAAAGGTATACGGCACGTGTAGGGCCTAGGGGAAATTGTTTCAGCCCTGGGTCACCGAATAATCACAGCATTTTTTAGTGAGGAAGCTCCTGCGATCTTTAACCTTTTTTACTAATCGCCAATTTTACGAAATGGCAGTCCTGAAGATTTTGATATAACTTGCTTTCGTTGCAATAGCTTGCATTTGATCGCAGTGTTTTTTGGTGTTTTTTTTTCAAGTGAAAAACTGGCGTTTGCTCAAGTGACGTATATGAAATGTCCTGCTATATAACAATGCATCAACAGATACTATTAAACTTAGATGCTCAGAGGTGTGTTCGTCTTTGTAATTAACAAGTTACAGACGTATTTATTTCTTACGAGGGTAATATTTTGTGCTCCTTAATGATAGTGTGCTATGACGTTATCATCATGTGTGTATGGTTCTAAATATCCTCTTTACAATGCCTACAAAGGCCAAAATGACGTCAGCTGACCCCAACTCACGCATTGGACACGAAAGCTGCGTCGCTCGGATGTCAGCAATCAATTCGTGCATGGATATTTGAATTCGTGTTCCTGGCCAATGAGTGCCGTGAAAAAACTTATCATCACTGGCGAATGCCAAGTTCTACGGTGTGCTTAAAAAGCACGGTGAAAGCTTGGGGTCATCGCACAGGTGCCCTAGCATGTCACGACTGCGTGATTTCACAGTTCCCTTTTGAGTTGAGGATTACAGGTAAGGAAGAAGAAGTTTAAAAATAATTTTGTGGCCCCTTTAACACGGATTTGTGTGCTACACCAGATAAAAATATTGACCTCTTGAATGCCGGTAAATTTCCGAACGACCATTTGGCTTGTCGGCAAGAACACCTCATATCCGGCGTCCGTCTCTTTTGATGGCGTTAAAATTCCCTAGAGACCACCATGACGTCCTTCTTGGTTGAACCCCGTCGACGTCGCTCCTCACCAGTCGGTGAGAGAATCTCATCTTGAAGGGATGATCGGGTCTTGAAGAAGTATGATGCTAAACATAGGTATACTCGCTCACTATGGGGCAGTCGAGCAGCAGTCATATCCCGAGCCAATCGTCCTGTCCTGGCCGGCGTAGTAAGATTTTGTTCCATCCGAGCGAAGTCCGAAAGTACTAGGACGGTAGGTTCGTCCCACGAAGCGGCCGCCATCCCGGCGGCGCCGAAAACCACTCGCCTTGTCCGTGCACGTGCGATACCATAGCAGCTCTCGTCGCCCGACAGTCCCCGGGCTGCAAATCGTCTCACTTTTCAGAAAAAACAGGCACTGTTCCTCCAGAGGTTCTTGCCGTACCGCGATGCCAAGCGTCTTATACCACTTTCAATGAACGAATGGAGATATCAACTAGACTACAAAGGTTGCCGCCCGGCGTCGCTAGAAGCACCGTTACCATGGCAACCTCCCAGGCCCAAAATGGAGATCACTATCAGCGCTTCTGACGGCGTGCATCTAGATAATTTTGCGTCGTGTCGCTACTCTGGCAGCTACGCTGCCATATAGAGTGGCTCTAGTGCCAAGTGGGCTAGCGCACACCAGCTTGGAGCACGTGGAACGAAAGCTCGCGATGCGGAACCCAGGATCCTGGGCTGAATCCCCACCCCTGCCCGTTTCGATCTGGATGACCATCGTACCGGCGTGCGGCCGTGTATCACTACTGCGTGGAGCACGTCAAAGACCCGAGGCTAGCAGTCGTACTGCACTGGATAAATTGCTTATCTACAATGGGTAACAATGTCGCCATGTTCTGGCGGACTAACCTCCTGCTGAAGTCGAGTAGACAGTTGGGCGAGTTGGTAGTTATTGAACATAGTGACAGTTACGCACACAGGGACAAGGACAGAGAAGAGGAACACGTAGACGACAAACAAGCTCACACTCACAACTCATGTATTAACGAAAGGAGAAAAGAAAGTGGTACAGAACGCGGGATCCGCTCGAGCGTTGGCCACACAGGCACGAGGGACCACAGGCCCGAGGGCTCGAGGGGGACTGTTAAAGTTACCCACACGAAAATGATTTTAAAAAGGCAATTTCCTCCTCTGTTAATGAAACAGACGGAAAGCTAACACATCGCTCGCAAATACTTAGGATAATGAAAGCTTCAAAAATCTCTCTGGTGTGTTTTTCTCAGTACCTGCCTATTATCTTGGTTTTCGCTAAGGATGGCGTACAATTACAGGATTTACAGTGAAGGGGTAGATGGCCTCCCACCGTAGACTTTAGAGAGAGATAGTGCTCTCGTAGCCGGTCGTTCACACACCATCCGGTCTGTCCAATGTAGCTTTTACCACATGAAAGGGGGATACTATATACTACACTCAGGGAGCAGGGCACATAAAAGTGGGAGTGGTTCTTGTCGCACGTATGTTTTTTTTTAATTGTTTACCTTAGCATGAACTTTTTGACAAATTTTAGCCCCCCAAAAAATGGCTAAAATTTGTCAAAAAGTTCATGCTAAGGTAAACAATTTTAAAAAAACATACGTGCCACAAGAACCACTCTTACTTTTGTCCTCGTCCAAAAAAGCGCTACCATGCCTTTGACAACCCAAGACCAATACCAACTAGCCCAAAATACAGCTTTAATAGGCAGGTACCGAGAAAAACACACCAGAGAGATTTTTGAAGCTTTCATTATCCTAAGCATGGGCGAGCGATGTGTTAGCTTTCCGTCTGTTTCATTAACAGAGGAGGAAATTGCCTTTTTAAAGTCATTTTCGTGTGGGTAATTTTAACAGTCCCCCTCGAGCCCTCGGGCCTGTGGTCCCTCGTGCCTGTGTGGCCAACGCTCGAGCGGGTCCCGCGTTCTATACCACTTTCTTTTCTCCTTTCGTTAATACATGAGTTGTGAGTGCGTGCTTGTCTGTCGTCTACGTGTTCCTCTTCTCTGTCCTTGTCCCTGTGTGCGCCACTGTCACAATGTTCAATAACCTTTTGCTGTATAAGGAACTAACGACTAATTTGACATTTTGGCACATTAAACACTTTTAAAGCAACCTTTTAGCCTATCACTCAACGGGGTGTGGCAAAGCACAAATACTGGCGTTCTTTTTCCTGAACCGTAATTGACGAGGTGCTCACGCAATCTTCTCCTTTTTCTTCAATGAACAAGGAATAAAAGGAGTTTTTGTTCCTACGAAAGACAGTCATAGTGTAACACATGCCGTTCAACGGATGGATAGATGTTAATGGCTATACCTTTTGTAACGGGCGATAGCTTGCGTTACCTAGCCTAATTCTAAAAAAACAAACATTTGATTCCTCCGTCCGTTATAAGACCAATTTTGTTTCAGTTGTGATCTCTAAAATGCACTCTTGCGGGTTAGTTAATAGTGGAAATTTGACTTTAGGTCCAGACGCAGCCGATGCCACGAGCTGATAAGACCAATCGGACAATTTCAAAAGCGCATCATCATAACGTTCATCATGTTTCTGTACGTGCTCTATCATCGCTGAACCCATCATAAACAGGAAATACCTAGTGACTTGCGCTTTTGACACGGCTTGATTGGTTCCATTATCTCGTAGCGTCGGCTGCGTCAAGACTTAAGCTAAAACGAACCCTAGTGCGAAATTAGTTATCTTTCTTCTAAAATTAAACAATTGTTAAGCATGACATGATTTTTAATTCATCTTCTCAGTCCCAAATTGTTGTCCGTTCGTTCTTCATCGCATTTCCATATAAATTCAGTGAAGAAACTGACGTCACTTCACCTGTACACCAATTAAATTTCTCTGGTAAATTTATAGAAAAAAATGACGTCACGTGACCCGGAATGTGTCCAAAAGCGGTAAACAATACACCAATTTAGTTTTTAGTAAATATAGCGGGTGATTGATGAAGAGAAAAGATCATTGATAGATCCTTAGGGAAAGTGTTAGCATGAACCCCCCTGGGAAGCACCCCGCAAGTCCTCTTTTGGGAAACACTAACGCTGACACCTTCACTTTTCTGTTTTGTTTTTCTCGTTTGCATTCTCTAATTTTTTGCTGCTTTTTTTTTTTTTTGGCCTCGTTACGGGGTTAGTATTAGCGTTTCAAAAAAAAAAAGGGACGTGCGTGGCGTTTCCCAAGGGTCATGCTAACGGATTCTTTAAGAATCCAGCAATGAATCTTCCTGTATTTTTTTTTCCGACTTTGAGGGCTCTGGTTCGTCTGCCTTTGCACGCTCAGCAGCGGCAGCCGCTGCCTGACGCTGCTTTCGCTGTTCACCGTTTTTGGCAGCCCTTTCCTTCGTTCACAATCCGTCTTATTTTGCCCCCTACTTGAACCAGAACTAGTAGTTGGCTCACACTCCATTTTGTAGCACAAATCAAGGCATACGCGTTCCGCACACCTGTAAAGGCGCATTGACTCCTGCGATGTAAGCAGTCGCGCGATGCGACTAGATCGCATCGCAAACAACTTAGATGGTCACACTGGCGTGCGCGATGAGTGAGTCCAACGCCTTCGTTGGCGAGTCGTTTCTCAAAAACTCTCGCTCCGAACGATTGGCTCAGCTGCTCCACGACTAGAGCGCATCGCAAAAAGTCGGGTCAGCAAGCGACTGCTCAAATCGCGTCGCTTTTTGCCCGCGATGGTCAGTTTTGCGATGAAAGTTATCGCGCGACTAGATCGCATCGCCGGTGTGAACGCGTTTTGAGTTCAGACTCGCCCCAGCATCCGCGCGCACAATCCGCCCCGTGACGTCGCCTCCTTCTCGCCTCGCCGCGCCACGCCCGCATTGGCTTCCGCCCTGTGACGTCACGGCCCTCTCGCCTTTGTCCTTCACTACTCTCCTCCCCTCTATACGTGGCTTGCACAGGACGTCATTTCCGTTGCCCTCCAGAGAAGAGGGAAAGAAGGAGCTCTCCTCTTATCAGGATCCTCCTTTGTGCCTCCCGGATTTGCACAGGCGTCGCCATTCTCCTCCCAGAAGATTATAGAAGATTAACCTGTCACTCAAAATTCTTACAAAAGCAGCTTCCCTCTCCTCCTCTTTTATGGTGTTCAAAAGTATGCGATGTGACGTCAGTGCAAGGAGCCTATACTTCGCGCTTCCCTTTCCACTGTTTTGTCCACAGACGGACTCCGTCAGCTTTTCGTGTCATGCAGGTACTGATGCTAGCGCATTAATATAGGTTATTCACTTCCCGAAACTGTGTGTCTTAAAAAAAAAAATAGAATGTCTATTTTTTATATACTGAACTTCTTGCATAGTAAGACTTCGAAGATAAAGGTTACTGTTCATTTTTTTTTTTTTTAAATCAACAAATAAAATGGTTAAGAAGGAATTCACTTTGGGACTAATTTGAATTAGTATCCTTTTGGGACTAATTTGAATTAGAGTCTTAGAATTAACTTTGTAGATAATTTAAATCTAAGCGAAAAGGCTTTTACTGCACCTATATAATTTTTATCGCCCCCCCCCCCCCAAAAAAAAAAAGAACTTGCGTGCAAACTACGAGGAAATCTAAATACATAAATGGAGTCGAATAGACCGTCAGGGGACCTGCAGCTTAAGTGACGTTTAAATGTGTGAGCTCGTGGTCGTACCGTGCCCTTCCCCAGGGTTAGTTTGCTGATGAATGCGGCGATCTCTCCCGGCGGCTAAAAGAGACACAAGATTTTTTTTTTTTGGTCACGTGACTGGTTTACAAGGCAGCAAGTGCCCAAATTTCCAGCCGATTCCGCTCAGCATACGAAAATCTTGCCTGCCTTTTTTTTTTTTTTTTTTTTAATTCTCACTAAACACTACTTCTGCTCGAAATAACTTTACATGCCGCTGCTAAAGTACAGATATGCGGTTCATTTCACTTTCGTGTCAAACCAGCTCACCCTTTTCTTCGTGTACAGAATCAAATTTGGAGAGTAGAAGTGAGGTGCAGAACTATAGCAGTCGTTGGCTTGACTCGGCGCCAATTATTTGTGCTGCATAGTCAAAGCCGGTCCGACCTTTCATAGTGCTCTAACACTGTCAAAGCTACTTGCGCGACCCCCGTCGCTCCGTTTGCCGTCTCCTTCGCACGAGAACGCGTACGAATAAGACCACGTCGCCCTTGCTGCTCCAGTCGAGGCAACCGCCATCTTGAAACTGGCGCTCTCATTGGGTCCGAGATCTCTTGAGAGCGTCCCGTAAGGCCCTCTAGCCAGCAACGCAAAATCCCCAGCGTTGCGTGCGTACGCTAGCCCTTCTATTGCGTTCTGGGCATGCACACTCACGACCCGCAATCTCCTTGCGTACGCAAACCTATAGCGCACGGTCCACTAAAACTGTCTATTGTATCACTCCCAGTCGGCTTATGATCGACAAATGTGTGCTCAGCCGTGTTTTAATTCATTTTACCTAGAGTTCGAGTGCAACCGAAGCTACCAAACTCTGTTTCACTCTAAGTCTCACCGCAGTCAACGCTACAATCCAACCTGGCCAATCAAGCAGCCCCAAAAGTGCTTAGTCATGTCGCTCGTAGTTTTTGTGCCTTTGCTGTAGCCGACTAAACGAATCAAGCTCAGAAAAAAAAGAAAAGGCGCAGGATCACGACGCAATGGCTGTGCCGGATCGCTTCCGCCGGCGATAGCAAACTCCCAAAGACAACAAGCGCCCCGTCCGTGCGCTCGTGTTCGTCCGTGTTTTCTTTTCTTTTGGCGTACTACAGCGTGCTGTTGACGCACTTTTGGTTCATGCTGGATTGCATCCGTCCTATTGTATATTGTTGGCTGCGGTCGTACTTAGTGTGAAACGGACTATAGCCCAAAAGACACTGCGTTCTTCTTCCAGAGCGTGCGCTATGACCGGCTCAAACAATAAAGTCGGGTAAATGCACAGCCTCTTTGCGCTTTGTGTTTTGGCATTTGTGCTTGTAAGTCTTCTAGCCTTCTAATTCGCTCTGGTTTATACTAAAACGAAGTGTTGTTCACACCCTAAAAAGGTTTTATCGAAGCGACAACGTAGTAAGAATTCCGGCCTCCACGACTCCGACGCGGACGCGCGAAAGACGCGTACAGATCGAAGCACATCATTACTTCTTTTTACGCGCAACCTTTTCTCGGGAGGTGTCGGTGTCGTAAGGTCGACATTCCTGCGATCTGTCATAGACACAAAAAGGAATCCAAAGAGTCCCAAACTGCCCTCAACATAGAATTAAGCGAAATGATAGTGCTCCGTAGTAACCAAGACCTCTCCGGCTCCCCAGGGCCAACTACAAGGAAACCAGAGTCACAAACGCAACGACCTACGTAATTATACACACGCCCAGAATAAAAACCCAAGTAAGGCAACAAAACCAGGAGACGTACTGGAGGCCCCGAGTTCCGATAACGCCAAGAGACGATGCCCAATCTGAAAGCAACAGGGGAGAAAAAAAAAACGATACAGGAAAGAAGGCCGTAATGAAAAATATGCAAATTAAGCGTGAACTTTTCCGTCCACTTCCTCACACTCGCGAGCGAAGCGCGCGTCGAGATCGGCTCTACACTCAAGGTCGGCGTGTCAAAGCGTGAAAGCGATTAGCACGCGTACGACGACGATGCCATCGGACACACCTCCCCTGCCTCCTGCGCCGTCGGCGTCCGCAACGATGCCGTTCTCGGAGATGGACGTCCGCACCGAATCGCCGTCAGTGCCACTCCTGGACACCTTCGTTGTTGATGCTCGGGACGACGTGGCTGCCAACTCTTGTCGCTTCATTGCGCCGGCGCCGTCAGCCATAACTTCGCGCGTTTGCTGGACTGCTCGGTCCGACAGTCGCGCTGACGCCCGCCGAATCGTGATGTCCGATGGTGACGCTGATATGAACCGCTGTTCGGAGGCCCGTCTTGTTTGTGGCTAACCGTGACCGTGATCGGCGTGGCCTTGCTTTGTCTTTTCACGTTGTTTTCTTTTTCTTCTTTTTTTTTTATTTTGGGTTGCGCACTAAGGAAAGGGAAACGGGCACAGGCTACGACCATGCCACGACCGCGGCGACCTCGAGAACTCCTGTTTAGCGCGACCTTTGATAGCGCTTTCGCGCACGCACATCCAAGCACGACGGAAGTCAGCGAGCAGTTGCTGGAAGAGGTGTTTATCCCGCAGATCGCATGCTGCAAAACTACAGACTGTAGGTTTCTCTTTTGTCCACTGTTGCTGCGTGCATTACTTGTCAATGCACACTCGAAGATTTCTCCTTATTATACTTGAGGACAACTTTCTCTAACTATTCAGAAGAAGCCAGGAGTGCGCGTGTACAGCTTCGATCGGCGTTCAAGTTGCGCGAGTGCCCGTGCTTTGACAGCATAGCCATAGAAACAGAGAACAACGAATGCTGTTTTGTGTTCGTCTCGCGCACGCGGGCTCGCGGAGGGCAGTCGTCGTTCGTATGATCGCACACTTTAAGATTCACTGGCACCCACACACGTCTGCAGGCATAGCGCCCCGACTGCTGCACTCTGCGTGCACGCACCGGGATATCGGATTTACCAAGACAGTACATACAGCCGTCTCCGCTGTTCCAAAGGCCGTCCACGACGATAGATGGCGGCAGTCACCCCTCCCAATTCAAAGGGGAAAACCCCGAGACCACGCACGTTCAGGAGTTCCAACTACGCGAAAGCTGTCGGAGCCAAGGACATTGGGTTTTTCGCGAACTAAGGAAAGTAGTATAGTATTTGGCTGGAGCGTGGACACTGCAGTGACTTTGCCGGTCGGCCAAGTTATATATACTTACCACCCCTTTCACATGAAGATGTTTGGGTGACATGTGGCTGGATGATTTAATCCGTAGACACATCATGTTTCTATTGAACGAGCAGCCCAATAACTAATGATCTCGGTAGCCACATACGCACCGCAGTACGAGGGGGTGGCGAAAAAAGTAAATCCCCGGTAGACAAAATTGAAGTGCTGTCGGACGCTCCTGTCGCGACTTCGGCTTTGGGCGATCGATCGGCCACCCCTGCTTGGCCTGTTCCACTGAGCGGTATACGTCGTGGAGCAGTTCTTTCGCTGCCGCCAGCATAACGCTTCCACGGGATAAGACACGGCTGGCATGTTCCCAATATGTTTGGTGAGCACTGCACTCCCGACGCCTTTAACCAGACTCTAAGGGGCGCACGGAAATGGCAGGACTTTGCAGTGTGGTGCTGCAGAACCATACGGTGGAGTTCTTGTTCGTCACTGACTCTTTGCACTTTTCTCTGCACTAACGTTGACTCTGTAGCCGTGTTGGCGATAACTCGTTACAAGTAATGGTTTTACCGCTAACGTAGTAACGTACTCGTTACTTTTTTTTAAAATAGTAATGGGTAACGTACTCACGTTACTTATTTCAAGTAACGGGCAACGTAGTTATGTTACTCGTTACTCCTTCTTCCTAAGACCTGAGAAAAGTTCACTTAAATTTGATTCGTGTTTGTATGCTTCGTTTCACCTTAATTCTAAACGCAGCCGACGCTACGAGCTGATGAGAGCAATCAGACATCATCAAAAAGGCGTCATCATGGTGTTCGTAACGTTCCGGTACTAGTTCTATCATCGCTGAACCAATCATAAACAAAAAGGGCCCAGTGCCTTGCACCTTTGACGCTACTTATTGGCCCTATTAGTTCGTAGCGTCGTCAGCGTTTGGACTTAAGCTGAAACTAAGTATGCGGAACGCAAGTTCGTCTGCTTCTTGCACAGGTGTTGATGTCAGAACGTCGAGCTCTTATTGGCAGATTGAAAAATATAGTGAGTAGACTTTAAGGCATCTAGTAATGATGTCTTCCCCCATTCTTGTCAATCAAAGCCAATCGGAGCTCAGCGTCGTTCTGACGTCACCGCAACACCTGCTCAAGAAGCAGACGTCATGATCTCCGCATAGGCCCCAAGTGATTATTGCACTCTCTCCACATACCTTCAAATCTGTGCCCGACTTTTCCCCACTCGAAAATTCTAATTTAGAAAAACCCTCATACCCACGCCCTTTCTCCCAGGGCCAAAATACGATGTCGCCCCCCCTAAAAAAAAGTTGTTATTGTCAAGTCATAAATAAAAAGTAACGCAAGAGTAACCTACGTTTGTAGAGAGCTTTAGGGAACCGTTTTTGCACATCCGATACGGTACAATGGGCCGTCCGGTACGAACTGCGCATGCGCGGGTATTCTGATGTAGCCCATACGCAGTTTGTACCGGAGGGCTCATATTATAACGGCCGCATTCTTAGTCAATATGCCGTCACAAAGGCATCGTACAAATCTTTTTTTCGATAAGCCTATATAAAGGTAGCTTGGCCGCAAGCTTCTTGGTGCACGGCGGAGTGCTAACTTTACAGGGGCAAAGAAGCGGCCGAATTTGAAAGTTTCGAGGAATAAAAAGTATGAATTAAAATACATAAATTTTAACTCCGGTGTCTGCTGTGAGTCGGCAGCCATTATATTCCTCGGGAACTTTACGATTCTTCATTTCAGTGAAAAGAAATTTAAATTTTGTCAAAGTGATGCCATAGGACCCACTGCAACAATATTATATCGGGCCCAGGAATAAAAAGTGTACAATCCTGAGATTCAAGTAGGTATTAACTAAGAGTGTATTAGTGCCCTTTATAGATATTCCGGGGAACTTAAGGATTCCTTCAGCAGTTTGGCTGAAATAATCATTTTACCGCGTTTTGCTGAGAATAGCCAAAGAGGGCGCAAGGAGACCGTGTCCAGGGATGCTGGGGATGACTTTCTACTTTTTATCCGTAACGGTAACGGCAACGATTTCCTTTTATTGTAAGGTAACGTAGATCAATGAATCGTGCCTTTATTTTGCAAGTAACGAGTAATGTAGTTGCAACTTTTTCTCGGTAACGCCTACAACACTGCTTTGTAGCAAAAGACCGATCTCATCAGCCAGTTTGACTACGGCACCACCGCCGCATTGCATCGAGGGAACTTCAGTCTCTCTGCACGTGCGACAAACACGCTGGGGCTCGTCGCGTTTAGAGCACGAGACGGTACGATCCCTCCCGTGCCACTTACGTCTGGCTCCTGTGCACTAGAGTCACTGGATCCTGGGAAAGTAACGCCAAGCACCCCGTGTGGTTGCCATCTTGGTTCGTGAAATGAGCAATTTCTCCATGACCCCTCCATTTCTGGTGACCCGATCTAAATTCGCTGTTGACGGGTAGCTTTATGTAGTGTTTTTTGGTATACCGAGATTTTGCTAACCACAAACCGGCGAAACAAGCATACACTTTCGTACCACCACCAGATGCTGTGTCGGTGCTTGGAGACACTGAAAAATAAGTTTACTGTATTGAAATGCGTAAGAAGAACAATATAATTGTAAGAGATCCGTAAAGATGGGCATGAATAATAAGTTGAGTGCATGCAGAGTGCCAAAGAGTCTTATATTGGCGAGGAACCCTTCCAGTACGATGATGCTCCATGGTAATCCTGGTGCGACTGGTTTAGAACAACCCACTGGAATCTTCGAAGATTTAAATGGACCGAGATGGCGATTTTCATGGCAACGTAGACCGATTAGCCAATCGCCTTGCTAGGTTTGGGTCGTCTGTACGTTAGTATCCGTTTGTCTCCGGCTAGCAGGTAGGGAAGGAAATGGCGCTACTTTCCCAGGATCCAGTGACTCTACTGTGCACTAATGTTATGGCGACGCCACGCATGCGCCAAACGCTTAGGGAAATCCGTCGATCGGGCTAACAACGTGCGACTGACAAGTCTATTACCATCACGCTCCTATCTTGCAAAGTAGGCAGTAAGGGACGGTTCCTACAACCGCGTTTTCTTACGCTGCTTTATGTTACGAAAGCTGACGTCGCCTTGCGTCAAGAATCACCCACACATCTGTACTTCGCATCAGGTGTGGCAACCAGCTCAAGGAGTAGACTTGCGCGCAACATTCGAGGCACGGATGTTGCGGTGACTTGAACGTAACGTAAGGCTGGTTCACACAGACCGGTTCTCTTACGTTATGTTACGTTACGTTACGAAAAGTCACCGGGAAATCTGTACTTCGTGTTAAGCGTGGCTACTAATACAAAAAGATAGCCTGGCACGCGACATTGTAAACACGAATGTTTCGGTGACGACGAGCTAGGACGGTAAGTTACCGTGGCAACCAAGGACACACGGCTTGTCGTAACGTAACATAAGGAGTTCAGCTCGGTTCAACTTTTAAAGACTGGTTCACACAGCACCGTTTTCTTACGTTACGTCCAAGTCACCGAAACATTCGTGTCTCGAATGTCGCGTGCCAGGTATACCGCCTCGAATTGGTAGCCACGCTTGATATGAAGCACATATATCGTGGCTTTTACGTAAGCTTACGTAAAGTAACCTAAGTAATCGGAGCTGTGTGAACCAGCCTTAAAGGCTGGTTTACACAGCACCGAGTTTGGACATTTTCTTCCGTTAAGTTCAAGTCACCGGAACATTAATGCCTTGAATTTCGCGTGCTACTTTACCTTTTGAACTGGTTGCCACTCTTCATTCGAAGCACAGATGTTTGGGTGACTCTCGATATAAGCCCACGTAAGCTTTCGTAGCATAAAGCGCCGTTCACATATTTGCGACCGATTAGGACGGAGAGTGACGAGACCGGTTTCTAATACCCCATTCACACGGTCAACATAAAGGTACCTTTAACATAGGAACCTTTGCTATCGGCGAATCAGCCCGTGCTCTTGGGTCGCCAGCACACGTCACGCGCGGAAGACCGTTAATTGATTGGCCGCAGAGAATAAAGGTCCCTTAGCTAAAGGCACTTTTACGGTCCTGTGAATGGGGTAGAGGGAGTATTCACTGGGCGGCCCTATCTGTGTGCGTGGTTGCTGAGAGCGTGCTGACGGCGAGCTTCCACAGTTCTTTTCCAACGTGCACTCCGCACCATCGAGAATGCCGGTCTTAGCAGCTTATGAATGTAAGCTCGTTCCAAGCATGCGCCCTAAACATCGCCCTCAAATATGGCGTCCAGTGAATGCCCCCTATAAGCCTCTTGTGACGTCTTAGGACTGGATCCGCTGCGACAGGGCAAGTCCTAAGCCGCCGCAAGAGGTTTAAAATCCGGTCTCGTCAATCTCCGTCCTACTCGGTTGCAAGTGTTCGAACGGCGCTTAACTCAACGTGAAAAAAAAAAAAAAAAAAAAAAAAAAACGGCGCTGTTTGAACCGGACTGAAGAAAATGATGGTGTGTGAACCAGCCTTGAGGCTTCCTCAATGCCGCAAGTATTGTAGAGAGACCTTAACGTCGGTGGCCGAGGAAACTACTCATCAATTCACTACACGCGCAAGACAACAAATGGTGATCAAATCGAGTGTGAAGAGGCGTGTCTTAACGCTATAACACACGCTTAACTAAGCCTCTTCTGTTATTAAAGCCGCTTTCTTAGTTGGCAACCTTTTCTCGACGACCTTAAGGAACCCAACTGAGCCATCTAGACGCCCCACAAACACCACTCTGTCTTCCTGTACGAGCAACACTTTGCTGTCCTGAGCGCGGCGATTAGAATACCATAGCTAACTGATCGAAACGTATTGCTCCTACCTAGAAGCGACAAGATCTTTTGACGAGACAAAAGCTAAGTACCTATCCATATCAAAAAGTAAACGAATACAATGATTGGCCCACCACCAAGAGGTTGATTTTGAAACGCAAAACGATCCACGTGGCCCTGCTCGCTCGCTCGCGCGCGTGCTTGAGCCATCGGGTTGTAATTAAGTGGTAATTATTCCGAACTGGTAAGCTAGGACGCGACTCTAGCAGCTAGCCGCCGCCACTACGTGCAAATGCGACACGCTTTGTAGAAGCTGAGCCCCCAAGGTCGACACGATCGGAGTCGTTTCTCTATTATCGGAAGCAGACGTGGCTCGACAATTACGGGTCCCCTTTCTTGCAGACGGACACAGTTTAATATCTTAATATCTGCGGCCCCACCCCAGTCGTTTATTCCTGCGCGAATTACACCCGACAACGTTTAGTGTCGTTGTCGTGTGTTGTGCCTTTGTGGATGCACTATTAATGCGAAGTACCATCGTAAGCGGCGCAGGTTGGATGCCGTTTTGTTGAAGATGGCGCAACTCCGCCGGTTCAAATTTGGCCTCGGGCTTCGCCAAATATTGCGACAAGCAAAAGCGTACCCCTGGGATGGTTTAAAAAGTTTTGATGAATTGAGCGTACCCTCATACGTTGTATTCTCGTACGCGGCTCTCCTAAGCTGAAATAAATATATTATATCTTATTATATATGATATTTCAGCCTGCTCAATACATAAACAAGACCTGCGAGAAAAAATTTAAATATAATGACTTTTATCTAAGAACGAACAACTTTATATTTTACAATATTCGAGATGACTTTCCACGGTCGATCTTAAAGGTTTGCAGTGCCATAGCCTCCCCTATAGTAACAAAGCCTGGCAGATCGTCACGTGATGCGGCCACCGAAAGTGAAAAGGTAAAGCGGCAGACAAGAGTCATGTAACATCCCCCCCCCCCCCCCCCCTGCCCATTTCAATCTGGATGAGAATCGTACCGGCGTCCGGTCGAGTATCACTACTGCGTGGTGCACATTAAAGACCCCAGGCTAGCAGTTGAAGCACCGCACTGGCTAAATTGCTCATCTACAGCGAGTGACTCGTCGCAAGTTTGAAATGTCACACCAACTACGCGTTGTATAAATGTCCACACAAACCCAATTATTACAGTCGTGTAACGGGCGCCCCGCTGTGGCGAGACGCCGAAACACACTTGTCCCGAGCGATGGAATGTCCGCTCGTGCTTCTCGCGTTCCTCGCGCTACCGCTTCTTTTCTCGTCGGGTTTGAAAACCATGCTTCGGGTCCTCACCGCTGCAAAAGCTGTGCGCTGAGTACCAGAAATGTTCTGTGTTTTTAAATCCTCGCGCTCCAAATCCGCGACCGGGCACTCTATGGCTCCGTCATTGAGCTGCCAGGCTTCGTGAGTATAGAGGAGGCTATGACCGTGCTAGCAGTGCTAACAAATTGCGTGCCCAGGAACGTGAATTCAGAAAGTGTCTTCTGGCTCTGCGTGAGTGCTCGTGGAAAGAAAAATTTCTCTGATACATTCTCTAACGCCTATGTTTTTAACGTGAGCTCGCGCTGCAGAGACAGTGTTCGTTTTCCCTGCTCAGTCGACCGTATCCGTAGTTTTGTTCCATTTTGCCGTAAACATGTGCCCAAATTTCAATCTAAAACACTTTTTGTAGGAGGATCGTTTAAATTCTAGGTGCTGAAAAAATAAGTTATGTGCGTTAGGTCCGGATTTTGAACTCTTTTTGTTCACGTTCCGTTAATTGAAAATCACGACGAAAGACTTCAAGCACGCATGTGATCTCGCCCCTCCACCGTAAAACTTCCACACAACGGGGACCGTCTGCAACGGTCACTGTCAGCCATGGGATAAAGACTGGAGCAGAACGCGGCAAATAAAAAATGCTGACACCGGTAGTCCCGATAGAAATAACGCGAACGAGAGCGAGAGAAAAGCAGGAAAATAAAGCAGAAGAAAGGTTATGCATGTCGCTCTCTAAGCTACGAGCAGATCTTGCTCGAGTGCTTGCCAACTTCATTTCTTTTCGTACAATGCGCGAAGCCGCTGTTTTTGTGCAAAATAGGGCTAAAAAACAACCTTAATTGGCGTCGAATATTTTGTGCTACGTTGTCAAGGCTAGCATAGATTACGCAGTGCTCCGACGTGCCTCCGTAGCACGAGACCCTGTGCGAATGAGAAGGCGAAGTCACGTGGTCTTGCAGTAAGGCAACGGTGCAGCACCGTGGAGGTTGCACCATCCTTGACAACGAAGTAAAAATACTCGACGCCGACTATAGGTACAGATCCAGCAGGTGATAATTGGCCGTTCCTTTGTGCATTCTGAAGCATCGCCTGCAATATGAGCCCACTGTCTGGAGCCACCGTTGTTCGCATCTATGCCCCACCGTTCGAAATCGGCCGAAATTTATTCGAAGATCGTAGATCCTTTCCTATCAACTAACATATGAACCCTATGCCGTCACAGTGAGCAAGAGTGTCTAACATACGCACAAGTGTATGAAAACATGTAAATACTGAGTTATTTGTTGCTCTTCCAGCGGTAGTGCTTTGAAGTCAAACTCTGCACCAATGGGTCGCCATTCTTTATTATGTATTTTATTATTCCTTGCGTTCAACTATTTCAACCCTATAGGGATCTTGCACCTGACATCACTTCCGGACATGCTACCAAGTAGCGTGTTCGAAAACTACAACACCTAACGTTATAAGCTCCCCCTGCCGGTGATACCTTCCTCCATTCTCGTTCTTCGCATCAATGTTACAAAATTTCTTGTTAACGTCGTCTTTCGTGTTAGTAAAACGCGGACACAAGCAGACGACTCAGTCGACGACAGGACTCAAGAAGCACGATTGGGGGCGTATTTAGGACGCTTAAACCCAAGCTTACTTTGTTTCTGCTCTCTTCGAGGCCGCCTGCAACGGCGTCTGCCGGGGCCACGGTGTGTCCGCCGACGAGCTGACTTCCCGAGCGCGGGCCTGAAGACCGGTATATATAAAACTCGACTACTAGACAATGTGCTACTTTATGTTCCCGGCCATATTGACTACTGCAGTTGATCACGATGCCAAAGAACTCGGGCGATCTATAGATAGCGGACCTAGGACGAAAGCAGACGACTGTCACCGATATGGATTCAGGCGAAGATTTCGAGATAGAAACAGCGTTGCGTCATGGTCTCGCGCAAGCGTTCTACATAGCTTTCAATGAATTCAGTGTTATGGGCCGGTTACTGGAAGCTAAAAAGATCTCCCTCATTCTTCCCGTCTAGAAAGAAGTTTTGAGCACATTACTGACTCTTAAAAGGCCCTAAAGCCGAACACCTTGATAACCACATAAGATGCAGCCTCGTGGGATAATAAACGAGAGTGATTATTCTGTAGTCGAAGGCGGTTTTGAAACACGCCAGGTGCCCTAATGCCCCTCACGCTCTTCAGCCATCCTGGTGGTCGTTAATTCCGGGAGCCGCTGGTCATTTCCTAGCGCCGCTTCGAAAACAAAAGGATCACGAAGCGAAGGCTGCCCCCTCGAGGCTTTGATTAATGGCCACGAACAAAGGAAGCCAGAACTTCATCTCCGATTACAGATGAGAACCGAGACAAGATATTTTTTTTTATTATTGTTGTTTGTTGTTAACGCGTTGTCTTTTTAAGAGTTGCCCGCAGCTGTGTGCTAGCGATTTTTCCATCGGTTCCTACCCTAGACGCAAGGTAAGGTGTACAAACGACGGTGTCTGTATAAATGGATCGAACGACCGGCTTCTGTGTAAACAGTCGCGGCATCCAGGTAATATTCTTGAATGATTAGAGCGACCTTGGAGGATCGTACCCCTCCTCCCGCGACTACATGATTCAAAGTGGATGGGTCGGACACACAGTTTCGTAGACGGAAGAGCAAGAGAGAGAGAGAGACTAATTACAAGAAATGAACAAGTGTTATGGTCTCCGTACGTGGCTGGCGTGTATATAAGACGACCGGCACGCTGGCTACGGCTTCCTCGTTCTTTTTGTTCGTCAGATCGTTTCGTCACAGCCCGGTTCGACGGTGGTCGGTTTCCGCCGCCGCCGCTGGCGGTGATGTTTACAGATCGTGGCCCCCCTCCGCGTCGAAGGTTACCGGTGGCTTTTAGCGCGTGACCTCAATGATTGTTGATCTTGCCAGGAGGACGGACGGGAACTACCGCCGCCGCCGTCGTTGGAGGCTTCGCAACGGGGCAGAGCATGTATGTGTGTTTGGGAAGGGCGGATAGAATGTCGCCAAGTCCGGTGCCAAGATACGTTGAGGTCGCGAGCACGCGTATGCAGCGCGATTAATCATCTGCAGAAACAGCGTACTCGACACTCGTAACGCAAACGACGTTGCGCTCGCGATGTATTTTCCAACGATGTCGAGATTCGATAACGCGGTGGTAGTAGTTAAAGTGTCGAGCTTGTAGCAGATGCATCTTGTTGGTATAATAGGATGGATGTCCTAACGTGACAATAGCATAAAAGGGGCAGTTTTTGATTAGCCGCCAACACTCCGTGTTGTAAGGTGTGTGAGACAGTGATCAACCAAAACAAGTTATCGCACATTTTTAATTTTTTTTTTTTTTACTTTTGCAATAGCTTTTAACTAGAAGGCCACAGGTGATGGATTTCTGACGTCATTTACTTGAGGCTAGCGTTTTCCGCTTTCTTCCAGATTACTAAATGTTGGCGGACTCTGGTATATAACGCGCAATAGCACTTGTTCGAAAGGCATAGACTAAATATGTTCTAGTAAACTAATTTTCAGGATAAATAGAAAAGAAAGAAGCTGCGCATAATTTAAATGAGTGTTAACTATGCCCACTCCAGCAGATCATCGCACCAAACATGGCAAGCCTGCAGGCAAATTTTATGAATGTCTACAGTTTTATTAACTTGAAACTCGAATGCACTTCACCCGATCTTCTAATGAATCGTAATGGGAAGGAAGCACAATGTCCCGAAGTACATTCGTCATTTGACATATGCTCAGCATCACAAAGCAAGCATAGGCATGAACACAAATATTATTGAACAGGATCTTTAAATTCGCCTGAGCGTTTTACTGAGGAACACTGAATGGCCGAGCCCGTTTATATATAATATAATAGAGGGGGGGGGGGGGGGGGGCACAGCTATAGTTCCACGAGCCGCTTCTGTAGTTAACTTAAACCTAACGTAGCGGCGGTGTGCCTTCGAGACATAGACCTATGACGTTGTCCAGCTTTGTGCAAGGGAAACTGGACGCACTCGCGATCACATTGCTGCCACGTCCTGAAGGCCGTCTTGGCGCAGAAGTTGTACATCTCGCAGCCCCCCGTCTTGCCGTTGTAGAAGTACAGGAAGCGAAACTGGTCGAAGGAGCACATGCCGACACTCCTGGCGTCTTGACAGCGCGCCTCGCTTCCGTCGCTTTCTGGTCCTGCGATTCCGCCGAGAAAATGAGGCTGTCGTCCACCTAAATGCGCTTTCACACCTAGCGTGCTCAGAAATATTAAAATTGTACGGGAATAACCGTTATTGGGCAGGCTTCGCAGCGGATTCCGTGTTTGTTTCGCGCAAGGGTATTTGGGCAGGCTTCGCAGCGGATTCCGTGTTTGTTTCGCGCAAGGACATACAGCACGGATAACTAAATTTAGCGAGAAATCACTGTACCGTTACATTACAGTGTCACGTCACAACGTGACAAGACGTCACGTCGCATGATGTCAACATTTTTCCCGATAAATTTAGCACAAACTACAGTGTCACATGAAGCGTGGTGCAATGTGACGTCACAGTGACTTAGAACATGAAATATTATAGATTATTTGTTTACCGGCTCGCGCCGAAAGGTGCCAAAGTGTGTGCATTTACGAATGTACAAACATAAACTTGTTTTTTTTTTTTTTAAAGGCTGGCGGCAGAAGACATCAATAAAAAGAAAACCTATGTAAAAGTAGTATATGGGGCATGCTCAATCCGCTTCTGCCGTAATCATAACGATAGGGAGTTTTCGTGGAAGGTTTTCGCCGTCCCACAATGCCCCCGCAACCCGCTACGATACCCTTAATTCTACAGTCAAGGCCATCGGCGCGCAGGCGCAGTAGGAACTTCGTTACGGAGGGCTTAGCGGAGGGGGAAACGCAACCTACGAAAACTCCCTAATAGGGAGTTTTTGTAGACCGTGTTTCCCCCTCCGCTAAGCCCTCCGCAACGGAGAAGCCGCTACTGAGCGCCGATGACCTTGACTGTAGAATTACCGGCGTTGCGTTGCGGGACGGTGAAAACCATCTACGAACACTCCCTATTGACTTGGACGAACGACTTGTGTGTAAGGAATATGTAATGATAAGTGGAAAGAGCTAACAATTTATGGTTAGCTCTTGGTCCAAGTTCCAAGTTTCCAGGAACCCGCCGAAAGCCAAAAAACGGCGGAGCCAGGATTTGAACTCTGGGCCTCCCAATGTCCGGTCGGGTGTGCTAACCACTACACCACTCCACCTTGGCTTCCTGGCGTTTCCTACCTGTCTTATTAATGCACAAGAAACGAAATGTATCCTGGCTCCGCCGTTTTTTGGCTTTCGGCGGGTTCCTGGAAACTTGGATTCTTTAATTCATTGGATTAAGTACGGTTCATTCATCTGCACAATTCCGTTTATATCCTCCTCGGAGACCACGTACGATGGTGTGAAGTGCCCGTGTTGTATATATATATATATATATATATATATATATATATATATATATATATATATATATATATATATATATATATATATATATATATATATATATATATATATATATATATATATATATATATATATATATCAGGGTGTCGAACCGGAACCGAACCGAGCCGAAAACCGGAACCGAACCGGTATTTTTTCCGGAACTGAACCCGAACCCGAACCGTTATACTGTTATCGCGATGAAACCGAACTGGAGCTGAACCGGAAAAAAAATAACGGTTACCGGCTCATGTGAAAACGGTTCGGCCACGCGCTGTTGACAATGAATGTGCTATCAATGCCATTTGTTTTTTAAGTGCCGTCAACTGACACACACATCGCTTACCTATTTTTCTTCTCCACTCAGTCTTAGGAATATAAACGCTGCATCCATGAATCTTGACATAGGAACCAGTATTGCGCTGGTCGCGGCTTGCACGGAAAAAAGAGAATTGGAAGGCTGTGCAAAAAAACAAAAAAAAAATCGCGTCACGGGATTTTATTTTTTTACAATCTCGTAAATCCTAAATGCTGCTGTGTGCTCATTTCATAACACGTTTCTAGAACGCGCGAGTTCTTGAAGCTTGCTTCCACCGGAATGAGAAAAGAGAAGGCTGTGGAGTTTGATAATAATGGATCCGGTTTCGTATAGGCACTTAGAAGCTAACATATTTGTGAGAGAATGAACAACTTCTATTTTAATATTTATCCTATTACGCCCTTCTGGTGTTGCGTTTGGTGAAGTGTTTTTCATATTCCGTATCTTGTTTAATGAAAACTTCTTTAAGGGTCTAATTTGAGTTACCGAAGGCTAGTTCCAATAAAGAAAGCTGTATTTTCTCCCCACTGTTCCGTCAATTGCTTACACGCCGAGGTGGCGGGATAGTTAGCGAGTTCTACTTGTAAGTGGGTTTGTAAGGAGGTCGCGGATTTTACAGCTACTGCGTCGGACCCAAATAGATGAAGTCCGAATGCGTAAACGTCGGTGAGGTAACCTTTGATTGCACATAAAGAAACCATTCCTGGTAGAAATCCCTGAACCTTACACTACGATGTATCCCGTTTCGTATGTGCTGATTTCAGATGTTTTATTTGTAATTTATTTTGATGTTGCAATTTGTCATTTATAATTTCCGAACCGGTTCGCGAACCGGTTCAGCGCCCCGAACCGGTTCTCGGATCGAATTAATCGAACCGGAACTGAACCGGAACAAAATAAATTTACCTGAACCTGAACCGTAACCGAACCCGTATTTTTTTCGGTTCGACAGACTGATATATATATATATATATATATATATATATATATATATATATATATATATATATATATATATATATATATATATATTGCTTCTGATTTTGCTTACGGAGCAAAGTAGCAAAACCAACTAAAGGCTGACATTCATCACAACCCTACACGTTCTCTCCTGCTCTTTTGTTTTTCTTTTTTAAAACGTTATTTGCGCCAGTTGCGGTTGCACTAGAGGCACTAAAGACGCTAGACTTCAGAGTATTGGCTCTTCATTTCATGATTGTGTTATGTGCGCCGCCATTTTGATGCTATAGTGCAGAGCGGGAGGAATCGGCGATAGTTAGCCATTCGAAGAAAGCGTGTTCCCGAGTATTCGGTGTCAAGAAGCTCGCGCGATATCGCTTCGCTTGGTCGCTAACTGCTTTAGCACCTCTGGAGGGCGAAACGAGCGTTTCCTGCGATTTTAAGGAAAGCTTTAAGAAACTAGCAAAAACGTTCTAAGAAACAAGAGGGCGGCGCACAGAATCAAGAGGATCATGGGGGCAACAAGAAAAAACCGGGGGGCCGGTGGCCCCAAAGCAAGCAGGAGCTAGTGGAGAACTAGTTTCTTTGGCCAACCCAATCCAATCCAGTTCGCTTCAGTGCGTGAAGTATTCTTACTTTGAAGCGTATAGAATATTTAATGACTCTGCTACCCTATGCAGTAAAATCGTGCTTTATTTAATCATTTCACGTCTCTTCCTTTCGGTGGCGTCGCTTAATTTGTAGCTCCGAAGTAGCCAGTAAATGAGACGCTTCAAAGTAACGGCGATTCGGCCATCTTTGCCTGTCAATTCATTGTTGCCAGTTGTTTGATGCCTCATTTTAAAAGACAGAAAACTGCTTTGTGACCTACAGAAATGTTAAAACAGTCTGCAATAAAGCACAACGATATTGCTCGAGTTTCCTGACACTACATTTGAAGCACAAGAATAGTCGCATTTTCTAACCATGACAATTGCCAATGGATACCGCTCTGCCCCAAGCATTCAAAATGGCGACGCTCACACAACTTACAGCAACACAAATCAACACAAGGTGTGAGTTCTCACGGGTACAGGCGTCCAGGCACTCTTCGAGGCTAGTGAAGCGGTTCCTGCCCTGGAGACAGCCCTGCTCCTTGTCGTAAACCATGTGACACTGGTTGCCCTCGAAGTAGTACTGGTACAACTTGTCTTCTGTCACGCATTTTCGTAACTTTGGCGCATCACATGTCCGGTCTGAAAGAGTTTGGGAGCACGTGAGACGTAATAGTAAACAGATTAAAGCATAACCTTAGGTCAGAGTGGTGCATCATTATTAATGTAATCGTCGCCAAGAGAAGCTAACCGAGTCTTGTGCAATGGCCTATTCTTACTCGGGGAAACAAGCAACAAGCACTAAACGCTGAGATACCAGGTGCTACCTGCTAGTGACCAGTTTACTTCGTACAAGTTTCCCTCTAGAGTACGCATGTACTCGCAGTTCAGATTCGGTTCGTTCTTTTTGTGTTTAATTTTGTCATGTATACTTCCTTGTACACTTTCCATGCCATGCCCATTCAATATAACCATCAACCAACTCGCCCAACCTTACACCTTGTCGCGTACCCTCCATTTTTTTTTAGCCTTTGTTAAAATTTCAGATTAATAATTGCCACTCAGCTCTCAAAGCACGGTCTGTCTATGCCCTCTGTATTCAATGTTTCGATGCGTTCACATACGTTTCCAGTGCCAATCTGCCCAGACCCTTTTGTTGAATTTTCAGTCTTGATGGCACCACCGACCTCATGCACATACTCCATTGCCAAAAGGTAGTTTAAGCACCACCACTTCTTTCCATAAACCCCTTACCAGGTCAGGTCTATTGTAATTCTACTGCCCTGAGTTTGATAATCGCTTAAGTTTTTCCCTTTCCTACTTATATTTTGTTCATTTTCCTCTAGAAAAACCCTTTACCTATAGAGCTATACCTCCAGATATTTGTATGCTTTTTACTTAGTCTATTCCGATGTCCTGTATTTTCAGGCGTTTTGCTCTATTAGTCGTTAACACCATTACTTCAACCTTGTCACTAGTAAAACTCGGGCCCCAAATGTCCCCTTCCTCTCCACATATCGCAGTTAGCATAGATAGTACCCGCACTGTATTTCGAATATATGCCATGAGTACTACGTACTATGACCCCGTTTCGAAAGTGTGCCGTCCGTTGGAAGCTTTGTATAATCCCTGCACAATGGCGGACACAAGCGCGAGCATTTTACGTTTCACTGCGCCTCTGCGGCAAGAGCCCTCGAGCAGAGAAAGCAGAAATCGAAGCTACCCGCTCGTGCACACTTGCACGTTCCGCGGTGAACAAAATAATACTATACATTCGATACCTACCACTTCACGCATATTTTCGATGGTGCAATGGCTGAGCGTCGGATTTACAATCTCGAAGAATGAAGAAAAAAAAATCAAGACACCGATTGAAATCCTGGGTTCAACTCCCCTTTCAGGACTCTCACAGGTTTGTTCTTTGCACTTAAAATGTCGAATTTGTCCTTCAGATTAAACCACGACAACGAGGCTTCTTGTTCAGTGGCGTTGATTGAGAGTATGCTTGGGTTCCACCAATGCCAGAAAGCGTTCAAAATGAAAGACGTTGCAACATAATATCGCTGCAAGGCTAACCTTTAGGCTGTGTCGCGCTTTCCCTACCTTTGCACTCGCCGTAGCATTGACTGTACAGGCTGAACCTGTCCTTGTTTGAAGGACAGTGCGTGCGCTGCAGCCACTCGGTGCAGTTGAGACCCTCGCTGGTGTGGAGCGCGTAGAAGGCGTGCTCGTGGTGTGCGTCCGCTTCGCAGGGCTGGAGCTCGATGTCGGTGCAACGTTCTGCAAGGTCATCAAGACCGCGAAGTTATACAACAACCGATTTCAGTTAACGCTATTCCATAGGTAGTGGCTATTTCAATACTACGCTTATATAGACTTGAACATTCGAGTCAAAACCCCAGTGACATATTTTGTCATTTTCTCACGCTTGGCAGGGGCTCTTAGCTCAGTAATTGATGGAAACATTTCTACTCGTATTTGTTACAATTTTTGTTGTAGCCGAGGCCATTACAGTTTCGCATAACAAACTCTGCTATTAGTGAGGCAATTAAAGTTTTTTTAATAACAAGCATGCCATTAGTAAAACGTGTCTGAATGCTGATTGAGGCGTCGGCTCATATACACACGCAACGCTTTGTAGGTTGATCGGCTATCTCTTTATATACGTATAGTATATGCACATAGCACCGGTCCACCTATCGTCTGTTTTCGCTCCTTAAACGGAGTAGCTTGTTAGATTCAAACCACTCTGATTTCTTAGATATATTTCTCTTTAAATGTTTCTCGTTCTATCTCTTACACAGAGGCGAGATTATGTCAACATCCTATATTTTGTCTATATATGACAAACAGAGAACTTTAATGTATGTACATGAAGTACAAAACAAACAAGAATGTTAAATTAATATACCATATTTTCCGGGCTAACGTCCGCGGACTATACAGTTTTAAAAGTTGAAATTTAAGGCTGTGCAAACTCTCTACGCGTGCGGACTATACACGATCGTTTTTTTCTTTCAAGATCGTCCATTATGACGGGACTTTGTCAATGAAAAAGTATGTTAACAAAGATTTATGTAGAATGCAAGCTTCTGTGTGAGCTAAGAAAGCAGATCATTGTCAAGATGTGCCGTGTATAAGAAGATTTTTTTTGTTGACTAAGAACCAAGTCCGCACTATGTACGCCGTGAAAGCTATTTGCAATTCAATTGAATTCAATGTTTATTTTCGCGTGCTTACCAACAGCTTAAAGGCCTTTGCGGTAAAGCACGAAGCATAAAGTACATATTCATCACAAATGTACATGCTTCAAAATATAAGCGTTTTAACACTTGTACATATGCCTTACATTAATACACATGCAAACAGTCTTAGGCAATTTTAGAGAAGCCCTGTGCAAACAAGGGGATATTTTGTACAAAAAATATCAACATTGCAAAACTTCGTGTTTAAAACGTGTTGAATTCGAGATACCGCAGACAGGTTGCTGTGAGTATCTGGGTAAAAAACTCTGAGATTTTAGAGTCTGCACTGACAGGAATGCGGAAGTGTAAAAAAGCAAAGAAGTGCAGGACACTTTATGGACCTATGAACCAACCTGTGCAAAAACTCAACATCCCGGACAAATCTCCTGTTATGTAGAGTGGACAGTTTAACCTTGGATACAATTAAATGGTATTCAAAATAACCTTTATGACCAAAATATCTGTCATAGACAATGCCCCGGGTGCGGACTATCCAAGCAAAACATTTTTCTTCGGCCTGAATTGGCTTTCAAGGACTAAATACCGGGTGCGGACGACAGACCTGAAAATTTGTATATTCATCAGCTTTAATATTTAAACGTCTGCAGTCATTGTAAGATGAGCTGAGAAGTTAATGCTCCGTGTTCTTAAAGAGACACTAAAAGTTTGCCGGAACTCGCTACGGAAAAAAAGTCGTAAGACTAATTTTTAGATGTGAGTAGTTACGAAGCATGCTTTTATTTTAAGGGGTATCCACCCTGATATAGAAAAAAGTTGTTAATTATTGCTTTAAGAACTTCATAGACCTCCCCGTGAAAAGGGTACGAGTATGTAGCATTTAGTTTTATATATATATATATATACAATATTACTACGGCTGCACTTGTCAATCTTCACTTATATATATATATATATATATATATACCCATTATACCGTATATATAATGGGAAGGGCCTTGAATCAGCAACGGTTGTCGTCTACCCAGTTAAGCGAATTCGAAACTAACAGTACACAGAGAGCTGGGCCGAAATTGGGTCCGCCGAAAGCAGGTGGCCGGGATGGTCTAATCGGTTAAGGCGTCGCCTCGGACAGGCGTAGGTTGCGTGTTGAATTCCCGCTCCTTCCAATTTTTCGCCAGTTCTCTTTCCCTTTCCCTAACTTTAATGCAATAAAATCAATAATAAGCTTATCCCCTCTTCCCTCACTATATATATATATACATATAGTGAAGAACGCAGAGAAAAACAGCGTTCTGCAGGACATTTTCGGCTTAGTGGCAATTTGCTCGCAATTCTCTTATTTGCCATGAACATCCGTGACCAATCTACCTTTTTTTATTCCTTCTGTAGGATGAATTTAAAGATAAATTAATATATTGCCTTTCTTCCGTTGTCCTCTTTGGCTAAAGAAAAGGAACGCTTTTCTATTCACTTTGGGGAGGAAAGTAAGCACCAATGAGGGACAAAGTCACGTCATCGTAACTCAATGGGCCAACTTGGCGTAGCCAACATACCCTGCGTCCCGAGATCGCTCGTTTTGTGCCCACGTATCTTTGAAACGATAGTTTAAAATAGTTCTGAGTCGCATTCGATCGAGACTCTCTGTGCAATCTGTCTCCGACAAGTGAATTCTCCGCTTTTTCTCTTACTTGGCATCCGGCGATGCTTCACAGGAACGAAGCGCGTCGATGTCCCGAAATGTCTTCTAGGCAATGCAGAACCACGAGGATGAACATCATGCTTCATCCGTCCGCCTTGATCGGCTGCAGTGATTTACAAAAATCAACGGCAATTTAACGCTAAAGGTTATGGTTCTCATATTTTCGTTTGAGTGCGATTGACTGTGTTGCAAACACCTGTGACCGCTTACGGCGAGGCTGGAACACACCGGCACAGTGTCGCCATCTATGAGGTAGCTGTGGAACATTTTTGATCTGTCCATAATTACACCCTGTTGCATAAGCAGGACATGCTGGTCCTCCACTGTTTCCATTTAACAGTGTGAAGGTTGAAGAGGAGGCAAAAGATGGCGAGGAAAGACTCGGCTCCTCTCCGGTGTTTGCTCGGTAAAAGTAGAAACGCTGGAGGAAGAGCTTGTTCTGCATTTCTTAATTTGCAACAGGGTATAGCACGAAGGTTTTGCAAAATTTGGGTGATGTTTTGTCTTTTTTTATTTAAATAAAATGGCATGCGGGTTTCAAAGTTTTAAATTTCTAGTGATTTTGTTATCAAACGCGATATAAAAGGTTGTATAAACTATCTCTTGATTTTGATTTTGTTTTTGAGCATGTCATGTTGACTTCGCCCTGTTTTTTTTTTGTTTTTTTCTGCCGGCTTATGCTATTCACCTCTCTCCCCCTCCAAAACTTTCGCCATGTTCTGACGTTCAGTATTATCAATTTTCTTTTTGATTCCGGAACATTATATATAAATTGCAAAACTGCAGGTATGCTTCGACTGTAGAAGGCGTACAAGGAGCCATGGCCGAACTCGGCAATCGGGTCATTCTGCGCATCTCGTCACTGATGCCGGTTTTATACCATATCGCTGTTTGCATAGGCGCCAATTCGCCCGACTGAACAGGAAATTTTTAATTATTCGACAAAATTCTCATTTTATTCGTGACAGTATCGTTAGATACATCGGCGAATTTTATGCTAGTGGCTTTAGCACTTATATCAGAAGGTAGCTTGCGTCAACTAATCTAAAAACTTTTTAAACCCACTTTTTTTTTTAAATTTTGACCCAATCTTTTGTTTCCTGTTAAGCCACCTACCTTATTAGTTCTTTTTTTTTATTTTCGAATTTACAATATGACCTCCATTTTTTTTTATTGCAGTTCAATTTCAAGCTTCTTACACTCAAAATCTAAAAAAAGTTTGTTCGAACGTATTACATGAGGAAGAGAGGGAGGGGGAGCAAAATTAAAAAGTATTGCATACATGTGCACCAAAAAAAAAAAAAACTAATAAAACATTTTAAAAAATGCTTAAAACATACTACATAAAATTTGAGCACTCATTTTATAACAACGTTGAGTAACCTCCGCAATTGTTAGAAATCATGAACACAGATGGGGTATTAAACGATATACATCACAACAATGAAGCCAAGTGTTTCGCGCGGTATATGCTTTAGTTAGTTTTAGTGGATATATAGTTAGGCAGGCCGTTAAAAGTTTAAATAGACATAGTAAGAGGTGCGTGAACAAATGATAACTATGTCGATTGGGAATTCTGATGGTGACTATGCAAAAACGCAATTAGTAAGCTTCAGATTTTCTAGGGCGTATTTAGCTTAAGAACAATGTCACGTTTTTTTATTAGCTTCTTCAGCGTTTTCATCGCTCAACCTTAGGTATCAGCGTTTTTTGGTACAAAGTTTGGCGTTGTGTCTGGGAGTTTTAGACCCTGAAATCCCTACTCTACTTCATGGTCCAATAACCACCTATGATCAAATAAAATCAAATATGAACGTATAAGAACCATACACAAGTATATAAACGGAAATAAAAAATTGATAAGTTTCTTACACCTTCTTATATAACCTTTTATTGTTTTTATGCGTTTTTATGATGATCTGCGTGCTCTTACATAATCGTATTGATCACGCGCGTTTATTGGACAAGGACATTTCTTATACATATGAGGTTTTTCACTAGGGTATGTAGCCGAAGCATAACCTAGCATTTTATTGTTTGGTCACTGCCAAGGTATTTTGGTTCTAAATCGCCAAACAAGTGCCAGAGTTAGGCTTCAAGGTTATACAGCTCGACATTTCGGGGTCTCAGCCCTCCAGCAAATGAAAGTAAAGTTTCACTGCTGGTTGTTGGGTTGTCACCGTGGAGGTGTCTTTGTGCTTTAATCCCCGATCGAATTCCAGACTTGGGCTTTAGTGCTGCTTGTTCAGTTATCGCCAGTCACGTTTTCGCCTCAATCCCCAAACAAACACCAATGTTAGGCTTCACTGGTGGCTGTTTGGTTGTCACCAGGCATTTTTGGCTTGGAGTCTGGAGAGGAGTCAAAGTTTGACTCCTCTCCAGTTGCAAACCAGAGAGGAGTCAAACTTTGGATAGCGATAATAGGCCTTGGAGAAGTTTAAAACAGGGGAGCAAACGACAAACAGAAATATCCTAATACACCTAGCTGTGTATGGAGGGTTGTTTTCGTTCTTTGTACCCCTTGTTTCCCTTCCCAGGGCTTTGTTATCATTATTCTTGTCTCGCTCGCTTACATATTTGAATTAATAGCGCTATCATCAAACTTCGGGGTTCCTTAGGCTAGTTAGCGCCGACGCAAAGTATCTTGGCCCTACTGAGCGCCTTAGAGGAAACACCTTATTAGGCATATGTTAGACATTTTAAATTGTGGAACTTAAACCAATTTAGCTTTTTTTCTCTGGCATGCAGCCGGAATTTTCATCATGCTGTCCTCGTTATGCTCTCTCAATACGTAACTAAATACGTTACTCGTTACCGATTCTCAAAAGAAACGCTCTACATAACCTCAAAAGTAACGAGATACTTCTCTCGTTACTTTGACGACCTATAACTGTTTTCAGTAGTCGTTGCATTCAAGCAGTAGCAGCCTCTCGAAGTTTCCATGAGTTATGCATCCCTGCTTCCTTGAGAATACATCTCCGGCGATGCTAAAGTGTCGTTCTACTGACGCGTATGAAGGAACGGCAGTTTTGTACGCCAGGAAGAGCTTTTGAATCTTCGGAAACTGAACCTTCAGTCTGGATAGCGGTTACCCATTCGACACAAAAAGAAACCGAGAAATCAAAAATAGCAAACAGTTGTGTTGTTTTCTGGCTGTTCGGCCCCTTGAAGTCCCCTGGCCTGCAGTATGCCATAGTCTGGGATTCTACTCCCTCTTTTGTTCTGTCTACTTCTAGAGTTCGAAGTTGACAATGGGGTCTCTGCCTTCCCGCGTTGGCAACCTCCGAGTTTGCGTTAGGTCTGTACACGATTTTAGAAGGTTCACCCAATGAACCTCATTGTGTTCTCTGGGTGAACGACATTCCCAGCTGCAGAGTTCGACTGACGTGTTCAGCGATAAGAGTTGCCATACTGCCATACCGTTTAGTTGTTTATTTGGGTTGCCCATCTTCCTTTGTAGAAATAGACACGTACTGCTAGAATTTAAACAAGGTTGTTTACACGGTGCTGTACACGCTACTCCTCAAAAGTGACAAAAATACCGTTACTTAGCCTTAAAAGTAACTAAGTATGTTACTCGTTACTTTTCTAAAAATAAGTGACTAAATAGGTTACTCGTTACCGAAAAAAGTAACTAGGTAGAAGTAATTCGTTACTTAAATGTCTGCGTAAAAAGCAGTGCCGCGTCGCGAGAGGACAGCGTTTTAGTATATAGAATACGAATCAGGCCCGTATGCCAGTGGGAAAGATGGCGGAGATGGCCTTTGTTGATTAGGCCACGATGGTCTGGGCAGGCAGCGGACAAGCTTCTTTGAGCCGCCGTGTTTACGAAGCTGACGTCTGGGCGGCCGTCCCCGCAGCCTGTTTGCTTTCTTGAGCGGATAAAATGTTCGCAAACATTCTACGCGTTTGCGCCAGACACCATGCTATTGTGCGGCAGACTGCCTGTGCAGAAGTGTGGTGTATCGACTAGCGTAAGACGCCGGTGCGCTATCAACCAGTGTGCGAGCAAGGAGTACCCCACACTTGTACAGCAATAATATTCAAGAACTTTTACTATGAAAGGAGCGCAAATGCGCTCCTTTCATAGTAAAAGACCCCCCAACCGAATCACCCGACTGCGATCTCACACCAAGCGAGGCGGCGGCGACGTAGGCAGCTAGCCTATGTCGTAATCCCAATAATAGCCTTCAAGGTTCACGTAGCGTTCTGCACACATAACCGCAGGTCGCCTGCAGCGCGACCAGTCCGCGAACGTGGAGGTTCCGGTAGGCCGATATCGATGAGAGGGTGCGGTCGTTCAACCCTCGGGTACTTTGACTAAGCGATGTTGTAACGCGTTGACGCCACCAAGTGGCAAAGCTCATTACTACGGTACTTTTGGCCTTTCAGAAGTCCGCGACGTCACGGGCACAACAAATATCCCTAGTCGCATCGCGCCCTTCGATGGCTGATATCGAAGCACTCACCAGAATCCGCCCTTTAGAAAGAGACATATATAGCGCCATCCACTCAGAACACAAGGTCACGATTATCATTTTCCGGTGTAACCAATCCTAGCCGACTTATTTCTGAATGTTTTCTTTTAATGTGAACTTTCGACTTAGTTCCTTTTAAAACGTGATCAGTAATCAGTTTATCCAGATTCGAACCGCGGCGCTCAAACATTCAGTGTAAAGTGATTGTAATATTATGATTACAGTTTATTTAATACGTAATTCAATTCTGAATTCTAATTGACTGCAAAATATAATATTTATATATATATATAAATATAGTGTTTAAATTCAGACGTGTGTACAAAGTTCTGAAATAATTGTTCGTATAACATGCTGTTTTTTTTGTTTGTTTTTTTTGCAGCCACCCATGCCACATCAGGCGGCATGGGTGGTTGCCGTTTCTTGGGCACGAATTCTGTTATTGGATTTGAGCTTACGCCAAACACTGGCGGAGCAGTCGTATCCAATATATGTTCAACAATTGCGGACTGGAGTAATTGGCACAGCAGCTACTAGACGGCGGGCAATATTGAAATAGCTCCAATGGAACGACATAAAGAGCGCCTAATCATAACCAGAAGGCTGCATGTAAATTATAAGTTCCCCTGCGTGGTAAGCACATAATAATGTTTATGTTACCCACTCACTTTGCCCTAACTGTACCGGGTGTTTCAGCAAAGTCTTTTAAAAATTTCTACCCATAGGGTGATTGAAAACCAAAAAAAAGGAACCCTTTTTGGAAACAAACTGCTAGCCATATCAGACATCAAGAATTGGAAAAAAAACACACACATAATAATTAGCTAAATAATTAATGTATTGACATATTACTTTGTGACATAACGCATGATATCACTATCAACTTTCTGTGCGTTATCGAAAACCCAAAAGTCAAATTTAGGAATACTTAAAGCGCGTGTGAAGCGCGGGAGTGCGCGAAAATTACAACTCGTGCAGAGGGCGCAAGGCTGGCAATGAAAAAACTTGCAAGGTAAGAATGTTACGCTGTTACAGGAGAATTACATAAATGACGAGGACACGATGACACATCTTTCCATGAAGCTGGAAAGATGTGTCGACCTGTCCTCGTCATTTGCGTAATTTTCCTCCAACGCCGTACCTTCACCAGCACGCTCCATTTCCACAAGATTACAATGTTATCCCCTTGTTCCCATAAGAATATTATACCCCGCTTCACGCGTGCTTTAAGTGTTCTTAACATTGACAGATATAGGGGTCTTCGATGACGCTCAGTAAATTTCTAAGTTGAATCATACGTTTGTTTTCACTGACTAAAAAGTTACTTAGTAAATCTCAATTGGTTACTTAGCTAATTACTAATGCGGATTGCAAGTTCGTCTAATTTTTTTTCTTGGGTTGTGGTGACGTCAGAACGCCAAGCTTTGATTGGCTTTGATTGAAGGATAGTGGAAAGACCTTGAGGTCCACCCACTATCCTTCAATCAGAGCCAATCATAGCTCGGCGTTCTGACTTGACCACAACACCAGCAACAGAAGCAGACGAACTTGCGCCACGCATCAGTCTTTTTCTTTCAACGTCTGACAACTGCTATTGCTGGCAATGTGTTCCCGAAAACAGTTTATTTTTTCTTTTTATTGTTTTTTTTCAAGAACGCAATTGGTAGGAATTTGCAAGTTTTACCTGAAACATTGGGCATTATCTGCTTGTTTACTTGCAAAACTTCTGGTCTGACGACCAACCTAAATTTAAAAATAACCTAAAAAATGTATCGAACATTCCTACCGGGCAGCTGGATCCGGGGAATTTCTGTATTGTGGCTGTTGCCTCGGGTCGCCTTGGTCTCCTCCTTGTGAGTTTCCCTGACAGCTTTGGGAACCGCAAAAAGACCAAAACCTTCAAAGACTGCTACCCGAATAAACAAAATTTTCAGAATAACCGGTATTTACTCTTCCCAGCATGTTAATTCTTATATATAAATTCGAAATAGCTTTTTTGAGACAAGAGAAGAAGTAGGCTAAGGTTGTTTTAGACTCCGATGTAGCAAACGCAGCGCGGCGCAAAACGAGTACCCTTCATTGGCCGGCCAGCAGAGGCTCGATATCTGCGACCAGTCAGTATCTGTGTGCGCTGCGCTACGCCACGCTTGCTACGCTCGACGTCCGAACATAACAGAGCATATGCCAGAACCAGCATTCAAATTTCCCCACGAGTTTGCTGCAGTGAGATGTACCTGGTGTAAAATTAGAACGCTGATCAAGCAGCCAAAAAACTTTATTTTCGTTGTTTCTTTTTCTGCTCTTGTGAACTTACTTAGCATTCACTTTACACAAAAGTTCTTCTAACCGCCTGGGGACGAGCTGCATTGCTCAATTTTGGCCCAAATAAGATCTCATCTGTCGCCACTCCTTCAATGTTATCAATAAAAAACCCTCTCTGCATTTGGTTACTAGATTGATGAGTTGAACAAATTTCTTTTCAAATCAACAGCCATAAATATTTCACCGGACCTCTCTACACCACAAGATAGATTGCGGACATTCACAGATTGCGGATAGATCACAAGATAGATTATAGATTGCTCTTTAGAATGTCGTCCGTTATTTAAATGTACGTAAATGTCAAAAAGAACCATGCTTTCTTTTTAGAACACAAACATTTTTATTGACATGTTTACAAATTGTTGTCACGTCGCAATTAGTTACTCATTTTCTGGCGGTAATACAACCTTCTAGACAGCAAAAGAAATATAATTATTGGATATGATTTATAGTAGTTACCAAACAGGGCCAAAAGGCGCTTAAAGTATTTAATGCGAGCCAACTTTCGTGCTGCGGGTAAATTCAAGTGTAGATTGGGCGAAATGAAGACTGGGGTTTGCCTAATCTGAGGTTTACACCGTTTGTTATGAAGCCAATTTAAAGTACCCATGCCTAAGGTAGACACCGTCGGACACGATGCAGCTTCAAAGTAAAGAAAAATACTTGTGTACATAATCGTTTCTTGTACCTTCTCCTACGCTTCAAAAATATAGGTCTAATATTATTTGACTGAATTATTAGAAAAGTAAACGTATCAATTCAGAATTTCATAGTCGCAAACAAATGCTTAAAAATCAGCCGAGCCGCGTCATTAATAAATTTAACAATCCATACCCTAATTCTAGAAATGCACATCGAAGCCTTATTGAACTTTATATAACAATTGCCAGGACGCAATCCTCAATTAGAACATTTGGTCTAAAATGTCAGCAGCTTTTATCTTTTACGATATATGGTGCTGTACTTTCAACATACCTTGTTTGTACACCTCGTGATATTCAGTACTTGTAGGCCTATTGGTGACTTGCGCGATCGAAAGCCTCACTGTGGTCGGCCGGCCATCATTGGCCGCATGCTGACTACACTCTAAAAAAAAGCCTGTGCGTCTACTTTCACACACAACACTCGGAGAGCCAATCAGCGCAACTTACGGAGGCAGCTCAGCGAATGACGATGCCGAAACATATGTTTAGACCAAAAAACGCAGTCTGAGTTGCGACATCAAGCAATGCAAGCGTGACGTTTTGCATTGCTTAATGTCACAACTCAGACTGCGCTTTCTGGTCTAAACATATGTTTCCGCATTGTCATTCGCTGAGCTGCCTCCGTAAGTGGCGCTGATTGGCTCTCCGAGTGTTGTGTGTGAAAGTAGACGCACAGACGTTTTTTAGAGTGTATGACGCCAGGAAAGGATTTCTCATCGACGAAAACAAGAAGAATGTAAGAGCTTGAATTTTTATGGTGTTGGCAGTGTCGCTTTGAGAGGGTAATGATTTCAAGCTTCCGTCATGCTCATTGCAAACACCATCGAACTTGTTGTTCGCAAGGTAATGACGTCACGAAGGCATCTCGCCGCTAATAGTTTGAATTATTTGGTGTGACGGGGGGGGGGGGGGGGGGCTTATTTCATAGGAAGTGACAGACGGAGCTACAAAAACTGCAAGTCAGAAAATATTCGAGCGCGTATATGTCAGAGCGATCCGCCCTCAAGGGGCTTCTGTCTTTAGTTTCTTTACCTCATCAAAAGAAACCCAGTCGCATCTCCCCGATGACCTCTTAACGGCAAAAACAAGTTGGTTATATAAGAAGCGGAGGGATGATTCTTATGGTGACACGACGAGAGCATCAACTTAAACGCTGCTTCGACTGGTATGCTTAGCGTCATACCTCGCCAATGTATCTAAAGAATCCCGCAGTGGCAACAAGGGACGTCACAAAAGCCGGAGTGTCTTTGCTGTCCGACGTCGCAATCCTGGTGGGACAGCCGGAGGTTAGTCAGCCTCAACGGGCGTCTGGTGTTTCACCTGGGCCCGTTTGCTCGAGCTGGTGAACTTTCACCACGGTAGAAAGTTAACCGAAGTTCCGTACGAGGGGGATTTTTAGGTCACGTGACGGGCAGAGCAGGGACAGCGTAGAAACATGGCGCAGCCCCTCCCAGCGAGCGTCGCTCGCTTTGGAGCTAATATGTTGTAGTATACCGGGCCAGTTGGTCAGCAACGAATGGTGCAGGAGGCTTTCGCTTTGCCTTACCTCACTCAAATCGCAAAGTATGAGCAAGTGCCTCGCCCCGTTGTTTAGTTTGTCTTTCTATTCTGGCCTAAAGGGACGCGGTAAATGTGGACATGGCAACGTCTTCAGAATCTTGTGGATTTTCTTGACTCGATCGGCCGGGCATAGACGGCACGCGAAATCAGACCGCACATTAACTCCCACTCGAGCCGAAGCACCCGATTTTTATTTTATGAAGTAGGTTTTATTTACAGGTCTTACACGCTGGCCAACAATGCTGCCGGTGTATATTAGATTCTTCCTCATCGTGTCCTAGCACTGAACTTCATCGTCCTCCTTCGCGCTAAGAAAAAAAAAAAATCAACGAGGCTTCACTTGACTTTAGACCGCCAAACATTCATTAATTTGCGAAACACGTGTTGATCTGGTTCTACCTCACCCATTATTCGTACCACGAGCAACCAAATGTGCATCGCAAGCTCAACCGTATGCCACGCTGCTTCGCGAAAACTCGGCAGCGCGCGTACTCCGGTTCCCCTTTTTGAAAATTATTTGGCTAGGTTCTTGTGCGTACCTAGTAGGGAAGGGCGGTCAACTTTCTGCCGCGCTTAAAGTTAACCAGCGTCGAGCAAACGGGGCGTGATGCGCGCGAGATGTACATCCAGTGCAGTACTACCGCCAGCCTGGGGTCTTGAACGTACATCACTAAATAAGACTAGACATCGACATGCCGGTACAATGTTCATCCAGATCGAAACTGGCAGGGGTGGGGATTGAACCCAGTATCAGTGGCGAAGCCAGGAACTTCTTTGAGAGGGGAAAAGGGGGGAGGCTGAGGTGACTGGTGTTGTTGGCGTTACAAAAAGAAAGTAGCGACATACGTTACTCGTTTTTTGCAAATAAAAGTAACGCGTCACTGACCTACGTTGCCTCAAAATAAAAGGAACGCGTTACCATTACCGACAAAAAGTGACACAAGTAACTTTGGCATTACTTTTCTTAATTATTGATCAACACGTTTTCCTGTTTTGACGGTACAGGTATGCACAAGCTCGATATTTCATGAAACATTACGTTCATGCTGAAACTGAACATAATTATATTATTTTTGTTTACGGCTTTCACCTAAATACTCACGAGAAAAAACTCAAAGAAAAAATGAAAGCCGTTTACAACTCCCTGTAACGCCGCATTAGAGCACAGCTCTTGAGGAGGAGGAGGAGGAGGGTACTGAGGGGAAGGTATATCCTTCCTCCCTTCTCCTCATCCTGTTTGCTACTACTCCCTGCTATCCCCGTGAGGTCACGTGACCTCACGGGGGTTACGTGACACCTATGAGGTCACGTGACGATGACGATGACGTCACCAGTGACGGCACTGATGACGTCATCAGCGACGATGGCGATGCCGATTACGTCATCCGTGACGATGACGGTAACGATGTCAATGACGTCATCAGTGACGTCACTGATGACGTCATGCCGATACCGATGACGTCACTGATGACGTCATCAGTGACGTCACGCGTCCCACAATTCACCGCGCGGTTACGCCGACGCCGACGTCGGATGCATGCCGAAACGTCACCGTGATGACGTTTCGGTACCGTGCCGAAGCTTCCGAGCGCTGCATTATGGGAAACGTCCCATAATACACCGCGCTGACGTTTCGGTGTGGTGACGCTTCGGCACCATGCCGAAACGTCACCGCGGTACATTATGGTGAATTCACCATAATGCACCGCGCAGTTACGCCGACGGCGACGCCGCTCAAGCCGGAAACGGGCGCCTAAGAGCTCTTCTCTAAAACGCAAAATACTCAAAAAGTCACATGGCTTGGCGCCTCAAAACATGAAAAAATATTGAAGTGTAATTTTTTTAAGCCTTAGGAAGAAGTAACGATTAAGTGACTATGTTACCCATGACTTGATATAAGTAACTTAAGTACGCTACCCGTTACTCTTTTGAAAAAGTAACGAGTACGTTTACCGATATAAGTAACGCGTTACCACTAACGCCGTTACTTGTGAAGCGTTAACTCCAACACTGCTGGGATGTCTATGATTTGCTTTGCGGATGGGGAGAGAGGAGTTCAATATGTCTGTGTATAGTATAAATGTATAGTGTCGGCTGGGTTTTGGGGGAGGCGGGGGGGCTGAAGCTTTATAGGTTTCTCCCCTGGATACGCCACTGCTCAGTAGCCCTGGATTTAATAGACCGATCTCACCAAGCGTTCTGCGCATGCGTGACACCGCTATAAAGCGCGAAAACACATGTACGACGAAACCGTCCGATCCGACGTCCGACCGCGCAATACGACGGTCGGAGGCGAGGGTTTTCCACGCTCTCCGATGCTACGAACACCCTCTCCCCCCAAGGTCATTCCGGCAGTCCGCACGTCGGATCGGACGGTTTCGTCGTACATGTGTTTCGCGCTTAACTGCAGTCAACATGCGGTAGGCGGCAGCGCACTAGGCAGCTCGTGGGATTTCGTGCTCTGCTCGTGCAGATTTCCAGCAGGATTGTCGCGCGTGCAGCAAGGCTACAGTTCCCACGATGCATATGGCACTGACCTCTCTGTCCATTTGCTGGATCGCGTTTGAGCAGCTCCGCCTGTGGAAGGGAAAGCGGCTATGGTCGGCCATCTTTTTGGTAGAATTATTTTATCCCTAGGCATCATAGTAATATCGCGGACAGCGCTGTGGCGGCAGGCCGTCATAAAAATAGCAGTGGGTCTAGTACACTGTGCCGTGGGTTCTATTTCGTGCTTGATTGAAGTTGTTCGACGAAGTAGATTCTCGAAACCCGGCTTGAACGGTTGCCTCATCTTTGAGGATTCGGCGAAAGTTTTACGAAAACGCAGCACCGGAGGAAAGCAGCGCAGCTCGCATCGAAACCAGACGCCGCAACGGGAATGGGCCCCTCCGCGGGTCGACATTGTTGGCAGGTGGGGGTGTTATTTCGTTGGTGGTGAAGTCTTGTGCTCCCGAACGCTTGGATACAGATCAAAAGACGCCGTAGATGTGCTCGCGATCATTTGGGGAATTCTTGTGAGTGTATATATTCAACGGGGTCTCTCCACAAACTTCTGTGCCGATGTGCCTGTGAGTGATTTATATACCGGGTGTATTTTTTTTTCTTGCAGATTTGTTTAAGAAAAAGCAATGAGAGCTACAGGTACAAGGCTAGCGGTACAAGGCTAGCGGTTTTGGTAAGGCGCCCGCGCAATTTTTCCGTCTCTTATCTAGCCCCAGCCTTGTACCTGCTCCACGAATGGTAACTTCAGCGCACTATTGCGCTTCTCACGCGGTGAAAGTCTTTCTAAAAATTACAGTCTTAGAAGTTTCGGACGACGCTTAGCAAGTTTCTAATTAGAACTGTATGTCTATTTTTACTAATTAAAAAGTAATTAGTGAATTTTAATTAATTAGCCAACTTATCGCAACAATTAGCCACCCACATAATGTCCCCCTTTACGCCAAGCGCCGAGGTCCGGGAATCTGCCGTCCGAGCGGTCACACTCTGTTCGAGCAAAACTGACTTGAGCGGCGCTTTCGTTTCTTACCTCTTTCTGCATGATCATGATCAAAACATCACGTGCACCCTATTTTCAACCACAAATAGTTACTACACCTCACTCGTACGCGACTATTAAAACCATAAACGAACATATACCTTTGATCAGAACTGTTTCTCGCTACCACCGCTAGGGTATTCTTTTCGGCTTCTGGTTGGTCAAGAGAGCGTGCCAAGCCCTCTTTCCGGGTCTGGCGCACGCCCTGGCTCTGCTCGCGCCTCCCATTGACCGGACTCTCTATATACATGGCTCTGAACTCTACCAAAGCCGTGTATAGAGACACGGCTTTGCATGCGCTCGTGGCACTCACTGTGCTACGGCGACATTTTGTTTCCTGCGATTTCTTTGTAGTTTCCCTGTGAACGCGTGCTCTCGGGATCGGGTACTACAAACGATGGCATCACCCTAAACAGAAGAACATTGAGGTACTCTAGGTGAGGCCATCCGTCGCATACTTCGTTCACCCTTAAGCTGATACTACAGTGTTCTAGAGAATGTAGTGGCAAGAGCGGCGGCCGCTTACAATGAAGCGCGTGAAGACGGTCGACGTAGATACCGCGTGTGGCGCTGGAGTTCTGTGCCCTAGGAGAATTAATGGCACGTGTGCGATGAACGAAGAAGACGACGAGGGTGACGCGGTGCGCTTCTCCAAAATGTAGCACCGTAGACACTCTAGAGCCATTAGTCCAAAGGCAGAACTACAATTTACTACTATACTTGGTTTCACCTTATGTTGTACCGCAGCGAAGGCTAGAAGCGCGAGCTCATAGCGTTGGCAGGTGCTCTTAATTCACGAGAGCTTGTTCCGCCGAGATGTGCCCCAGAGCAAGGAGCTCGCGCTTGTAGCCTTTCCTGCGGTACATCATAAGGTGAAACAGAGTATACAGAACAACATTAGCAGTTGTTTCGCACCGCGAAAAGCTCCAGTCAAACCACAGTATAGTAAGCGCCGAACAGCGCTGATGATGGGGCTGACGGGGGTGCGCTCCTAGGGCACAGAACAGCAGCGCCATGGTGTTGTCTACACGCAAAATCTTCACAAAGCGACCGCCGCTCTTGCCACTGCAACTCCCTCTAAAACACTGTACTGATACTGCAGAAATGCAACAAGCACGATAGCTCCGGTTCGCTGCTTTGAACCGTTCTTCCGCAGAGCGAGCACTCGCAATAGAAATTCATGTGTCAAAGCCAGGAGCGCGGCTAGCTCACAATGAAAATACAAAGAAACCGTTGAGAACAAAATATCGTCGTAGCACAGCCAGTGCCAAAGCGCCTGCAGGAACACGCTCTTTCACGCGCTTCAGAACAAAAAAAAAAAAAAAAAAAAGGCGTTTGGAACAAAGCGGTTTATTGTCATCAAGTTAGGTGTAAGCAAAGTGGGAGCAAAGCGCACATGGAGGCACCCTATGCGGAGAGCAAGTCGTCTGCTTTTTGTGCAGGAGTTGCGGTGACGTTAGACTGACGCCGAGTTGATTGGCTTTGATTGAAAACGCAGGGGGTAGACCTCAATGCTAGATGCCTTGAGGTCTACCCACTATTTTCTTGTATTTCGAATCAGCCAATAGGAGCTCGCCGTTCTGACATTATCGTAACCCCTGTGTAAGAAGCAGACGAACTTGCGCTCCACATTAAGATGAAGAGCGACATTCAGCACAACAGGGCCGCCTTGCTAGAACAGCGTCTCAGCCGACACTGGGCTGAGACGCGAGCGTCCTGAGACTCGGCTTCAGTTCTGCTCAGCCCGTGCGCTGGCCTTGGCAGTGCTTTCTTTGCCCCAGTCCCAGCTGACACGCTGTTTCTAGCATGCCGGCCAGGATGTTTGCGGATCCACAATCCGTGGATCTGCCACCGCCAGGATCGCGACAGGCATTACCACGACACTTCAACGCCGTCATTAGCCGGAAATTGAGGGAGCATCTATGAGGACAAGGTGTACGCACTAACCAGAGACGCGTTCCGCGCACCATATAATATACGAATGAATGCGACTTCACCTATGAATTAAAATCCAAATGACATTATCAAGTACAGGGTTGTCAACACCCCGTGAAGTATCTTAAACTTTTTTTCACCCGGGAGTTATATTGGAGCCGCCGGGAATTCAATTCCTCGATGAATTTTATGCCCGCAGGTTTCAAAGTCGTGCGGCGCTATAAGTTTTCGGTGATGGGAATTCACTTACCCAAGATCTTGACTTGGAAGAGAGTTAACGCCACCACGACCAGAAGTAGTACAACGGAGGACAAAATCGGGAAAATGGTGTCCAGGCCTCTTATTTGCCTGAGACCTAAAAAAACGAATGAAGAACAGCGACCCGCTTGTCTTTTAACTATAGTCACCGACAGTTTAAGAATCGCCGGGTGGTGGGTAGTTTTGAGCATCTTATTGTTGCTCAGCAGTCAATCAGATTGTAGCATTAGCCGATAAAAATACAGAAGAACCAATCACGAAACAGGAAGCGTGAACAAGAAAAGGCCATGCCTTGCGTTTCTCAAGCTGTCAGTGGCCATGCGGAGCGAGAGTCCGTCTGCTTTTTTGCGCAGAGGTTCCTGTGACGTCAAAACGTCGAGCTCTGATTGGCTCTGATTGGAAGGATTGTGGGTAGACCTCAAGGAAGCTAGCATTGAGGTCTACCCAATATTTTACAACCAGAGCCAATCACAGCTTAGCGTTCTGACGTCTCCTCAATCCTCGCGCAAGGAGCAGACGAAACTTTCGCTTAGCATAGGGTTGTGCGAACGGTGATTCGATTCGTATCTTTATTCCAAACACTATTCGCACAACCCCACTTTTAACAAGGGGCAAACGGTTTGCTTCCTGTGACGCGAAACAAAAGTGTAACGTCATGCTGACATACGCTAAAGAAAGAAGCGCGTAGATTCGAATAGAGAGTAGTTCGATTCTAAAATTGTTTATCTGCAGTCCGAGTTCGAGAGGATTGTTTCCCGATATTGCAAGCTGACCAAGAAAAGAACTTTTATTAACTGTTGCGCTCACGGTTGATAAACGGATCAATGCCGCACTGGAAGACAAATGACCTCGAGTGTCCCAAACGGCTCCTCCGAAACGTTTGCTTTTCCATTCTACAGTTTTCACGTTGCATGTGGCGGTTCTCTCGTTCTCGCGTGGGTGGGACAAACCAGACACACCCGCCACTGAAACATAATGCAGGACACGTTGGGAACACGCGATGGCTTGCCTGTGAACATGCCTCCATGTTTGGCATGTGGGACCGGGCTCTTTGTGACCTTGAATCTTTCACTTTGTGAACAGACATTTCTCTATGATACACGCTTTGGATTTGCGGAAATTGAGTGAGATAAAAAGCAAAGCATTCGTGTGCAAGCTACTCTCACAAAAAAATGTTAATTGAACTCTTCAAGCTCTACCGAGTAAAAGTACCAAAAGCATTTAACAAGTACTCCAAATATTAGCCTTCGTGCTCAGAAAGTCACCTAACCTTTCGAAAAGCAACTTCTCTTTTTTCAGAACTAACGAGAATAGGTTTCTCAGCGAAAGTATTTCATCCTGTTTCTGCAGTCTTTATATAAGTTGCCTTCACAGAAGCTGTGCTTATAAAACTGTTCTATACAGAAGCTGTCTTTTAATGAAACGAGTGCAGCATTTATGAAGCTGCTCTTGGGATTCATTTTAGAACACAATGAGAAATCTAAATGACGGGTTCATTTCAGTTTCAAGCTCACCATGCCGCTCTGAGACGTACGGCGAAGGAGCCAAAAGGTCTGAGGATGTTCTCAAAGGGCCCAATTCAGTCTCAGAGAAAATGTTCGTCGTTTCCGAATTCATCATTGGCTTAGAATTGCAAACTTCGTTGTTGTTGTTGTCGTTGTCCTCGTTATGGGCTTATAACTACAACAGTAGAAACAAACCTCTTTTTCTTTTCGCCTCAGTGTCCTCGTTGTTGCATTTATTTATTTTTTATGAAGCGAAAGCTCGCACTGCAGAACCCAGAAATCCTGGGTTCAATCCACTGATCTTTATGTCTATTGTGTAGTCTATTTGCCGGATCGCCTTTGACCGGCTCCGCCTATGGACGGGAATGCAGCCACGGTCCGCGATATTTTTGGTAGAGTTAAATCATCTCTAGCCATCATAGCAATATAGCGGACAGCGCAATGGCGGCAGGCTGCCATAAAATAGCCGTGAATCTAGTACACTAATTAAAATATGGCAAACAACCAATTTTAAACACGTAGGAGCCCTACGTTTCGAACCGACTTGGTTCTTCGTCAGGGGCGACTGTGGCCGTTGAGGAGCGGCGTTTTTCGGTCTTCTTTTTCTTCTCTCATGGATGTGGCGCATTTCTCGATCTTCTTATTTCATGAATATGGCAAATACAAATTATTGTATTTCCCAACCAGAGAGATTTCTTTCGAATGTTTAGTTTCAAATCTATTACACTGTACCGTGGGTTATATGTCGTGCTTGATTGAAGTTGTTCGAAGAAGCAGATTCTCGAAACCCGGCGTGAACGGTAGCCTCATCTTTCAGGACCCGGCGAAAGTTCAACGAAAGCGCAGCACTGACGAAAGCAGCGCAGCTCGCATCAAAAGCAGGCACCGTACCGGCGTCTGCTTTCGATGCTTCTATCGATGCGACTTTCTATGTGTGCTGTGCTGCTTTTCCCCGGTGCTGTGGTTTCGTGAAACTTTCACCGGGTCATCAAAGATCGGGCTATCGTTCACGCCGGGTTTCAAGAAGATATTTCGTCAATCAATTTCAATTAAGCACGAATTATCACCCACGCTATTTGGATGTCGGCCTGCCACAATAATTGTCAAAACCACTGATCTCTATGACAATTGCTGGATCGCGCTTCCCCGCTTGTTCGCTGCAGCGCGAGTGAAGCCACCGGACTTCACTCGCTTGGGATACGATTTGCCGTTTTTGCTAGCCTTTGCTGCGGTTTTCCAGCGTGCTGTAGACACGTTTTCTACTCGTTCGTCGTCATTCGCCGAGGAAGTTTTTGAGACTCTGTGTATTGTTGAGACTTGCCGTTGTGAACACGTGGAAACTTTTACGAAAGTGCAGTGTCGCAGGAAAAAGGCACAACGCGTCGAAAGGAAGGGCTGGCGGCGTGTTTAAAGCTTCCTTGGCACGCCGAAGTGCCGTGTCTCTGTGCCTTCGCACGCTTGGATACCGACCAAGAACCGACGCCGCGTGTATGTGTTTAGCGAGTGCAATGTGCGTGAACCTGTTCGTGCCTCTGGATCAGCGTCTTTTCCCCTCGCGGTTTAGGAACGAGCTTAATCCAGCGTCCACTAGAGACGGAAGATGGGGGGAAGGTACGTCTTTTTTTCGTCCTTAGACGATTTACACAATACCGTGCACAACAGCTCCTCATCATCAGTGCTGGCTTATTATCAACCTACTTAATTGCACTTGACGTTTCAGCGCGGCTCGCCTAATTGTAATTGGTCAACAGATTGCACACGACCATATCGGCCGCGCTTCAAAGATTTCATTCTCGCCGTCTTGTACTTTTGCTTTCGAAAACCCCCCTGGCTCCACAACGTTGCCCTATTCGTGCTACCACGGAATCTATTAGAGTAGATTTGGGACATAGCCATGGTTAATATAGTACATAAGAACACGTACGGATCCTTTTATTGATAGCAACTCACCGGAACAGCTGGACGATCCAGAACCCCGTGGCCGATATATATAAATGATCTAAAGGCATCTACGCGCGACACACGTTCAGAACTTTGGCGCGGCGTCAATACTTGACCGGTATCCAAGCGTGCGAAGGCGCAAAGATGCATCACTCGGCGTGCCAAGGAAGCTTTGAACACGCCGCCAGCCCTTCCTTTCGACGCGTTGTGCCTTTTTCCTGCGACACTGCACTTTCGTAAAATTTTCCACGTGTTCACAACGGCAAGTCTCAACAATACACAGAGTCTCAAAAACTTCCTCGGCGAATGACGACGAACGAGTAGAAAACGTGTCTACAGCAAGCTGGAAAACCGCAGCAAAAGGCTAGCAAAACGGGAAATCGTATCCCAGCGGGGTTGGGTCCGGTGGCTTCACTTGCGGGAGCGGCAAGCGCGATCCAGCAATTGTCATTGAGATCAGTGGTCAAAACGTTGTCCGCCATGGATGGATGATAGTGGCTGCAGCAGTTGTACCTTGGCTAGAGGTAATATAACTCTATTGGAAAGGGGGGACGGCCGCCAGTGGCCGCATTCGCGGAGCGGGCAAACGCAATCCAGCAATTCTCATAGAGATCAGTGGTTCAATCCCAACCCCTGCCCGTTTCGATGTGGATGAGCACCGTACCGGTGCGTTGTCGTGTATTTAGTGGACCGTACGCTATAGCTTTGCGTACGCAAGGAGATCGCGGGTCGTGAGTTCGCATGTGCAGAACGCAATAGAAGGGCTAGCGTATTGCGTACGCACACAACGCTAGGGATTTTGCGTTGCTGGCTAGCGGGCCTTGCGGGACGCTCTCGAGAGATCTGTGACCCAACGAGAGCGCCAGTTTCAAGATGGCGGTTGCCTCGACTGGCGCAGCAAGGGCGACGTGGTGTTTTCAAAGTTCTGTGTTACGTGAAATTGCGTGGTGTTCAGCTCGGCGATTCTTTCTGCGACCTATACCGCGGTCGAATCAGATCGCCCTGCATCTTAAGGAGTGCACAGTGGAAATGTTCACCGCTCGCAGTGTGCGTCGAAGCTGCAATCTGATCAACGCTAAGCCTATTCCCACAGTTCATCGCGGACGGACGAACGACTCTAAAAGAAATCGCCGAAGTTCTCGCTATGCACTGGACATCAGGGTCATGAATTTCATTCCGCGATAGCATTCCGCGATGCCGTTTCCACTGGACGACTGACGGAGGCTCCGTGATCAAATTTGGCTGAGCACTCGTACTCGTAGCCTCTGTACCGCGCAGAAAAACGCGTTTGACGAGGCAGCTGTGGTTTGGTTTAATGTGAAATAAAATGATTGGACACTTTTTCTTTCTCAGTATTTCTTTCCAAAAGCATGGTTGCGCTATAAGCACGCGGAATTATAATGCTCTAGCAAATTTAACCAAGATCATGCGCGGTGTTCACTGGAAAACGTAACGCACAACTAAATTTCGTCCGAGCAGGTCATTTTTAGCGTACGCTATACTATTGCGTATTGCGTACGTAAGATCCAGCAACGCTATACTAAAACTGTCTACTACTGCGTGGTGCCTATAGTGGTGCACGTTAAGGACCCCAGGCTAGCGGTTGTACCGCACTGGCTAAATTGCTCGTCTACCGCCATGTTTTGGTAGACTAAACTCTTTCTGTATAAACAAGTAACGACTAATTTGTTTTTGTTTTTCTTGTGCTATTTCTATATGTCTCTATATTCATTTTTATAGGGCTATTATAATTACTGAATAGGTAAATTACCCATTTCATGTAAAGCTACCATTAAAGGGATACTTCAACGAAATTTGAAATATTCCCGTCGTGTTCAAAAATAGGTTGAATATTTATTTATTTATTTATTTCAATACCCTCAGGGCCCGGGGGCATTACAGAGGGGGTGGACATAAAATATTGGCACTGCATAAAATTCAAACAAGGCAACTTGGTTAAAAATGTTAGTAAGCCATAATCCTAGCAAAAGTGAGTAGTTAGAGCTTTTCTAAATAAATCTATTGATGGAATAATTACTAATGATCTGAAAAGGTGGTTCCATTCAGATGACGTTTTAGGGATGAAAGAGTTCATGTAAGCAGAAGTTTCGCAATGAGGTATGCCAACTTTAAGTTTGTGATCAATGCGGGGAGAAATGATAGGGGGCTAATGAATAGTTTTGTTTTTCAGTGAAGCGTTGGAATGATAGATTTTATGGAAGAGGCATAGACGAGATATTTTACGACGTGGCGAAAGAAGAGGCAAGACTAGGGTTGTTTTCATAGATGAGACGCTTGCGGTGCGATGATAGTTGCATACTATCAATCGTGCGGCGCGATTTTGCAATATCACAATATCCACAATATCCGTAAATGACAATCGCACGTTTGTATCTTGAGCCTGGTGGCTGTATTTTTTGTTATAAACGGCCCACTCTGGGCAAGAGCTCGGAGAAGGCCCAGCGGAGACCACGTGACATCCAACGCAATCGTGACGTACGTCGTCTCAGGACGAGCAAAGCTACGGCGAGGCTCAGTGACGTCGAAAGGATGGCCTAGTCGTTCCAGCCACCGAATCGGCTGCTTTTGTACGAATTTCGAGTGACGGGTTAATATTCTGTGCTCTTGTAGGGGGACAATAACGACTTCTGCGACACACAAAAGGCATTCTCGGCAAGAGAGGAGTTCCTTCTTCCCCTCTTCTCTCGTCGTGGCCGGAGGCGAGACAACCTCCGTCACTAGCTGTCAAGGTTCCTAGACGGGCATTACAAGCGAGGCGTTAACGACATCCACCAGGTGCTCTTTGCTAATCGTTTAATTCGTTTTAAAATTCCTTTTCGTGACATTTTTAACAATATATTGGCATGTTCGATGTGATGCTGCTCCTTTGAACACACATAGGCCAAAAAATGAGCGCCGAAATTTCGTTGTAGTATCCGTTTAATAGTTAATACCTAAGATAAGCTTAAAATGTGACAATTAAAATATTAATCATGTTGAATTAACATGAGACTGCCCATTTGAAAAATATGTTTTACTGGAATTTCCTTTCTAGGTAACAAAATTATTTTTCTGGATTATGGGACCCTTTTCACTTCCGGTAAAACCGGAATTTACTGGAATGTAACCGGATGTTTTACCGGAATGTCACCGTATGTTCTATTGGAATTTTATTTCCAGTAAAAAAAATCTATTTTACTGGATTATGGGACCTTTTTCACTAGCTCTGCTCCGGCCTGTCCAAACGCTCGGCTGCAAAGCCAAACGTTTGGACAGGCCGGAGCCTGTCCAAACGCCAGACCGAGGCGAATCTCGGTGGCCATGCTACGCGTAACCGTCCAGTCGAGTCGCGCAATGGCCGGTGGCGCCATCTCGCTGTGCCATCTCGCAATTAGATACATAAAGCAACTTTCATGTTTTGCGTCGCTGCTAAAGGGCGGCGTTGTAATCGTATCAAGTTCAGCCTCGGTGGACGCGAGCGGTCCGGGATTTAAGGGTGAGTTTCCCAACTGAGTGTTCTAGTGACGTGGCCACAAGCGTTTCCTTTACGGACTTTACCACTTCACCACTTCACCACCATTAGTTCAGAAGAAGAAAATGGAAATCTATTTTTCTCCATTCCTCCACCTTCCGACCCTTTTGTTTCATTGTACGAAAGCGGCGATCTGGTTTGTAACCCCCACTCACTTGCTTTGCTGTATCTGTTTCCATCTGACTTGAGTAATTCGGATCTATTCGAGTAGAATTCGAACACTGTTAGTCGTGCATAATAGCAACCACTGTGCAGCTTAACGGAACAGCTAGACGATTCAGAACTCCGCGACCGATATCTATGCGGCGAAGATGACTACGAGTGGCACACCTTCGAGACTTTCCCAAAGGGTTAACATATCGACATGGCGTTGATTTTTGATCGCGATCCAAGCTTGCGGAGGCAGAGAGGCAGCACTTCAGCGTGCTAATTGAACTTCGATGACGCCGCGAGACTTGCGTTCAACGATTTGTGTCTTTTTCCTGGGGTGGTGAACTTTTCTAAAAATGTCCTGGTGGTCTCAACGCTAACTACGACCATTTACACAAGGTTTCAAAAAACTTGTTCGGCAAACGATGGCGAACAAGCACAAAACGTCTCTTCCAGCACGCTGCCGTCCAGCCTCTGCAACGCTCCAAAAAGTCGACTTCCGGTGCATTCAAGATGGCCGATACGGAACTTCCGGTTGCCTCACTCGCGTTGCAGCAAACAAGCGGAGATAAGCGATCCAGCAAATTGTCAAAGATCAGTGTCCTTTACCATGCAAATGTTGCACCATCGAACTGGTGCCTCGTCAATAAAACTAAATTAGTTTGTTTTCGTAATCCCCATAAACAAATTACTCTAGTACCAAACATATATCTTCACCTTCATGATCATGCTCAACACATTTGTACGTGTAGACCATTACCTTATGACTCCTCGGTTAAATATTTGGGGTTAATATTTGACCAACATCTCCTTTGGAACCAACAAATCGAATATATTATTAAGAGAATGCGGGTGGTATCGGCGTATCTTTACAAGCTAAAAAGTGTATGTTCTGTAAACTTGCGGAGAACTATTTTCAGATCGCTAGGAGAATCTGTTATACGGTATGGGATTACGATATATGGGAATTGTTCAGAGTACAAAAAACAGGGAATTGATAGAATCATAAAATATAGTGTAAACAATATTTCTTACGGGTCAGGGTTCAATAAACTAGACATTGAAGAAAAAATGCGCGCGTTAGAAGTATTGTCATTTAATCAGTTCCATAAATATGTGATAATAACAAGCAAATATTATAGTAGAACATTTAAAGGGACCATGAAATGATTTTAAAATCGAGTTTCATCCACCGCACGTCGTAAAAGGTGTGAAAAGAAACACAAAAACACAAAAATAGGGAGCCCAAAAAAATTATTTGCTATAGAACTTTTAAAAGAAAACTGGACTCTTTTGCGCCTTCCTTCCTTCGCCTGTTCACTACGATGCATACGCAGAATCGGTGCACGTCAGCCGAATCCACATCGCCTATTGGGTAAGAGCCTACCTCACCAGCACCGCGATCGTAAACAATAAATAGCCGGCGAATGTTTCCTAAAAGTTTTGTTAACTAATATTCAGATCCACATTTTGTAGCATAATTAGAGATGTGTGGCGAAAATTGCCAAACTTGATAATGCTGAGAGCCAAGCGCCATCTATCGTGTGGTAAACGAAGCAACTACTGCGCGTGCGCAGTAGGGCAGGGCCGCCAGTTACTTGGGTGACGGCGACCGACGAACATTTATTTTCTTTGTTTTCCTTCCTCTCAAAACTCTGACTGACTGAACGTTTATTTTTCTACGTGTTCTTCCCGCGCGTGCCGACTTCAAGCAGCAAGAAAACAGTACTTAAAACAGACCACGACGAACAAGAACGCTGGATTCACCGACTCCGACGAAGCGTATAGGCCTAGCAGGCATTCCGACTCGGCGCTGCGTTGCTTCGTCGCAAGACCGTCTGCCTACGACCGGCTGGCGTGCTAAATGGAATATGCCCGCGCGACCCTTGTGGACCCTTCCCGTATTATAGTTTGATCACTGACCTCAATTCTAGATTAAGAGGTGAGGAGGTAAATCTCTTCCCCTTGTTTTCCGAGGCAGTGTTGACGAACACTCGTCGAAAAGGGACTCTCGTCGATTCTATCTTCTTGTTTTGTGTGATATAGAGCTGAAATAAACGCCGTATGGATTGCCTTCGTAACACGGTATGTACACTTTGTTATTGGTATGCCATTTTTATTCTGACAGACTGCACGTCACTGTCGACCCCGGTCCAACCTTTCTTTGCCGAGTGTCGCGTCAGTATCGAGTTGCAATCGTAAAAGAACGGTCCCGAAGCGCTTACCAACAGCGCGAATACAAGACTTCCATCAAGCGCGCGCGTCCGCTCCGAGTGTAAGCAGGTATTTACGTGGCTCTTGCTGACACTCGTAGTTCAAACGTATCTTTTTTAACGTCGGCTCGCTCCTGCATCTCCGAGGCCGCGAAAAACGCCATCTACGTCGCTTTGCAAACGACTGACACGGGCCGGCCCTTCTGCCAACAATGACGGGGTGGTGACAAGACTCGCTGCACTTCCCAACAGGCATACCGGCGTATGGGACTAGTCCCATGCTGTCGCTGTAGCGCAACATATCTCATTGAATTTCGCTCAGCTGCGATGCGGCGATGAGAGGCGCCGATTCAGGAAATACGTCGGTGACATCAGCGCAGTAAAACCTACCGGCGCACCCCAACTCGTTGCCGCTAACACTCCCATTCTCCTACTGCCGAGAGAACTTCCGGTTCCGGAAACGGTCTACGTCACGGCTTCTTTTGCGGTCAGTTGGAGAGAATGAAAAAGTCGATATTTCAATAATTTTTTGTGTAAAAGTTAATAAACCGAGACGAAAACGGATGCCTGTTCGGCATTCAGTGAACATTGACGGTTTAATGTAAAAGTTATCTGGAAAAAGTAAAAAGGTCATTTCATGGTCCCTTTAAACAAGAGGTAAAAAAAAGAAACTTGGGGCGTACAGATAGGTTCAAGGTCCCTAAAATACAAACAAACTATGGAAAAACGTTAAAACGATACTATGTCCCTTCGATGTTCAACTGTTTGCCAGAATCTTTGCTGAACTTGTCATCCTTTCGTGCGGTAAAACGAGATGTAAGAGAATGGTGCCTCACGCTCGCGCAATAATAATTAAATAATTACTTGGTGCGTATTCGTTGCCCAAATGCCTACATTGCTGTTGTTTGTTTGTTTTGTTTCTCCAGTGTTCAATGTGTCACGGTATTTTGTTGGCTGCCTGGTCTCACATACAAGCATCTTTGCTTTCGTGGGCTAGCACGCTTACACCTGTATTTTTTCAAAGCTAATAAAGATATATTATTATTATTATCAATCAGTGGGGTAGAACTGGAAGTTTTACCCAGTTTTACCGTTGTTACACGGGCGCTCTCAAGTGTGGTTGATCCGAAGATATTCGTCTCAAGGGCTTTTAGTCGCTAGCGATAGTTGAGCTCAAGTGAGCTCGCCAGTCTCAGTTGACCCAAGTGGCTTCCGCCATATGTTTGCGCCAACCGAGGATAAGATGGCTGCGTCTGCTTCATTGCCGACGGCCAGCGTTAGCGACGCACTTAAGGCCGGTTCAGACACTTGCGTTTGAGTGCGTTTGAGTGCGTTGCGTCGAGAACCGAAAGCGGGTCACCGGCACATTTGTGCTTCGTATGAAGCGTGGACTCCAATTCCAGGAATCATCTTGGTACGCGATATAAGCAGCAGGGATGTCCTCGTTTTTCGCTGCCGCAACGCAGTCAAACGCAACTGTCTGAACCAGGCTTTACTGTTTTGGAACGCGCGGGGAAGGTATCCACACACAGTCGTAGCATCACATATTGTAGGAGGGGGCATGTTTAAGAACTGGAGCGAACTTTATTAACGATCGCAGCCTCTGTTACAGCACATCGTGGAAGCCAGCGCTATTCCAGCGCCGCGAGCGCGGCCATTGTTAATGCAATGGCCATACGGCTCCTGCGACGTACTTCAGTCAATCCTTTATTTCTCCATCAGGAACTAATGAAGGCTGCAGGGGCAAGAAGTCAGAAGTTTGACTTGACAAGGCCTCTGCAGCCTTACAATTGGCACACGGCGACATACAACACATCAAGTGTTGATATTTAGTTTTCAGTTTTTTTAACATTAAGTTTAAAAAAAAAGAACAAAAATATCTGCGTCAATTAATCACACTATCAAAGCTAGCAAATAAATAATACATATTAGGCACATGATGACGTATTTAGGTTCATGACAGGAATCTAAAAATAATAATCGTATTACCTCAAGGGTAGCAGAAAATATACAGAAATATACAACACACACCACCCCAGAATACAAGCGAAATTTTTATGCCGAAACAAATTTTCTGATTGAACTGAGATTCAGTCTCTAGATACTTGTCAAATTAAGCTTCTGAAGTTTATTTAGAACAAATATAAAGATATACCTTGACATTTGGAATCCGTAATTTGTACGATTTGGTATTTTCCTATGGTCCCCGTCACGAACATCGTATGCCCTGATATTTGGTATTAGGTTTGAAATATATCCAAGGAAGGGCTCGTTAGGCCCGTGTCCCACTAGAGCGACAGACAGAAACGAACGACAGCGACAAGCCTCAAACCAGAGTCTTTCGCGATTTGAGAGGCTTTGTAGAATAAAGGAGGCTATGCTGAAACACGAGCATCATGCACGCGATGGTATCTTTGGCAGGCAATCGCTCGTGCTTACTTCACGAGCACCGAACGAATAAACGCCTGTAAAAGGTACCATCGACAGCATGCTGCTTGGGTTTGAGGCTTGTTGCTGTCTTTTGTTTCTGTCTGAGGTCTGAAAGTTATTAAACGTAGTTCTTTATACAGTAAATTTGTATGTGTATCGAACTGAGGAACATTGGGTATTGTGCGAATAGCTTTTTTCAAGGTGTAATTTGTTAATATTTGACAGAGATGTCGTACACCATACTAAATTACAATTGTTCAGGTGGGGTGCAAAAAGGGCCTTGTATATAAGTAGTTTTATCTGACGAGTCAATAAAGTACTGACTTGCCATAGTTTCCCAAGCACTCTTGATGGCTTTTTAACAACATTATTAATGTGAGAATCTCCAATACATCTGTCCATTAAAATAGATTCTGAGCATTTTAACGTTTGGGACAATTTCTATGACAGAGGGGCCCAAGAAAATGTGGAAATAAAACTCAACACGTCTATTCTTAGGTTTAAAAAGGGCAGTTGCTCTTGCTCGTGTTGATTATGAGTGAGTTAACTTCACTCCAATCATACAGCTTCTTTAGTGAAGCATTCGTTTCATTAAGGGGGTCTTCTTTTTCTGTACCTGAGTACCTAAAAAAATAGACTGGTATCATCGGCATAAAAAATGAAGGACAAAGTTTGCTGATATTAAGAATATCGTTTATGTATATATTAAATAACAAAGTACCTAAAAGGCTACTTTGCGGTACTCCAACTTTAATGAGAGGAACAAAAGAAGTGTGTCCATTTATTGGGTAGGACAGAACTGTGTCCACTTCTCGTTTGTATTCGTTCGAAGCGTTTATATTTTCGATTTGGTATGAAAATAGCCAAGTGCCACGTGCTAAAAACATTTTCAAAGATAAAGGTTAATTCTGATTTCTGTTCTTGTATCTTTTAAAGTATATGTTTCTCTTTCGCGGTTCAGTTAGGTGAAGCTCAACAGAGGTCTGCATGCCTATGTACCATGTGACACTAGGCAACTAGGTTGGGTTGAAAGACACTTGAGGGATGCCGAGTACAGTTGGCTCAACGACACTTGCGAACGCCCGTGTAACTATATATATAGGGCATTAGTCAACACCAATCGGTATCTTGTTTCTTCACTGAAGCTGAACGTTTTGACATTGCAGTAGGACTGCTAGCGTAGGATCTTTAACATGCATCGCGAATTATACTCGGTGGCTTTTCTTGGCAATGCAGTCAAAGATACGGAAATGAATTTCCTTTCCCAATTTGTGGGCCAATTAAAGCTGCTAAAGCCATTAAAGTTGTGCGTGCGCTTTCCTTTTCTTTCCGGAAATGCCAAGAAAAGTTGTCCCCGAGTATGCACGTTTCCACTTTGTACAAAAATCAGTCCACCTGTGCAAAAGTCACAGACCAGCCAGCGCTCGCTCACAAAAGGAGTTTTGCCGATTTACCCAAGCATCAAAAAGAATGCTGGGAACGTAGGTACACGCGCTGCGCGTGCTGGCGTGTTCAGCTCTAATTGTTCGAAACAAATTTAAAACAAATGGCACTTCGTGCGAGCGTTCCACGGACGCTTTATGTTGGGTATTTATATATACTTTGAATCTTTTCTATAGGGAATGCGAGCACGTGTAGCGCGTGTACCTACGTTCCCAACATTCTCTTTGATGCTTGGGTAATTTAGCGAAAGGTCTATTGGCCAGCCAGAAAGTGCGCGTGCATAACACACAAACACAGCAATGAACGCGCCCTCATAAGCTTTTATGGAAAAGTGTATACATGACAACAGGTCGGTACGGCTATCGTTCAGATTTAAACCGGGCAGGGTTGAGGATTTATCTCAGGACCTCTGGATTTTTCAGCACTAACATTTATCCAACCAGGGCGCCAGCCTGCAAAAATCACTTGTTTTTTTTTGTTTTTTTTTTCACTGGTTTGAAAGGTTTCACAGTAGGGTTCGAGGCCTAGGGTCAAACTGTACTCCGTTCAACCCACCGTGGTTCAACCTTAAGCTGAGACTAGAAGCTCCGCCTTGAGCGCGAGCTCGCTGGCATTCGCGGTGCTTTGGTTGCGCGTGCCTGCGCGTTCACACTTGCGTTAACAAAAGCAGAAATCTCGCGGTGAAGGCGGAGCTTCCAGTCTAAGCTTAAGGGTAAGCGGAGTACAGCCAATGCTTCGTGGTAACGACACTTGAGCTAGCTAGCCACTCAAAATCATTGTTGCCAGTTCTTTGAATTTTTGTTTGAAATAGCAGTTTTTTTGTTTTGTTTTTTTCTCGTCCTCCAGAAATGTTAAAACGGTCCGCCTGAGCCAAACGATATCGGTTCAGCTTCCTCGCGCTCTACCTAAAGCTCAGAAAGCGACACTTTCAAATCGTAATTTTCATTCGCACAAAAGATCTTACGACAATCTAGACCTGACGTAGGAGCTAGTCGTTACTAGCGCCGATAGCCAAGCCTTTATAAATCGTCGGAAAGAGGCAACTTTCTTGTGTGTACAATCTAAGGTTTTCTTTATTTTTTTATCGTACTTGCGTTTAGAATGCTTTTAACGCGCCCTTCTAAAAGCGGTACAACACTCATATTATGATTAATTCTCACTCACAAGTGCATACATAGTTTACATATTTGTTTTCAATATAATTATAAAAACGCGTATGCCGTTGCAGCTTAGATCGTTTAGATATATTTTAATGCATGAGTATTTTTACAGTCGCAGTAACAGCGATTACGATTATTGGGGTTCAGGAAAGCGTGTTTAAAAAAATTATCCAACAAAAGAAACATGTTTTATCATCAGCGACACTGCGAATTTACTCTGCGATGTATGATAAATGAATTCAGAAAATCTAAAAAGAAGTCCTATAGAAAAACGTGTTAAGGCAAGAGAGTCTGCTCAGCCAACAATGGACTCCAGCGTGAGCTGGGGCAACATTGCGCGCAACAGAGGAAACCAGCTAGTAGTGATCGCTGTTATTATTCATTGGATCGGCTGTCTCGTTGGAAGAGAGAGTTTCCAGGTCAACAATTTCAGGAACACCAGCCGAATCTGCAAGAAGAGAAGGGAAATCAAGGGACACCCCATGCAATTGTTCTTCAGAAATTTAATGTGGAATTTACTCGAGTAAGGAGCTAACACATTTTGTTTTGTGTTTTTGTTTATGTAAAAGAAAACATGCCGATTGGGGTCTTAATTTAAGACAGGAGTATGAACAACCGACCTGCACCTGGCTTCGTGACCAGTTCATTAAATATCCCAATCACACTCAAGTGCCGCCTCATTGAGGTCCCTTTCGGTAATTCTCTGCTCGTTCCATAACAGGCCAAGGTAATATTGCATAAGCAATACCCCCACCACGTTCAAATTCATCGAACAATTCATGTCGACGTCGGCAGGCTAGGCTTTGACCTATCGACGTAATGAAGACGTCACTGAAGGGCAGGTGTGTATTTTGAATTGCTTGAGGCGCGTTCAGTTTGGTGTTGCAGCAGTTGAGCGACAGCTTTTCGGTCAACAAGCGACAGTCGCAGGCGAAAAACTACAGGGATCGAGCAATCTCTCTTTGACCGATTTTTTTTTTCTTTTTTTTTCAACTGGCATTTTATTTTACCGCGGAGGTATTCAATCGATGCAGCAAAACATGTTCGCGGTATCTGACGGAAACTCCGCGGAGGCAGAAATCGACGCAATTAAGGAGTACCCATTTCTAAAGGGATGACGTCATAAAAGTGCGACGCTGCCGCCTGTCGCAATCCTCGTGGTGCGAAAGCAGCGGTGGTTCAAGTGCGTTCATGCTGCAGGTTGCTCTGCGGCCGGACAGTCGACGGAAACCCAAAGGGGACACGACATCCGACTCCACGATTATAGCAACCCTTGCGTCCGCTCGCCTGTTTTCGCCAGCATTTTAACGAGCACCGCTAGGACCACGACATCCGACAGCATGACGTGGCGGTTTTCGTGACGCATCTTGCTGCAACTTCAGGACCGCTCTTGATGCATGCGCAGGTTAGGACGGTAAATACACCAGTCCAAACCGCGTTCCAGGCGCCGTGTGATGTGTACCACGCGAGCTCGATGGACCTCATATCGATGTAGAGATTGCGCTAGTTTTGTTCTTTCATGGGGCAAGAGGTATAGTGGAGACCATATAGACGAATCTGTCTACCTGTGCGACAGCGAAAATGTTAAAGCAGCCAAACATGAGCCTGTGATATGACAGGAACAGGTGGGGTTTTACAACGGCTCGCGAGAGTTTTCAAGACGCGGTTCGGAGGCAGCGACTCGCCGATCGCGCACTCGGGATGAACATCGGTGGTCGCCAGTTTCGTTCGCAAGCCCATCGTGCCACGGCTGCAGCCGGCAAATCTCAATGCGGCTTTTAAATATGCGTATACGGTGTGGCAGGGTTGGTTAGTGTGCTATATATAGCGGCACATGAGAGAGAAAGCACGTACTGCATAAGAAGCAGTTAAGTACTCCAAATTTAGGCCCATTGAAAGTGTCCGTAGGCACTTTTTACAGCGGAGCTCTTAAAAGTCGACGACCAGGCACGAGATTCTGCAAGGCGGAAGATCCTCCTCACCCTGGGGGAGGAGGAAACGGGCAACGGTGGACAGCGTGGAAGGGGGAGAGGAGGAAGCGGGAGAAAAGTGGAAAGCGCGTGTCCGCGGGCAAACAAATGTCGCACAGAACTTCGGAGAGCTACCGCTATTATGAGTGATGGCGGTAACCAGACAACAGGCTTGCCGATAGATGCATCGGCAACCTTTCCAGCCTTTCCACTCTGGCTTGCGGACTTGAGGTTGGAAAGTAGTTAATGGGGTCTGGTGGAAAGGCTGGAAGCCTATCTACCGAAGAAAAAAAAAACTTTTTTTTCTTTCTTTTAATTTACAATTATTCATACTTCAGGAAGAACAGTTATTAGGACGGTTTTATCTGACTGTTCATCAAACTAGATGTCGACGTAATTTTTAAGGCTGGGCGTCGGTTAACACTTTTATCCCCACCCTTTTAATTGATTAATCGATTAACCGAATTGATAAATCGATCGGTCTCATTAATTTCCATACATAATAAACAAAACGACAAAACGTTTTCCTTTCTTGAATATGGGATATACGGCGCAATATACAATTTGGATATCGAATCAACCTCGATGTGTGGTTGAGAACAGTTCAAAGATACTAACGCTAGAATTATTACTTGAGCTGCATGAGGCAAAGAGATTCGTTGATATTCTCGGGCAATATCACCTCCCTTGTTTGTTCACAATAGTAGTCTCTGCTGCACTAAACTGACACTCGAACGGCGTTCAGAAGGCCGGGACACGTGTAACCCTCTGCAGTTATCTGCAGTTACAAATCTCGTCCCTACAGTTTACTTGAAGCTAAAATTCCACGTAAACTTTTCCTCCATACAGGTGTACTCATTGAACGTCTGCGTGGTGAAAACGTGTCATTATTACTTTCGTTTGGTTCGTCAAAATTATAACGATCAACCGGCTAAAAAAAATTAATCGCGATTAAATCATTAATCAAATAATTGGTGGGCTAATCGATCAATCGCCCAGCCCCAGGCCCAGTAATATAAAAAAATATTCAAGTTTTTTTTTTTAATTTTTACATAAGCTTTATAAATAACAAGGTCTAGAACTCACCGTAGACTTGTCTGTGCCCACTTGTTTTTTAAATTCAGTCAGACTGTATTATGTTGGTAAATGCTCCATGCTTCCTCCTTTCACTCAAATGGAAGAATTATTATTATATATATATATATATATATATATATATATATATTGTCAAAGGCAATTGATTTATTTCGTGTCTTTTTAATAGCATTGTAAACTTAGTGATGTGGATTTACTTCTTTTCTTTTGTCGTTATCATTGAGTACACGGTACTAAATGTTTCAATGTTACTGTTTTTTTTGTTTTTTTGTGCTGAGACGTACCACCGGCAAGGTATCTGTAGCGGTTTGTGGGCTAACAATTCATCCAATGAGTTCTCAAACCTTTGAGCTGCATCTGCATCGCCACAGCAGGGTTGTTTTCGAGAATTTCGGCCACGTAGTCTTGTTGGGAGTTCATGACCACTCTGGATTCGTCCTCAGTCGCCAATTCTGAAAGACATCAAGTCCGACACGAGCTGAGAGAGTAAGCAGAACTCGGAAAAAGAGTCAGCGGACTGGTGCCTCGAAAACTTCATATTGTCACGAATGAAGTTGGCGAGAAGACGAACCGTGAACTGAAAATAAGGTTTTAATCGGCGAGCTTGTGCCAAACAAAATAAGTAAAGAAAGAGCGTCGAGGCAGCAGAAAAGCGGGCGGCAATTCGGCGGCGTGACAGAGAGCGAGAGCGAGACTGAGACTGACTTGACAAGGTCGCGGGCAGCTGCTTATCTACCGTGCGTCACTATCTCGAAAGTTCGGCAAAGAAGGTTCGAGCGTCGCGCGCTCGGGGCGAGGATGAACTGGCACTTTCGAGAATAACAAAGCAGAGGGAAAGTTACGTCTGCTGCGAGATTGACCGGGAATCTTCTAGAAGATCGTGACCAAGCGTTGCCTTCTCGGCTTCTGCGGGCGGCAATATGACATAGGAAGTTGGCATTGCAAAGATAGTGCCGACATATCCATGAATAATATTTTTTGAGAGAAGAATAAAAAAGGAAGGCCGGACGTTTTTTGTCTATTCACGTCCTCAATCCATCGCCTGCATTATTAAGGCTTATACCCCTTGTAAAAACTTCCACATCGGTCTCAAAGACGATGAAGAAGCCAGGGAGAAAAAAGACAAGGCACGAGCGAATCGACCGACGATTTCACGAGCAGCGGGAGCAGCGGGGCAAGCCGGCTCCAACCGTTTTGCCTGGCTTCGATGTCCTTCTTTTGCCTGTAAATATTGTATATAAATTTCGCTGTCCATTTAAACACTGTTAACGATCAGGAGTTCCTTCACCCCTGTCATACGGGCTAATTTAGTGCACTTCAACCACGGTGTAAGATAATACACTTCAGGTGAGGACAGCGCGCTTCTCGCGCAGTGCATATAACGTTCGCTTTTCACTCTATCTCTTTCTCTCTCTCACTATGGTTTCAAGCGGCGCCGGCAGATGACTCGTCGACCCGTGGGCACGGCAAAGACGGTTCGTGCCACCTCATGCTCCACACGCGCAGAGCTCCAGCGCGGTTGCCGCACGTGCAGAAAGACCACGGTGTGCCAGGGTGTCATGGCAACGAGATAATTTTTTTTGATCTCACGCAGTTTCGCCCTTTGACCGCCGGCGACACTGTCAACCGCGGGCACGGTGGCCGCGGAATAAAGCAGCCTTTCAGATGCCCGTCGAACGAAAACTATCGGATTCCTCGCTCCGCTCGTTCAGCCCCGCCGTGTCCTCACCTAAAGAGTGTACCTTACACCGTGACTTCAACCAAGTACACTTCGCCTTTAGTGTCATTTGAGTAGTGTGCCACACGGCTTTTTCCTAAAGAAAACAATTGGCTTCAAGTGAATTTGACAAACTCACTTCAGTCGATCGAAGGCTTGACCTGGATAGCAGATTTTCAACAGCAAAGCGTAGCACAGGAACCAAAAGCGAGGTGAAAGTTTCGTTATAAAAATAATTAGAAATTTGCGAGAGGACAAAAAGGACAACAAATTTGGGGGTTTTACGTGCCAAACCTACGACGGGCATCTGAGACGTCCCAGCGGAGGACTGAGGATTAATTTCGACCGCCTGGGGATCTTTTGACGTGCAACCGAAAGCTCGGTTACACGGCGCCTTCTCCGCAATCAGCCTCCGTCATATTGCGGGCACCTCGGTCGGGATTCGAACCCGCCACTAGGGGATCCGCAGGCCGGCGCTCTCGCCTCGGAGCCACCGAAGGACAAAGAGGAGTGCCATTGCAAAACAATAGTGGGTTGGAGTCAGCCTCAGAGTTTTCGCTGGTCTGTACCAAGATTAGCACCGCGGTGAATCAATAAAACAGGACGACAAAGTCAGGCATTCGAATGTTATCTTGTTTAGCAGAAGGGAATGGAGCGTCCATTTGTTTGAGCATGCGGCTGCAAGAAACAACACGATAATCATGATTTAATAAGGCAATGTCAGGGCCTCCTCGTAGACCTTCCCGTGAAGAAGCGGAATGCCAAGGTTGGATTTTCTTATTTATCTTGGCTTGATATGATCGATCAGAATCATCCAATTGGAGTTAAGATCGTTCACTAATGTAACGTTGTTTTGTAACGTGTCATTGTTAAATAGACCGAATTTTCCGAGACATTTATGGCTTTACTTTAACATTTTACGAGTCTAATAGCACGTTCCCCATCGTTATTGCCATTACCTAAGAATGACACAAATTTTTCTCGCGTAGCACCGAAACACTCGATGTGACATTCAGTAAGATGAAGTGCACTCGGTTGAAGAGCACTAAGTTAGCCCGTCTGGCAGGGTTATTACTGTGCCTGGCCAGAGGGCCTTAAACAGGGCGTTTTGCAAACGACAGAAGATAAAAAACGAGGAGGAGAAGGGGGGGGGGGGGGGGGGGGCGGGGGCCGCTTGAAGTTAGAGAAATATATCTATTCCTTTGGGATAAGGTTATGAACCACGGCGGACATCAAAATGCGTGATAACTAGCGAACACAATTCTTTTTTTCTCTCCATAGCAATATCTATTTTTTTTCTCAAATCCACTGATTAATAATATATTTGCCTTAACTACTCGTACATTCTCAATGAAGATCTGTTGGCCGTCGTCAATATATGCCGTAGTTGTTTTTAAAAATTTTGACAACTAAATTCTGCACTTCGATTATCTCTGGCCTATCTAAGCGCTTATGAGAATGAGACACCGAAACTACATTCAAAAGATGGGCCGAAGTCCCACCAAGGAGCGACGCCACTTTCCGCAGCGGACGCGAAGACCCAATCATCGATAGAGCAACTGTATGTGCTCCGCTTTGATAAAAGCAATTATTCGGCATAGTCATTAAAACAACCTCCCCTAAATCTGTTCAAAGACGGCGTGTTGTTGTTTCGTCCCACTGTACTGCAGCGTCCATTAAACACCCATTCTACACCGTCCAAAAACGAAGGGGGATCTGTTCAGAACCACTATAGTTTCCAAGCAAAAAGGAAATGTAACTAAGTACAAATGCGCTGAAAGGTTGTAATCATATGTGCAAATCCATGGAAGAGCGTTTATTTTACACCATTCAGAATATGTGGTTGTAAATTGTTGTTCGATGCACTCGTATGGGTAGAATTTGGTGTTCTTGCTATCTCCGGCCGAGACTTCGCCGTACTTAATTTAAAACTTTTACAAACTTTAAGAAATACTGAGAATAAAAATGGCACGATTCGTGTTAGAACGTCCATTTGACACCAAATTTGAGGGAACATTATAGCTTACCATCGCTGGTTTCCGACGTCTCATCATAATCCGGTAGCTCGGAACCTAATACGCGGATACAAAACATTATTTTTTCGATCAGTATGGTCATTTGGTTTCAAAAAATTGCAAATAAAGAAATGATAAGTTTATTTAAATTTGTTCACCTTTCTTTCACGAACCCATATATTCAATATCAAACTGCACAACCACTAAATCAAAAGGTTCAAAAAAGCAATTTATGGAGCCCGCTAAAGTGATTGTGCGATAGAACACATCTCAATGAAATGAACTGCTGTTAGTAACTGGCTCAGTGCGATCGAATTTAAGTATTTTGCTGACATAAAAAAAAACACTCACACGCCCTGCCCCAATCTTTTTTTCTTTTTTTTTTGCCAGGCCATTTAATATAGTGTAAGGAGATTAACCAATTATTATTTCCCTACAGAGACATGTATACTTTATTAAAGCATAAAAAAAAACTCAACTGCTCTAAACCGAAGCACGATCACGGAAGCTCATGGCAGGAAGTCACGTGTCCAAATCCGACCGCTCTTTTTTTTTTCCGCTTCTCTGGAGTGTGCAGCAAACAACAACAAAGTTGTGTGCGCCGTTTGCGCCGTTTGTCGTGCGATTGTTCCGAACTCATATCCTTTCCGCTCGATGTTGTGCGCTTGAAGATCGATCGGCCGGTACCACGAACGACAGTTCTGAAGTACCGGTCCCACGCCCGTCGCAACGCTGGTCCGTCGTGTGCCGCCATTGCGTCGCCATATTGAGATTGCCGAGTACTAAAGCCACTGTATCTGGGAAATTAGCGCCATTGCCTTCCCACCTGCTAGCCGGACACAAAAAATACCAACATACAGACGACAAAACGTCCCAAGGTGTTTCGCTCATCGCTGTCGGTTGCCATGGTGATCGCCATTTTGGACCCTTTCAAAGCTTTGAAGCTTCGAAGGGGTCCTTAATACCAGTCGCACCAAGATCCTTTGGAGTGTCGTCGTACTGAAAGCGTTCCTCCGTCAATATAAGCGTCTTTGGCACTGTGCATCACACCTTCACTCATGGTTATTTCCTCAAATCTCATACAATTATGTTGCTCTTCTTGCGTGTTTCAGGACATTCAAATTATTTGCAATGCCCCCAAGCCCTGACGTTGCGTGCGATGGCAGTACGAAGATGTACGGCATCATACGCGGCGTCGGTGCTTGGGGGCATTGAAAAAAATATATATTTACTGTCTTGAAACACGCAAGAAGAGCAACATAATTGTAAGAGATTTGAGGAAATAAGCATGAGTGATAAAGTTACTGAATGCACGGTGCCAAAGACGGTCATATTGGCCGAGGAACGCTTTTAGTACGATGATACTCCATAGCGATTTTGGTGCCACTGGTTTTGACGACCCTTTCGAAGCTTCGAAGCTTTGAAAGGGTTCAAAATGGCGATCACCATGGCAACCGACAGCGATGAGCCAATCACCTTGAGATTTTTCAACCAGGTTTTGTCGTCTGTTTGTTGGTGTTTGTGTCTGGCTAGCAGGTGGGAAGGCAAAGGCGCTACTTGCCCAGCTCCAGTAACTTTAACGTGTACATGTACTTCCTGTAATCTTTGCGACATTTTCTCTTTTTTTTTAGATCAACGTAATTGCAAGTTTTTGGGGGCCAAAAAAAAATGGAGCTCTTAACTGTTTTTTTTTTATTTTTTATATTGAATGTGTACCTTAGATGACCTACGACTTTGAATGTATTTGGTACACATAGTTCGAACGCCATATGACCTTGAAAAAAAGAGTGAGCGCGACTGAAACCGGCCAATTCTCGATCAGCTGTTTTCGGGCGGTAAAAAAATTAATTTCCCGCCTCAAATTGTATTTTGGGTAGTTGGGCTTGTATAGGACAAGTTGTGGGGTTTCACTCCGAATTCCCAGTACCCTGCCTCCAGGTGAACGTGAGGCAGCAAGGCATAGTTCTCGGCAAAAAGGGTTTATTCCACTCACATTCTGCTGGGGGGTTTTGTCATAGGGAAAGGCACCCGAGGACACTTGGGAGGGGTGCACCGCCACCGTATGCTTCATGTCGATCGTCCCAGCGGTGCTGATCTACACCGCAACCTGGGGATGTCGCCGTCGAGGGTTAGATCCAAGGTCTACGTCCGGAACATATCACCGGCACGTCGCCTGAGTCGACGTCGCGGTCACCACCACCGCGAACGTGCGTCGTGGCCCGTCTCCCTCTCAAGATCTTGTCCCTCTTCCCATCTGTCTCCCCGCTTTACAAATTCACCCGTTGTCTCCGCGGTCACCGCGCAACAGACAGGCGGGGACCTCTGTAACGTGGGCGGATTCTGCTGGAGCCCGCCCTCTGGCTCTGCCGCAGCATGTGCAGGCCCTCGGATGCCGACGCTCTACGGGAGGGGCGTTCGAGGATGTCCACAGGCGCCGCCGCCAACGTCCTCCAGCTGCGTCCCGAGCGAGGCACTCGGGCATATAAGGCGCCGTCTTCGCCACGGAGGCGACCGACAACGAGTATCCAGGCGCCGGCCTCCGGTTGCCGACCAGATGGGGGTCGACAAGACCCCACACCATCCCCCCCTCAAGCCAAGGCCCGAGGGTCCTGAAGGTCAGAAGTGGAGGTGACGCAGGATGACCCAGATACCGGACGAGCGCTCAGCTGAGTGTCGCCGATAATGGCGATCACACCTGATGATCACAGCGAGGGTGTCAAACAATGGAAGCCCACGGGAGCCGTTCATTCGCCGGGAAGCTCGGCCAGGCAGGGCACAGTCCAGAAGCAGGTCCAGAGCACCATCGCTCACAACGGACAGGGGCACTTAGGCGCACTCAATACACCAAAATTTAGTCCCTTCCAACCCACTGTCCCAGACACGTAAACAAACGCAAACTAATCGCGACACTGAATATTAGACAGCGTGACGAAACCAAATCTTTAGTTCAGTGGGCGTGCCACAAGATACAAACGAAGCTCTTAATTTTAAAACTATCACGCATACATTCATCAAGGTCGTCACGCTACCTGTTAAGAAGATATACCCAAAAATAAAATTAATCAACGACTCAGGAAGCATGCTACAACACTAAACTGTTGTCGAGTTGTTCAAAGCCTTGGATTAGCACCGTTGGGACGATCGGCATGCGGCATACAGTGACGGCGCACCCCTCCCAGGCTACCTCGGTGACCTTTCCCGATCCCAAAACCCACCAGCAGAATGTTAGTGGAATAAACCTTTTCTGCCTAGAGCTATCCGTTGCTGTGTCACGTTCACCCAGAGGCAGGTGACTCGAGAATCGGCATAGAACCCCACAAACTTCAAACAGGAACCTCGGCGAGCATAAATACCCTGTCAGTAGCACATTAAAAACACGCAAGGAGTGACTTATCTTAAGCTTCTTGGTTCATGGCTCATTAATCGGCAGAGCTATAATCAGATGCTGAGGACTGGCAACGCCTTGCGTTTCTTAAGCTGTCTACGACGATAACACCTTAAAGGCTATTCGTTCATTACATCGTGCAATCTGTTGATACTTTCTTCACGAAGGAAGTAACTTACGAATATCAGGAATGAGTCTCTTGAACGCCACAGTGCCTGCAACAAAGGCGTTGCATCTTGTCGAGCAACCAATACATCGCATATTGTACAAACATACCATGGCAGCGACATGTACTACAAACAAAAAAAAAAAATTCTAAACATTTTCGGTTGTTAAGCCAATTCTTGACCATGGACCATGACGCCGACAAGTACAGCTGAGAAAAGTCGTGTTGAAATAACACTTTGAACTATTGTTTTTATATATGGGCTTTGTGCGTGACTACATCGCACTGTAGCGATAATTTCACATTACTTTAGCTTAAGAAAAGAAACTCTATGGTGTCACATTTCTGCTGCGAAAGCTGCACACCATTGCAACAATGTCACCACAGTGGCCGCTGACGTGACGACAATGCAACCAATGTACAGAGAGGGCACCCAAAGGAAGGGGACGCTATTTTTTCCTACCAATAACGCACTTCATGCACTAGCGGGTTTTCTCTCTTCGGTTAAATTAAAAGCAAGCGCTAAAATACCCGTGTTAGCGAACGTACGAGCTTGAAAGCAAAAATCAATGCCAGACAAAATAGTAAATAAAGGAAGATCCATCGGTGGACCCTAAGGGAATGCGTTAACAAGACCCTAGAAAAACGCCACACTCGCCACCCTTTGAGAAACGATAAAGCTGACGCCTCTACTTCTCTGTTTTGCCTTTCTCTTTTGTGTTTCTTTTTTGCTTCCACTATTTCCTGCGGTCTCTTTCTGGCTTATTTACGGGGTCAGTGTTAGCATTTCCTAAAAGGGGACGTGTGTGGTGACGAGGGTAGTAAGTTAGGCGAGTTGGTGATTCATAATGATTAAAAAGCCCGACAGGACAACGGACACAGATGGAGACACAGACACAGCGCTACTTACAACTGAGCTTTATTTCCGCTGCAGCTCGGTATATATTACCGGCATCAACACAAGCAAGTTAGAAAGATATAAAATACACATCGTAAAAATCTTTAAAAACAATATAAAAAGACTAAAATTCCTGCATCACTCATCGGCACCCACCCAAAACTAGTCATGCTTAGTCAAGAAACTGCAATTCTTTTTCGGATAATGATAAAGAGGGTGTGCTGAAACATTGCAGCCCTAATCAGCAATTTCTCGAGCCTCGAGTATTTCCCTTGTGGTTTTGTTTCTGTTTTTGTTCAGTACTGTACAATCTGTGAAAATCGGAGTACAACCACAATCCCGGCAATGCACACCGGTGAAGCTCTAAAGAAGTCGTGCACTCACAAGATCACCGAAAGTTTTAAATATCAGGTGTCAAGACTCAAGTCTGCGGGGTATCCAGTCTCCCTTCTATCAGCCGTAGCAAAGAACACTCTCAAGACGTTAAAGAATTAAAATAGGGAAGGAACGGAAGCACAGGGAAAGAAAAAAGAGAAACCAGTGGTCATACCATACCTACATAAAGTGTCCCATAACCTGAAAAGAGTGGGCTTGCACGCAGGGGTTAACGTTGTTTTTCAGCACATGTCAAGTTGGCTAGTTTATGTAAAAAAGTAAATTCCACCTTGAACATCATAAGCAGACCCGGCTGCACGAAAAAGCACAAAACTTGCTTTGTTGAGTGTTAAAAAGAGGTTGTGTACTCCGTGCCATTATCATGCGGGTGTCATTATGTGGGGCAGACTGGTCGCTGCCTAAATGAAAGATTGAGGGAACACCGCTACAAACGTTGATGCCGTCATATCAGGACACGTCGGTGTGCATTGCTGGGATTGTGGTTGTACTCCGATTTTCACAGATTGTACAGTACTGAACAAAAACAGAAACAAAACCACAAGGGAAATACTCGAGGCTCCAGAAATTGCTAGATTAGGGCTGTAATGTGTCAGCGCACCCTCTTTATCATTATCCGAAAAAGAATTGCAGTTTCTTGACCAAGCATGACTAGTCTTGGGTGGGTGCCGATGAGTGATGCAGGAATTTTAGTCTTTTTATGTTGTTTTTAAAGATTTTTACGATGTGTATTTTATATCTTCCTAACTTGTTTGTGTTGTTGCCGGTAATATATACCGAGCTGCAGCGGAAATAAAGTTCAGTTGTAAGTAGCGCTGTGTCTGTGTCTCCTTCTGTGTCCGTTGTCCTGCCGCGCTTTTTAATCCATACGTGTGCGGTGTTTCCTGAAGGGTTATGATAACGCATTCCCTAAGGATCCACTAATGTATCTTCCTTTAATCTTTTTGCCGCCTTCTTGGACCAGTGCTAGTACTTGGTTCACGTTCCATTTTGTAGCACAAACCAAGGCATACGCGCTCCGCACACCGGCAAGTTCAGACTCGCCCCAGCACCCGCGCGCGCATTGGCTTCCGCCCCGTGACGTCACCTCCCTCTCGCCTTTGTCCTTCCCTACTCTCCTCTCTACGCGGCTTGATTTCCTTTTCACTGGTTGGTTTACAGACAGACGCCGTCAGCTTTTCCCTGTCACGTGGGTACTAATGCTAACGCATTAATGGAATTTGTTTATTAATACGTATAGTAAACTTGCATCGCGAAGGTTATAGAGGTCCAAACAATTTTCTTTCACAAATGTATAGTGTCCTCCACATAATTTTTCAATATCTGAATGGTTAATGATGAGTGCTAGGCAATTGATCTATTAACCTGCCGATTAATAAATTAATCCTTTAATCGCGATTATTTTTAACCTGTTAATCGGTAAAACTGTGACGAGCATAAAGAAAATAAAAATTAAGCGCTTTCACCACACATACATCAACGAGTACACCTGTATGAAGGAAAAACATGAGGCCAAATTTCAACCTAAATAAAACTGTAGGGGCGAGATTTTGTAACTCCAAAGAATCGCAGAGGGATACACGCGTCAGGGCCATTTCAACGCCGTTCAAGTCTTCGTTTAGCGCAGCAGAAATTAGTGAGAGCAACCAAGAGAGGTCGCTCTTGACGGAGAATATCAACGACCCTCTTTGCCTCACGCAGTTGAAGTAATAATCTGTAACTGTGAGTGTCTCTGAACTGTTCTTTACTGGTCTAGCCTGGGCATGCGCGTCGTCGCCATTCACCAATCCAAGACGCAGTTTCAAGCTCTGCACACGCTCAGTGCGGAACACGCAACGTTAACGCAAACGCCCAGTGCTCGCGCTTTCGCGTATACGCAATGCTAAAACTCACTATTATTCAAACCAGAGCTCGGCACTCTGACGTCCTCGTACGCTTACAACTCCTCTCCCTCTGTTTCTACCTGCTTAGTTATATATATTTTTTTAGGTCTCTCTCACATCACGTGTCACACCTTCAAGCGCCGTTCACAGTTGGCCCTCATTTTAATAGATTTAGCAGCGGGGTTAGAAACAGATAAAGTTTAGAAAATATGCCCACTGCAACGTTTTTCCATATCTTACCACATGCCGTTAAAAAAAATAAAGGCAAATACGTGCACTATTTTTATTGCTGTTGCAAGGTGCGTATAGGCGAGAGCTAATAGCAATGCATGGTTTGCACTAAGGTCACGATAACACTCGTTGTATTGGCCTTGGTCCGGAGCGCGTATACCTTCTCCAAAGCACATTTCGCAGCACCGATTTTTTTTTTTCTTAGCAAAAATAGGTAGGAATGAAAACCAACGTGGTACATTCACGTCACGTGCAAGCCAACGTATTCTAGCCTGAGTCTGTGCTACAATATAACCTCATCTGCATCTTACAGCATTGTATAACCGATTCAGCGGGCACCACATAGTGTAAAAAAACATTCTTTATAAGCGACCCCGCAAAATATTTCGTGGATCCTGTTTGGCCAATATGCCACTTAGAAGACAAATCCTGAGCATTTCCCCCGCCGAAACGTCACCTCTAATGAATCCACACAACACCCCCTATAGCCTGCCTCCGCATCGCCGCCAGAACGTTATACAGCGTTTCACAACGAGTGCGATGATAGCCCGCGGCAACGCCAAGACGGACGCGGCTGCCCCTTTGCGCGGCGTCTCTCGTACAGCTTCAGCGTGTTTGCCGCTTGGGGCGGGTCGGTAGGGGGTCCGTTACCGTCGACGCTACGCACGGGCGGTGCCTTCTAAATGGTACGCGGAGCGCAAGTTCGTCTGCTTCTTTTGCAGGTGTTTTGGTGACGTCAGGACGACGCCAAGCTCTGATTGGCTCCGATTGAAAGGATAGTGGGTAGACCTCAAGGCAGCTTGCTTTGAGGTCTACCCACTATCCTTCCAGTCAGAGCCAACCAAAGCTCGACGTTCTGACGTCACTGCCACGACCCCCGCAAAAAACAAAAACAGCAGACGAACTTGCGGTCCGCATTGGTTTGGCACCATCAATTTTCTCTGGGCCTTGCTTACCTGGCGACGGGGTTATCGCTAATTGGAGGTTCGGGTCCTCCGTCTTTGTGTAGAGGTCCTTAGCCTCAATGTCTGCACCAAGAAGAGTGGTAGGAGTAAAGCGTCAGTAGTGCAGTCAATCGGTCAAATGCGCCCTGGTTCGAACACAAAACCTTATGGTCACAGCGAGTGGCTGAAGGTTAAATTGCAGTGACTACGATCGTCGTAATGGGTTAGAATAACGTCATGAGCACGCGGAAACTTCCGCCAATCTAATTTCGCAACTTGACGCTCTCTCCTTAGGTAGTGTAACGCATTATTTTGTTTCTGAATTCGCTCCAGTCCTGGCCGCTTCGCGTTTTCGGCCATTACTATTTTCACTTTTGTGCAGAAATATACAGAGATGATGGCAAGACTTGTACGGTACACATTGCGAGTAATCACATTGCTTGTAATCGATCGCTTTTGGGGGTAATTTTGTTGTCGTTTTTTTTTTAATTTACAACGAAGTAGTCACAACTGCGCTCGTATTACTTTTGTAAGTACGAAAATTACTTATAACTTTTTTTTTTCTCTTCTTTCCTTCAGTTTTTAATGACACCCTTTTGTTCGTACAAGTTTCCTACCAATGAATCCTTGAAAAAAATCTCCGGCAGGTGGACAGTTTACCGAAATTCGTGGATGAAGAAGTAGTTCATAATTCGCTGAGCCTAATTCAATAATGACTGCGGTACGAAATACTCCCTTTTCAAGCCGGCAGATAACTCTGTCGGTTTGTAGATCTGAAGTAATTGGAGAAGAAATGCTTACTTTCTCAAGTAACTGCCAATTAATTTTTGTCTTGAATAATCAAGTAATATAACTGAATATGTTTAACCAAAAGTGATTGCAATTGTAACCGATTTTTTTTTTTTCAGTGACGTCTACAAGACTGATGTGACCACACATCAGGCACGTTTGTTCATTAATCACCTCACTACACCTTCAGAATGCAGTGGCAGCCGAAACTTATATCCGAAAGTATCTCAGAAAACTAAATGGGCTGCACATGGCTCTGTAGTACTACTAGGCTACAGACGGCGTCGAAATGCGGTAGCCTTGCTTGTCTTCTAGGGCTCGCCTCGCCATCCCTTGTCAGAGACATCGCTCTATTTCCTCCGGCGTCTTTTTTGGCACGTCAAGCACGGTCCTAATTCACACGGAACCACTTCTGCTCAGCCTCCTCCTTCAGCCCGCCGCTCCCCCTCGCGGAGCGTTGCGAGGACTGCGGCTCATCCAGTGAACCTCTCGTACCGCGACCCGGGCATGCGCACGTTAAACAAGGAACCCAAAAAGAACGGCCCATGAACCCTAATATCCCACGCATGCGCCTGCATTTCGATGAAATGTGCGAATTTTTAGGGGAGAAGTGCCATAGAAGATTGCTGCCACATTTAAAAATGTATCTCTGCGTTCGCCGAAAAGTTCACTCTCTACCTAGCATTCGGTTTCGCATTGTTCCTGCGGTTGATAATGCAATGATGGATTGGCTCCCAATGTTGATAAAATGGTTGGGACTGGCTTCATCCCGGAGCTTCGCACACTTCAAAAATCCTAGAAGCATCGGATGCTGGGCGCTTTCAACCTGTGTATAAGAGCCGACATACAGGTATACAATAACGATCGTACTTATAAATGAAGCAGATGATGAGCCTGTATCTTGGCATATTGTTTGTGTATTTTATATTTAACTTATTTTGTTTTTTATTTCGTAAATGTGTAAGCCGCATTGCTGTGATGCTTTTATTTTATTAAAATTTAGTTCGCGTTTTATAACATTTTCAGTGTGAATACGTCGGTGTTTTCCACGCCAACAGAGAGCAATGCTCATTAAGTTTCCTGAAATGGTGGTCACCATTTTCACTCCAACATTCTCCCCAGCTTCGAATCTAGTGCTAAAGTCATGTACGAAATTCACACCTGCTACTCATCGATTAGAGATATTTACGCGAAGCTTCACGAACTTCTGTATGCTAAGCAGTCGAGTTATTTCTTCTAAACGCAAAGTCAAAAGGAATCCGTGCCCCCTTGTGATTGCAGAAAAAAAAAAGCCTGATTCCCTAAATAGAGGGCGCTAGTTACGTTCCCTGCACTAGCTGGACCACATGTGACACCTGCTAGGATATTCTTGAGTCATGTTTCTCAAGGTAGCAGGCGCACGCTCAGAATGTCTTGGGACGTCACTTTCTCACGGGAACTACGCAAAGCGATGACGCTGCCTACTTAAAAAAAAAAAAAAAAAAAAAAGAAATCATTTTAGGTTGAGACTGTCTAGGAAGAGGTTCTTCAATGTCTTCCGTTTGTTTCTGATGAAGCCCTACTATTGAAGGTCACTGCAGGTTTCTTTTTGAGCGTCCTTGTAGGAGGTTACATTCATATCTCAGCTGCAATGACACAGAGAAACAAAAGGCAACGCTGGAGACGATTCCACTAATTGCAGAAAGACATCACTTCCTATAGTACTTTCTGTTATCAGCATCTCTTTGCGTCACTGATTTGTAGTTGAGAAAGGGGGAGCACTCGACACATTCTTCACATTCATGAGCCTTATCCGTGGCGGCACTACAGACCTTTGCAAAAATCGCCTTCTGCGAATTGCCATCTTTGTCTGCTGGGCTGTGTAACGCCTTCTGAGCATGCGCTGTTGATCTGTTGTGTGGTATATCGAACGCTGCGCATGTGTCCACAGCTGAGTGACTCAGCATTTTTATCCCGGGGGACAAGTGATGCAAAGGTCTATCTACATGGTGCTTGGAACGCGTCTTCGACTGGCGCGTTTACCGTGTCTTAATAAGTGGACCCTAGATTCCGCCTGATGACGTCATGAAAGTGTCCTGATGTCGCAGGCCGAAATTCTGGTGGTGTCACAGTGGCCGTGCTGTACCTGGTAGACGCACGTTCTGCTACAGGTTGCCCTCCAGCCTGACAGTCCGCGGAAGCGTCAGCCACCAGGAGCTGTGGCTCTTGGTTGCTGAAGCTTCTTCAGCAACCAGGACTTTTAGCCTGGCACCATTTGGTGCCACTTAGGCATCACTTTTGATGTATCGGTGAAATAGGGCGCTATACACACCAGCCGGAGACGCGCCCTGTGCACCGTAGCAGTACTTCGAGTGGCACCAATGAAGTCTCGCTCGGTTTTTGTACTGTTCGAGGCAGTGTGAGAGAGTTAGTCATTCATACCATAGCCGTGGTACGCGTGCCGGACGATGACCACGCATGCCCCGACGAACAGCAGGTAGGTGAGCATCACCAAACAAAGCAGGAGCGTGTTGCGCCTTTCCACCGCCTTGATCCTACACCAAGAATCAACGAATGACTCCCGTGCCCTCTGAACAAATGTATTATTGTAAAAAAAAAAAAAAAAAGTGTACGACAGATTTTATGGGAGATATGTTTTTGTGTATTTTTTAAGTTTGAGTTATTTTTTTCACGCAAAGTGCCTTTAGGGTTAATGTGCAGAATGCTTGTACGCCAGACTTAGATTTCGCAAAGGCAGATCGCGATTTTTTTCTAGAAATGTTGGTTAACGGCAGAGCAATGTGCGGAAAATCAAGCGAAATTGTGCATACAAATTTAAACTTGGGAAAATAGTTGATCGTTTAACAAAAACATCCGTGGGGATCTTGTGTTAGGGAAATCACCCATATGCAATTACCGAGACCATATTTGCAATTTCCGCGCATAAATGCGGTCTTTTATTGAAACAAAAAATAAGAAAAAAAAAAAAAAGGTGAAACGATTTTGTCGCGGGCCGATTTTTGTACGAATTCGCGGTTGGTTTTTCGCACATGCGTTCCATCCTGCTCTGGTTACTGACGCGGTGTTCACGATATATAAAAATCCTGGAGATTTTGTCGATGGCGCGCGTATCACGCGACGAAAACGTCAGGCTTTTCCACTGCAGTGCTGTGATGTCATCTCCGCGGCGGAGGAAGGAAGGAAGTTCGGGCGGTTTGAACAATGCCGGTTTGGCGGTGGATCAGTTTGATTTAAGTGATTTATTTCCATTAAACGTTTTGGTGTCAAATATTGAGACCGATTAATTCGTCTGCGATGGTGTCAAGAGGGCGAAACCGGTAAATCGAACTGCAACCGCGCTCAAATTTCCTCCCTCCCCGGTATCTTGTCGTTCACACGTACTTTAGAAACTTTTGGGTTCACGAACGCGTTTTTACCACCTGAAAGGATCGAAGAAGCCTGTGGCATACTAAAATCTATTAGGAAGAAAAATAAAATATAAAAGCTTCCTGAGCAGACATATCTCCGGGACGTAACAACACTTCTAAACATTTTATGTAGTTTTATTTTGTCTTGTGACAATTGGCTCATGCATTCTTCGTAGCACGTAAAAACCTCGCCCTGTTCTTGGCAGTTGAATATCCGTTTAAGAGTCACATAATATCTGATTTACCGCAGTCGCGGTTTGGCCTCCAATGTTTACATCTCGATTTTCAACGGTCCATGGATTTAAAGAGAACTCTAGGTCCCAACCCAGCTTGCAAACATCACAGCCCGTCGAGCGCGTGGCGTTAACTTGTCAAGCGAGCATTACCAGCATTCAACGCTTTAATATGTATAATGATAGCAGCACTAGAATTTTGTTTTTTGAAAGGTTTGACACAAGGATTGTCATATTCGAGAGGCACTGGACAGACCTCACAAGCTCTGTCAGAGACATGAAGTTTGATTGGATCGCCGAACCTTGAAACGTTTGGCAAAATTTGTCGAAGTCCGTTTTTTAAACAGTGCTAACTGAATTCTACAAAAAAAAAACAACTAAAATATTAAATATAAAATTATACTACAGTTTATCTAAATTTTTTAGAATACTAATATTGATTTTTAGGCAATATCAAATCAAGCGTAATAGTTTATTAATTCATTGGGTTTGTTACTCTCCTCAGCCAGGTGGTGTCGGCTCGATCTCAATTTCCGCGCATGCGTATAACAGTCAAACTTCACTACAACTTTCATCAAATTATGCGCTAAAAGTCTAGGAAATTCAAACGTGGTCGATCTAAAGCCTCAGCAGATGCGGAACAATCCTTGCAGGGAGATTAAAAGCATAGTCTTCTTTCTGAAGATGCGGAAAATCGTAGCCTTCTCGAACTCACCGGCAGAAAAGACTGATATAACTTTCAAGACCTCACTGACACCAAACATACAGGTTAAATATATAAAAAATCATGATTAAAACAATGTGTTAAGGTATCACATAATGTTTCGAGAACCTGGTCTATATTTCTCAAGCAAGCCTCTTTTTTTTTTTTTTTTTTTCATATTGCTGGCAAGCAAGCTAAACCTTACTCTGATGGAAATCCGTCTTCGTCGTAGACCTTCTCCTCGGCCTCTTCGGGTACTGGCGCAAAAAAAGAAAAGAGACACGTTGGAAAATTGCATTATAGTCAGCTTTATTAAAACAGAATTTAGGCGGTGCTATAAAACACCTGCTACTGAGAACCGTTCCTGCTGCGGATCTATGAAAACTGTGCCGGCTCGTGGCTCGCTATAGATTCAACTGACTGAAGTCAAACAAAACAGGGTTTGCCATTTTTTTACACTTTGTTATTGGAACAGCTACGTCTTTGAACTTGAAAATAAATCCAAAATAAATGCTGTGGCATTGAGCCAGGTACAGATATTTGTATATTCTATAGACACCGACAACTTAAAAAACGAGGGGCGTGGCAAACCCCCGGTACATTTCGTTACCGCTTCGCAGCCAATGAGCGTCACCGCTTCGCCGCCTTACCCTATAAGAACGCAGGAGAGCCAATCACGAAGCAAGGAGTGTGAATTAACATAATAAGCCCCGCCCCGTGTTTATTTCAACATTTTTAACTAAACATATTCTCGGAGGAAGCGCCAGAAACTGAGCCTATAGAGCAAGCAACAAATAAACTTCCCTAAAACGTTTTAAAATAATTTTTAATCCTAGAAATACAATGAAGCCGTAACCTAAACTAACCTGCAACTTTACCGACCCGCCATCTTCAGACGTCAGATGTTGTATAAGCATCAGGTGATAGGCAGCTTGAGCCTGTTTCTCCTAACGTCAAACGCATTCAAAAGCTGTCGCGATCGTCCGTGGGAATTATAATGGTCTACAATTCATCAAGCTTGTCTGAGTTGAGCAGTGCTGAGCAAATGTTGTAAGATCTTCAGCACGAAATTTACGAGAGATTATTGGCATTCGGTACGTCTGCACCTCCTCTGACGGCAACCGCCAAGGGTCGCGAATGCAACCCGTGGAGGTTGCATTCGAGATCCGCCGTCCTATGGACACAGATGCCGCTTCAAAAGCAGGATGTTATGGAAGGCTTTGTTTGCTAGCATGGTGCGAGATTTTTTTCTAGCACGACACAAACACTAAGATCCAGCGTTCGCGTCGGACTGCTCGGACCGATTTCCGCCATAGAGAATTCTCGGTCGGAAGCCAATGAGATCTGACTGTTCTGCATTTATTCGTGGTGCTATTGCACCCAACAGCACATCACCAAATAGCCCGAATCAGACAGAATATGCGAAACAATAGACGCTCGCTATCGTTACAACGCACAACGCTGGGGAGGGAGGGGCGTCTTCTGCTCTCGGATACGTCCTTTGACGTCACAAATGAACCTACTCGTTGTTGCAAGAAGTGCGGCAGCCAGCGATTCGGAGGTGTATGCATAAACTTCAAAATGTTTTTTTCTCGGAAGAAAATTGTTATTTTGATGAGATATTTTGTAGACATACTCAGTGCATGGGTTTATGACTCAAAAATTTAAACGGGCAGATCATTCTTGAAATGGAATGTTCTTAGCTTACTTAATATATACACTAAGTTTCGCGATTCTGAGAGCTCAAGTGATTGGAAAAAAGATCAATTTACGAGTGTTGATAATTTTGGTCTGGCGACCGGGAAACACTGCCCAAGTTAGTCACACCATGGTGCTCATAAACCACGTGATCCTGATATTTATTGGAACGCTCTCTCATTCTAGAGGCCCTCATGCTCGCCCAAGCTAGCCTCCCCGCGGTGCGATTGTACACTATCACGCTACTCTCCCTTTCGTCCCATTGCCCCTTGACCTTCCACCCTGCATGCACATGCGACATCGTCGAGGACGACGTTGGGATCGTCCCTGACGATCTCGTTTTCGTGACCGAAGCTGGTGGCCAGCGGGTCGAAGTAAAAATTACCAGCATCTAACATCTCTCGATAACGATCACTCTCGTCGCTGCTGCGGCCAGTGTCGAAGACTCCGAAGAAGCGAGCGATGCCGTAGACGTCATCGTCTGGAAACCGCGTGCTCAAAACGCGGGAGGTAAACGAGGAACCTTAAAAACGCGACGTGCCAAGAGCCGAGTCTGCGAGCGCGTGAAGGGAGACGCAGCGCTTTGCGGTCGAATGACGTCACAGACCCAACAAGCATGGCAGCCTTCCCGAATGGGGTGGGTTTGAGGGTCCCACATATAACAACACAGTGGACGGTGAAAACTGCGGACTCGGCTCCATGGAAGTTTCGATCCAAACCCCGACCGCGCAGAGCGCACCCCACATTCGCAGTTTTGCCTCATGTTTCAGGAAATTTGTCTCGTCAATGTCACATTTCCTGGCTCAGTAAACGGACTCAGCACCTGGACACTCCCCTTTTCGACCAATCTCTTACGCTTATACATTCATGTACTTCAGATATATCCAGAAACAAAAGATACCTGCGCCGCGCTACGCGAATTCTTCAAGGTCATCCCAGCTCATTCATACTTCGAAAGTTCACGGCTGGAATATGCGGCGCTGGCGGCAGCGACGCTTTCGCCGCTTCACGCCGGCTCCCGCTGTTTCCTCCCATTGAGCAAACCGAGCAAACTCTACACACTCGCGCCATCTACCGGACAGCCGTGGAACACCTACAAGTTTCGTATATATTCTATTTTCTTTTTAGAGCATCATTCATTTTCTGTTGGCTTAAAAAACTCCTGACAATGTTTTGAACGATAATTTCTTATCAACAGTACGTACATTTCATCTCGCATATACCGCAAAACCTTTTCTCCGGTAAAAGTTAGTTCCAGATCCACCTCATAGATGACGCCAGTGTGCCAATGTGTTTTCTCGACGAAAAGATCACAAGAACTCGATCGTAAGCAAAACTGAAGTGCATGAACCAGCCTTTGAATGTTCCCCAAGAAGGCAGCTGCCCATTGCATACCGGCAGCGCCAGCAGCAGCAGGAGCGGGGGCGGCTGTTGGGGCTACCGCCGGGGCAATCGCTGGAGCCCCCGGCGCTGGTACCAAGGAAGCCCGAGGGACCGGGGTCGGTTTGCCGTCATCCGGAGGGGCCCTGGGCACGACGGAGATCGAGCATTAGTACACACATAGCGTCTTGATATGGGAAAGGGAGAAGCTCAGACCACGGAGGACGTTTGCAATTCAATGGCGGGCGCCTCTTGTGCGAATTAGTCACTAAGAGCGCATTTGTTGAGTTCTCTCGGGGACGGGAGCAATGTGAGCGGAATGGCAGAGGCACTTGCAAAAACGTTCAACGCTTCTGTCCCCTCGTCGGAGCTCCTATTGCTAACGCGGCCCAAAAGCCACTTGTCCCCGATTGAGCGGTCATCCCTTGGTGGCACGGAATATGATCACAGCCGAAATATTACGGCAAGATGAAACCGCGTGCTCCACTAATACCAATTTTGAAAATGCGACCAGCTGCTCTTTAGCGGGTGGCGAGCTGGTTAGCTTTTAGTCAAGCAGCACTGAAGCAGCACACCCGTGACGTCCCGTCGCGGTGGAACTGCGGTTGATTGGTTGTACCGCGTACCACAGCACCACAGTGACGTCACGTCCCGGCCGTATGGCTGATGATCAGTGTTGCCATACCTCTAGCAGATAGTTTTGATTTTGCCGTAGACACCCGAAACCAACCTTGAAAGGGCAACTCCGCTCAATTCCAAAAATTTCGGGCTTATTTGCGATTCATTTTCCAAAACTGCTAAACCGCTCTACGTATTCGGGTTCGCGAAATGTGGAATATTATTCGTGTAATCTCAATTTAAACATCAGCAGATACCGAAACCGAAACTTCGGTTGCGCCACGCAAACATTGGTGTCGTATCATCAGGGTCATGGCGACGTCACGTCGAACCACGTAGTCTTGTGACGTTTGTGGAGGCAAGGTACAGGACACGTGACGCGGGCAGGCCGCTTCAGATGGTGCAAAAAGTAGGGAGTTTTAAAATAGCGCACGCTAAAGCTTTGCGTAAGCAAAGAATAGCGTCGTCGCCACTGCGCATGCTCCGAACGCAAACCAGGTTTTGCGCTTTGCGTGCGCAATTTTAGCGCGCGCTATTTCTCGGAAATAGCGTGCGTACGCAAAGAGTCTTTGCGCTTCTCCAAGGAGGATTCGTGATGAGAAGTTGGCTAAAGCCAAGACGAGCACAGTTAATAAAAATGGCGGCTTCCAGGATTATGTCGGCGGCTGCTTTGGCGGCATCGTGAGTGCGACGTCGGCGGCATCCTCGCGACTGCAATTTTCAATACGGGACGACATTGTACTCGGTTTAACAGCGATCACCGGCAACTTGATGCTTGCGACGCGCGAACATTTCACGGCGAAGGAACGATGTGCGAAGGTCAGTACACGAGACCTCTCTTGCCGAGGCGACGCAAGCGGACACGACCGGTCAACCGCTCGCGTCGTGTTCTCATGTTTAAACGAATTAAAATGCTACTCTGGGCCAGAAAACTCGTTTTCTTTTAAAGTTACATCATTTCGTGTGTGAAATAAAAATTTGACTGTATCTTGGTGGCGTCGCAAGCGCGAGATGCTTGGGCTTTTGCGTCGCGGCGGAGAAACGCTACTCTAAAACTCCCCTGCGTCGCGTGCGCTAATACAAGCGCTAAATTTAGCGCTAGCGTGCGCTAAAATTGCGTACGTTATTCTAAAACTCCCTAGTGACAGCCCGGAGCAGACGGGGAAGAGGAGACGAAAGAGGAGACGGGGAGTGGAGAAACCGGACATGGGGAACAAGTTGGGACAGGTCGGAGGAAGCGAGGTTGAGCGCGAAGACGCGCCGAGAAAAGTGCCAGGGAGCGCGCCGGAGGGAGCGCGGGAAACAACGCACCAGAGAAGCACAGTGGAAAGGCTTCCTTCCCGCCGGCGTCAGCACCCCAAACCCCCGAACCCTCCGAGCCCTGTGAAGCCCGGATCACCTCAATCGCAAGGCCACCCGCTGGCGTCAGCGCTCCAAGCCCCTGAGCCCTGTGGGCCCCGGCGCCAACTCGCCCACGCACCAGCACCGTGATGGACAGCCCAGGACACCACCCCATCAGAACGCCGCTACGGTCGGTGAGCTGCGGGCGGCACCAGCACCGACTCCTATTATTATTAAACAGTAAGGATCGTTTTTGCCTCGTCTTTCCTCACCTCAGCGTGGGCCCGCCCCAGCGAGTCTCTACCTTCCCCAGGGGATCGTCACAGTCCCCTTTATGCGACGACGGGCGAACGGAGCAAAGCGCAAGTGTCGTCTGCTCCTCAATTTTCGCCAATGTATAGTTTGCTACAAGATCGCGAGGAAACTTGTGAAAGACACCTCCCGGGCTGGTCAAGTGGTAATTCGAGCAGGCGGCAACACAACGTTGTGAGCCTATGGATCCTTCGACATTCATCGCAGCTAGGCATCGGAGATACGGCCGGCGCTCGTATCAAACAAAACGTCCTTCTCAAGCTATAGCAGCGCCGAGACAAAACAGAATGCTCCCAGCTCTCAGCTCCGGGAAGCGCACAGGACAGCGCTAACTAGCGCATCCGTGTTACGGTGATCACGTGACGCCATTGAGCCAACAACCGGGAGGAGAAACTCATGACGTCATCGTTCAATTTCGCCCTGAGAGGTAAAAACAAACAAAACGTGAGGATGACATAGTAATGCCTCTGACGTAGTGGCTCAATGTTGGCTGCCCCAACTCCGTGGCATTGACTGCGCTGATGATTGCGCCTCGCGTCGCAGGCCAGAGTTGGCAGATTTCGGCGACATGGCTCATTTGAAAGTTTTGTGGCCAGTTTATTAAATATATAGACGGAATTAGATCGTAATATTTTACATGTGGTCTTCCTATATGATACTAAAGAGGACTGCATAGTTTTCTAAATATCAAAAATAAAGCGGAGTTGCCCTTTAAGCCCGTAAAATTTATAAAACTACACAAATATCAAAAAAAAAAAGATACCTTGTAAATCAGGGACACTGCTTTAGCTAAAAACAATCGTAATCCCAAACTAAAAAAAAAAAACGTTATTGACCGGAGTTTCCTTGAAGTCCAGATTCAGACGACGCTAAGAGCTGATGGGACCAATCGGACAACGTCAAGAGGGCACCATCATGGCGTTCGTCATGTTTCTGTGCGTGCTCTATCATCGCTGAACCAATCACAAACAGAAAAGGCCAAAATGACGCGTTTTTGACGCTGCTTGATCGCTGCCATTACCTCGTGGCGGCGGCTGCATCTCGACTTGAGCTGAGACGAAGTAGAAGTTGACTATTCCAAATGTGCGCACTCTGTGCTCCCGTTCATTTTACGATGGACCGCAAAGTACTCCATGAGCCATTGGAGCCAATCCGGAGCGCAAGTTCATCTGCTTCTTGCACAGGAATTGCGACAATGTCAGAACAAAGAACTTCTATTGACTGATTAAAAAAAAAAATAGTTGGAAGACCTCGAGGCATTCTTTGAGTGCACTTTTCAGCAGAACTCAAAAGCAGCCGATCACGAAGAGCAGCATATGAATCACAGCGAATGACGAAGCTCAGAATTTGATTAGCCAATAAAAAGAAAGGACTTAGCGTGACGTTTTATCTGCTCATTGTCCCTGCACACACCACATTATCAATTCTAATCGTGTTCTTAGTGTGTATTTATGTTTTCGTAATACGGAGAGAAAGTCGTCTGCTTGTAGCGCGAGAGTTTCGGTGACGTCAGAACGACGCCGAGTTCTGATTGGCTATGATTGGAAGGATAGGTAGACCTCGAGGCATCTAGCACTGAGGTCTACCCACTCCACTATCTGCCGCCTGCCATAATTATATCGAGACACTAGAGCACTTGGCTTCGAAGTGTACGGGGCTTCGCCCTGCCCTCCCTGAAGGGATAAGGGATTTGGCCGAAGCCCTGGGTTTTACTGGCAACTATGGAAGGACGGAAGAAAAAAGCATCACAGTCACAAAGAGGCGATTAGAAGATTGGGGGAAATTATCTAGGTAAAGTTGAATGATGGACAACTAACTAGCACAGCTGGGGACAGGCGGGACAGAGGAAAATTGGGACTCCCTCCCGCGTGGCTCCGGCCCTAAGTCTCAACCCTGTCTCCCAATGGGTCCGGTGCTGGGGTAACGCCGACAAGGTTTAACCAGAGGAAAATTGGCGACTCCCTCGCCGGGGAAAAAAGGTGGGGGTGATATTTTTAGTTTTTTTGCCCGATTCCCCCCAAGGTTATCCTGGTGATATATCCCACACTGCCTGGTGATAGTTAGGAGGAAATTGGCCTTTGAAGGGCGGGAGGAATCATCTTCTTAGACTTAGACTAGGTGGCGCAGGCTACCGCCCGTTACTAAGAGTATAGCCATTAACATCCATCCATCCAACATCCTGAGGCGGGAGCGTTGTTTCTCCTAAACGTATTGTTTACATGGAGGTTCTAAACTCCGTTTGCCCTACGGTGCCTGACAAGGGTCTCCAACTGGCGTGTTTAGCGTCATATACCGCCCATGTATCAAAAGTAGCCCCGAAGAAGTAAACAAACAAAAAAAAAAGACGTCACAAAAGCCGGAGCGTCATGCTGTCGGATGTCGCGATCCTGGCGGTTTGGCGTAGAAGTTCAGACTAAAAGAAGGACCAAGTGCGGGTGTCGCTGTCGTCGCGGCGTCCCAACTTCTCACTGCAGAAGATTCCGTGCACCGTCAAACTGGAGAGCTGCCTGCAGCAGAAGGCGGCGTCTGCGACATACACCAAAGCTGCTGTGAAACCGCCAGGATCGCAACCGTCGACAGCATGACATTTCTATGACGTCATCAAGCGGAAATCGAAGGAACTTTTTCTTTTCTCGCGGTAAAGTCATCAGCTTGAGACGCGTTCTATGCAGCACTATAGTTCCGCATTAAACTCGACCGCAGCCAATACTGCGGTTTGATGGAGCCAGTCCAATAGCTCCAAACAAGCATATCGTCATATGACGCTTGCTTGCCGCCTTTTGTGCGTTTGATAAATCACCGGCTAAACCAGCTAGGCACAGTGAGTGCGGCGTGATTGTGCGATTTTCTTCCAGTGCGTGGACGGTCTAGTCGGCGAAAGCAAACGCACGAAGACAACGAGTGCCGTGACAATGCACATTTTGGCACTCATTGATCGGCTGCATCAGATCGTAGCATCGGCAGCGGTTGGACCTTATACGGACCGCAAGTTCGTCTGCTTTTTGCGCGAGGATCGCTGTGACGTCAGAACACTAAGTACTAATTGGCTCTGATCGGAAGGATGATGGGTAGAGCTCAATGCTAGCTACCTAAAAGTCTACCCACTATCCTTCCAATCGAGCCAATCAGAGCTCGGTGTTCTGACGTCACCGCGACCCCCTACGCAAGAAGCAGACGAACTTGCGCTTCGCGTTGGGAACGGAGTATAGCGCACTCCCCCCCTGTGGTCTCCTCGATCCACTCAGTATTTCACGAAGAATGGGCCCATTACTCGTAAACACCTACTTGGGGATGCTCTTCAAAGCAGCCTTAAAAACTTGACCGGCCGCCTGCGCCGACGGCGTTTGAAGAGAGGCACTGGGACCGCCACGACTTTTTCGGGTGGATGCTGTGGTCAGCTTGTCTGTCGCCGGGGCGGCAACATGTGGTGCAAACACGGAGACACGACGGGGTGTCTTGGGCTCTGGATGTGCCACACTGCTGGTAGCCTTCAGGCTGCCGGAAGGAGCTGCTGCTGCCTCTCGAGGACGGTTTGCCCGTGGTCCGTCTAAATTCGCCGTCATTGAGATAATGATTTATATATTTTTCTTTAAAGACTCTCGTAGGGCTGTCCCTTCTCTCTGTTGGTCTCCTGTCTTCTTCTTTTCAAACAGTTCTTATTCTAAATAATTTTTTTTTTTATCCTTCGAATACTTTTGTGGATATGATTTTGTTGAAATCCTCCTGCAGACGTTGCTACTCTGAGGTGTGGGGTATGTAAGGCTTCGGCGGCTTGGCGAATTGCAATGACCTTGTCTATCTTCAGCTGAGCGGGGGCTGTCTTGGGTGACGAAGTCGCGATGTCTTTTCTCGAAGCAATGCTCTGCCCTCGCAGACCTTCGTCTCTCGTACGTCGAGATGTGCTGGCTAGATTACTCAACTGGAGAGTACAAACCTCCCAGTAATGGCCTTGGCCTGAGGGGACGTTCTGGCGTTAAATCGCAGCCGGTGACCCGATGCAAATGGATAAGAGCGGCTTCGTCGCGAGCTCGGAACAAACGTGCTAATCCAGAAACCTCTTCTTCTTCGAGGATTTTTTTCTTGTATAACCACAAATCTTGGGATCAGTGCCCACGCTGCCTGTTTATACTATTATTTCACAAATGTCTACAGTCCAGACAAATGCACAGGCGCTTGGGTCATAGTTTAGTAGATTGCCTTGTTTGCACTATTCTTCGTTTCAGTTTAAGTCCAGATGCAGCCGATGCTACAAGCCCGAGCTCCGGGCTTTCAGCGCCCCTGCCAAACACGCGCGCTCGTACAGTGCAAGCACTGTTAAGGGCCACATGCTCGTGCTTGTAGCATCGGCTGCGCCAAGAGTTAAGCTGAAACGAAGTGTACCTTCATGCGCGCTCTAATTTGCTCAAGAGCTCGCACATAGAAGACACTATTCAAATTCACGCTTTCGCGCCAATACCTCTGTAACCGCTCATTCACACTGGAAGCGAATCCGCGTTAGCGAAGCGGTTGCGAACGCGGTTAACACGCTTTACACACGCGCCAAATTGAGCCGCCATAGCCGCCCTTCTCTTGGTTCACAGTGGGATGGCTCGAGCACCATCACGTTCCCCTCGTGGCCTTGCTCGCGCCGCTGCCAGCTGTGCTCAGCTAGCTCAAGTAGCGTGGCCCAGTTAACGGATGTATGCGAGAATGTCAGGCTGGGTATAAATTGTTCTCTGATATAGGGAGATGCGGTTCGGCGGGTGTAACGGGCTTTCGCAATAAATCTTACCAAGAAGGAATCAAATGTTGATTGACGTGTCAATATTCTATCGATAAAAATTTCCTCTGAAGGAATGCACGCTCAGTAGACTCAATCTTCCAAGACGCCAGTGGAAGCGGACGTCAACTAAACTGCTTCGGGATTTACAGTACTTACCTCACCATTTTAATGACGACTAAAATAACGTCACGAACTATTGTGTTTCACGGGGTCCGGAAGATGTTGTAAAGGTTGTTACGATATAGTTCCCAGAAACTTTCTGGAAAGACTCGAAGTCTTCGTTGAGTCCAACGCCATCATGAACAGTAACTGAAAACGATCCACTATTCAGTCGGTGGGTGGCGAAACGTATCCGCATCTGCGGAGTCATGGTCGATGCGTACTCTAAGTGGCTGGAAGTTTACACGATGCCTGCCACGACGTCCAAACACGTCATTGACGTTCTACGATCTCTTTTACCCACTTTTGCCCTACCGAAAATACTTTTCTCTAGTAACGCACCAAATCTTGCTTCAAATAAAATAAACAAGTTTTTGAAGAAAAAAAAAAAAAAACGGCACCAGGCATCACACTAGTGCACCATACCATCCTGCAACTAACGGGCAAGCAGAACAGATGGTGTGCGAAACGAAAAAAAGCCCTTTTGAGGCTTACGGAAGAAGCAGTTCAGTGAAGAATCGCCAGGTTCTTGTTCCAGCAGCACGCGACGGTCTCATATTACACGGTAAAAACACCCACCGAAGCAATATTCGGCGGACGAAGAGCCACACCCCTTGATCTGATGATCCTACGAACGAAGATCGAGAGATTCCCAGATCATGAGTAATTTCAGCGGAAGTTGGGCCTTCCATGTAAAACTTGAGTAGAAAAGGCTCTATATTAGTTGACCAGAAGGTGTCATCCCTCTGAATACGTTGAATATCAATGCCCTTGAGTGTAAATATAACTAAATCACAAAACTCTCCTTGTGTATTGTGTAACTGCCTTTGTATTTGGTAGTAGAAGCTATGGTGGTGATTTGGACCTTTCACACCAGGCTCCTTTTTCTTATTTTTCGCCTCATACTCCTTTGCGGTTTAAGTATGCTTCAAGAATCTTTTGGAACGGGGACACTTTATGTCAACGAGGCCATTTGTTTCAAGTAGTCAATCAGGGAATGCTGCTAGAGATCCGTCCCTCATATTAACGAATAAGCCGCGCTTCTGCACAGTGCAGTTTTCCGGTCCCACGTACAGTTGTAAAGCAGCATCCTCATTGATTCTACCATATTCTGTTACGGGTGAAGAAAGTCTTCGGGTACACGATACTTGAAACAAGTCAGGCTCTGAACGTTGTGGTTCGACACCCACTAATGTCGTCGTCCTTATAGAGCCTCATCATTTAATCATTACCTCGTCACCTCATATTGCTCTTCATCAACAGTAAGTACAATAGGCTACCGCCATATTACAATCCAAGAATTGAAAAATTGAGTCGTTCAGTCCTTCAACAAACTTATTATTTATATAATGTTATTACGTTACATTACCTCGAGACGATCGACGTCCATCGTCGATCTTCAAATACTTATACCTGTATATAAATTAGACGCACAAGGGGGGGGGGGGGGGAGGGGGGGGGGGTTGGTGACCGAGTGCATGATCTAGCGCACACCAGCTCGGACCACTGCAGAACCCTCCCCGCCCCTGCCCGTTTTGATATGGAAGAGCATCGTACCGGCGTGCGGTCGTGTATCCCTACTGCGTGGTGCACGTTAAAGACCCCAGGTTTTCGGTTGCGCGGCACTGGCTAAATTGCTCATCTACAGCTGAGACACTAGACGCCCAATGAGGCGGACTAACTTCCGGCTGTATAAACATACACACAACAATTTGCAATTAGACGCATAAACACAAAGAACACAGCGTGCCGCCTCTTTTCTTTGGATGCCTTTTTTAAACCAGCGAAAGCTCGCGCGTTCTCTCTTTTGAGACGGTTAGAACGGTCGCACATAAAACCCGCGTTTCTCCTACCCAGCCCCTTCCTCCTCTCATTATGTGTAGTTGGTTATAACTAAATAAGCTATAATAATGGTGTATTGTTCATATTTATTTTCAGTTTCAGTCAGGGAAAAGGAGTTTCGCGGGAACTAGAGCCAATAAATGAGCTGCGTTTAGAGTATCAGCACTCTCTTCCCCGACAGTGTTGTGAAGGCCGCCATTATGGGTCTTGTGCAGAGCAAACGCAACTGCCGATTGTCATGATTCAAAAGTGCGACTTCCTCAGCATTAGATCCGGTGTCAGGAAGCTGATGCAATATTGCTTTGCTCTGTCGCGGACTGTTTAAACATTTGTGGAGGACGGAAAAGCGTTTTTGTGATTTTAGACAAAGCTTCAGATAACTGGCAACCTTGGTTTTAAGTCACAATATCCCCAAGTGTCGTTACTCTGAAACGTAGCTCATTTAATGACACTATTCATGCCCTTGTTCAAGGAGCTTGTAATACATGAAGGCGCCATGACGTAAGCCCCGTGGGTTCCACAAACCACTACCTTTTGACGCCTGCTTCTTCCTCATTGTTCCCGCTAGTGCCACTAAATTAGCTACGCTTCAGAGTAGCGACACTTGGCCATATTGTGACTTAAAATCACGGTTGCCAGTTATCTGAAGCTTTATCTAAAATCACAGAAAACGCTTTTCCGTCCGCCACAAATATTTAAACACTCCGCGACAGAGCAAAGCAATATTGCATCAGCTTCCTGACACCGGATCTAATGCTGAGGAAGTCGCACTTTTGAATCATGACGATCGGCAGTTGCGTTTGCTCTGCACAGGACCCAAAATGGCGGCGCCCAAAACAATGTTGAGGAACGGAGGTCTGATACTCTAAGCGCAGCTCATTTAGTGACTCTAGGCATGAAGTGAACTCGGGTGTATTCTTTTCCTCTTCGTCTTTATTGTTTATTGATTTCAATCATATCGAATAATGAGCACATTATATCACGCTACGCTTGTCTAATTATTTGTTTTAGATTTATGAACCTGACCCAGTACATAAACCATTCATTTATCGATAGTAAATCTTGCAATATATTTTTTAAATGTGAAGGTAAAAAGACACGGAGATTGATGATGATGATGATGATGCTGCGGCTATTTCCCTTTCAATCGGGAGGACTCAAACAAGGTTTGTGCCCAAGCCTGGGAGCGTAGGTGTCTTAATGCTCCCTGAGGTGGATCTTCTGCCACCAGTCCTCCAGTCTCCTTTTTGTGTCTGCAACAAGCCTTTTTGTGTCGTTGGAGGCTACCTTCAGCCCCGTAGCTGGGCAGACTTCTGTGGATTGTCCAATTTCTATGTCAGTGAAGCCCAACGCTTCAGCGAGCGCTAAGGGTCTCGGACGCCTTGGGCCATTGTCCTGTGACCGGGACGGCTTGAGTCTCGCGCAGTCTAGCACAATATGCTCCACCGTTTCGTCATTTACCCCACACACCCTACACATTGTTGACGTGACAGTGGTGTCGAAACGACGCCTATAACACAGCGTCCGCAGTGCCCCAGCACGTGCCTCGAACAAGAAGCGGCTACCCAGGCTGTTGTCATACAGCCGGACTTCCGAGGCGATGGTTATTTTGTTGGCGAGGTACACCTCCAGCGTCGATTTCGTTCGGGCTTGTTGGAGCCATTGTTTGGTCTCGCAGTCTCGGACTCTCTGCCTAACTTCCGACGTCCACTCAGTCTCTGTCGACGCATCAACTGAGGCTCGGAGAAGAAGCCGTACTTGTGTTGAAGCTGATAGAGGCGCTTCTGCCAGCGGGTCCGCAGCCCAGTCAAGTTGGTGTATATAAACAGTCTCTTCGCCCAACGGCATCTATCCATAAGTCGAAGGCGTCCGTCATACGCAATCTTGCTTGAAGCCTCCCGAGCCTCAAAGGAGGACCAGCCCAGGTCACCCTGCACTGCCTCGTTGGCGACCGCTCCATGGCAGCCCAGTGCCTGGCGTCCCACGTCTCTCTGCCTACGCTCCATATTGGCGCGGACATCTCCTGGGACACATACCACTGCATTTGCAAATGTTAGTCCGGGTACCATTACTGCTTTCCACAATTCCCGCGAAACGATGAACCTGTTGCAACTCCAGAGGCTTCGCTTACGGAGAATGCTGGCTCCTCGTAGGGCTGCTTGGCGGAGATGGGTGTGATGGCCTTGAAGGTAGTCTGTGTCGTTCGACATTGTGATGCCCAAGTACTTGTAAAAATTAAGAATTGGTACATCGGACCCTCCGAGACGAAGGCTATCGAGAGTTGTCTCGAGGGAGCCCGAAAACACTACCGCCGCTGACTTGCTGGTATTAAAATTTAAACGAAGTCCCATAGCCTCCTTGGAGCATATGTCAAGAAGTTTTTGCATTTCCAACACTGATTCTGCGGTCAGTACCACATCGTCCGCGTACGTCAATCCCGGTAGAACCCAGTCAACTCGATCACCATGCTCCAAATGTGCTAGTGAAAAGCCCAGTCCTGATTGTATAAGTTGCTTCTCTAGGGTGGATACATATAACATATACAATAGGGGAGAAAGTGGGCACCCTTGGCGTAAGCCCCTCGTCACCAGCACCTCATCAGAGTGAGCATCATCAAGGTGGGTCATAACCGTGTTGCCATGATATAAGCGGGAGATGAGTGTTGTCCACTCCGGCGGCATGTCAAGCTGTTGTAGGCTAACAATAAGCTGGGCATGGGAAACACTATCATAGGCCTTTGCGATGTCAAGAAAACAACATATTAGGCTCCTCTCCTCTTTCCGTGCAACCTCAATACATTGTGTTAAGGTAAAAAGATGGTCCTCTAATCGGCGTCCCCGACGGAAGCCTCCTTGGATTTCTGTCAGTATACCCTCCTCCTCTGCCCATGCGGTCATGCGCTTTTTCATGATGTGGGCGAATACCCTATACACCGCACTTGTCACGGTCAGGGGTCTGTACTGTCGAAGGTACTGACGGTCACATCCTTTTTTAGGAATCATGACAACCCTGCCGCATCTCCAGTCTCGAGGAATCTCTTCTTTCCCAGCTGCAATATCATTAAAAAGTGCTGCGAGTTGGTCCCTGGAATCCTTGCCCAGTGCTTTGAGTACCCTTGCCGGAATGTTATCTAATCCCTGGGCGGTGTTGTTCTTAATATGCGCTAGTGCGCGTATAACTGATACCCTACCAATTGTTACATTATCGCAATCCGGTGCACAGTCTGCGCCTTGCTTGGGGCAGAGATTTTGTAGTGGTGTCTCTCCTGGAGGCGAGAAAATTTCAACGAGATGGTCTGTAAGGCATTGCCCAAGTCTCTCTGTGGGCAGCCCTGTGTCTTCGTCCAGGATTGCTGGGCACTGGTCTCTTCCATTGAGAGTTCCCATATATCGCCAGAACTTTCTGGGTGCGTCTCGACCACTTGAACTGATGTCTCTCATTGTAGCTACATCAGCCTGGGCCATTTTGTCCTGCACAAGCTGTTTTGCGGCCTGCTTCTGCAACCTGTACTTTTGCCACCTTATTGCGACAGCGTCTGCCGGGCCGCCATGGAGAACCATGCGATGCTCCCTGTTTAGCTCCTGTCTTAATCTGATGGCGGCTTGAACTTCCGCGTCCCACCAACGCTTTCTTAGTCGTCGCCCACCTCGTTCCTTTGTAGAATGTTGTCGGATGAGGCGCTTTAATTCTGCCACATATTCTGCGTATCCATCCGCGCTCTTTCTCTTGGTGCTGTTTTCGAACTCCTCCACCACCTTCTCCATTGCCGATGGAGATAGCCGGGAACGACCTGTCGGAGAGTGCTTTTCTCTTATTATTTTTGGTGTAGCTTTGGAGAATTCTAACCGTATCCGGTTGTGATCACTCCCAATACTGTGTTCACCAGCTTCATCAATGTGTGTGTGAACCAGATAGCGGGCCAAATTCTGTGAGACTAAGGCGTAATCAATGCACGTTTTGCTCTCCCGGGCATTCCATGTATATTGACCCTCACATGAGGCCCTGAGATTTAGTATCTCCAAGGCGTTATCTTCGGCCATCCGCAGCATCGCTCGCCCATTTTCGTCTTCCCATCCGTCCAGTTCATGCAGGTGTCCATTAAAATCCCCCATGATGAGAATGTCTTTAGTAGCAGCCAAGTCCTTGACTTCGGTTTCCACACAGCTCATTAAACTTTGATTCTCCTCTCTGCGCGCAGCTCCCACCGACACGTATACTATACAGACGGCAACAGGAATCCCGATGATCTCTCCCGTTACCCAAATATGGTCCCAACAGTCTCGTGGCTCCTTGCACCATACTGATGTACTGCGCCACACCACGCCAACTCCCCCACCTCGACGCTGTCCCTCCACACGATTGCGTCCAGCCCAACACCAATTTGCATCGGTTGGAGCTTCTTCAATATCATATAGGTGCGTCTCTGCCACTCCAAAAAGCGTCATTCCTTCCGCCTCCAACTCCCTATATAGCTCTTCCCATTTGTGTTCACGTCTCGCTCCTTGGAGGTTCAGAAATCCTACCACATCTGTCAGTCGTCTGCTGCGTCTACGTCGTCTCCGTCTTTTTTTGCCACACCTACTCTTGTTTCTCACCCTCTTATCTCCGACCCCCCTCCCCGAAAGCGGCCCTATATCCTGTGCCGCTGGTAGTGGTAACCGAGTTGTTGGCTCACCATCTCGGCCACGATTGCACGCAGGTCTTGGGGTTGAGGCAGCGCCGGTGTATACATTTGGGAGAGACGTGTTGACGTTGGGGGTGTCCAGGATTGGGGGTAGTACCGTGGGAGTCCCCCGTTTGACAGTGTTTGCCTCTGAGGCTGTAGAGGGTCCATTTGTGGAGCCGGCCCAAGTGCTACATGACTGTTTTGCGATGGTGGAAGTTGCCTGTTCAAGTCTAAGCAATGTACTATGTCTTGGGGTCGCGGTGTCCCTCTCCCCGATTCGCGAACTGGGCCCAATGGCGGAACACTTCTCTGGTAGTCCGAGCGTTGCTCTTCGACCGGATAGTGATCGCAAGGCTTTCCAGTCAGCACTTCGGTCTTGCCGGCGTGCCATCTGTTCGCAGGGTGGTCCGTGTGTTGTGCATACAGGCACCCCATTGCTTGATGCATCATGCGGTGCTCCTCGGCTGGGCGATAAGCTTGAGGTTTGCCATACATTGTTGTTGTACTCCGTCCCTGCACTGGTTCGTTTTTGTGCTCTACCAGTGGACTCCTCTGCTGACCGATCTTCGAGGTTGGTGAATCTCTTCGCCATTGTATGCCTAAAGAAAGGCTGTCCACGGCTCCTAGCCTGTTGACCACGTTTCGCACCCCATCTTCCTTATAGTGTAGCCTGCCTCTCTCCATTGCATCCTCAGCTTTGAGATCTCGACTCAGGTCTATAAATCGCGCCTTGAGGTCCTTACAGAGCTTCTTTAGTTGGGCATTCAGCAGCATGGTTGCTGCTTGAATTCCTTTGCCTCTGCCCTCAATCTCTGGTATTGAGCATATGGCCAATGCGTCTTTGTGATTTGTCCATTTCAGCCTCAGTTGCTCTACAATCGCCGCAGGCTGTTCGCCGTGCAAGATGTCATATACACCCACATGCAATATATACATTCGGGGTACTTTCCTTGCTTTCTTTTCATATTCGTATATTAGGTGGTGCACATCTGCGATTGTTCCACCTCTGTTATATAGGATTTCTATTCGGCGATGGTCCCCTACTCGATCTACGAGAGTGCGTGCAAACCGTGCAACATTATTATCACCTGCAACAATCACTTCTCGTGTCACTCCTTGAGGAGGTCGGATGTGTTCATCGATGTGCCTTTGGTTTATGCGAGTCCCATTTATGGTGGTAGTGTTGCTATTGTCTTCCACCTGGTTGGGCAAGTCCTTGACTGATGTGGTTGCCACTTGCTGCTCTGTTTGTACCTGCATCATGCCATTTTCATGTTGAAGGTGAGGTCCTGCTCCGCTGTCGTAGGTCTCAGGAAGTGGGGTACCACTTTCGAACGTCACAGGCCCATGTCGCTGATAGTCAATCTGGTTAGGCGTTTTTTCATTTTCTTGCTCACGTCGCGCACTGTACTCTGGAGAAACCTCCATTGTTGTGTCCAGAGTTACCTTGTCAGTTCGACTGGACGACATTTGCTTCACAAGCTCTTCGACACAATGCTCTAATTTATCCACCCGGTCGAGGAGTGCATGTAGCATGTCGGTCTGATCCACGGCACCTGCTTTGTTGGTGTCTTCCCACCTTTTAATCATGTCCGATATGGTCATTTCCAGTTCCTCACTCTTGTTTCTGTGTGTCGTGTCCACCTCGTCAATCATCTTGCATATTCTGCAGACGAAGTCAGCATTTTCAGCCTCTTGAGTGTTCTTGAAATCGCTCTCGGAAACATAGGCCCATCTCCCGCATTTGTCGCAGCCGATGAGGGGGTCCTCTGGCTTCGCAACCTTGCGGCTCCTCCCCTTGGACATCTTGGCAACGGTGTGCGATTGTTTCGCGTGAAAAAACCCACGGCGTCAAGCACGTCGCGACGTTTAAAGGGAGACCCCGAAAAGAAACGATCCTCCAGATTCGAAATTAGCGCGCACGTGATGATGATACAGACGCCAACGCCGCCCTCGGAAATTTTTTGAACATTAGAAATCAGCAGTTTGTCTGCCATCCGCCAGGTAGCGCAACAAAACACCCAAACAGTTTTTAATTGTTTTTAAAATTAGCTAAGCTCTAGACCTATTAAAAAACCAAAGCAAGATCATTGGGAGCATTTAGTACAACGGAATGTGTATCTATTCCAAACAATAAATATTATTAGATGCCAGTAAATCTGTTTGATGTCTAAAAAAGATATGCGTCAAAAACAGGTAAGTTTGAAGGACTCCTGGAGCTTTATGACTTTGAAAATAAAAAAAAAGCCATCGTCCACCTCTTGGGCAACCATTGTAGCTCTAAATGTTATAAAAAAATTTATCATAGTTGAAAATTTTCCTAAGTGGCATATGAAGTACCATGACTCGAAGCACAAAAAAGTGCTACGTTTGATATAAAATATCTAAACAAAAAAATTTTACACAACATTAAATTTTTTTCTGCATATTACTAATTATAAGCACTACATCTGTAGCTAATTTCATTGTCCTAACGGTTGTCAATAAAAACATATTTGTGCTGAAATATGTCAATTTTAGGACAATATTTGGAGGGATGAAAAAAACAAAGTACTGCAAACACCAAAATAGAGTATCGTCACAATCTGCTCCGACATCATCTTAACAAAACTGCTATATTGGAACCGTGTTATCTTTAATGGATCGTTCGTAAAACATGAACTAGCGGAGCAAGTGAGGGTCCTGCCATCATATTCGCAACGCTACAAATGCGCATGAGCAGTATAAACCAATACACACATAATATCAAATGAAAGAGGATTGCATTGCCTTTCGAATGACATCAATCCCACAAAACAGGATTTAAAAGGAGATGAGTAATGACCTGCCAAAAAGTACCTAAATTGCCAGATTCAGTGGGACCGTGGCCTTAAAGTGACAATAACCTGGCCTGCTGTGGCAATGGTGAAGTGAAGCGAACGGAATAAGAGGAAACAAAAACTGAAGGTCAGTTATGGCGGCGTCCATGCACAGCTGCTGCAAAGCGTCTATAAAGATTCAGTACAATGTCACGTGCACTTGACGTCATCGAGTGCGCGTGCAATTGTATACTGGATCTTTATACAACCCCGTTCGCCACCGCTTTGCGAACGCGGATCCGCTTCCAGTGTGAATGAGCGGTTAGTGCTGCAGATGTTTCTAAGATAGAGTTTAGACCTGTGTGGACATCGTAACAGATCATACAGGTAATGCCAGTATGCGGTAGTGTGCCACTACTGCGTGATTCACGTGCGTTAAAGGAACACTGACAGGGTATTTATGCTCGCCGAGGGGTTTACTGGAACGTAACCTATAAGAGTCCAACTACCCATATTAAAATTTGCGGCTCAAAATTTGTTTTCCTCCCGCCCTTAAATAGCCGGTCGTGAATTGGCCTGCTTCAGTCGCGCTCACTCTCTTTCTCGTGGTCACATAAGTTCAAACTATGTGTACAAAATATATTCAAAGTAATGTGTTATCTAAGGCAGGTATTTAATGAAAAAATTTGAAAAGACTATAAAGCCGATTTTTGCGGCCTTCAAGAAGCTGTCAATGGGTTGATGAAAACAATTGTTGGACGTATCACAGGGAGTACATGTAAATGTAAATCTCATGATGGCGACGTCCCCGCGCGCTGGACGACGCGATGGCGGCGCACGATGGACCAACGTTTCGACGGACGTGGGGCCGCTACTTCGGAACTGTCGTTTGTGGTACCGGCTGACCGATCTTCAAGCGCACAACATCGAGCGGAAAGCATATAATTGCAAAACAATCGCACAACAAACGGGGCACGCAACTTCGCCGTTGTAGTCGTCGTCTGCTTCATAAGCAGGAGAAGCGGAGAAATAAAAAACGCGGTCGGGTGTAGCCACGTGACTTCCGGCCATGAGCTTCCGTGCTCGTGCTTCGGTTTCGGGCAGTAAAGTTTTTTTGGCTTTATTAGAAAATGTACGAGACTTCAGCAAAATATTGATTGAGTAGTCTCCTGACACCCTATTAAATCGCTTGGCAAAAAAAAAAAAATAAGGGGGAGGGGGGGGTGTCAGTGTCGTTTTAAAGTCCCCAGACTATCAGTCGCACTCCAGTGGCTAAATCTCCTCTTATATTCAACCTTCATGATCTGTATCATTTTGGATATATTCGTTGTAAAAAGCATGACTTTCTTTTCTTCTTTTTAGCAAGGTGGACCTCACCGTAGTCAGACTGGGAGATAAAACGCCCGAAATCCCGTCAGTTACACCTGTCGGTCAAGTGGGCCTTCCAAGTTCACCGGCCCCCGACGTCGCAGCGTCGAGAGGGCGCGCAGGGCGTCACCCCGTCTCTTCCTGTCCGAACCACACGCGCTACAAACACCGCCCTCCAAAAAAAAGAAAAAGAAAGACGCAAACACAACACAGCGACGGCGGCAAGGCCCACGCGACGGTGTACGTGCGCACAGTTCGAGTGAGCTTGCGCGGCAAGCGCTACAACGTACGAGGGTCGAATGCACCGACCAACGAAAAGATAATACGACGCATTTCTTTTCCCCTCGTATACGAGAGAGCAGCTCGCCAGGTTTCATTCATGGCCGTCGAGACGCCGCGTACGAGAAAGAAGGAGGGGAAGGGAAAAGGAGTACATTGAGAGAGTAAAATAGGAGCAAAATTAAATCTAAAAAAATAGTACTACGAAGCGGAGTCAACTTGGCACGGGGAAGGCGACAGCGAGCGAAGCAACGTGGGCGCCCAGCCCAGTGCACGCGAGCACGCGTGCCGCGCGCCCGTAAAAAAGAAGGAAATGTGTCCACCGGAAACGCTGTCGGATAACAACGACGTGACTGCAAAAACGAAATAGAAAACGTCAGAGAGAAAAAAAAAAAGGAAGGGTGGGAAGTGAGCAGCAAAGTGATGAGATTACGGAATAAATTAGGAGAAGAGCAGCTCTTAGTGTGGCGCACTCACTTCCTGAGAGTTCTGGGTAGTCTTATGCGTTTGAACACTGGCTAGTTTTAGGTCTATCTAAGCACGGCGTCTTCGTTGGCCTCTCTCCTCTTAGCGGTATCGCAGGAAAAAAAAAAGAAAGTGTTTCTACAGTTTTTATGAGACATGAGCAAGAAGGAATTTCCTCCACTGGAAATACTGGCTTGTTTTTTGTTACACTTTGATCTTTGTTCGAAGCATACAAGTTGTTAGGGTTTAGGGCAAAACGTAAGTTTTCGCTTTTTTATATATGCAATGAACCCCTTTTGGCGTTTAATACTGGTACTGGTGAAAGCTTCATTCCAAGAAAAATTGGGTTGTGTGTATGTTCATACGGTCTAGAACTTGGTCTGCCTCAACGGGCGACGAGTCTCCCAGCTGTAGATGAGAAATTTAGCCAGTGCAGTACAAACGGTAGCCTGGGGTCTTTAACGTGCACCACGCAGTAGTGATTCAGGACCGCACGCCGGTACGATGCTCATCTAGATCGAAAAGGGCAGGGGTGGGGATTGAACCCAGGATCCCTCGGTTGCTTCATTCCGCATTTGTCCCGACCCCTGCATTTCTAACAGCTTTTAGTGATTTTTTTTACTTGTACTTTGAATTTGGATATGCATATGTTTCTTCAGAGTACCCAGCTGTGCCCAAGTGTATTATGGTAGGGAAGTGGTGAAAATATATGATCATTTTGCAAAAAGATACATTCCCACAAGCACAAAAAAGTGCAATCATTAATCAACTCGACTCTCAGGGAGACACAAACATGTTTTCTTATGAGATATAAAAGCAAACATTAATTGTTTGCTCAGCAAAACATTCAAAAAGAAGGTATTGAAAGTCCTCGCAAACCATTACTTGTTAGCCGATCCCATTTTTTGACTGCACGTGGAAAGAACGAAAATTCGACACCATCAGTTCAAGTTGAATTCTCTATATTTGCAAAAGTTATCGTCCCTCGTGGAATAAACTTGGCTCCAAAGACCGGCATTTTTATGGTTTGGCCAACCTGCCCAGATCTCTGGCTCACCCTCCTACTAGTGATAAGAGGAAACCTCACCCAGAGGCCGACCACATGAGGCACATTCTGCGTTCTTAGAAATGCGTATGTCCACAGCTCGAGAGCTGTTCTTTAGGCGATTAGCAGATAAAAAGCGTTATCGGCCTACTGGACGGCAACATAAGTAATGTATATCTTTCCTCAATACGTTATTCGTGAGTTAAAAGAAATGAGCGGACCATTCCAGTAATCGTTTTTTGAGTGCTGCCATTTTTATCTGCAGGGCTGTAGGACGGGTTACGAGCACGCTCTTTGCTGCATAATATCAAATACCACGCCTGCGTCTACAGCCAAATGCTCAGCATTTATGGGCGGGGGGGGGGGGGGGGGGGGGGGGGGGCTGAGGGGAGGGGGGTTATTGCGGCGGGCCCCGGGTCTTTCTAATCCTAGCGACGCCACTGAGCGCTCGTAAGTCCTGTCGTAATGCCACGTCGTTCATGAGCCGACTCATTACTCATTTTAGGTTCTTCATTGAAGCCTGCTCTGAAGAAACGCGGCCTGAGTTCTTTTTTTTTCTTCAATTATTTGATTAAAGCCGCCTAATAACCAGATTGTAGATAATAATTCCTCCATTATATTACTCGCCCCCTATACGTGTGCGAGTTTTCGCCCTGCATAGAAGGATAATAATGAGTATAATAATTAGCGGACGGCGATGATAAGAAACCATACCGGGTGACTGCCGCGCTAAGCGTTCCAAGCCCTGGACGTGAATGTCTTGTGGGTGGCCCCTGTCTACCGACTGGGACACCTCCTGGAGCCGCTGCGTTTACTGAAGTGAGCAACCTTACCCCCTAACTGCCCGGGATACACCATCCAGTACATCCATCGACTAGCCCGCCAAAGTTCACCTCGGCTCGCTGGCTGACTTACCTGGACCGTCCCCGAGCACGGAAAAACGGTTTTCGCAACGTTCAGAAGACCATGTCGTCTTCATCTTGTATAGAATGACTTCAGATAATCACTACACGCGGCACCGCGGGTTTCCGTGGGACGGGCAGTTGTTTTTCTGCGGTGCCATCGCTCTCACGAAGAAATGATGATTCTGAAGAATTTTATTATTATTATTATTATTATTATTATTATTTGTTATGTATGTATATGCGCATATGTGATGTATGTAACTTTACGTATGTGGGGACGCTTTTTTATCACCAACTGTCTGTCCAACAAGTCTTTAGTTTGGATTTCACAGACCCGCCTATCTATCAAGTGAACTACATGCGTAAATATTATTATTATTATTAATGTTATTATTATTATTAGTACACGCGACTTTTATGCGCATGATATATTTAATAATTTGCTTTACGAATTTCTGCGGGCTGAATCACTGAGACAGCTGAATTGGTAATAATAGGATTTTATCGCTCCAACTGTTATGCTGCCTAATGATTTGCATATCTAGTACGCGTCCACTTGCTTGTAAGCAGCGTGTTAGTGTATGCGGAGCGCAAGTTCGACTGCTTCTTGCACAGGGGTTGCAATGACGTAAGAGCGCCGAGCTCCGATTGGTTCTGATTGCAAGGATAGTGAATATACTTCAATTCTAGTTGCCTTGAGGTCCACGCACTATCCTTCCAATCAGAGCCAATCAGAGCTCGGCTTTCTGACGTCACCACAACCCGTGGCAAGAGAAGCAGACGGACTTGCGCTCCGCATAGAGTAGACCTAAAAAACGGTCTGCACTGTTACACTTAGCACGAAGTTTTACGTGCTTACGTCATGTTCAGTGCTACATCGTAATATTTTGCGTTTGTGTTTCTGAAGCTATTTTAAGACTTGTCATTGACCAACCTTCCTCTGTAGGTTGCGGCATTTGGCTGCTTCAGTGCTTTCCAGAAAAGTAACACTAAATTTTTTTTTTGTGCTATAGATGCGATTGTTGTCAATGGGCATATGTTCGCGCCGAACTTACACTGCATGTGTACTCATTCCGAATCCTACACTATTTGTTCCGCCATCTTTCAAAGAACCTTGTCCTTGCCTGGAACGATGGAGATCCTGTGGGCAGCTCTAGGTCATACGCTTCGTATGTGCATTCCGAACAGAATACGGACACATGTCGACGAAAGGTCTGTCCACAAACGGGAAACGAGCAACAATGGGTTGTGCTTTGGGTAAAACGAATTGACACCCATGGTGACGTGCGAACTTGAACAAATCCTAAAGCAGCCCACGGGCCTGTCAACTTCAATCCATCCGCGTTGCCAAGATGCCGGCGCTCTCCGCCTTCGTCGTCTTATGGCTCACCTACGCTGCCGCTTCCGCTAGCAGATCAAACAAAAAAAGAAACTGAAAACAACGAACGAAAGGTCATCGGTTCTTATATACAACTGTTGCAAAATGTCGCCAGCCCACGACACCTGTTTATGACATACCAACACGTAGGCGCGCCATTTGTCAGCTTGAACGTATACTATGTCCTTGAGTGGACACAATTTTCTCGATTGGAACAACGCTGTAGTCACTGACATCTTAAAAATGAGTTCCGGCAAAGTACTGATGGTCATTGATTTTTATAAAATTTTGTTATGTTCTAAATATCCACGTTTTAGTATGACTATACGAAATAAGACTGTGCCTTTTGATTAAGACGCGTTCCTAATCAAAATATTAATTTTCTTTTTATTGAGTTTACGCGTACACCTCCGAATCACTTGTTGCCGGTCTACTGGCAACAACGAACAGGGGCACTCGTGACGACAAATGTTGTATCCGAGAGCAGATGACGCACCCTACTCCACGGCGGTGCGCGTTTTAGTGACACTGAGCCTGTGTGGTTTTCCGAATTGCGTTCGGCTTGGGTTGTTTGCAGCTTTCGATGGAGGGCGGGAGGAATCGGTGATGGGCTGTGGGGGGCGATAGCACCACGAATAAATTCAGAACAGTGACATCCTATTGGTTTTTGACCAAATAATTCGCTGCAACGGTAGTGGGTCCGAGCAGTCCGACGGGAACGCTGGCTCCTAGATTTCGCGTCGTGCTAGAAAAACATTTCGCACCATGCTAGCAAACAAAACCTAAAATATTATTCTGCTTCTGAGGCGGCCTCTAGGTTCACATAAAGGCGGATCGCGAATGCAACCGCCATGGGTAGTCCGCTTTCAGATCTGGTGCCGGCAGATCGAATGCTAACACTCTATCCTCCCAAATCTTGTGCTGAAAATCCTATAACATTTGCTGACCACTGCTTGACTCAGACAAGCTTGATGAATCGTAGTACATCATTTCCCAAGGAACGATCGCTACAGCTTTCTTGACGCTGGGCGAAACAGGCTCAAGCCGACCACGAGCTGATGTTGATACAACATGTGACGTCACAACAACATGGCGGACCAGTAAAGTTGCAGATTAGTTTCGGTTTCGGCTTTATCGTATTTCTGCGATTATAATTTTAAAAGTTTTGGGGAAATTTTCTTGTTGCTCTAGGCTCAGTTTCTGGCCCTTTCAGAACATATGTTTAGTTGAAAACGTTCAAATTGACGCCGGAGCTCCCCTTTAAGAATGGCGTGGTAAATCCTTTGATATCATCGCTCTGCAGTCAATCAGAGCTTCAGCCGATGTCGAATCACGAAGCAAGAAGCATTACCATAATAAGCTACGCCCAGAGCTTCCTGAGCTCTCACTCAGTGACTATGTGGCTCCAAAGGCAGAGAGGTAGAGTAGTTCGATTACTTTTCAGCAACTTTGACTTCATAAATAGAGTATAAAACTTTGGCTAGAATCAACCGGCTTATCAGATTAACCAAGGAACTCTAAATACTAACGAAGATGCGTTTTCTTGAGGCAACGCTCTACGGTTTGGAAATCTCCTTTTTGATATCATCCCCAATCCTAATCCCCTGCATTATGATCGTGGCTATGAAGCCGTGAAGAAATGCGACTCCACTTACGCGCTCAAGTTTAGGACCTACTTAAAAGCGTACATCGTCCGCTAATTCTTCGAAACTAGGGTGCGACGCCTATACAAGGCTTGCACGTGACATAATGACACCATGCTGGTGGCCATTAGTATTTGCACTGAGAGATGAAAAACAATTTCGGTTCTGCCAAATGCGTGTAGCAGAAGGTGCGCCCGCAGCAGCACTTGGACACCAATGGCAGCTGAACCGAAGTCAGTGCAAGCCCTGTATTACCCCGTGTTTGCAGTCTCCATAAATCTGCCGCCTCTGCTGTCTAAGGTTTCATAGAGCACCAAAATCAAAATCTTCCATGGGATATCTTAATTGAAGGTTCTCTGAGGGGTAGCACATAAATATCAAACTGATCATACTTACAGAGAGAGATTGAAAAAAATAAACAATGTCGTGGGAAGTTTGGCGGAGCACACTAATCCCCTAATTACTCAAACGCTCTTAACTGCCATTAAGCCAACGATCATTGCAGGCACGTAAAGAGGATTTTGTTTCGGGGGGAGGTGGAAAAGGAGAGAGGAGGCCCCAGCAAAATGGAAGATTTCGGAAAGGGGGGGGGGGACCCCATGCCCCCCCTTCCCCCCCCCCCCCCCCCCCCCTGGCTAAGTGCCTAGATCGCATCTCCCAACCGCACACGCACAGCAAATGCGTAGCGAACCTGCGATTTTTTTCTCCAGTGTTTCGATGATAGCGAACGCACAAAAGACGACGAGTATACTTAGCGGGTCCTGTTCATTTTTTCTATACTCGTTCTCGTCTTTCGCAATATTTGTCTGTTTGCAATGTTTAGCGAAATGGCCCAAGAGTATAGAGTGCGAAACAAGCGCAGTACGAGAAAGCAAAGGTGGCCGGACAAAGCCGAAGCCTTTCAGTCAGACAGCGATGCTTTGTGACAATTGACCGCAGCCCTTTATCTTTAGAAACCTATCATGCAAGATGGAATACAGTCTTTAGGGAGCGATGATTTATAATTTGTTTAAAATACATTACGGGAGATAAGAAAAACTTACATTTTTTAACAATTTTCTTGCTACATTTAGCGAGAACATGCGCAGACGGGCGAGTGGACAAAATTTTGGGATGAGAGGTATGCATTCAAAAGTATTCCATGGTTTAAAAAGAGAACGCGGAACGCGTTTATTTTCCATGTCGATGAATGGCAGTCCTATGCGGGCAGCGAGACCACGTCTTGTATCCAGGAAAGAAGCGCCGACACGTCCGAGAAGACGAAGGGAGATGACCGAAACCTGGTCTCGTTGCCCCACGACACGACCCCCACCAGGGTCCACTCTCCGCTCGTACCTCGAGTCATCAGGGGACCCCCGGAATCACCCTGCCGAAGATTTACACGCATACTATTTAAGAAAGAAAAGTCCCTAACGTACCAGCTCCAAATTCTGCAGAAACGAACCGTACGATCAGTCGCCGATGTTCAGTATCGACCTCCGTATTTTATTCGGAACTGTCTTCATATAGTAGAACAATCACTCACGCAAAAACAAATAACAATATTTGTTCCACGAAAAAAAAAAAAAAAGATCCTCAACGGATCTGTTATAAATATACCAAGTGATGTATATTACGCAACATCCTTTACCACCAATGGTAAGAAAATTTCTCCTCAAATTTCACAGCCATTAACCACCAACCCAGAGCTATTGTCAGTTATTCATAGCTCAAAAAGAATACACACATTTAGAACCATTTCAAAAACATGTATGTTTAGCTGTAGTATAACGTATGGAAATAACTTTGTCATGCTTGAAAAGTGTCTGTATATAGTGTATTAGTTTGTATAATTATATTATTTCGCTCTATATTAAATTACATTTTATGAAATTTAATATAGAACATATAGCGACACAATATTGCATTTTACATCGCTTACAATTTATTTTAACAACGTTGAAACTTTCTTCTTTTTTGTTTTGTTTGCTGCTGTGTTGTTGAATTGACCTAGTAGGGCGATATGAGTTGCCTTGAACCCATCCTCCTGGAGGTTTATCTGAATAAAACGATCTTCGAGTTATTTGTATTTGAAAGATCGAAATCCTTGTCGAGGAAATTGTTACGAACTATGCTCCGCTTCACTCCTACCACAGCCGACGCTACGATCAGATGGATTCAATCAGACAGCGCCAAAAGTGCATCGTCATGGCGCACATTGTTTCCGTGGCTTTGCTATCGCGGCGAAACCAATCAATCACCCACAGCAAAAAAAAGTACGGCGCATTGATACTCAATTTGTTGCGTACGTGAAACGTACCACCAACACGTGACATCTGGTCACGTGATGTCAATTTCCCCGCTACACTTAGCGGGAAAACCAAATTTGCGCATCGGCCACCCCACTGAATTTGGCGGGGGATACAGAATTGGCGTTGAGGTCACGTGATGTCAATTTGGCGAAAATAAACGCAGGAGAAAAGGAACAAAGGGGCACAACGGAGCAACACAAACCTCGAAACACAGCATCATCGCATCGATTTTCCGCTAAATCTAGCGGGGAAACTGAAATCTTCTGACGTCTCGGGCCACGCGGCTTCACGAGACGAGGCTTCGAGAAATCCGGAGCAGCTTACCAAGGAACGTGTCCCGTTAAAGGTTAAAATTAAAGGCGCAGAATCGCGGCACCTTCACTCTGCGCGGTTGGTTTCCTTGATAGCAAATGCACAAAGGCGTCGAGCGCCGTGACGATGCACTTTTGGTGCTGCTTGAGTGGCTCGTGCGGATCTAGCGTTGGCTGCCATCGCACTTAAAGTGAACTATAACCGCACTGCTGCATCCTAGTATACCTAAACGAGCCAGGAAAAAAAAGCTGTCAGGGGCGAATCGGATAGACGTTTGCAATCCATCTTCCTGCTGGTGTGCGTATAGATCGTCTGATCGTCAAGTATTACTGAGGCGTACCCATAGTTTCCAGACTGGCACTCAAACAAAGCGCTTTCCATTCACGGTGTCCAGACTAGATCTCAAAGTGCGGCTGCTTGTATAACGACTATACTCGTACGCACCTTATTAAGGACCAGAGTAACAAAAAAAAGTCCGGCTCCTTGCGGAAGGTTACTAATTTCCACCATCGTCAGTTGAATTCAAATATGTTTGGGTACACCTTAGATTAGCTTAATGTTACGTTAACAAGGCGTATACCTTTGAAACGTTGAAAGCGTCGTTTCTTCCTTCAACACTCAAATCTTGTAAGAACTACTTTGCGCAGCGCATTATTAATGCGCAAAATGTCATTTTGACGTGAAACGTTCTTTGGCTAGTTGCTCCGGATTTCGGGAAGCCGTGGCCTGTGACGTCACATAACTTAAACTTCCCCGCTAGATTTAGCTGGAAAATTGACATCACGTGACCTCAACACCAATTCAATTTTCCCGCTATATTTAGCAGAAAAATTGGCGTCACATGACTTAGTACCACGTGGCCTTACACGAAGACAGTTTCTTAGCAAGATTTAGTAGGAAAATTGGCGTCACGTGTCTTCATCGCCGATACAGTTTCCGGCTAAATTTAGGCGGGAAATTACTGTCACATGACCTCATGGCACGTGACCTATACACAATTTAAGTTTCCTTGCTAAATTTTTTCGGGGAAATTGACGTCATGTGACCTCATGTCACGTGATGCTAGAACGTTTTCTGTGTGCAACACGATTGCCTAGCAATTGGCCATACAATTTTTTCTTGATGAGAAATTGGGTTGTGTGTATGTTTATACAGCCTAGAACTTGGTCTGCACCAACGGGCGACGAGTCTCCCAGCTGTAGATGAGCAATATAGCCAGTGCAGTACAACCGGTAGCCTGGGGTCTTTAACGTGCATCACGCAGTAGTGATACACGACCGCACCACGGTACGATGTATATCCAGATCGAATCGGGCAGGGGTGGGGATTGAATTTAGGATCCCTGGGTTCTGCAGCACGAGCTTTCGCTCCACGTGCTCCAAGCTGGTGTGCGCTAGCCCACTCGGCCATCGATCCCCCCTTTCTTGATGAGACAACGAGTACAATAGTGCCAGAAGTTTCGACGTCACCAACCGGAGGCCAACTCATGGAGCAGATTGGAAGCGAGAGCTGCGTCAGCGCTCGACTGGGGCTTGAGCTTAATCACTGCGAACACGAGCTTTAGCCGAGACAATGACACACACTGGTGTCCAACTTGTGCCCCGCACTGACCCCCTTAGATAACGTAGAAAATCCATTACATTCGGCCCAATAAGGTAGTGTTTGAGCAGACCACCCTTCTTGGTCTCGTAACGGTGCCAGGACCGTGGTGTGCCGCGCACACAGTTCCGATGTGAAGACTGAAGGTGGGAAAACGTTCCTTTCTCTGTTTTGACTGTTTTGGGGTTTATCTTGTTTTATAGCTTTTTAATCGGTTTTATATTTTTTATCGCGAATGTACTTCAGTTGCCCCTTTACTTGGTGTAATTTTGTTCTTGTTTATTTACAGTGTTCTTCCTTTGATAAACTTTTGATTAACTTTTGTTGACTTTTGATCACCAACCAAACCTTCATTAGCAAGGGTTTTCTTAAATCCCTTGCTAGTTTTGTTTGTTTTTTGAAAACTTTGGGACCCCTGCCTGAAGGAATTATATGAATTAACAACTTCCTTAAAAATTAAAAGATTTTGACTTCACGCGCTCAACTTCCTGCGACCTGGAGTAGGCAGATCATCAATGGCCAAGAAATAACCCTTCTATTCTATGTTTTGACAACGAACGCAAGTCAACTGTCCGTTTGTGTAAAAGTGCGGTAATGATGAAGAGTAGTTCCTCACTAATTATCTTTCCGGAGAACAAGCACTTGTAAGCAAAAACTGCACATGAAGCGTTTAACTCTAGTGTCTAGGGTCAAAATGGGAACATCGACTCAATATTCATTAGACTAAAACTGTAAACACGCGGGTCGCAGTGGGGTCGCAAACGGCCCACAACTTACAGGCTCCTTTTTTTATGAACCACATTTGACCGGCAAGCGTGTACAATGCATGCCAGCCATCGCAAATCAGAGATGAACATAAAAACAAGTATTTACCAAGAAAGCCCAAACTCATAAAAAGAGAAAAAGCTTTGACAGTGCTTTTAATGACTTCTTGCTAACACAGGCACTACCGCCGAAAAAACAAAAATTGACGAACACAAAAAGAAGCTCCGTCGAGCCGGATTCGAACCAGCGACCTATGGATAACGGCACTTCACTTCTACAGTCCACCGCTCTACCAACTGAGCTATCGACGGATGGAGAGGCACACAGCAGCTTCCTCTAACGAGCAGTATTTCTGTGGGTGAAGTTTTTTTTTTTTTTAAGTTTTGTTTCGTGATTCCTGCTAATTGAATCATCCCGACCAATCGGTGCTACTGAATGAATAAGCCGGCATGCAACACGCTCCAATTAGTGCTTTCCTCTTAATTTTTAAATTTCGGATAGAATAAAGCGACCTCTCTATAATAAACCTGACACCGGGAATGTTGAAGAAACACGGAAACCGCACACAATGTCTCAAGCACAGCTCCTGCTATATAGTTCATAATGTTGCCTGTATATACATACCTCAAACGCCTCCGATGGTTGCAAAAGCATCTCCTCACAAAAAAGGTAACAGACAACCTACAAACTTCACTGGGTTACCCCAAAGCAGCCGTCCTGACAGCGGAGTACTTTAACTAATGTTCAATTCAGGATTGCTATGCAACACGTGAGTTAGTGTAACACAGAAAACAACAACTAAACATGACACACGTAATTTAATGGAAATAGAGCGTTCCTCTTTTCCGTTTCGCGCTTTTGAAGTCACTTATTACTAAAACTACCGCTCCAAAAATGTATTCAATCTAAAAAAAAAAAAAAGATTCTCGAGGGTTCCCCAGTCTTACGAGGCAGTCAGTATCTACACGTGCCGTAAGATAACTCCACTTCTTGACTCATGGTTTCGATAAATGCTATCGGCAACTAGTTTGAAGAGACGAGAGTCACCGCAAAAAAAAAAAAAAAAAAAAACCCAAAAAATCTAAAAAAACAAGCAAAACACAAAGAGTTGTGAAGAGTGACACAACTGTAAAAGAACAAAAAGAAAAAAAAAGTTATCTCCTGCTTTATAAGCACATACATCGGCGTTTTAGGAAGCTCTGTTCTCGGTTACATCCGCGCCATAAGCCACGTTCTTTTCCCAGACCCAATTCGTTTCTGAAGATGGAGGGTCGTACGGTTCTGCTGCTTGTGGCAAGCTTCTGCGTCGTCTTTCTAGGTAAGACTCGGAGAGTAGGCTTGGCTGCGGTCTGAGTTTAGCGTTAGGTACCAGATGCACTTCACCGTATATATTGGGTGTTTCAAATAGCGGCCAGCCTCTTTAAATTGACCGCAAAATTCAGTTTCTTAACCTCTCGCGCTACGATTTTGTGCAGCGATGCCCACAGATGGTGCATTTTATTTATTTTATTTTTTTTTTTTTGTAAAATTTGCAAAGAGCGAACTTAACTGAAGAAAAAGTAAAGAAAGAAAAAGGCTTAATTCATATGGAAACTCAGCGAAGCCGCCGATCTTCAAACAATAGGGCGCCCTATGGTTTTGAAGACCGGCGGCTTCGCTGCGTTTTCATAGGTGCTAAGATTTTTTCTTTCTTTCCTTTTTCCTCAGGTAAGTTTGCACTTTGCAAATTAAAAAAAAAGCACCATATGTGGGTAACGCTGCACAAAATCGTAGCGCGATAGGTTAAGAAACCGAATTTGGCGGTCGATTTGAAGAGCCTGGCCACTATTTTGGACAACCGGTATAATATATGTAGTGAACGCTAAGAGCTGACTAGTTATGAGTTACCAGGTCATAGCCACGTGATCGTTTTCTTGGGCGCAGGAGATACGCAGTGCACAATTTCGAGTGACTAATGAGTAAGCGTAAACCGCGATTTCATTTAACGTATATTGCGTTCCAACATAGCCGTATTTTAATAATGAATCGTGGGTATACCTTCAGAGCTATACTATCAAGCCTTAAAGGTGTATGTCATATAAGGTATTAGGGCTCTAAAGCATAAACTTTAAGCAGCTTATATGGCATCTAAAAGTATACTCTATTGGATATTATGTTTTTTTGTGGATCAGTGATTTTCGTTTTTCTCAACAGAAACTGCGGCATTGAGTGAAACGGATGCATTTAACGAATATAGTTTTTTTTATAGTTTTGATTTGACGCTTTCCACAAAACTTTTATCACTAAAGAAAAAATGGCCGTCAGAAGGGAATGTAGTCCCTAACACTGTTTTGAATGTATCATCATATGCCGGGTCCTCCCGGCAAACCAACAGGTAAATGGGCGTTTTCTTTATGACTTTTTTTTATTAATTGAGTTGGCAAAAAAATAAAGATAAACATAAAGCAAAATAAACGCCAAAATATTGATTCTTTGAAGTATGCTTTATATGTATTTTACTTGTTTTAGTTCCAAGACTTTATTCATTTCTACAAATTAGGAGAACAACCGTCCTGATTTTTGAGCTGGTCGCCTTTTATCAGAACATGGAGACGTTCTTCAATCGAGTCAACGTAGCACTCTAAAATTTTAGTGGGTGTAACTCACCACTTAAGCACGCTTTCAAGTTACCGCAGAGCCCAGCCACATAAACAAAAATTAACAGGTTCCAAGGAGTGTGTTGGTTGAACATATTCACCATTCTTATACCATTACAAACGTGTTTGAAGGTCGCGGACTTTTCAAAGGAAGCTTAAGCTGTTAGAGAGAATTGTAAAAGAGTCACCAGAAAACAACCAGAGTCTCGCCCTTAAACAGATTATTTTACTCTCACAAAAGCGACGTTTCTTAGCAAACTTTCAGCTGCCAATCTTATCCTTCTCTAGTTCTTCCTACAATGTTTCACCAGTTTTGTTTGTTTTTTCCTTGTATATATTTACTAAGGCTGGGCGTCCATTAACTAGTTTAACCCGATAAATCGTTATAGCTAATCAATTAATAAATCAATTTAATCGGTTGCGGTGACATCCAGGCTTAATACCTAAAAAGAACGTCAAAACTACATATTTCTTTTTGCTCTTCCTTACTATTCCATCTATGGTGAAATACACAAGCCTCGTTTAAATATTTACGCTGTATCGCCTGGAAAAACAAAAAGAAACAGACAAACCATAATAGAACTTAAATATTTTATATATATATGAGCCTGATTGATAATCACTGGATTAAAATCCAGAGAATGCGAAGTCGATTGCCGTGGAATACAAGAGGGCTGCCTCCTAAAATACACAAAATGTGTACCAAGTAGCGAAACATCCGCCTTAAGTCCTCCCTGAGGTTCTCAACTTAAAACTCAACCGATTAACTGGTTAAAAACTTAAACACGATTAGAGCATTTATCGATTAATCGGAAGGTTAGTCTATCAACCGTTCAGCCCTAACGATTATGAAATGTTTATTACTTAATGTGAGTAAGTGTTCTGCGAGTCAAAGCAAGAATGGTTGAAGCTGGCGAACCCTCTAGAAATTGGAATACGTAGTCTTTTATGAAAGGAAGACTATGCAAACTGACCACTCCCGGAAAGCCTGAGGCCGGTTTGGCGCAAATCTGGCGCTCAAGGTCAGCGTACGAGTGTTCCTCCTTGCATTCTTGTGCCGTGATCACTTGCATCTGGGCCTCCTTGAGCAGGTCCGGAAGCTGTAGAGTGTCGATGCCTGCCAGGGAGACTGAGCGATAGCTAGGAAGTCTTTCTCTCCAACAAAACGTTCTTTTCTCTTAAATGTGATAAGCATTAGACAAGAGAAAACAAGCGGGAACTGTATTGTCGTGCCTGCGCTACTTCACAAGGTCTTAAAATATATTTGCAATAGCTAGAATGTCGTTTCTATGCATACACTGAAGGCCCCTTCAATTTTGACACGTGTGAAAACTGTTTGAACTTTTTTATGTCGTGGTGTGACCAAGCTACAGAGGTGTGCAACTTAGAAGGTTTCGCCATTGACAATGTGGGTTAAAATTAATTGAGCACGCGAACTTATAGGGATTCATAACTGCTGCTGCCGTCGTATTTGCGAATTATCTTTCTGATACTGCAAGCTTAAGACTGCACTCGTGCCTACCTGAAAGTATATTCGAGAAAGGGAAAATAAATAAACCAATAAAACAGTCGTCCACATCTGAGAAACGTTCCCGAAAATTTGTTCAGTCACTTTTCCTTATTTCAAAGAACAATTAGCACCACGTTGTTTTCTTTTTTTCTTCTTGCTGTTGCCTGCAGTCTAAGAAATGTTCGTTCTTCCCCTTTACACAAAACGCACAGTGACGCACAGGTCGCCGAACAAATATTAAATTTCCAGAAAGATAAAAAAGAAAACTGCAATATGCGTTGGGCAGCAAAAATTTGCCGAAATCTTTCCTCATCGTCCTAACAAAGATCGTAAAGTGTGGTCAAATTGCTCTTGCGAATCACCAGCTAATTTCCCGTGCAGATTAGAGTGATGGGCCACTGCGTGCCTTGCGAGCAAGCCGGCGAGCGGAAATCTATTAAGAGTGTAATGCAGTTTTAATCTATCCGGGGAGAGTGCGATCAGCCTTCGGAATAGGTACGATACCATAAGCCTACCAGAGGGAACATTTTATGCACAGAGAAACTTGCGTTTAATTCAAACCGCGAAATCTTCCATCTTAACTCATCTGGATCTTCAATTTCGACATGCAGAAGAGTTGTAAGTTGGGCGAGTTGGTAAACGTTGAACATGGGTAAAATCGCGCACAAAGAGACGAGGACAAACGAGGAAGGAACACAGAACACAGACAGGCGCGCCTGTCTGTGTTCTGTGTTCCTTCCTCGTTTGTGTGTCTGTGTTCTGTGTTCCTTCCTCGTTTGTCCTCGTCTCTTTGTGCGCGATTTTAACCATTTTCGACATGCAAATGCCTCTTAATAAATTAACGCTTCTCGCAAGTCCCGCCAACCATCGTTATGCGAAAACGCGGAACATGAGCTACAAGCAAGTATTGCACCCCTATTCGCTTCCAAGGACCGTTCATTTCAATAGTGTGTGGTCCTCCTGCTTTGGAACATTTTACGTTACAACAAGGGGCTTGAAGTCAGTCAACCCCTTTAACGAGGAACATTGGCACACTTGACCAGAGGTCAGCGCGGAGTGCAGATCGCAAACAAATTGTGAACTCTGTCGCTCGGTTGGAACCCATATTCAATCAGTGAGGACAAGCTTTAGCTAAACACTGACGCTGCACTTATCTGGTCAGTGTCCCGCGCTGGCCCCCACTAAGTGACGTTGCAAATCTTGCACTACGGCCTTGCTCTATAGGGGGGCGTTGACTCAACTCGGTATGGTGTTGCCCCATCCAGCTATGGTGACTTGCGATGGTAGCGGCGCCCCCAAGCTGGGCAGGCAGACGGGTGGCACTGCCAGTGGAGACTTGAGAACCATCACTGCTACGTCATCTACCGCACGGTCCATGTTCACAAGATGGCAGTTGGGGTGTTTGTAGATCTTGGCCACGAAAGCTGTAGACTGACGGGAGGTCTGTGACGAGCCATAACGCACCACGTAGCGGGGTTGGAACTCCCTGAAACGTTTGAGCGTTAGTTGAGCACTGTCACCGACGTTCAATGTGAACTACACTTCCACCGCACAAGCGAAACATGCTACGTACCACCAGAAATTTGTTCAAGCTCACTGTCTCTTTAACAGCTCGTTCTAACACCCTCTAGTCCCACTGTGCTGCAAACCTTCTTACGACTGACTTTTAGCATACCCGTCTTGTTATCTGCACGATGCTAAGAAACTACATTGAGGTAACTTGCAGCAGAAAGGCAGTAGTATACAGATGTGGTCTCGGCGAGCCGCTTTGATATAGAAGTCACACGTTGAGTCCTTTACATTATGATGGGGCCTTGAACAGTACCAGCCGAAAGGAGTAAAATGCCATATGGTGTGCCTTCAGAGCGCTCAGCTATAAAACTTACTGCCACATTGCGGCAATAGAAAATGTGGCACTCTATTCCAACCTCTTTACTAGCTTAACATACACGAGGCTCCCCGAGTGCCTTTTGTACCCCCCCCCCCCCCCCCCCGGGTCAGTTATGAACATCGCTAGGCCAGCTTATATTGCTGCGCACTGTACTTACAAAAAAAGAAGAAATACGACCGTTAATTGCGGTATACTCTCTATGAGGATCACACTTTAGGGTGGCTCGCATGTATCACAAGTATGTGAAAGCTTACTCTGGCATAAGGCAGTGTCCAGCTGTCAGCACGTGCTGTCGAGTAATCATCGAGCCGCCACAAAGAGAGACGATGGCTTGCAAGTTTTTGGACACTGAGCGGGCTGCTTTTAGCTTTGCCTGGAAGTGAAATGGGAAGCGTGGCTTAGGTGATTAGGTTTTCCGGTGTAGGAAATCACGTAGCGCCGCCGATTCGCCATTTCCCACGTGGTCCGTCAACAAACCGAGTCCAGCCTGGTTCTTTCACGGGAGCGGGATTCCGCTCCCCGTTTATTAGTACAATAAAACACAACGCTACAAAACACTCAATCTACACTAGAAATACACGCGACATTACAAGAATATTTACAAATGCACGTTAAGCCCAAAGCTAAACACAAAGAGGGCCCTCAGGCCTCGTGGAATCCCGGAGAAAAGCTCACCGGAGAAAAGCTCACCGGAGAAAAGCTCACCGGAGAAAAGCTCACCGGAGATAAGCTCACCGGAGATAAGCTCACCGGAGATAAGCTCACCGGAGAAAAGCTCACCGGAGAAAAGCTCACCGCAAAACCGGCGTATGCGGAGAAAAACTCACCGGCCCTTGAGCGCATGCGGAGAAAAGCTCACCGATTTTTTTTCTTCTTTTTATATGGAGGTTGTTGGATCATGCATAACATATTTCAAGTTATTATCGCTAAAATTCCTCAGCTTTGTAAAAAAGAAAATGTCCTTTTTTGTATTATTTGTCAAGCTTATTGCGTATATTGCTCCCAAATTAATAATTGCCGGCGGGTGTCTTCTGTGGCTTACTCTCTAGGCAACGAAAGCTTAACTGAAAACTTCATGAACTTGAAGAACAGGAAAACGTTCGAAAACTTAATAATGTCTGCCCAAAACGTAGAAATCAAAACTATAAATGCCGAAAGTGCATGCGCAACAACGCGGTGCCTGAAATTCTCATTGAAGCTTTTGTTCACCTTTGAAAAAAGGATAAAACAGTCAGTAGGATATCGACGCTTCTTTCGTCCACGAACATGCACGTTTTCTAGCCGTTCGTGCTGGTGTTTCCACATCTTGCCTTTGTGTCATAGTGCCCTTCTACGGTGAGCCACCCATGACCTTTAGGCTGCACACTGTCACCGTTGTTACTCGTGACCTATGCAAGAACTAGTCTTCAGTAAAGTAGCAAATAGGGCGAGTTGGTAAACGTTATACATGATGAAAACCGCTCACGCGGCGACGACAGAGTGAAGACAATTAACGCGACAGGACGAAGCTGTTCTTGCAACTGAAGTTTTGTTACTGAAATTAACAGAAAGAAAACAGCGTAGCCGACACTGATTACATTAACACCTACTTACCTATTAGGCACTGCGCAATATTTGGAGCTGAAACGCTTCACACACCGCTATTCATATTAGCTCGCAAAGAACAAACCTCTTTATTTGACAGAGCTACCAACGGCGCACTGTCAGTTGTCAATAAATTGTTGTCTTTTTTAACGGTGAGTGATGTTCTGATTTTATACCTCCTCCTCCTCCTCCTCCCCCCCCCCCCCCCCCCCCCCTTGCGGCTTCAATAATATACAAAATGGGTGATTACAAATTTCTGAGAATTCAGTAAATATGCCCAATGAACTTCAAGGATATCACAAAAAAAGAAGAGGACATATTTTTAATAAAGTGACGAATGCGAATTGTGTTAAATTACCACGTTTCACTCAGAATCCACTAAGTTAAAGAAAAAATCGGTGAGCTTTTCTCCGCATCCGCTAAAAGGCTGGTGAGCTTTTCTCCGCATCTTCCGGTTTTGCGGTGAGCTTTTCTCCGGTGAGCTTTTCTCCGGTGAGCTTTTCTCCGGTGAGCTTTTCTCCGGTGAGCTTTTCTCCGGTGAGCTTATCTCCGGTGAGCTTATCTCCGGTGAGCTTTTCTCCGCCGCCCGGCCTCGTGTCCCACGATTACCCTAGATCCGGTCGCCCTACACTTGCCTGGGCTCGATGGCGTCCGAAGTTCTAAGAGGCCCTTCGCCCCCTAGCCCACCGAGTATATATCGGTCGATGGGCGAGGAGGTTTCTCCTCGCCCACCACGGGGCGCCTGCAGCGCCATCCAGTGGCTAGGAGAGAAAGCGGCACGTCGGGAGCCGAATTCGAGATCCCGATTGACCCCGCGGCGACACGACCATGTGATCGTGTCTGAGGCGAGGCAGCTACATAGCTAACTTGCGGCCAAGATAGGCAGAATGGTTTGATGGGCGCCCTCGCGAATGCGCGGTGCGCCGCACCGGCGGGAGGCAAGCTACCTACATATATTAATGAACCTAACGCGTTTTCTAAAATAAATCCCACGGAGCACAAATAGTGTTTCACTTCAAAGAGGCGCATGTGTACAGCCCTCTCGACGCTCACCCCATTGTAGAGAAGCGTCACACATTCGATACTCACTCTTTCAGTCTTCACAATAGAGCAAGCGGATGTTCCGTTTTTATCGAAGTTCTCAATCGGCTGGTAGTAGGCAGAGATCCGAACCTGCGGTGGAAGCATCCGTCGATGTTACTAATTTTAACTGACTTTAGCGTAAAGATCTCTTCAACGAAATGCACATTACCCAGCGGGTAATCATTTATTAAATTTAAATTGACAAAAACAAAGTAATATCACCGACAAGCGAACTCGGAGAGTTACTAAATCTACAAACAAAACGCAGGTCAGTAACTGAAGAATTCGAACATATGTAACATTTTTCGGTATATTCCGTCGTGATGCATACGAACTTGAACGTTTTGAGGGAATTAAATTGAAATAAATTAACATTACTTTCAACACACTATTTTGTGCATTTTGTGTACCTGTAAGAGGCACATGCATGCACAAGTACGTGCTCGAGTTTTCTTTCAGCAAGCGTTCGTGTAAACAAGGCAATTTGCTGAGCGATATCATCACCCCCGTGCTCTTCCTAACGGCACACAGCTTGTGAAACTAAGACAGGCGCCCCGACAGCGTTAACCTCCGCTCACACATGGTTTTCATTCTGGCGTGAACCTCTACTTCGTTTCACATCAAGTCCGACCGCAGTAGACGCTACGTAACGATGGTATCAATCAGGCAGCGTCGAAAGTGCAGCGTTACGGCGCTCATTGTTTTCGTGCGTTTGCTAAACACTGGCTAAACCAATAATACAAAACAATTGTGTTGAATTGTATGTTTATACAGCTGGAAGTTAGTCAGCCTTAAAGGGGCGGTGCAACGATATTCAATTGGAATGTTTTTCACTTTACCCGAGCTTACTGGTAGTAGTGGGACTCAAGGATACTCGCACGCAATGCCACTGGCCAAGAAACTTCCTTGTTGCGGTGTAATTCCAAGGACAAAAGCGAGCATCGTTACTCAATTTCTGCTTCGCAAAACTTGATGACGTAGCTAAGAGGTCGCAGTACCGCCCAGTGACGATATTTGAATGCGGCTCATAGATTGTACCCGAGCATTGCGTAGGCACTCGATTAGGGCTCGTGATAATCGATAACTTGAGAAGTATTCGGGTAGTTGCCCGTGTCCAGTCGCTGCAATGACGATAATAGCCGACCCATACCAATGTCTGGAACTCAGTGCGTGTGTCTTGCCAACTCATGCGCGTGGCTATGATTACAATTGGCGGCATATAATCGGCTCCAGATCACGTGGTAGCTTGTTCTGGCTACGAGTTGGAGGTGAACGCTGCTTGGTTTTGCTTTAATTTTTTGTGTGACTTCGTTTGCGTGTGGTGAAAAACGAACGCGTATTTCACAGGTCATTAACGTCAGGAATCCGTTCTAAGCGGCATTCGCGCAAAGTACAAAATCGTTGCAACGCCCCTTTAATGGGCGTCTGAAGTCTAAGCTGTATGATAAACTTAGGAGGTGCAGTACAACTCCTAGCCTGGGGTCTTTTAAGGGATGCTGAACCAAACACTCCAGTCTTCATGCTAAGTGGCGAACGATCTTTCCACAAGCCAGCAGCCGCCGGTGTGCGCGAGCACACGCAACGTTATTGACGGAATAGTCCCCCTGTTCATGCATGCAGCGGAGCGCTAGAAGCATAGCGCTGTCCTCGCGCTAAGCGCGTGCTGACGGGAGCTTTCACCAGCTTCGTATCGCATCGTCAAAACTGTTGCTAATGGCAGACGATAAGTAACTGACGACACGTGAGCAGCGGAACATCAGCGCTTCGCTGCATGTGAGAACCGGACCTAAAATGACAGTGAGCTGTGTTGGCTCTGGGGAAAACGACAATAAAGACAGGCTTTTCATCTCCACAGTGGGGTCTGGTGTAAGATGTAGGCGATTAATTGGTCCAACAAGCACGTAGCTTCCACTTGTGTGGATAAAAAGACTGTCTTTATTCTCCTTTTGCCCGGATACCACACGTTTCTCCGTCATCTTAAGCGTGAATAAAGGACTATATTGTCAATCTCGTTGCGTGTGCTCGCGCACACCGGCAGCTTCTGGCTCATGGAAAGATCATGCGCCACTTATTATGGACACTGCAATGCCTGGTTCAGTGTCCCTTTAACCTGTGCCAGGGAGTGGTGATAGGCGACCGCACGCCGCGGTACGATGTACAGTGTGCTCAACTGTTAAACATAACGCGGGAGCGGTGGCCGATGCTGATACCAGAGCTGTCTAGCGATTAAATCAATGATGCGGCAGAGAATAAGCCGGCTCTTCTTGGGATTGTCGCCACTCCCCGATACAATTATCGCACGACCTCCTCGTTCCTTTCTTTATAACCCACGCTTTAAATTTTTACTTGTTTGTTTTGTTGTTTTTTCCAGTCTGTTTAGTCACATCTACACATTTACCATGCCGGGCTACCATATCTCGGTGATCTCGCAGTTTCTCTAATAAAGGCCACCTTCTTTAAACAACAACAACAAAAAATCAAAAAGCGGTTTTTTTATCGCCGAGTCACGCATCGGTGATTGTTTCGGAGCTGGGAGTGTAACTCCAGAAAACAGCAGCTGCATAAGATTCCAGAGTGAGGTGGTAGATGGCGCATGCAGTCTCTCCGGCCACCGCTCCCGCATTATGTTTAACAGTTGAGTACACTGTACATTCAAATGAAAACGGGCAGTGGTAAGGATCGTACCTAGGATATCTGGGTTCACCAGTGCGAGCACAATTTCAATATTAACGAGTCCTCAGCCCAGCGTGCGGTCGCGGCACGTAAATGACCGGTGCCCCATGTGATGTGGCAGAAAGGTTGGCTGTTGTTGATTACGGGCTTTATAGCTCAAGAGGAAGGTTGGCGCACGTGTAGATTGCTGCCTTACCGTGATTACTTTTGATGTTTTCGGTAATAAAACCTTCAGTTGCGAGTCAGCGCCTGTTTCGTCCTGTTTGTTCCTTTCTTCCAGTCTTTGTCATTCTGCGCCGTTTTACCTATATTCTGTTTAGCACAGTGACTACTTTGTGTTTCTAACCACTTATTTTTTTTTTTGATCACGCACAGGAAAAAAAAAAGGGTCAGAACACGGCGCAATCACTGTGCATGAGTGGCAATTAGACGGGGGTACTGAGTGTACAAAAATGACGGCCGCCGTGAGGTTGCATTTTTATTTTGCGCTGATTGGTTGTCATCATTGGATCGTAGCCTTGGCTGCGGTCAGTCTTGGAACGGAGTGTGGCCAGCCCTTGTCCATTTTGAGGCAGAATATCGCATAGCTATGCAGGCCACTTCGTTCTCACCTCGAGTGGCGCTGTGTCTCGATAGTAACAATCTTTGTAACTGTAGCGTCCCACTCAGCCAGAACTGTTGTGGTAGCTGCGGCTGAGCAGAAGGGCTCCGCTCATGAGGATTCGAGGAGCCACACAACTACCACTACGCGCCATGGTACAGCAAAACTGCAGCCATCAGCGCTATTGCAGAAACTATAGTAACGCGCCAAAAATGTGTCTTGCCTTTTTTCTTCTTTTTTTTTTTGCTCAGAAGGGTAGGTGATATTTTAATTATTTCTATACAATCTGGAATGAAAAATTTGCAGCACCAACTGAAGCAGCTGCTTCCGACTGGATGGCGGATTTAAACGCTTGCATAAACTAGTTCGGTCTGCAAACGCACGTGGAGCGAATCTGATGTCGTGTGCTTGTTTGGCAGCGCGTCAACAAGAAGAAAAGCTCAGTTTTGGTTCCACAAGTACTAGGATTTTGGTATCCTTAAATTGGCTACTAGAAACGCGTGCGCATTTCGACAAATGAACTGACGTCTTAAATATGGGGTGAACGGCTTCTCCCTTAAACCGTCAACTGCGGATTGTTTCTGTGCTCCGAAGTGTATCTTCTGCTGCGGAGCTGACGCCAGCGTAATAAGATAAGAAAGAGTTCAATTGATTAAAAACACATACTGTGCAACATTAAGGTAGTTATTGAGGAAAAATAACGTGGGCACACATACCACCCAGGGATACTTGTTGCTTCGGACAAGATCTCCGTCTACAACTCTGGCTCCAGTATTTCGGCCGCAAATGGTTGCACCTGTTGAGCAACGTATAGACATTGTTCTACAACGGACAGCCGCGTCCATCTTATTCTCTATAGACCAGTACGCGGCTCTCACGTAACGCAGCTGCCCTCGTCGCCGCGGCGCATGCGCAAAAGCATCATTTGACGCGGACCTGGTTTCCACGCACGTGCAGTGCCTACACGTGGTGTGGGCAAGCGCGGACATGCTTGTCAACAGCGCGTGTCGGTCTGTATACGTCTATAGATACGCTGCGCGACACAATTACCCTAAACAAATCAACGCCGCTTTTCTTTTCTTTTTTTCTTTTCTTTTTAGCAGTAATTATTTGTGAAGGGTATTCGGAGAGCAAGTCGTCTGCTTCCTGCGCAGGGATTCCGTTGACGTCAGAACGACGCCGAGTTCTGATTGGCTTTGATTGACAGGATAGTGGGTATAGACCTCGATGCTAGATGCCTTTGGGTCCGCCCACTTTTTTTTTTTTTTTTACATCAGCCAATAAGAATTTGGCGTTCTGACATCATCGCAACGCCTGTGAAAGAACCAGACGAACTTGCGCTCCGCATTGAACACCAAAATTGATAGTCTAGAGCCACCGGCAACTTAAAGGGGCACTGACACCCCAAAGGTCGTATTCTTTTTTATTGTCTAAAACGATGCAAGTTGTAGTCATAGACACGCCAAAAAAACCGCATCGCGAAAAAAAATTTCCCCGGGCGCGCGCGCGCCTTTTTATTTTTGGCGTTTATATTTCCCGCGTTAACCTCCTTGCTTCTTTTGATCGGTGACGTCAAAAATCAGGAAATTTAGAAGCTTTGTAGGCGACATTTCTATAACATTTAATAACGGCAATCGTAAAACATGTTTTTTAACGCAATGAAGAACGCACTACGGCCTTTCTTTTTGAAATACCAAAAATCAGATTTCAGTGTGATGTCGCTTCCTGAATTTGTGTTCTCCCTCGGAAACCTTGGCGGCGCTCGAGCAGAGGCTTATCGCTGAGTCGGGGAAGACCGGTTTTTCCCCGCGCCGGCTTTCTTCTATCCCGCCTGCTCACCCCCTCCTCTCTTCGGGTCGCGGTAGCAACGGCGCTTTGCTTCACAGCGTGGTGCGGTGGTCCGAAAGAAAGTCGAGTCGCAGGAGGCCGCAAAATTTGACTCACTGCGCTGGCGCCGATCGCGCGGGAACTTCAAATTCGGCATTTGGAAATTGTTTTTTTAATTCACAAATACTGAATTCCCAAGTTTCGAATTTTGAGCGTAACGTCCCGGCATCATTTTCAATCGTTTCGGATAATAAAATAAATTACGATTTTGATGTGTCAGTGCCCCTTTAAGTATCTTAAGTTGCCGGTGGCTCTAGACGATCAATTTTGGTGGGCGTGGGGAGTCCGAGCATCTAATTATAGCCCTGTAGCAGGGTGTAAGATAGACAGGTGGGGAAACGAGAGCCAAATGAGTGACCGCATTGTGTCCCCCTCGGTTTTCTCTTTTTCTGTGGCGCCATCTATGTGGAGCACCGCGAACTCTCACTCCGGGTGGGCGACCGATGGCGACCGGCTAAACTGACGGAGATGGTTTTTTTGTGGATTTTTAATGAAAGACTGTCGTGCTCTCGGTTTATTTTGCGCAGTCTCCTATAGAGTTCCACGCAAATCCGATTCCGATTTTTTTCCTCTCGCCGCAGCGCCATCTGTCGCAAGTCGGGGGTACCCGCAAGCAGACGAGTACACAATCCGGTCACGGCGCTGCGGTAGGCTTCTATGGGCCGTTTCCCCACCTGTCTATCTTACACCCTGCTCTGTAGTCAATTAAATTCAGGCATTTGTCGATAGCGAGGCCAAAGGTCAAATTACGAAGCAGGAATCACGGTCATAAAAGACACGCCCCATGTTTCATAAGCTGTCAGTGACTGTGTTTACATGAATGCGACCATAGCGCATCGAATTGAGATTTGACTATTTCGATTGGTAGTAGGTGGGTAAAAGAGGAAGAAGTAGAGAGGCGGGGTGCGTTTGATTGGCCTTTACTCGATTCGATGCGCTACGATCCCAACGATCACATTCATGTAAACCCAGCAAGTGATACTAGGTTGTTGCCCCTGTGAGCATATCCAAAGATACTACAAGGGCATATAGCAACATTTCAGTTGTTATGGATCACTGAATCGCCCTTCTGACAATCGCGTGTTCGCACTGTGTCGGCTCTTTTGGATATATTTTCTTGGGCTAAAAAACGACGTGAACGCTTCTTTACGTACCTCGGATTGAATTTACACTTGGCGCGCGCTGTGTCGCGTTGAGAGGCTGAAAATAACAGGTAACGTCAAATATTAAAGCAATCTATGGGAAAAGAAAAAAAGCTGGCTGTGTTTGCCTCATGACGAAAGGCTAGTAAACTTCGTTTCGCCTTAAAGGAGTCATAAAACGGTTCTTATACTTTCGCTAAATACTACTTAGAACCACTCCCAAAGGCTAGTAACTAAACTTGCCTTCGTTTTTATTTTTAGGCAATGGTAGTCACCAAACTAAATTCCCAGAAATATGAGCATCGTTTATCTCCTCAACTCGGAGCCAGAACAGGCGGCCACGTGGCCTAGCTGGTGCCTAACCTATACTGCCAACGTTAATCATACCCACGTGCTGGGGTCGGCAAAGTAGAAAACACCTGCTGAGCTCCAGGAGTTGGGCTATTGTCGTAACCGCAGTGGTTGGACGCGAGCCGCTACCCGAGTTTGCGCCAAAGCATCGGTTGTTACGATCCGAAGTCGAGTGCTCACGCAGTTCTCGTGTCTAATTCATGAGCCGCGCTGGACTGTCGTCAAGGGGGTAGTTTCGATTCCACAATTGACCTTTTTCAGAGAATTTTGTGCGCATGCCCGAACTTGAGGAGAAAGTAGGAAAGGAAAAGGCGCCATCTTTGCGGGCTCTCGTCAGACGCTGCCTGGCTTCGCTCGCATTGCTAGGCGCGTCTGTCCGGCACTATCGCGATGCCTCACCGCTGCTCGGCTGTTGGATGTACAAAGAGCAAGAAAAACACGCCGAACGTGAGCTTCTTTAGATTCCCGAAAGCTACCGCGCACCTCAAGAAAAGAGAAAAATGGATTCAAGCGCTGCGACGCCAGAACTCCGACGGGACGCCTTGGCAGCCATATGTGAACTCGCGTGTTTGCTGCGTCCACTTCATTGGAGGTTAGTTCATTCATATCTGTCAGAACTCAGGAGATATCCGTCATACTCTGTGCAGGCTAGTCATTCATAGCAAGATTTTTGTTCCTGATTTTTACGAGGCAGGGGTATCTTCACGAGACCAGAATCACCCGGACTTCGCTCCCTCCTTGTATACAAATACAAGCCGACACCTGCCTCCGCACCGACTTTGCTTGCACGGTACAGCAGGGCAGCGAAGAGGCGGGACGTCAAGCTGTTTTCACGAAAAATGATCTTTACACTGTCGCATAGTGTAAAGAGCAGGCCAGCTATATGCTGGCATGTTCCGCTCAACCTGCAAAATTTATATTTACGCTTGAAACTCATTAAAATATTGAATAAACAAATGTCCTACTACAGAATTTTATATCAACACGTCATCTAGTTCGATAAGTAGATCGATGACATACCTTGGCCCTTTTTAGTTGCATGCTGAAGTACCACGAAAAAGACGAAGACGACAAATGTTGTTTGTTCTGTTTTTTTTTTTAGATAACTTATCGCGTCACGCATAAAATATGATCAAAGGACTGGCACACACAGATCTCGATACCAAGGTGCAGAAAGGAGAGCGACTATAGGGCCTCACGCCACTCACGCCTTACAAATATTAACACATTTTATAATCCTTAAGACACATTATTACATCGCCACGGGTTTTACCGAAGAAATAAACTCCCACTGCAACGCAGTCGCAAGACGCTTGAACGATATCGGCGCTCTTGGAAAGCGATATCAGTTGCCTGTAATGTCCCGGCTTCATAGACGGTGCACACGTGCTCCTTACAAGGTGAACGGTGTGGTCGGGATCAAAGTTGTTCACCATGACTTTCTTTACGTAGGCTTCTTCTTTGAAGGCCCATCCTTTCCGGAGTTGTCTGCAGTCCTTCGCGAAGTACCGATAGACGCACGCTGTGTTGACGACCGGTACCGATGCAGCATCGGCACTCCATCCGTCTTGAAAAGCGTACAGACGGATAAAGTCCGCAGTGTCGAACACGGTTGCTTTACTCGATCCTCCGGGATCCTCATCAGCCATTTGTAGAGAACGTCAGCCGGAAAACAGCGAGAAAAACTTTCCACGACGAGCGCACCAGAACGATCGCGTCGAGGAAGCGAACGGGGTGACGGGAGGACGGATTGAGCCCGCAAACGGTCTCAATTATCTCCACGAGGGTGCGCCACGGTCACTTCAACGAACTCTGAAAAAGGTCAATTACGTCATCAATTTTTGAAATTTTTTTGAAGGCAAGATTGAAAGAAAAGTCCCCTTTTATCCTCGCAATTTCACCGCGACAAAGAAGCTCCTGGATCAGGGGCGGTCTGTGCAAGTATACTTGGGCCAAACTAGGACCAGTACGCCTCTGCAAAGTCATAAACATTCCTACCCGATATCATCCCATGACCCCTTTGATGTTGTTGTTGTTTTTTTTTTTTTTATAAATTTGGTGTTAGTGTTGATACAGCTTGTTTTTCGACCTTCTGGATCCAAAGTACGTGCAAAACAAAAATGTTCTCGCGTGCATGCTGGGCATGGCAAAACACTTTTTTTGAATATTACTGGAGTAAAGTTTTCTAAATGGGCTACTCGTTCATAGCTTACTCCCATAGATATGTAGCGGCACTTCTTCGCGGAGGGAAAAATACATTTTTTTTTATTATTGTTCTTGTGAGAAATTGAAGCTACAAAAAATTGAGATGGAGAGGAGATAGCTAGGCCTACTTCTCAAAACAATCGTGATGACAGGCGATGTCAAAATATGAAAAATACCACGCACACGAACATGGCTCATATATATCCCTTTTTGTGTCGCCCGAGAGGTCTTCAAATGCCAATTTGACTAATTTTGCGACCATATTCCGTCTTTGATTTTTCTATAAATGAAATATGAATATTCATGGATAATAAAACGCACTAAAACCCGAAATCACCATTTTTTTGCTAAATATTGCCGTTTGTCGGCCCAAATTTCCCCTCAAGTCTGACCAGCTGACGCAACGAGCTGATGGATCCAAACAGACAGCATCAAAAGCGCGGCATCATGATGTTTTTCGTGTGTCTGTACGTGTCATATAGTCGCGAAACCAATCATAGACAAAAGAGGCCTAGTGACTTGCGCTTTTTGCGCTGCAGTTAGTCCCATTATCTCGCAGTGTCGGCTGCGTCTGCGCTTAAAGGCCGACGACCAAACTCGAGATTCTGCAAGGCAGAAGATCTTCCTTACTAAGGGGGGAAGGGGGGGGAGGGGGAGGGGAGAAGGGAGGAGGAAACAGGCAACGGCGGACAGGGTACACAGGACGAGAGGAGCAAGCGGGGGAAAAGTGGAAAGCGCGAACTGGTCGTCGGGGTTTAAGCTGAAGCGAAGAATATGCGTTTTCATATCACGGCTTTTACCTTGAGTCAATGAGTCTTGATAGATTGAGGGAAAAAGATTTTTTTTTTTCTTTTTGAAGTGAAAATCTGTCTACGTGGCGAACATTTCCGGCGATAGTTAACTGTTCCACTCGATGCGAGAAAGGGGGTAAACACTTAATTTTAAAAGTTTCACGCGCAATCCTTTGCAACGAGGGATCATTAAACACAGCCTAACTTGGAAAGCTTGCTCGCGAATATATCCACTTCGGTCGCCGCTATCTGCTAGTTATGGGGAGAGTACTTCTAAGCTTCTGAGTCGGAAACAGGTCAGAATCAAAAGTGTGCTGACGACAGCGTATTTCAAATTTACATTTCCTTCCCGTTACTTTCCACGTATATTTTTAGGGAATTGCATATATTCAGGTATGCCCTTCTATTGATGATGGTGTGTTTTCTTATAATCTTTGCTTCGAACTTAAATATAGTGCGTGAGACTGAACAAATTTTAAATAAATAACAAAAACGACTTTTGCTTGTTGGGAAACATTTTAACAGGAAAGAGCTGCTACATAATTGTAAGATTTCTAAATTTACCTTCAATTTCGAGGTGCATGCGCAAATTTTCGCGCAGTCTTCTTAAAAAAATATATTTCGTTTGACAAAAAAAAAGTTGAGTTTTTCAGGAGTGTTTGAATAAATATTGAGTCAGTATTTAACGTGCCTGTCTGCCCTCGCTTCTCTTCCTTAAAAAGCTTACATCTTTTTTATTCTTCTTTTGGTTTTCTAAGCTCTGCAATTATGTCGAACAGCCAACACCACGAAGTTTGTACTTCGAGTTGTGATCCTGTAGCGTCTCATCTCAACCAGAATATGGCTTAATTTTAAATTGGGTAATCTACACTTTGCTTTTCTACATGATGGTGAGACTAGAGGTCAGGGAGAGTGTGTTCAACTTGAAACAAAAATGATGTTGAGTCGTCCTACACGGCAGTGCACTCTAAAAAAAATCTGGTCGTAAAGGACATTTTAGGAGGTCCGTGGTTTGTCCATATTTTGCACCCTAAAAAGTTATTTTAAGCACCCCCTACTAGGGTTCTTCGTTAAAGACCTACGATGGGTTCTTTTAATCTGCTTATTTGATGCGAAAGTGTTTTCCAACGCCCAGTCGTCTTTCTAGTGCGCCAGGGTGAGATGGTGCTTGAGGCGAAACCGTTCTTCACGAGCCGAAGGAGTTCTTCGGGTCGTAGAAAAACCTTTCAAGCACTTTTCTTTAGAGTGTGGGGCAACATCTTAAAAATCGACTTACCCCAGCGACGCTGAGAAGACTCTCCTGTGACACAGCAAAACATAGCATGAACCATCTGATTGCCATCTTCGTCGAACGGGTCTTGGTATGGTTGCTCGTGAAGCGCGAACGCTCGCTCGCTTCCTCTTCTTCCCAAGAAGGAACCCCCCTTTACTGGTTGTAAGTTCGTTAGCATCGGAGGGGTTCGGTGGCCGAACCTGGTAAAACATTTCAGCTAAGCAGCGCGTGGAGCGAAAGGTCGCTCTGCAGGCGTCGTATCCAAATGCGTTAGTTCAATTACTACGGCATGATGCACGCTCGGAAAGCCTTGAACCAGCCATGTATCAAGCCGAAATAACTTCGTCGGTTCAACCATATAACTAGTTTTAATCGATGATGTTGTCAGTTTTTTTGTTTGTTTTTTCTTTTCTTTGTTTATTTTGGGTATGGCGGCATTCTCTCGTACTCAAGAGAGAGCATCGTCACATACATTGAAGAGGCAAAAGAAGAAGAGGGTAAAAAGGGATTACTTTGTTAAGCATTTCGAATTCACTGATTTCTCATATCTTGGGTGTTCAAAATTAACAAAGGATACATCACCTAACCATTAGGATTCTCGACAAATCCATTCGTTTGGATAAGTACCAAAAGTGTCCGAAAACAACAAGAAATCAAATTATTCGAACGAATGTCTAGACCAAATAATGACCAATAAGCGCTCGTAACATCACCGAAATTTGTTTACAAATGTTTAGACTACGGGTTCCGCGAGAGGTAAGTTTAACATTTCGACAAAAACCCCGAGACTTTGTGTTTGTCCGTCCCTTTTTGTCCCAGTCTCGGGGTTTTTGTCGAAATGTTTAACCACCACCAGCTCGTTTGCGCCCTTACCTTTTGTTCAGGTAAGTTTGCCTTGGAACTATATACCTGGAACGCAACGCCGACCCTCCAAAGGTTATATTTACCCTTCGTCCCTTCGATGTCTGACTAATTAAGTCAGATATTGACGGAACCAAACAGTCACAAAAATGAATTTAAAACGTAGGGAAACAAAATTGTGTGAATGAGTGTTCACAGGGAAAAACACGATCAGTTGATGGCTCCAAGTGATCTCGGCGAGTACAATAAATACGATGCTTTTTAAGGAGGCACTGAACTCTCAAAACACTTTTTCTTGAGTGACTGGTATGCCACAAAGAGAGCTTTCTACGAAAAACAAACAACTTTGCGCTATATTTACATATGCGACTCGTTATCAGTGAAGGACAATTAAAAAACGGGCTTTCCTTTCGCCACGTCGTGTTGAAATCATAATCTCATAATAGAATCGCCTAGCGAGATTCAAAATGAGTCTCAGGACGTAAATATCGCGCTAGAAATGTCTGACTTTGGGGGAAGTTCAATTCGTGACATATGTGTCCTATTCAGATACTTACAAAAAATTGGGAGTTCGATGCCACTTTACTTTGTCGACTGTCTCAAGACGCAGGACAATTAAACTTATATTTCTGTTGTTCGAGGTTTCGTAAACACGCCAAACGGGCAGGAATTAGTGCCACTAAATGAGGTACGCTGTTTAAAGATTTGTGGAGAACGGAAAAGCGTTTACTGTGATTGCAGACAAAGCTTCATATAACGGGCAACCATGATTTTAAGCCACAAGATGCGTAAGTGTCTTGTAAGTGCGTAAGAGCGTAAGTGTCGTTACTATGAAGCGTATAGCTCATTTTATGGCACTACGTAGCTAGCCCACTCGGCCACCGATTCCCCCCCCCCTCTCCCGAGCCAGTTGCTCCAGTGGCACGCCTGTTTTCCATGCGCCGCCGCCGTCGCTGTTCGCCGAATTCAATCACGTGCCAAACAAAAATCCCGTCCTCTGCAGGAATGTCTCCGCTACGGCCGCTCCGCAGCTTCGTCAGCTGCTAGCCGCTAACTAGCCATTAGTCAACTGTGCTCATGCTCTTTGCTTTTGAATGAGGCCGTATATCATTCGCATATTATACACTTGAGCATTGCGACGACGACGAAGACAGGCGGTGGTCTACAGCCTGCCTAGGTCTTACCTGATTGCAGGCAATTTGGGTATGTTTTAGAACGCAGCTCCTAGGCGTCCGTTTCCGGGTTGAGAGGCGTTGGCGTCCCCGTCGGCGTCGGCGTAACCGCGCAAATTTTGCGGAAAACTGACATCGCGTGGCCTCAATAACAATTATTATCTGTTATCCTTGAGGTTATATGATTATTATTTTTAGTCCTGTCATGTACCTAAATATGTCGCCATATGCCTAATATATATTATTAATTGTTATCTTTGATAGTGTGATTAATAGTATTTTTTTTTCCTTGATGTTAAAAGCGTGAAAACTGTAAATATGAACACTTGATATGTAGTATGTCGCCGTGTGCCAATTGTAAGGCTGCAGAGGCCTTGTCAAGTCAAAATTCTGACTTTTTGACCCCGCATCCTACATCAGTTTCTGATGCCAAATAATGGATTGATTGATTGAATTCAATTTCCGGCTAAATTTAGCAGGGAAAATGACATCACACGACTTGGTGTCACGTCACCTATGAACAAATTTAGTTTCTCCGCTAGATTTAGCGGAAAAATGGACGCCACGTGACCTCAACAGCAATTCAATTCCACGCTAAATTTAGCGGGAAAATCGACGTCCCGTGTTGAGGAGGGGAGAGGGCGAGGAGGAGGGGAGGAGGAGGGGTAGGGGAAGAGGAAGGTGAAAGGAGGACGAGGAAGGGAGAGAAGGAGTAGGGGAGGAGGAGGGAAGATTGGAAGGAGGTGAGAGAGCAGGAGAGGAGGGGCACACCCCCCCCCCCCTCCGTACCCTCCCTTCCTCCTCTTCAAGAGCTGCGCTCTAATTTCGCGTTACTAAGTTTTGTAAAAACGTCTGTCTCAGGTTTCAATCATAATGTACAGAGATCTGTGAATGTCTACTTGAAACAGCCTGAGTTACGACGACTGAAGCGTCGTAACTCAGGGTGTGTTCCAAAATTTACTCGATCTTCGTCTTGTACTTTGGCGTTCGAAAGCCTAACCGCGTCCAGCGCTTTTCTATCTGTGTTGGCACGTGTCACGACCCGTCCAAGTGACTCGGGTCCTTTTGGGTAAACGTTAGAACACAGCCTCAAACACGTGGTTTATTGAGAGACACTGGCAGGGATGATTTCGAGGCCAGCAGTAATACTATCGCGTCCAAAAAAGCGGTCCCAGAATTTCCGCTTGATGACGTCATAGAGGTGTCACGCTGTCGCCGACCGCGATCCTGGCGGTGTAACAGCAGCGGCGGTTGATCTTGCAGACACCTGTTCTGCCGCGAGTCGCACTCCAGGGCCTCCAAACTCGTCTAACACAAAGTTGGGGTCGAAGTTGACGGTGCGCAGCAATTGGCCTATCTCGACGAAGACTTCGCGCTTCTTTCGCCGACGTCCAATCGACGCGCTCCGCGAACTTTCGGCTTGAACTTTGTGTTTGGCGAGTTTAGGGCCCCAGCTTGACAGTCCACGGAAGTTTGGGGGGATCGGTGACCGAGTGGGCTAGCGCACACCAGCTCGGAGCACGTGGAGCGAAAGCTCGCGTTGCAGAACCCACGATCCTGGGGTCAATCGCCACCCCTGCCCGTTTTCAACTGGATGAGCATCGTACCGGCGTGCGATCGTGTTTCACTACTGCGTGCTGCACGTGAAAGACCCCAGGCTGGCGATTGTACTGCACTGGCTAAATGTCTCATCTATAGCTGGAGGACAAGTGGCCCGTTGAGGCAGACCAAGTTCTAGGCTGTATAAACATACACACAATCATTTTTTTTTCACGAAAGTTTTGGCAGTCGGAAGTTGGGACGCGGTGACGACAGCGACGCTCGTGCTTTCCGCCTGCATTTCTACGATCAACCTCCAGGATCACCGCATCCTACAGCACGACACTCTGGCTTTTTTTACGTCATTTGTTGCCACTTCGGGGCCATTTTCGATGTGTGGGCGGAGTACGACGCTAAACACATGACTGGGGGACTTCGGGCGCCTTAGGGAGACTCGTTATACGATAGTAATAATGTACCCTGTCTTATTTCTCTCCATTTCTACAGGCGTTGCGCTTGGACAACCTGCCACATCGTGCGAATCGGTAAGCATTTTTATGAACAAAAGTTATGAAAGCAAATGGCATTCCCAGTGGCATACAAAAAAAAAGCAGTGTTCGTATTAACTACGTCGTGTAGTATATATAACCGTATTTCCATCCGATAATCCTCTATCTAAAATTGACGCATCGATCGCCAATAAAGGATGTAAAATTGACTCATCGATCGCCTTAGAATGGCCTGTTTACTTTAAAACACATAATAGTCATGCATCAAGTGGAAAAATAAATTATGACGTAGAAGATGATTCCCAGCTGGTACCACTAATGCCCGTCTCCCTCTAGAGCGACAGACAGCGACAAAAGACAGCGACAAGCCTCAAACACATGCAGCACGCTCGCGATGGTACCTTTGGCAGGCGTTTAGTCGTTCGGTGCTCGTGAAGTAAGCACGAGCGATTGCCTGCCAAAGATACCATCGCGTGCATGATGCTCGTGTTTCAGAATAGCCTCCTTTATTCTACAAAGCCTCTCAAATTGCGAAAGACTCTGATTGAGGCTCGCCACTGTCGTTTGTTTCTGTATGTCGCTCTAGTGGGACAGGGGCATAAAGCCCCTCGATGTGTTTCCGTTTGTCTTGCAAGTAGTGTCAAACACGCAACTTCACCAAGCCCGTGTGTCGAGCGGCCCTTGGCTGTGGCGTACCAACTTGTTTATGAGTGTGTGTGTGTGGGGGGGAGAAGGGGGGGGGCCACACAAGACCCCCCCCCCCTTCCCCCAGGGCCGGGGGCGATCCCTCGAAGTCCCTTGGGCGCCGCTGGCCAGTGTTTTCCCTGCCCAATGGCGGCTGTTTCAGGGAGGTGCAAAACACATGTATTGCCCTCCCACTCTGAGAACTGGGGAAGGGGGGGGGGGACAAGCCCCCCCCCCTTCCCCAGTTGGTACGCCCATGCTTGAAAGCGTGAATTTTATTGAGGGACTTTAGGTACCACATGTTTCCCGAGTGTTTTTTTTTTGTATTAGAATGCACTTATTAAAGCTTAATTTTTTATGCTGTATTTGTATGACACGCACCAAAGCAGTTACAAAAGCAACTCACCTCAACCGAATAAAGAATTTGTTTACTCGATCTCTGATCGCAATGCTCGATTTCTGATCCCAACCCCTATGCTCTTCGAATACCGATCCAGATGTATGCTATGCCCTTATCATTGTACAGTTTCTTTTGTTGTTATATATATATAGCCGGTTAAAAAGAATGTAGTTCCATCGGCTTACTACCAGAGGTACCAAAACCGAGTTCTTCCCTGTAGTTTTGATGAGACTCACACTTCGCGAACTCTACTGAGTGACAATTTAAGTAACACAGAGTGCGGCGAGTTCCGTGCATCTCATTCTCGTTCCTCAGCCAACCAGATTCTGGCGTCAACCGATACGAACTTCGAAGAGCTAATCACAAAGCAAAACGTATTAACATAAAAGGCCATGCCCAGTGTTTCTTACGCTGTCAGTGGCCACGCCGACGATTATATTACTCGTAATGTTTCCGATAACAAAATAATCTTGCGGCAGTCAACTGACGGTTGCTTACCAAGCGCGTGCCCAAATAAAACAAAGCTCGAAGCACATAAAAAAAGCACTGGTGCACAGATGGCAACTTGACCAAGTATGGGAATTGCGTGACGATTATGCCCACGTGACTGGAGCAGCCAGCGAATCAGAAGGCCAGATGCGACACTTTTCAATTCATATGGTGGTTTTGGGAGCATCGAGCGACCTTTCTCCTTCACGCTCTTATTGTAAGCTTTCTGAGCTTGCTAGGTAACGAGGGAATGTGCTCGTGTGTGTTCCAGGACACCGAGTGTGCTGGAGGACAGAGATGTGTCCTCCATGGCAACTATTCCCGCAGAGCCAACTGTGAGGTGTACCGGACATGTGAGTTCTTTTTTTTTTTTTTTTTTTGGCGTGCTTTTATAACAACTTTTAGTAAACATTTGTATGTTTCGTGGTGAGAGCGTTTCTAGGTGTAAAATCTTACGAAAGTACCACACATAGGGGAGAACACGGACAGCACATCTTGCGCTGTTTGTGTTCTGGCCTTTCTGTGTAATTACTTCGTAAGTTTTAGAGCGCAGCTCTTAGGCCTTATTCACACAGCCGGCGTTTCGCCCCGTCCCGGCGAAAGCGCCGTGGGCGCCGTGCCGAAAACGGGACGGTGCGGGGACGGAGGAGTGTTCGAACCAGCGGCGGCGAAGCTGCCGGCGATGCTGGCGGCTGCGCCCCCTTATATTGGGCGGTAGCTTGCGCCACCTAGCTTAGAAATCTTCGTGCACCTTTCACATTCCGCTTCAACGTTTGTATCTCGTAAAACTGTATAACCGGTATTACCTATTATTTCGTGCGCAATCACACACTTCCCTCCATCTTTATTACCAATCTTGTAATCCCGTATTTGTGGCTGCTTTGTGGCGGCGTGGACCACCAAATGTAGAGACGATCGGCGTCGACGGGCGAAGCCACAACTGTTTTGTTCCTCGGAGCTTGCGTTTGGGTCGCCGATAACGATCTCGCATGTTTCAAAACATTTTATTTGTCTCCACGTTTCGAAACAAAAACGACAAGACCCACCGCGCGCACGTTTCACATCAATCACTCCTTGCGCCGCTTTCGTCCACGATGATCGACGACCGTATTTTGTTTCTTCGGCTGTTCTTCCTTAAAATCGCATTTACGTCTATCACAAAGGAACCGATGTGGTCTCACCATTTCGAGCAGCAGCTCAGCGGTAAATCCAAATCTCTGCCCGTTGTTCAAGAGCCGTAAACATCACACAATGCGCCCGCCGTCTCGCTGGCCTCCATCCTTCCCGAAAAAAGCTTCGTTGGCTTCGCCGTTAGGGTGATTAGGGCGTTAGGGCACAGTACGGTCAACTCTCCCTCCCGGGGCCGTGCCCATGGTCACCCAACTTTTGCGAATCCGCCAGATTCAGCGAAAGTTTCCGATTTTGTGATTGGCCGTCCCTCGATGGGGCGGGGCGCCGGCGTTCCCGGTTTCCCGCCGGTGCCGGGGACGTTGAACATCCTCGTTCAGCTCTTTTCGGGTCCGGCGTCCCGATTTTGGCCGGAAACCGGTCCTAACACCCTCTCCCCCGGCGCAAAAGACGGCCGGCGTTTTCGCCGGGCCGGGAGAAAAAACGGCTGTGTGAATGAGGCCTTAGGCGCCCGTTTCCGGCTGGAGCGGCGTCGGCGTCGGCGTAACCAAGGTCTCCCCAAGGTTACGTGACCCCCAGGACACGTGACCCCTCTCAAGGTCACCCCTAGGTCACGTGACCCCCAAGGTCACGTGACCTTGGGGGTCACGTGACCTTGGGGGTCTTGGGGGTCACGTGACCTTGGGGTCACGTGACCCCCAAGGTCACGTGACCCCTCCCAAGGTTACCCCAAGGTCACGTGACCCCGCTCCCCGAGGTCACGTGACCCCCCCCCTCCCCCCCGAGGTCACGTGACCCCTCCCCCGAGGTCAGGTGACCCCCCCGGATCATATTAAAGAATGAGGGGAGGAGGAGGAGGGGTCTACCCTCCCCTCAGTACACTTCCCTCCTCCTCCTCAAGAGCTGCGCTCCAATTCGGCGTTACAGGGAGTTGTAAATGGCTTTCACTTTTTTAAGCCCTTTTCCTTCATTTGTCTGTGTATACACTACTACCTAATTATATTATGCTTGATTTTCTTCCTTTTCTTGTATACAGGTATCACTGTGACTAGTGATGGATGCACGGTAAGTGCTTTAATTGTTTTTCTAAAATAAACATTCCGTCTTTCATTGCCCGTGTGTCCAGCATAATCATGAAAATATCTGCGGCACGAGAATGACATTCTTTCAAAGTGAAACTCTTGTTTCAGTGCAATTCTGGCTACGCTTGCTATCTGAAAGACTGTCAAGAAGCTCCTTTCGAATGTGAGTATACTTCAAGCAAACACCATGTCGTCTATGAATACACGTGAGTAATATAATTGGCTGCAAACAACATGCCAATAAAAACGAGGTGGTACGTATTGTGGTGGTTTCTGTTCATGGCATGCCTTTCATGATGCTGAAGGGCTAAATGATGCCGTGATCGGAGTTCACAAAGGTACTGAGTAAGAAAAGATAAAAAATTCGAAAGATAAAAAAAAAATGTCTAATATAAAAATTCTCATAAAAAATGTAACTTAGTTATACTTGCAATTTATGCTTAAACTGACTTTTTTTAGTTACGATAGAGGTACAATAAGGTTGATTGATAAATTTATCAACAAGTTCAGTACTTTAATTTACAAAAACAAATAATTTTCTAAATAGTGTCCTGCATGCTACACATGTTCCGAATTCGGGCATACAAATACTAGTAAGACAGAGGTTTAATTTATAGAGCTCTAGGTGCGTGCGATTGCTTTGTTCTTCAGTGGGTTTAACATTCCTCCATGTTTTATCGCAGGCCTGCTTCTCGAGGACTTGAATACGAGGTGCGGAGGATCTGAGGTAAATATTGTAGCAAAAGGCACCTTCGTTTTGTCATTTTTAGTACATATGTTTCTTCCTTCGCTTAGCGTTGGAATAACCAGATTTAAAACATACAACATTTTATTAGTGTGTCTTCCATAATCTAAGTGAATGTAAGTTCACCCCAAATTAACCGATTATATGTCGTCGAATCACCGCGTCTATGCGATATTCAACCCAGCCGAAGGCGCTGGGCCTTTACTTGGAGTGCCATTTCTGGGTGCCTGTGTGCGTACTTAGGTTTCCCTCATCCTTTGATAGACGGTAGCAAAGCTAAAACCACGGTAATCAGATTTTTTTTTTAATTTATATGTTGATCATGTTTTGTTCTTTTTAATTTGTATGTTGATCGCTTTAAGGCTTTGATATAGACAGTGTAAGAATCTTTATCTTGATTATGTTACAGAGAAAACTATTGAGTGAGAGTGTCGTTAACCCTATGGTAGCTCGTTTGTTTTCACCCAGATGAAATATCTTTATAACACGCATTATTCAATAAAGTGTTACTTATTCGTACTTAGCCATTTGGTCAACTTATTTGTTATTTTAGACACAGTCGAGCTGAAGTAGAGGGCGAGTCACGAAAATAAATCTGGGAAACTTCCTAACATTGACTTAGCTGGGCGTGTGGAGTCTCGTATAATACGCCTTTCCTCGTAAGAACAGAAACAGGCAGCACTGGATATTGGAGAGCAATTTCATTGCGCACCAGTTACTCAGCAAACATTTTACGTGAGCTCACTGATTAAGTCATCAAATTTATTTTTTACCACTATGTCCACAAAAACGTTCGTACCTTCTTTTTCACATTACATATGTTTGTATCCACTGCTTGGCAGCCTGCTTGTATACTGCCGAAAAACAAAAACTGCTCTTAGCCTAATTAAATAAGGTAGCCGACTTACTTTTCTCGGCGACCACACTAAAACTCGACGAGAGTCGATGCGAAGCCGCAGAGGCTTCCGTCTTGGCGACGTCTCGTGCTAGCGTCGTGCTCGTCGAGAGGAGACGCTGCAAGACGCGTTTGCAGCGATGCTGACGCTCTTTATCACCTCTTTCAAGTTTAGCAGAGTGAACGCTGAATAGAGAGTTGCCTTCTCTCCAGCGTCCGCTCTGCTAAAGTGGAAAGAGGCGGGAAGAGCTTCCCTGCGTTGTCTTCTATAGGTGCTATTGCTTCAGGTCAAGGTTAGTTTACGACGCAAATAAACACACAGCCTCCTCAAAAGCTTGGCTACCTAAGTGTCTGATACCTACATAAATTCGCATTTAAGTGCTTTGCACGCCTTTAATTGACGGAATTATAATTTCTATGTTTGTATGCTGACTCCGAACACATTAGGTGTCGGCTTACGCCGAAATGCCCTTATAAATAAGTAAGGAGCTGACAAGCTGGAGAGAGTGACATATATGATGGTATTAACATTTAGACTGAAATAGGAAACAGTAACGACTAGAGTAGTTAGTAATCAAAATGTGGCGTCCACTTGTTTCGCTTTGTTATTTCGGTGTCTTGGTTAATGTTAACATTATTGGTTTGTTATTGCGTAGAGGTTTTTGTTTTCGTGCTATTCTGTTTGGTTTATTAGAATGTATATCGTACACACCTATGGTAAGATGCATGCAAATGGAAAGCCTGGTAAAATGTGTTTTGGGATGTCATTCCAGGGGCCAAGGTGCGCAACCAACGAGATCTGCGGCTATAGACGCACCGGCGTTGTCTGCATCAAGTGTCCTTGCTACGGCACAGACGAAGCAGTCTGTGAGTAATGAGTTACCTTTTTGTTCGTGCCCTCTCTGTCATCTGCTATCCTGCTGATAAGTTTACTTAGGAAACAACTTGAGTTAATTCCTACACATATGTTGGTGCTAAAGGAAACACTGACACGATGGACTGAAAGAACAAAATGAATGACACAGAAATTCAATAACCCCGCCATGCAGTATCAAAGTATTGCATCAGTCCCTGCCTTGAGGTTAGAAATCATTTTAAACCTGAAGATATTTATTTTCATAAGATATTTGCTTATGTCCGGGGCCTGTTCACAGCACAATCGAGTTGACTTAGCGACAGAAGGAAATGGCAAACTGGGTGATTTCTTCCCCGGTTGCCAAACTTCTTTGACGCTTTTGTGTATAAACTGACTTCTTCTTCAGCCGTATGTCCGTGAAAAAACAAGAGGCACTCATTTTCATCAGTGTCAAAATTCAGTAGAGGCTGGAATTACAAATATCTACATTCTCTGACCTATCTTTGAGCTCATGGTATGGTAGCACGGAAGCATTTAAAAAATTAAGAGTTCCGACTCAAAGCTAAATTTGCTCGATATAAATAAAGCAGAGACGGACGTGGCCATCTCGGCCATTGTATGCTCTGCTACAGTCTTTGACATATAAATCAGCAAGTAGCCCTACGGCGTCACTTACAGTATTTGTCTCCTAAGGTCGCAGTACCCCTAAATTAGAACGATAAACATATAGTATAAATAGCAAAGCCTCTCACCGGGACCCCTTAGAGCCAAGTTCGATACTAGTTTTGATTGATTTATTGTGTTTGTGCTGGTAGCTACCAATTCAGAGCAACATACCAGCAGATAAGATAACAAGCCTACCCGAGCATTGCTAGGTTCCTCGGTAGGACCAGAATTCTTCGGGACTTCTGGCAATAAAACGATTACCAACTACGTCTTTCTCAGTGCCTTTTTACCGACCTATCCGTGAGCAGATACTTTCATGACTTTTTTTTTTTTTTTGTGTGTAAGTCCAACGCACACCAAGATTTCAGCGACATTTCATGCTGATAGCGGTGTAAGCAGTGATATGATCTGACACGCGAGCGTGGCTTAGTTTGTTGGAGGTAGCAGACGTACATGTAAAGATTTAATGAATGATTTAACACGTGCTTTAAACCTCTAGAAATATGACAGTGTGGTAAGTTATGGCGTATCGATTGCAAATTCAGGTGTGCCCAGGGACCCACAGAAGGTGTGTCACCCCAAAGCCATGGTCCAGGTTGAAAGCAGGGGGTCAACTGGCTATGTGTGCAAGCAGTGCGCATCCCACGCCTCGGTCCTGACGGCCCGATCTCGCCAGCCAACTGACTAGTTGTAACTAGTAAGGCACAAAGCGCTTAAGTGCCTGAGAGACGTCGAATGACTGCTAAAATCCAGATGCAGCATGGATCAATAAATATATGAATGAAAGTGCTAACCAATAAAATATGGCACGAACAAATTCTTTTTATGGTCCACGTTGTTGCGTGATTCACGTTAAATGCCGGGTTATCAACTGCCATGGCCACATTGCCACTGTCAGCTCACACAAGTCACAATTACTAGAAGGGAAATAAAACTACTTTTGAAAAAAGTGGCTTACCATATAAATCGATATCAGTCAGCTAATGTCGAAATAATTCCTGCCTTATATATATTACCGCTGTTACGATCGGCGTTCGAATCATGCCTGTGATCCGGCGGAAGAGAACTCAAGCTGTCGTGGATTGCTCTCGCAAAACTTTCCCATCGGTGAGCGACGAGCTTTTCAGGACAGCCGTCATCCTACGCTACCACAGGTGTTCGATCAACCTCCTCGAACTCTGATCTCTGTGAAGTCGTCCGACCGGCGTCGTAGACTCGTTGTGAAGTTTTCACCCGCCCGAACGCAGGAAACGTTTGGGGCAGGGTTATCTGAGCTACCCGGTAGAGGAGAACGGCATTCAGACAATCAGATCAGCCGAATGTCTGCGAGACAGTGTGTGAGATCGCCTTACGTCTGTGTGTAATATTGTGATGGGAAGACAGAAGGGTAGCAACAACTATATTTTCACATAGATTGGTTTCCTTCTGACGACATAGGGGTCCATACCTGGGGACCAAGGGAAAATCCGTAGTATAAAAACATCTGACTAAAGGTACCACCCCGCCTCTCGGTTGTCGCCTTTCAACCACTTTACTTGTATATATTATGTAAATAAATGAGGATTGTACGAGACCCCGCCTCCTGTCGCTCCTGCCCTGGGCCAGGTTCGGCTCCTGACAATCGCAGCCGAGTTCATCCAGCCTGGGAACCCCTTGGTCGCGACACCGCAAAGGTAATGTGGCTGCAGCCGCGTTTGCAGTTTGTGCACCTTCACTACGCTGAGTTTTTGAGAAGCCGGGAACCTTCAAAACAAACCAAATTCAGTACTTTTTATTTTAAATAAAACAGAGAGCTACACCCCCTCCCCCTCAATTTCCGCGTCAACTTCTACTGCAGCTAAATTTAAAAAAAAAAAGATACAAAAAACGAAACGAGCGTCTACAAAACTGCAGAATGAAGTCAACGAGGCAATATCCCCAGCCGCGTGATGCTTGGTATACACTTCATTTCGATACGCACGTTACAACTTTTATTCTTCTTTTTTTTCGAAGCATACGCGTATGCAGTTACAAATGTCGTAAGTAAAAAAAGAAACTGCCCTTTTTTTAGCAAATGACCTTAGTGGCCTTCTTGATCACCTCACATAATTAGTACAATGTGAGCCTGGTTACGTCACAAATCAGGAACACTGATGATGGTCACGACTCATGACGCATTCAGTGGTAATTCAGCGGAAATAAGTACGGCATGACTCATGTTTTGCAGTGCTTTGCACTGCAGCCGGCGGGTCAAAAAAATCAACAACTTCATCAGTATCAAGATAGAACACCGCGTAGTCGGCACGCTGACTCTCTTGTGCAATCAGTGGTATGCCGTCGCTTCTACGACGCATCACTAAGGTTGCGGTCGTTGAGCTTCCTCGGTGTTCCTTTGACGTAACGCTTTTCAAGCATGCCACGCAGCGTAATACAAGTCTAGGCAAGATGGGGTCACATTTATTTTGACAAATAAAAGGTGGTGCCTGTTGGTAAGGTTGCCTCGGCACAGAAAGAATAAAACAGAATCGGGACAAGAGATGAGGAACATATATTTCAACTCGGAACAACATGAAAGCCTTCTTTGCAATTCCACCCGGCAAATTTAAAAGAGAAAGAGGAAAGTGTATACATAAAGTTATAGATATTTTTTAAAAGATAATAGATGACTTGAAACAAAGGCTGCAATATCAGTTTGAGGGCAAGTGATTAGAAACTACGCTCGTTCCGAAGGCAAGTAGGCGATCTCGTTTCTGGAAAGAACAAGTGATGGCGCAGACATGTTATTGTCAACAGTGTTCATGGTGAATGATTCAATGATTTCCCTGCCAACTTTGTTAATATGCCCTAGCAAATTCTAGTGTTCTCAAAACATGGAACGCTGTTATTGCATGTGTGGCATGCCCGACAACGGGGTGATAGGACTCAGCTGAGCGTCGTGACACTTTCAAATGATGCTTTTTGTACCTGTGGTTGACACACCTTCCCGTCTGCCCGATATAGACCCCTTCCGAAAGTCACGTGCCGATTAGCAGAAAGCCGGAACCACTGCACAATGGCGGAATAACTGCCTCCAGAAACGTGCAAGTAATTTCATAAGACAGCAAACGTCGGAGCGTGGCCAACACTACGAGCCGACGAGCCAATCAAACAGCGTCGAAAGTGGAACGTTACTGTGCTCATCATCGCTTTCTATGGTGTCTTTTTTTCCGGTGTGCCGCGACGTTGAAGTTTCAGTCCACCATTCTGCAGGAATTCCACAGCTGCCAATAAAGGGCAGTATTTCGAAAGGGTTCAGTTTATGTTTCCACTTATTCCGTTCGCTTCACTTCATCATTTCCAGAGCAGGACAGGTTATTGTCACGTTATGTGCCACTGTGCCCTCCTCCCCAGCATAGGCCTTTGTGGAGGCTTGTCAACGTCTGCTTCAGTAGTTCGGCATCTCGGTAAGACGAGAGAAGGTCGGCAATGGCGGCCCTAAACTCGCGAGTGAAGCATCTATTCACTTTGACGCAACCCGAAGGGTAAAATAAACTTTTTTTTCTTAGCACAGGACGAACCTCTTAGCGTGCTTAACATTGCTTAACTGCAGCTTCTTGCGAATACTTACGTGTTGACGAAGCTCATGAAGGCGCTTTCTACAGGAAAAAAAAAACATTTTTATGGAACCAGGTGGCAAGAGCCATCAAACGGTGGGGTGCATTGTTCACGTACGGAATACGCGCAAATCGATCCAGCCTCTTGTTTTTTGTTGCAGAACGCGGACGAGTAAGGTTAAAAATGAACCTCTGCGATGTATTCCTCAAGAGCTCCGTTAGATACCCCGCATTTCCCAGCCTAAATTTTTTCTCCGATCAGTAAGGATATGACTTTGAAAGATACGTTCGTCGTTCCTTGTTCCGAATTTGTTTCGGTGTCGAGTTGATTCTGACAGCACGGAAATAATGTCATGGTTCGTTAGAAACGCCATCTTGCCACATGATATTCCCAGCGAACCTTTGAATAAAACCGCTAGTACTGCCGTGTCTCACCCATGTACAGAGCTACTAAAACTGAACCCGAAAAAGACACACGAGCATGGGCTTTTCACCAGGACATCATGATGTCCCGAAAATAGATTAATCACGTTTTCTGTGACTCAGGATGGAGCAAAGTGAACAGAATACAAAGAAACAAGAAGGGCAGTTATGTATGCTCTATTCTGTCGCTGCCTGTTTACACCTATACTTCATCTCACAACTTGTGTGCAGCTCTGTGAAAAACACCGCAGCAGACTGCTGCTGTCCAAAATGTCCCATTTTGGCTAAAAAAGACCTGCGCTACGTCTGAACGGGCACAAAACCACGTTGTACATACTCCCGTGTTCCCTCCCCCCCCCCCCTCTCTTGCCTCCGCACACACACAAACACAACATTGCAGATGTATTTTCAAGTGAAATACAAAGCTTACGGTAAGATGCAATTGATCTTTCTGTTAACAAGAAACGAGCGCAGACCACGCCTTTGAGTGGCAAAACCTCGAAATTCAACTCCTTGACGCCATATAGGAAATATAAACATCAAGCAGGAGTCATTGAACCTTTCAATAATGCGGCTGTGACGTTCATTGAAAAACAAAATTAAACTATCAAGACACTATGACATTAAGCACTGAAACTTTGCGTTTAGTTGCTCTTTGTCGGATATCCGACGTCTATGTGATTAATTTGACTAAGGTGGTATGTTTCTGATCTTGTTTAATTTTTATTCAATATGTAGACTATACCAGGGGGTTCATATCATATGAGCGAATGACATTTTAGCGAACAGCGACATTTGAGCGAATCGACGTTTCAGCGAAAAACGGGGGCGTGCGTTAACCCATCCGCCGCGCTGCGCTTTACGCCACTTCGCGGCGACAGTCTGCGGCGGCTCATTACAAAAATGTGAACCCATTTGGCCCACCCAAAAACGCCACTTCGCGGCGTCCGACTATTCGCTAAAGTGTCATTCGGTGGAACGTGGGCGTTCGCTAAAACGTCATTCGATCAAGTGAGTGCCTCCCCCATACCAGGTATGACCAGTGTGTCAATATTAAAAGACCACGATAAAGAGTACGTAAAGGAACGCTCCATATAAATGATGCTCAACTGCTAAGACAACTTTTATCATGGCCGATGTGTATTACGAAATGGATAGAAACCGAAAAGTGTGTATATGTGTATATGGCGTCGCCAACACGTGACCTCGGAAGCAGGCTCCCCAAGACGCGGTTTCTGCAAATGTTATCAGCATCAGCGAGCGTCAACAAGAGAAAAGGAAGACTCGCGATACCCGTTACGAACGAAAAAACACAAATAAAAACGGCTCAAACGCAAGAAACATTATCTGGAGACTTGCACGCAAAGCTAGAGCCACTCTGTCGTTCTTTTTGGAAGCCTTTCATTTGGCTCCGTAGAGTCACGCGACGACCGTTGAGGGAGCCTGGTTTGGCACGCACGAACAGTTATTTTCTAAACATGGACGCGTCATCGGTTCTTCTGGCCATAGCCTGTCTTTGCGTCGCAATTTCCAGTAAGTCTGCTTTCATTCTATTGACGCCCGCTTTTCTGTTCTACATTGTGAAGACCAGCGTAGTCTCCCCAGTGCTGCAGCCGCCCACTGTGAAACCAGCCACCATAGCAACAAGAAGCCACCCTCTCCCTACTCCGTTCACCTTTAAGCTGAGACTGCAGTCAATGCCACAAGCACGAGAGCCCGAGGCCACTGCTTTGCAGCGTTTTCCGTAGAACGAGCGCTCGCGCTAAAAATGCGTTTCAAAGCCAGCAGCACGGACTAGCTAGCGCTTGTAGCTTTTGCTGCAGTCTCAGCTTAAGGGTGGACAAAGTATAGTAGTGCAGTAGCGCACTGCGATAGTAGGTGACTTCTTCTTGCGTCTCAATAGCAACAAGATGACAACGGCAGTTCTCACCTTATGAGCGACTATTGACTTCTTTTTTTAGCATAAGTGCAGGGCTGCCAACTTGTAAAGTCAAAATGTCCCTAGCAAACGACTGAAATTTTCCTATTTCTGCCGAAATTTTCCTTACTTGCCCGAAAAATTACATAACACTAAGTATTCGTTGTTGTTGTTGTTGTTGTTTTTATCACTTCCATTGTTACGATGAGAGATATATTATGTAGCCTTTACGTCTCGAGTATGTTTCGCAAAAATGAGTTTATCGGGCCAAATACGTGTCCAAAGCAAATCTGGCGAGATGGAGTGTTACTGCGAGAGATTCAAACTGACGAATGAAACCTTAACTTCGTCTTAGATGTTATGCACTCCATCAGAACATGGTACTGTTTAATAACTTCAGTAACGCTCTTTATAATAGTTAGTCCAAAACAAAAGGTGCAACACAAGCCAGAGTTCTCAAACGCGAACACACGGAACAGGACAAACAGTAATTAACATTTCGTGCATGGCACTTCACGAAATATTACAAGTCATGGTAAGTCTGTATCTCCAGACAGCGCAGTATTTCTTCGTGTTCGCAAGCTTTCATTTTCGAAATCGCACAGCGGGCCTCTCAGAAGCTTCCACTTGGCTGCTCTCTTTCTCCATAGTTTCTACAGGGGAAATGATGAAAATAGATGAAAATTGTTTTTGCCGGAAAAAAAAACGTTGTTCGAGTGATCCTCAGTGCTTCCAGATGGTCGCACAACAAATTGCCAAACGGCTGGACGAAATAACCTTAATGTAGCCAAGGACGCTAATATGCAATGTTATCTCAAAATAAAATCATAATTGATTTATAAAATTACAGATATATATATATATATATATATATATATATATATATATGGTTCCCAAAATGTCCAATGACCTAGCAAGATTAACCTTATAACCACAAATACCTGAATTTTACCTTAATCTAGTTCGCTCGGTAATCTTGTTACCTTAATCCCTCGGGTCGGCAGCCCTGCTTGCACGGGACATCGTCGCATCCCAGTGGTGGTCGTGGTGGTCGTTCTGACTCGTTTTAGCCGAGAAAAATTAATTCTATGGTGCGAAATTTTTTCTGCAGAAGGTATACCCAGTCAGCAACAAGGCCATGACAATGGCTGTCGATGTGACGTCAATCCAAGCCATGTATAACTGTTATACCTAGAACGCGTCTGCGCCTGGTGTGTCGAGCATCTTATCTCACCCGTAGATCAAAAGTTGTTCCGAATGTCCAGAGGTGGCAACAATCGACGCTAAAAAAGCGGGTGTGTCACGCTGTCGGATGTCGCGATCCTGGCGGTTGGTCGTAGAAATGCTGGCGGAAAGCACGAGGGAACGCGAGTGTCGCTTTTGTCGTGGCATCCCAACTCCTGGCCTCTGAGGCTTCCGTGGAGATTCAAGCTGCAGAGCAACCTGCGGGAAAACAGGCCATATCCACCACCGTTGCAGTGACGGAGGGAGATACTCGATTCGCAGAGCGATCCTGGTAGCGACACCGACAGGGTCGCGACCGACACCAACGTGACACTTCTTGACGTCATCAGGCTGAAATCGAGGGACCGCCTTTTATGACACGGTGAACAAACCGTGTCGTAAAGATGTACTAGGAACCATGGTAGAACAAAGCGGTGAACACACCAGTCGAAGATGCTTTCAAAGAAGCATAATATAACTATACGAGAGACCGTTTTCAAAAGTCCGCGCCAACGCCTTTCCGCCATTGCTTGCTCAGATACTCTGAGCATGTATTCGACACGAGGCCTGCGTCATCATTCGGTGTGAACTCGGCTCCGCTCGTATCTAAAAACGAGTGTGACGTCAGTGTTCGACGATGACTCGGATCCATTCAGGCGCTTCGGGAGAAAATCATGGTTACCGCCAATGTTGCTTGATGATCCTCTGAAAAGGGTTCAAAGGGAAGCAAAGGTTACAGGTGGGAGACATATGGACTTTGGAACGTGCATCTGTGGCACATACGCTTGCGCTAAAAGGGTGTGTTTCAAGGCGAGAAATATGCGCTGGCACGCGCTTCTTTCATGTCATGCCCAAGTTTGCTTTTGACTAGTGATGCTCACATCCTGAGGGTCTGAATGTAAAGCCCCTCGGTGTGGTTGGACAGAGCCACTAATTAATCTAATTGTAACCACACTTCAGCTATTGTGGCCAGTTATCTGCATGAAGCTTCCTGGTGCTGTATCTAAACCTCGACCAGTGGCATTTTCAAATCGTAACTTCGCCGATTGCACCTGCTCTGAACTAAACACCAAGATGGCGACGCCAACAATAAAATCGGGGAATGCCGTGCCGACATTCTAAGTCTAGCACTTGTATAAGCGCGAATTTTATCGAAGGTCTTAACACGAAGGTGATTGTCCTCTTCTGGTTTGTGGGCTTTATATTTATAACAATGTCAGAGTTACTACCTCATCAAGCTTGCATAAAAATTTGTTTCGTTCTTTTTTTCTGCAGGTGGTGTCTTCGGGCAGACTCCCACGTCCTGTGAATCAGTCAGTGCTTCAGAAACTTTTTCACTATTTTATCGGTAGACCTAATTTGATCGGCCACAATCTGCATCTGTAGAAGCTGCTTTTTTGGCACTAAATATGCTCTATGTTAGAGATTCCAGCATAACGGAAGACACCTCGCGGGAAAACGTTGAATTGGCCGGAACAGGTCCTTTCGCGATTTTCTCTCATCTCTTGGGGCTTCCGTGATTCCATGTTATCGGTGACTGACCCCATAGCCGGCCGCCGAAGTAAAGTGAGGGAAGTTGCGTCAGTTAAATCATAATTGTGTTGTATGCTTAGCGTTAATGGGCGTCTGGTGTCCCAGCTGTAGGAAAGAAATTTAGCCAGTGCAGTACAACCGCTAGCGTCGGGTATTTAACAGGTACCACGTCGTAGTAAAACACGAGCGCATGCCGGGACGATGCTTATCCAGATCGAAACGGGCAAGGGTGAGGACGTTGGGGAAGATTGAACCCAAGATCCGTGGGTTCTGCAGAGCGAGCTTTCGGTTCACGCGCTGCGTGCTGCGGTACCCCGATGTGCTCAAAGAAACAACAAAAACACCATAAGACATTTCACACTGTGAAGGTGGATGACCAGCGAAGCTGTTCAGCACACGACACAAACCCGCGCCGAGGAGTCGGAGGAGACTAGACACGCGCGACGGGACCGCCACCGCGGGAGAGCGAAAAGAAAGGAAACTAGGCACGCACGCGCTTGAAACGACGACAAAGAGAGCGCGGTGAGGGCGTGGACATGGCCGACGCGGGTCGCACAGCGGAAAATCTTTGGGAAACCTTTATTATCTACCCGAGAGTCTACTGATCTTGAAAACGGTGCCTATTGATGACTAATCTACTGAAAATGCATATCCAAGTGATGAGACGCATAAGCTTCTGCATAGAATGAAGTGATTTTGCGTCAAATTCGGAACCTGAGTTTTTTGTTGACGTACACGAAAAATCTACGGAACCCTTGCCATAAACAGCTTCGGTGAAAAAAAAATGGACGCGATGACAGAGCCGCATGTAAAACGAACCTTGGGTAAAACCATGATCCACCACGACCCATGTAATAAGCCGCGCTTTGCGTTGCTTCTCACGTCGTGTGAGGCGAAGAACTGTCCCGGTCATTGTCGTTGCTGTTGTATCAACGTGTTGCCTATATAGGTTGCTCGGAACGCAACGTATACGCAACCGCATGAGCCAGACATGGAGCATTTATTATCGTTCATCAGCTCGGTAGAAGAACAGTAGGTAGTTCTTTCGTCACTTCTCCAAAGAAGGCCAAGACAACATCGCCGCAGGTTTGAAACTTAGTGAATACAAATCGGGGCAAACATTCATCAAGCCAATGCTTGCCTGGCGAAACCCGAGCGTTGTGCACTGAGATGGCACATGTCACTGCACAACTTGTTTTCGACCGCGGTGCTTTCCAGAGAGTGGCGAACCTTATAGGCCGCTGGAGTCGCGAAGATGGCGATTCAGGAAGATCTTCCATAATGGCGGTCACCGACCCACCATCACCCTTGCCAAGTTCTAGGTTCCGCTTCATCGCCATAGGGTGCCAGTGTGCGAGAAAATAAATCCGTGTCTTTCGGAACTGGAAAATAAACTACGCATTGCCGAACGTCTCCGCCAAAATCTAGCCGCTATAGCTGTTGCGTCTAGATGCAAATGTCTCTGAACATATCGTTATCCGAACCAAAGACCTCTGCTCTTTCTGACATATATTAATGACATCTGCTGAAATATTTCTTCAAGCTCTAAGCTTTTTTTGCAGACGATTGCCTAACATACAAAAGAAAAATGAGGATGACGAAGATTATTTTAAATTTCATCTAGACTTGGGCCGCGTGTCAATTTGGTGCAGCGACTAGCGAATAGAGCTGATTGTAAATAAAAAAAAAAGAGTTAGATTTTGAGAAAAAAAAAAAGAAGTATGGTCTGACACTGCCAATCAACGAACTGATAAAACAGATGCAATCCGTTATCTCAGTGTTATTTTTTCAAGCGACTTACTAAGAAATGGTCCTATTAATTTTATAACGAACAAGGCGAACAGCATGTTGGGATTTTTATGTCGTAATTTCCATCATTGCCCAAAAGAACTGAAAGGAACTTTATATTATTCTTTTTTTTTTCAGTCCTGGAATATGCATGCATAGTTTGGGACCCCCAAACTAAGAGCCTATGAAATAAATTAGAACGAGTACAAAGTCGCTGCGCCAGATTTGTCTTGAATAATTACACGTTTAAAGGGAGCGTCACGGCTATGAAAGAACAGTTACTCTGGCAACTGCTCTCATGCAGACGAAAGCATTTAAGATTAAAACATTTTTATTGTATATACAATAATAAAACTTGCATCAATAAAAAAAAATTACATCCGATGTTTTTTCTACGTGCCAGAAAAAGTTGACCATCAATACAAAACTGACACTATAAACTCTTGTAGATTATTTTTTATTCGAACAGCATTATAATGGGGAATATGCTGAATGAAAGTGTGTTTCCTTCTGTATTTTTACCTGAAATGTTTTTTGATAACCTCTCTCTGCAATAATGCCTCCAAGGTAATCTCAATAAATAAATAAAAAGGTATGTGCTACTCCCGTATATTTTCAACAAGAAAATGGCGGCTAACGAGTCCCTCTAATACATGGAGACGAATGGCATCTGCTATCCGGAACGAGCCCGCTTTTTTTATTTAATTTTTTCTTTTAAATTGTGTGTAGCTTGTAAATCAGATAAAGGTAAGTTGTGAAAATTTGCTAATGGGTCTGAGTCGGAAGCACTACATTTTGGACTGAGACTGAGCGAAATGCGGCGGAGCACCCGCTCGTGGCACATGTCGCGCTCAACCGAGCAAACATGAAGAGAAACTTTATGTGAAATATATCTGAATCCAATATTTTGAAGTCTTTGCCGGACGTCAAAATGCAACCTTTGCACATAGAACAAGAACATATATGACAGCGCCGAAAGTATTTTCAACACGATGAAATAAAAAGCGCACAAAAAAGCACGACAAAAAAAGACACGTACGGCAGACAAGCGCTTTTTATTTCAGCCTGTTTTGTTGTTTTATAGCGCTTTTGATTTCAATAAGAATCACTACCAACTAGCCCAGCTTTCAACCCTGCTGTAATTTCAACACAGTGGCTGTTTAAGATGTTTAGTTTTGACTGCTCACAAGTCTATATATCTATTCATTTTTAATGTTTAAACATAATCCTTAAGGATGGAAGTATTATTGCATGAGCAAACACAAAAAGTACATTGATTATTAACATCTATTCCTTGTATATTACGCGCAAAAACGGTAAATTATTCCTTCCATCAAATTTCGTTTTTATAACCATTGATCATAACTGTATAGCCGTGTACCTTTTCTGCATACTAGGTTGTTTTTTTTTTTTTTGTCTATTCGTTGTCTGTACATCCTCCTACCTGGGACCAGAACGTTGCGTATAGTCTCCTCTAAATAGAAATAAAAGTAAAACTGATGACAAATTTGGGTGTTGTATATATGACGAGCCAAAAACGCTGCATAGCGAAGTGTGCGTTTCTCTGACCTTTGATTCATTCTTTCAGGACGCGGATTGTATTCGAGGCCAAAGATGTGTGCTGCACGGCAACTTCTCTCAAAGTGCTAACTGCGAGACGTACCACACGTGTGAGTCATTAAGTTCACCCCTTACAATCGTACACACCTCACAAAACCCTTTTTTTCATTTCCTCACTTTTTATTTACGGTAATCTTTTATTTACAGGTATTCCTGTCGCTAACGACGGTTGCACGGTAAGTCTTTCTTTTGTACCTGTCACGTTTTCTTATTGGCTTGCGCCCCATTAATATGTTTGTATGCCGGCGTAGCACCACCGAGTATACCAACTTCCTTTGCCAGCTACCTCAATATTCACTTACGAAACGAGATTAAACTGAGGGAAAAAGGGAAAATGCTCCCTGGGACATCGGGGGGGGGGGGGGGGGGGGGGGGGGGGGCAAGCTCTAACTGGAACTATTCGTGGTTAGACGCGGAGCTAGCTGCGTCTAACCACTCTTCAAACGCGTTCCAGTGCCAGACACCGGCGACTTCCATTCGGGGTTCGCGTTCCAACGACCTCAAACAGTGCAGTGGAGTCAAAGGCAACTAACTAGTTTTGCGCCTCCACTATAGTCTATTTCACCTTATGAAGTACCGCAGGAAAGGCCACAAGCGCGAGCTCCTAGCTCTGGGGCAAATCTCGGCTGCACAAGCTCTCGTGCATAAAGGGCAGCTGCCAACGCTATGAGCTCGTGCTTCTAGCCTTCGCTGCGGTACAACATAAGGTGAAACAGAGTATAGTCATTCCAGTCAGAGTTCGGCGCTCCGACTTCCGAGGACGTGCTCATCACCCCCACCAGTCCCTCAGTGTCACTCCTTAAATAGACACTGACAAATAGTCGTCATAATCATCATCATAAACGTCACAGTCAATAAACGCAAGGCGTAGAGAGTCTCGAGAATCCAATGTGGAGCGCAAGTTCGTCTGCTTCTTTAGTAAGGGTTGTGGTGGCGACAGAAAGCCGAGCCCTGACTGGCTCTCATCGAAGGATAGTGGGTAGACCTCAAGGCAGCTTGCTCTGAGGTTTACCCACTGTCCTTCAATCAGAGTCAATCGGAGCTCGGTATTCTGACGTCCCCACAAACGCTGCAAAAGAAGCAGACGAACTTGCGCTCCACATTGTCGCTCCGTCGTCAGTAAGATTGCGGAGACTACTGCGTGATGCAGGGTAAAGTCCCCAGGCTGGCACAGCTAAAGATCTCCTCTTTTATGTGAGCTACAAGACGACACTTGAGGCAGCTCAACATTCCGCTGTCTAAATGTATCTGCAGCGCAGTTACGTTCACAACCCAGGAAGCCTGAACATAATACGTGCAGCCCCGCGTTACTTTCTTTTTTTTTTTTTTTTTTTTTTTAAGCTGTCGGACATTGATATTGTCGCTCGAATATACGCCAACTTAAATTCCTGCCTTCACGTCGTGGCGGTGGCGCTGCTGTCGGTGCTGCGCTTGCGCCGTCGCTTCACCTCGCTCGAATCTCGTTTCTGCGCACGTGAGATGCTCACACCTGAGGCGGGCAAAGGTGTGCCTGTTTTGTAAAACGGTGTGTTGATGTATACACGGTTGGCGTCTTTCAGCGCTGCCAGTGCTGCAGCTAAAGAAACGCGCAGCGCGAGACTAAAATACCGATCTTACCAGTCAGTTTGACTACGCCACCGCTAACACAATGCATCGAGGGAGCTGTAGTTTTTCTGCATGTGCGATAACCCCGCTGGAGCTCTGCGCGTGTAGAGTACGAGACGGCACGAGCCCTCGCATGCACGGCCACCTACCTCTTGTGAACTAAAGTTATGGCGGCGACACGCATGCGCCGAACACTGATTGAGAACGGTCTGTTATGATAACGCCTTTTGCTTTTGCGACGATTCCTTCTTTGTCGTTCTTACCGGCCAATGATGCAATCCCATCGACTAGCGCAACACATGCAAGTCCTTAAGCTGTTAGTAGACTTCTATGCTTCACTCGAAAAAAGGGAATCGATTACAATTACTTGCTCTTGTTTAAACAAAAATTATTCAATTAAATTACTTGATTCCTCAAGGAGAAAAGTATTTGGCCGTTACTCGAAAAAATAGCTTTTACTTTTTCAATTACTTAATGTTTTCAAAACGACAAATGTTTCCGCAAGTTCCAAAACGGGTCTCTTGTACCGTCCATTCGGATTACATTCACGAAACTATAAACTACTTACCGTCTTAATCTACCAATTTCGGTAAACCATCCTCCTGCCCGACACTTGGTTCGAGTCTCGAGGATTCCTTGGTACAGAAAGCAGTTCAAGCAAAGGGCGCAGTTAGGAGGGGAGGGGAAAAGAGTAACGACTGTATAGTAGTTCCAAAATTGATCGAATGACTGATTACTTCCTAATCAATGTAATAAAAGTGATTTCAAAAGTTACTCGAAAAAGTAACCAATTACGAGTACCTTTATTATTTCTAACCAGTACGGTAGAAGTCTGTCGCCGTCAGCTGCTACAGAGTAGGGCGTACATAACCTACTCGAGCAAAAGAAGGCCAAAGCGAGTGAGAATCAAGGGTCCCAAAATATTGAAAGAAAGCATAAATGCTCGCATACGAGGTCTAAACAGGGTAACAAAACACGAGACTCAGGAAACCCGAACCCGAGACTCCTGAGTCTCGGGTTTTATTACCATGAATCATCACCAGCTCGCTTGTTTTTTAAGTATTATTGCAGTCTAGACAGGGTTTCCTTTTTAGGCTAGGCAGATTTGTTTCATGAAAGTCGTGGAAACTACACTACTGTGGTTTTGTGAAGGTGAGTCGTGCGGCCAGGGGGACATGGTATGGGGGCCCAATTGTTCCGGTAAGTCGAGTAATCACCTAAACAGTGTTTATTAACTTATTTTAATTCGTGAAAATAGACACATGGTTCCAGTTAGAAACCTGCTGAGCGTCATGTGAAGACCCCTATACCAGTTTTTTTAGAAAGCCGTGGGAAGCACCGGCCGCGCGCTAAAATGACCAGTCGTGCAACAGGCACAAGGCTGGGGTGAGAAAAGTAAGAGACGGAGAAACAGCGCGGGCGCCTTATTTCATCTCTAGCCTCGGTCCCTCTGCACGAATGGCCACTTTAACGCTGCACCGTGCATCCCACATGCTCCAAGTTGAACCAATATTGACTGATTTAGTGGCCTTTGATGGCGTTCAGAAAGTTTCTAATTAAAGTGATATGTTTATTCTCAAAAATTAAAGCTTTAACATATTTTTGGCTAATTAGCCGACTGATAATTACGATTAGCCCCTATGCTACGTTCCCCTGGCTGTATAACTTATCTGCAAGAACCGCCTGAGTGTATAACTTTCAGGGCCTTTCTTTTTTGCTTAAACATCTTGTATATTTATTTCCTCATTTATGCATTTATTTAACCTTAAGCTGTAAAGTACGACAGAGGGGATTAGTATATAGAAGCAAGAAATTACAAAGGCAAACTGGACATACTCTTTTCATTTCCCTGAAAACAGAAACGTATCACAAATTGCCCCGCCATTGTGTTGGTACGTGAAAAGTTGTTGGTCTAGCGCCAGCAACCTCCGGGCATTTTCTCTTGACCTGTGCCTCCATGCCTTTCCACTCCTTTGACTACACCAACTCCTATCCACCCCATTTACTCATTGACTCATTCACCCATTAACTCTCACCGTCGGGTCGGCCCGTGTCCAGACAGTTAGGGGAATGACGGGTAGCCGGTAAACTGAATTTATCTGTAGGTCACGTGGCGTCAATATTCCCCCCGCAAAATCTAGCGGGGAAACTGAATTCGCTTAAAGGTCCCGTCATATGTCACGTGACGTCGATCCTTTTTTTTTTCTAAATTTAGCGGGGAAACTTAATTTGTGTTGCGTTCACGTGATGTCAGTTTTCCCGCTACATCTAGCGGGGAAACTGAATTTGTGCGCCGGTTACGTGACACGAAGTCATGTTACGTCATTTTCCCCGCTCAATTTAGCCGAGAAATTTGCAATTACGCCTTTTTGAGCCTTAACTTTGCCTGAAAACTCAGACACGTTGGACGTTAATCGGACTAAGGTGTATTTTTAAAAAAGCAGACACGTGCTAGTGTCGTTGCATTTTTAAAAGATGGAAAAGGGGGGAGGGGAGTTAAATATAGCAATTTACGAAGGTGCTAGGACTAATAAGAGAAGAGGTGCATTCTTGTGGTACGTGTAGGATAACACCAACCTTGTTTCGGTGAGATCTAAGGCTTCTTAGAGATGGGAAAAGTAATGGGGGGAAGGGCGTTATATACTCGATATTGTATTGCTTCAGAGTAAATGATTGCGTAAATATTGTGAAAGAGGCACGCAAGAGCGTTATACTGCCTATACGTAAGGCAAGCTGTGGCGAAAATGCCATAGAGGTTGCAGTATATATAGCGGCACGACTGCTGTCGGAAAGTAGTCAACCTGCCTAAAGAAGCGGTCCCACTGCCTGATACATCGTATGAAAGACAGTCTGGGCACACCGGGGAGTTTTAGGGAACCGTTTTTGCACATCCGATACGGTACGGTGGGCCATCCGGTACGCACTGCGCATGCGCTATCACAGAAGACTCGCGCATGCGCAGTTCGTACCGGAGGGCCTATCGTACCGCATCCGATGAGCAAAAACGGTTCCTCTAAAACTCCCTAGTGTCTAATGCGTGTCTCTCTCTGTCCCACTGGTCATACACGAAACTGGCTGCGGACGTGTTCTGAGCATAGGTGTGTAGCAGGTCAAACACACGCTTCGAAGGTGGCTCGAGGCCTGTCCGCGGGTAATTGTCAACATGTCTGCGGCCAACGCCGTTTCTTTTGTCCAATGTGCGAGCGGTGTAACTGCGGCTTAAAGGATCACTCTGATGACATTTGAGCTTCTCATTTATTTATGTAATTACTTCATTAGTGTAGTTTGGGCTGCTCGGGGGAACAGCTATAGTAGCCACGAAATATTAACCAATCATGGCCACAACTCAACGTCCGGTGGCGACACGGTGTGTTAAAAACGCGCGACCAGTGACGTCACTGGTAACCATTCTGCGAATGGCGGTGTCAGCGAGAGCCGTCCTAATTATTTTTTATGCAGGCTAAATAGCGTGTGTCACTTCTTAAACCATCGTTATTCTTTCAATAAAGCGTTTTTACTGCGCGAGAAAGAAAGAAAATATAAAAGAAATCTGTTTAAAATGTGCAAAAACAACAACAAAAAAATAAGACGCCCGTTTTTTTTTTTTACTTTTTTCTTTTACCAATAAGGCGAAGGAGAAAAAATCTTTGAGGGCGCTTAAGCTTCGCCTTTAAGGGGGAACGCGATGGCGTTATCGGGTCCGTTCACATCGCCTTTTCCTTTGACGTGCAACCGTACCTTGCGGGGCCTATAGTCAGTGGCGTATCAGGCTTGCAATCGGCAGGTTATGAATTCGAATGCAGTCTAAAATTCTTCAGGTTTTTCTTTAGGGCATATTACGTAATTTATAAAGTGAAATCATTTGAGACATGCGGCGTCCTTTTATTCCCATTACATGCCATGTTTTCTATTCACTTTCGTTTTACGTGTGTGTTGTGGGTCGTTTGAAAATCCCGCGCGAGGTCATGTGGCTGTGACGTCATGACCCTATCAACCAATCAGGATTTTCCCTCACGACGCCACCGACGCTGGCTTTCCTGCGACATGAGCTCCTTAACGCTATCATGTTAATAAAATGTACATGGCATCTGAACTAATTCCCGTATAAAAAACAAAAACAAAATTTTGGAGGCGTGAGTGATGCATTGCGCACGCGCGATGGCTCATTCAAAAAAAAAAAAAGAAAAAAGAACAGTGGCCCACCCAAATAAAAGAGAAGTGGACGAGTGGAACAGCGTGCTGTGATTGAGGGTTTCTCTCCTGATGTGGGCAACGCAGCGCGTCACAGGGCGCTGCGAAGGTTGCCGTCTGCCGCACAGAGGGACCCAACGCGAACGCAGGCAACGTGGTTCTCGCAAGCGGTACGGCTGTATCAGCAGATGACGGAGCCGCGACCCTCACTCTTCCGATATCACCTCACGTGCGCGGCATGAATGCGCACGTTACTGTCTAGAAAGCTCCATTGGCTAGCCGCTTCGCTCCAACCCTCCAAACATTGACTTTTTTTTTACGTCAAGGAGGAAAAATGTCTGTTTTTTTTTGTAATTTTAATTCGCTTATAACTGCCAAATTGATTTTAATTTTGGGAAAACAACATTTTTCCGCCATGTTCCTACGTTTGATGAGGTCCGGTAGAGCGGAAATTTCAAACGAGTCAAAAAAATTATCAGAGGGTCCCTCTAAAGCTTCTAAGCGACGGGAAAGTTGATGGGAGGTATTTACTTAGACTTGATGCAAAGTGTATGGTAGTATATTTGGCGACACAGGCATAAACAAGAATACTGCCTAGTCAAGGCAGTATTGGAAATTTTATAGAGGTTGCGCTAGCACGACGGAAGTCGTCGGAAAGTATTAATCGTGCTACGAATTTGGTTCGAACATTATCCAATGTCGTAAATTATTCGAGGGCAGGGTCCCCGATGTGAGCTGCGTACTCATGCCTTGATAGTAGCAGCGCAGCCACATCGCTTCATAAACAGCTCCTACTAACTCTGGTTCGCGTCGAAGTGTCGTTTCTTGTCTGACTGCCAAACGTTTCCTCCTTCTTTTGTTTACAGTGCAATCCTGGGTATGCGTGCTACATGAAATTTTGCATTCAAGCTCCTTTCGAATGTGAGTATCCACCAATGTTTCACCCGGTAATTTCCGACAAAGTTGTTTTTATTACTTTAAACAGGGACATTACGAACTAGTAGATCCTTCACTAATATACTATGAGCAATAAAATCAAAAGCTGCGCCCTTCTTAGCTGAACCTCACAAGAACAGTACTCGATAACAGCCTTCCGAAAGGAAAAATTAAAAGGCCGCAGCCGATGCTTGAGAGCCCATGAAAGCAATGATATACCCTCTCGTTCTTTTGACATTTCAGGGTTTTCCTTTAGAGTAGACTAAAGCCACTGAAGCTAGGCCTAGAGTATCGGCCTTCCGTCCCCCGATCTGCTAGTGGGCACCGCCATCTTGGTGCTAAGTGCCGAGCACACGCAACTGCCGATCGTCATGATGCAAAAGTGCGACTTCATCAGCATATGTGATTCGATGTTAGGAAGTCAAGTAATATTGCTTTGCTCTGTCGCGAGCGGTTTTACCCATTCCGGAGGACGGAAGTGCGTTTCCTGTCATTTCAAATAAAGCTTCGGATAACTGGCAACCATGATTTTAAGCACCAAGATGGCAAAAGTGTCGTTACTCTGAAGCGTAGCTTATTTAGTGGCTTTATTAGTGGCTTTAGAGCAGACGATATATGTTGCAATCATAATCAGTAGGTTTTTTACATTGATTTTAAGTTTGTCAGGATCTTTTTATGAAAAAAAAACTTGTGTTAGGTTGTTTTGTTGTTGTTGCTGTTGCTGTTGCTGTTGCTGTTGCTGTTGTTGTTGTTGTTGTTGTTGTTGTTGTTGTTGTTGTTGTTGTTGTTGTTGTTGTTGTTGTTGTTGTTGTCGTTGTTGTCGTTGTTGTTGTCTTGCGCCCTGGGGGTAGTACGGGCTACTATATATGGAAGAGGCGAAATTGGTTGACCAGCTAATTAACTCAAACATTTTATTTAACGATTTTAATTTTTATTTTTGGGAGCATAAAGTAGAATCGATGCTCCATCTCATTATGAAGTAAGGTGTAATTTTTATTAAAGAGTTCGTAGTGGGCGCTATGAGGTGAGAAATATATCCAGCTTGTACACAGTTTCAAGCTGAAACTTAGTGTACGACGAGCGCTTGTGGCGTCGATCCCTCCACACTGCGCGTGCGTCGCATACTGCTGACGTCACCTGCGGCGTTGACACGTGAGTCGCGTCTCGAGAGCGCCACCTTCCGCGAGGTGACGTCGATGATACGATGAGTTCATGCTTATACTCGAATGTACCCGCCATCCTTTTCTATTTCAGGCTTGGTGCTTGAGGACCTGAATTCACGCTGTGGTGGCTCCGAAGTAAGCATCATTGCGCAAGAGCTTAACGTTGAAGATGTCACGGGGGCTAAACATTATATTTAAGTGATGTCAACTTCGACTCCTTATTTTTACGGCAGAGAATATCACTTCAATCCTAATTTTAAAAAGATGCGACATGTAGTGAACACTTGTTTACAACACAGACAAATGAATCGATATAAAATACCGTGAGCAAATATGGCAATTTGTTGCAAGAGAGTTTTATTAGATCGTCTCGATAACTCCGACAACTGTACCCGATAATGATATGATGTATGTGAAACGAAGCCGGCAGACTATCGGGTCAAGTTGTCGGAGCTACGAACAATCCCCTAACACTCTCTATTGTGTAACCTTTTTTTACTCGAAACATTGGTATGTCAATGTTCACATCAGCCGTTTGTAAATTGCATTTTTCGGTAGAACGGTTCAAGGTTTCAGGAGTTAAGTGCGCACCAAAGTACGGAAGAGACACTGCGTGTAGACTGCCAACAGCATTCCTACTCCGATTCTCTTAACAAATAATGAAGCCCATAGAGGTGGTCTAATTGCGCACTTTCAGCATTAAGTCATTCTTAGGGTACTAAAATGACAAGTAAGCAAAGAAAGTATTGGGTGGTATGATATATTAGCAATTCCAAAAATAAATTTAATATGAAAGTTCGGGTGAAGGACCCAGAAAGCATGGATGCTTCAAGTAAACTGCTATACGTTCTGTTGAAGTATTGCACAACCGGTAATTTTTTTTAAGGTAAGGTGTCAATGCAAAAACAAAGACATAAATATAACTTGTTGAACCCTACGACAAACATTTTTTTTTTCATAAGTCGTTGAAACGGATGTTAAAAAAAGCGAATAAAAACTAGAAAACATGTTTTTCTTCAAAACAGTAGGTTTCTTGATTGGTATATAACCCGAGACGGAGGTTTACAAGTAGGGACAAACAAACGTCTCAAATGAGACGTCTCTTTGTCCCTCTTTGTGAACCTCCGTCTCGGGTTGTAGAATGTCTTATAACAACCAGCTCGCCTGCTTAGTTAAGATGGCATCTTTTGGTTATATTACAAATATAACTATGCTCAAAAGAACTGATAAATGCTCGCCTTTGGCTGAGGGGGAGGAAAAATAATCATGATATCAATTGAAACGTATAAAACGTTATGTTATACCCACTCAACGAATATATCATATTGTCCCGTTATTTTCCTTTCGCGAATACTACAAATACTACTCTCATGGGCAATATTGTAAAGAAAGGGGGGGGGGGGGGGGGCTTGCCATATTGCCCATGAAACAATGTAGGATCAATATATAAATATAATTTAGTTGTGGCTTTCGATAATTCAATAGAAGTTAGAATATATTTCGAAATATTCCTATGCTCCGTTTCACTTCAGTGTGAACGTGGCGGAAGCTACAAAAGGGAGCTTCGTGCTTTCAGCTTCCCTGCCAAGCACGCACGCTCGGGCACCGTTCAGGGCCACATGCTCGGGCTTGTAGCGTCGGCCTCGCGTCCGCTTAAAGTGAAACGGAGTATAGAACTCGCGTAGGTAAGCAATTGTATTCACGTTTCCACCACAAAAATGATGTAAGTGTTGTTTCAGGGTCCCAAGTGCTCGTCAAACGAAGTGTGCGGCTACAGGAGAACGTTCCTGAGTTGCATCAAGTGTCCCTGCTACGGCACGCACGAAGCTGTCTGTGAGCTGAACATTCATCTTACCAACAGTTGTGTTCTAGCTACTGTATGCTTAAAAATGTCTTACTAGATACTGTCTCGCGATGCACTAACGAACGCCGATCACTAGGGCTAGGAGATTTACTCACTTATTCGGTAATTCGGAATTTCTCCAAAAGTCATCCACATCATGGTATTTATTACAAAAAGAAGCGCAAGTTCACTTCCCCTGCTCTCTGTCAGTTTCTCGGCACATTGATCGTTGTTCGGAGTATGAATGATTGTGCACAAACGTATCAGTTTCATGTATAGCGTTTAAATTTGTATGAATGATCACTACAAGACCGACACTTAATTTGTATCTGACTATACACAATAACGAGGGAAAAAAACAATAAACAAAGGCAAGTCTTGAAGTTTACTTTTTTATTAGTCAATTTAATATTTCTTCTAAATACCACAGCGTAAGATATTTGACACTTCACTGCAGGTCCGGTATGCTCATTGTCCTTTTCATTGCTTAGCCAAACAACGAGACACGAATGGTGTCTTCCCAGTACATAATTCGCGAAAGTGAGCGGCATTGTGTAAAAAGCTGAAACTTGTGCCCCTTTTTTAGCGTCTACTCAAACCTTCGTTCGCAGACACTCTGTTATTGGCAACACAGAGCAACATATAGAAACACACTTTACCAAAAAAAGAGAAGGACCCGAGTTTACAGTGCAAGTCAAGGTTTGCTTTTTCTGGCGCTGTATGCTTTCAAAATTCATAGAAAGAAAGGTAACTAAACTTCACGTCTCGTCACTGACAGCGTAAAAAGTATCCAGGGCGCTTATTATATTCATGCTTCTTGTTTCTGTTATGAGTTCTTTAGCGCCCTTGTCTGCTGGCGCCGCAATCCCATTGGTCGCGAAGCGATATATTAAGGCATATTCGGGACTCGCCAGCCCGGCATGTCCTAAACCGTAGGTGACTATACGGAGAGAAAATAAGAGAGACGGGGAAGATGAAAGCGTGTTGTGGACGTCAGAGCGTCAAGCTCTGATAGACGATGCTCTTGTTCGTTTTCATTGGAGGGAGACAGTTGCAGACACAAAGGCAGCTAGCCTTTGTGTGTACCCACTAATGCTTCCAATCAGAGCGCGGCCCTCTGACGTCACCGCACACTAACATCTCCTCCTCTCTCTCTCTCTCTCTCTCTCTCAGTTTCTCTCCCTATAATAATACCACATCGTTCTGTTTATTTGCTGGGGTTATGACTGCACTTTAGCCGTAGTCATTGTGCTAATACATCATACAAAAGAAAGAGTGCAGACATTCCCTGAGGTGTGTTTCTTCCTTGTTTGACTGCGCGGTCACATTGGGCATACAAAAAAAAACTCTCTCCAGATATCATAATAATATAATAATCATTTGTTTATTTAATGTGCCCAACTTACAACCACGCGGGTCTTCACATTGGCGCACACAAAACAAAAAGAAGAAACACAGCACACGCACAGCTTAAAATGTACTAATTAGCATTGCAACAAATAGGTCGCACATTTCACACAAAATGTGATAGTTTCAACTTTTAACTAGATGTTTGAAGCATACAGATGCGCGAAGCAAACGTGCTTCCAAGATACTTTGAGGCGTGTGCGCAGATACCCCTGTCATTTTGACTGTAGACGGCGTGTCTTTTGTTTGCTGTATGAACAGCGTGACAACGGCCAATGCAACGGCTTTTGGCCTCGGCAAAGAGTTAGCTTTTTCTGTAATCGTAGGTATAGGAATATGCTAATGCCTCGGGAAATGCATTAATGGGTGAGAATACACTATATAGGATGCGCTCGTTCTTGCATGTGTGTCGATGCAGGTGTGCCCAGAGATCCTGAAAACACCTGTCACCGCGACAGCATGGTCCAGGTGGAAAGAGACGGAACCTCGGGCTACGTCTGTAAGGGTTGTGCTTCGCCTGCCTCGGTACTGACTGCCCGGAATCGCCCTTCTTGCAAATGATCTTTGCAATAGAAGAACGAGATTACAAGTCATTCCTCGTTTTAGTTTGGCACTATCATTATTTTTGTTTTGTTTTGTTCTGTAGTCATTAAATAAAGATGCGGATGTACCCGGACGAGGTAAATGCTGCGCAAGTTGGTTCAACGTCCCTATATACTTCGGAGTTTGGACGTCTTGAGAAATTGAGAGATCAACAACTTGTGGGGACCTTAGCCGAAAACAAATGGCCATATCTGGACCGGCTTGTCAGAACAGCGTCTCAGCTGAGATTAGGTGAAAGAAAGCTCTGCAAAGGCTGGGGCGCGCGAGCCTCTTGAGATGCGGTTTCAGTCCCGCTCAGCCGTTGCGCTGGCTTTGGAATTGCTTTCGTCATTCAGTCTCAGCTGTGACGCTGTTTCTAGCAAGCCGGCCAAGGTGTTTCACTACAGTGTACTAGAATATGGGGGGGGGGGGGGGGGGGGGGGGAAGTAGTGTTGGGACCGGAGCCGGTCGCGTCAGGCGAGTGATGCATAGAGTTATTATATAATTTATGCTAGAGGTTCAACTGGCGCTAGTGTGGGGCTGCAAATTGAAGCAGACAGCAACCATGCAGTCTGGAATTGACTTCCGGTAATGCATTTATATGGGGGGAAAAAGCGAGTGCATTTTCTCTCTGCGCTCGATTAAAAGAGCAAATATCACGAATAATTTGTACGTACTAGGCACATTGGACCATTTCTCAGTCACGCAGACGAAATAACTGGTCAGTTACGGCGTTTTTATTTTAAATTCGTGGCATGAAAAAAGGTGCTAAAACTGCTTCGTACATGTATTTATGTGCACTGTCGGACACCGTTAGCGCAAGCACGGCGTCGGCGCTTTGTAGCGTGGGGAATATACGTGCCAAACGAACGAAGGACATGTGGAAAACTAAGAGAGACTGGAAGAACTACGCTGGAACACTGGATAAGTAACTCCTTGTGCATGCAAATGATCAAAATAAATTGAAAGCCACGTAATATAGCCCGATTTCCAATAAATAACTACTGTTTCGTTTTGGAGCGCAGCTCTTAGGCGCCCGTTCCTGGCTTGAGCGGCGTCGCCGTCGCCGTTGGCGTCGCCGACGCCGTCGCCGTCGCCGTCGCCGTCGGCGTAACCGCGAGTAACCCTCGTAACCCTCGTGAGGGTTACGGGGGTTACGAGGGTTACTTTCACGAGGGTTACCCTTACGAGGATCACGAGGGCTACGAGGGTTACTAATCCTCGTAGCCCTCACGAGGATTACAAGGGTTAGTTACCCTCAAAAGGGTTACCCTCACGAGGGTCACGAAGGTTATGAGAGTTACCCTCACGAGGGTCACGAGAGTTACCCAGGTCACGTGACCCCCCCCTCCTGAGGTCACGCGACCCCCTCCCCCCGAAGTCACGTGACTCCCGTTGACGTCATTGCCACTGATGACGTCATCAGTGACGTCACTGATGACGTCATCGGCATCCGCATCGTCATCGTCATCATCACTGATGACATCATCAGTGAAGTCACAGATGACGTCACCGGCATCCGCATCGTCATCATCACTGATGACATCATCAGTGACGTCAATCATGACGTCATCGGTATCCGCATCGTCATCGTCACTGATGACGTCATCTGTGACGTCATCGGCATCGGCATCGTCACGTGACCCCGAGGTCACGTGACTCCCCCGACGTCACGTGACACCCCAAGGTCACGTGACCCCTACAAGGTCACGTGACCCCTACAAGGTCCCGTGACCCCCCCCCCCCCAAGGTCACGGGACCCCCACCACCCAAAGTCACTTGACCCACCCCCCAGTACCCTTCCCTCCTCCTCCTCTTCAAGAGCTGCGCTCTAATTCGGCGTTACAGAGAGTTGTAAACGGCTTTCATTTTTTTCTGCTCGTGAATATGTGGGAAGATGCTTGTTCTGGGTTCAAATCATCACTCGCACGCTCCAAATCTTTGAAAATAGGGAGAAGCCAGAGAACAGGTGCCCGATAAAAACTGCCCGACATAGGAAATAATAAAAAGACACACATTTTGTAGCCCACGTACTTTATTTTTGACGTCCGAATGTTTTTTTAACCGATCGTAAAGATGAGCACGACGGGGTCAATTTCAAATAATGACAGGCATATATTAGCAATATATAAGCGCCGCCGGAATGCTAGCTAACCTTGAACACACTCTACATTCCTTTCGATCGTTATTTTGCTTAGAATTGTCGCTCGTTTTGACATACCTGTCATGGTACAGAGATTTGGGCCTGAAATACAGCAACGTTTAACATCGTTCAGTGGTAAAAACAAATGCTGTAACTAAAGCAATTACGCTTTCCCAATATTAGTAGAGGCATATACTATCCGGTACAACCGAAATAACAAAAGTTATTCCTGTTATTTTTTGGCGAAGAGACAAAATGCACGCGCGTTTTTCCATAGGGATGCACAGGAGCACTGCAAAAGTAGACTGGTTGCTGTCTGCTTCAATTTGCATCCCGGAAGTCGCGTAGACACTAGCGCCAGTTGAACCTCTAGCGTATATTATAATAACTCTATGGCGTGATGTAGATGGCAACAGCCGTCGACAACCGTGCATTGGTAGTAAGGTCGAAAGGGCGGTGGTTGGGCACATGCGGCGGCAGGTGCGGGCTTCAACGACTTTCTGCTGCCCTGTTGACTCCAGTGCCGCGAGTTTTGTGTACACGCGCAGCCTCACGAGCTGCCATTGCCGAGCCGCGCCGGTCCAATCACACTGCCCCATATTCTAGTGCACTGCAGTTTCACCCCATGTCGTCTGCGGGGGAACGTAATGTGCTCTGGTCGCAAACAGAATTAAGCCCGGTTCAGACAGTTGCGTTTGACTGCGTTTCGGCTGCAAAAAACCAGGACATTTTTGCTGATTATATCGCGTGCCAATATGATTCCTTGAATTGGATTCCACGCTTCATACGAAGCACATAGGTGCCGGTGACTCGCTGTCGGTTCTCGACGCAACGCAGTCAAACGCACTCAAACGCAAGCGTCTGAACCGACCTTAAGAATGGAAGGCCGTGCCTTCGCAGCGTCCAGTCTCCAGTCAGCGCTTCATGCGTTTCGCCGACTTCTGTTCTGCGCGCGCACTCGAGGTCCGCGAGACGCAGAAGCGTTCTCGAAGTAGGAAGAAGAAGGTAAGGGCAGGAGGAGAAAACAGAGAGGTTAACCAAGGCGGCCTGCCTCGGTTGGCTACTCTGAGTTGGGGAAGGGGATGAGGGGATAAAAGAAGGAGGAAAGAAAATGTAGAGGAGGATAAAGGTAACACACTAGCACTCACGTTAACACTGTGAGGGCAGAATCAATAATTAAGAAAATACCGCAGTTTCCAATATGACATTAAAAACTAAGAGACTGAAAGTGCGTGCTGGATTGTCACCAATGTTCACCCAAACTTACACACAAAACTTACATACAACAGGAGCGAGCACATCGTAAATTCACAATAGCGGCTTTCTTAGACATCAAAGGAGCATTCGATAATGTCACTCACGAAGCGATATTTCAGGCTCTCAGCGAAATTGGGATTGGGGGACACTTATATAGGTAGATAAAAAGCTACCTCACAGGAAGATCAATTTTTATGTCTACAAAAGAAGGAAATACGCCTTCATATCCGGTGACCCGTGGTGTCCCTCAGGGGGGCGTCCTCAGTCCTATATTATTTCACATCGCTCTCATTCGTCTCGCCAAAATACTGCCCCCAACCATCCAGGCATCTTTCTACGCCGATGATATCTGTATATGGGCTTCTGGATCTACGCGAGTTCAAGCAAAGGCAAGGGTTCAGTCTGCACTAAAGAAAATGACAACTTATCTTAATACCCGTGGACTCGAAATTTCCATTGACAAATCAGCAGCTATTGCTTTCACCCGCCGAAGAATGGACAAATACCCACTTAAGATAGGCAAACGAACAATACCATACGTAAAATGCCACACATTTCTTGGAGTAACCATCGATAGGGGTCTGACCTGGTCACCTCATATTTTGTACTTGCGCAAAAAGCTTGCCAGTTTTAGTGTCCTTGCCCGCTTCATCGGTGGAACCACGTGGGGCGCGACAGTAAGATCCCTATTACAGATATACGTGGCCTTATTTGTCGGCTTACTTCGATATAGCGCTCCCATTTTACATGGCACGTGTCAAACCAACATCAAAGCTCTCAAAGCAGTTCAAGCACGTGGCCTCCGTGGCTGTTTGGGCCTACCAGCTTGTGCATCGACTCTGGGAACAGTTGCCGAGGCACGCGCCACACCTGTAGAAATACTAATGATGCAGGAAACATTGAGAGTTCATCTGAGACATACTACTAATCATAGTCATCACTTACTGGCTGATCTTACTTTTAAGCGACCTCACTCAGAATATTCGATGGCACTATCAAACATGGAGCAATACATCCCTGATGATATAAACTCATTTACTCTTCCAACTATACCTCCATGGTGACTCCCTCTCCCCGTTGTGGAACTTGACATTCAAGGCATCAAGAAGAAATCAAATACACCATTGATAGTACTTAAACAACTCACTTTATCCACCATTGCCTGTTTACACGCGACAAAAACTCACATATATACGGACGGATCATGTGTCAAAATTAGTTCTACCGCAAGCATTGTGATTCCATCGTATGCCACAACAAGAACATTCAAGCTTAGCCACAAGACATCTTCAACAGCGGCTGAACTTGTAGGCCTTCATCAAGCCCTTCAATTTATATTGACAAAGCCACCTCAGGCATGGACGGTGTTTACAGATTCTAAGCCTGCACTCCAAAGCATCTGCACATATCTGCGACGAAGTGAAAATGGACAAATTATTTTCAAACTTTTATGCCATCTTCAGAAATGTATTGATAGGAGACACTCTGTCGAGTTCGAGTGGATTCCTGGGCACTGCAAGATACCTGGAAATGAAGCTGCGGATGGAGCTGCGACTTCCGCCCATGCCTTATTCCCCAACGTCGAAATACCCTACTCCAGAAGCGACGTCACTTCATTGATAAATCTCCACGCCCGAAATGCAACACAAAGTCTCTGGAAGAGCTCTGCACACCATTACCCTCCTCTATATCTACTGGATCCTGACCTAACATACCGTGTGTCACGTAATTTACCCAAGCGAACGGAAGCTGTTATACACCGATTACGTCTGGGAGTTTCCTACACACAGGAATTTCTGCACCGAATCGGAAAAACACACACTCCGAACTGTCCAGGATGTGATTGTGTGGAAACTATATCTCATTTATTATGTGAATCTGCACTTTACGATTCAGAAAGGGAACTCCTAAAGAGGATTCTTTCACATCTAGACGACCGGCCATTTACTACGTCCAAAATACTAGGGGCCTGGGACTCACCACTTAAAGAGGAGAAGGCCGCAAAAGCCCTTCTGCGATTTTTATCAGCAACTCGCCACGAGTTCTGTTTGTAAAAACTTATCTAGTGTTCATTATTTGTTGTCGTATAGAGGGCTATCCATTTTATAATTCCTGTAAGTGTACACGTGCGCAACTGGACTTCGCGCTGGCGCGTACAAAAACTCGAAGTAGGAAGCTTACGCAAGAGGAGGGACAACTAAAGCTCCTCCCATTTATTCTCATATTGTCAGTGATCCCCCGTCACTTAAAAGTCAGTCCCCGTAACTCCGCTCAACGATTATTCTTTTTTGTGTGTGATTGAGAAAGGACTGCTACTGCCTTCAGTTCAAACGTTGCTAGACTGGTCACCAAATTTTCCATGATTCGTGAGTCAGAGCTGAATAATAAATAATTGGGTTGTGTGTGTGTTTATACAGCCTAGAACTTGGTCTGCCTCACAGGGGCGACGAGTCTCCCAGCTGTAGATGAGAAATTTAGCCAGTGCGGTACAGCCGCTAGCCTGGGGTCTTTAACGTGCATCACGCAGTAGTGATACACGACCGCACGCCGGTACGATGCTCATCCAGATCAGAACGGGCAGGGGTGGGGCTCGAACCCAGGATCCCTGGGTTCTGCAGCGCGAGCTTTCGCTCCACGTGCTCCGAGCTGGTGTGCGCTAGACCACTCGGCCACCGATCCCCCCAGTCAGAGCTGATAAAGCAGTACTCCAGCGTTCTCTTCAAGATTCCCCATTTGCCTGGAGCTTTGCTATAGACGCCTTACACACGCGCCAGAGTACGGCCGCCATTGGTGACCTTCTCTTGTCTTACCGATATACCGAGCTACTAAAACGGGCGTTGACGAACCTCCACAAGAGTCAATGCTGGGGAGATGGACACGGTAGAATCTAAAATGGCAATCACCTGGCCTCTATGCTAATGATGAACGGAATAAAGGGAAACAAAAACTAAAGTCAGTTATGGCGGCGCCCATACACAGCTGCTGCAAGGAACCAACATCGCTGAAATCTTATCCGAAATATTAGGCCTTTTCTTGTTTTATTTCGCGAAGTTATTGAGTTTACAATTGTGGCAACCATGAAAAAGTGACGCCAGCGATAGGCAGGGTTTCACCAGGCTGTCTAGATGTCTCTCTGTCTCAGGGTGAAGACTTCTTTTGTTGCACTGAGTGGACCAGGCGTGACTTGTGCGGTAAAATGGCGCCTAAGCATTAGCCAGCGCAATGCGTCGAGCTGAGTTACACCGGTTTGCGCGCACTACAAAATACGTTTAAAAAAAATCTGGGCGGGAAAATTACACAGGCTAGAGATATCGTGCGTGCGTGCGTGCGTGCGTGCGTGCGTGCGTGCGTGCGTGCGAGCGTGCGTGCGTGAAGGCACTCTAGGATTCACTCTTTGGACTGTGGGATTTGTTCCCAACTGATTGCAAGCAGTTCCATTATGTCAAACTACTGCTTTATAAGCTCTCCGTAGTACGGGCGCATAAGCACGAAACAGATGCTTGGCATAGCCTATTTTCTATATTTCTTTCTCGACTTGCAAGCTTGCCTGCCACTGACATCAAGGCACTGAAAAGCGCGGGTATATACTTAAATCTTGATTTTGGCATCATTTTTTTTACCGATTTCCCAGTAATTATTTTAAATTTCTAGATACTAAATAGCTTATCGGAAAGGGTAAAGGCCGAGGTTTAAAAAATATATAGTTAGCTGGGGTAGCTAGAAAAATCGCCTGAGTAGTTCTTTAAGGCTTGTTCAGAGAAATACCATTATCCCTTGGGATTTGCAAAACGCCAACGTTGCAAGGAGTACTTCAAATTTTAATTTCTGTTCCAAAAAAAAAATGGTTAAAGCTGTCAAACCGCCTTTTGACACTGAAAATGTCATACTTCCAGGACCATTAAAAGTCGTTTTTGGCATTCTTAAAAAGAATGGTCCATTTTTTTAATTGCTAATAGTGTATCAGTCTGTTTTTGTGTGACCCTAATGGCATGTCTCGTCTTCGCTTTTTTTTTTTTGTATTTTTGTCATACATATATTGAGCAATGTTAATGCGGTTTCCTGATTGAGCTTTACTTTATGCTGTTGCTACTTCGTTTATGTATACATCGGCTTTTTTTCCGCCGTTGACAAATGTTTTTCATCGTATCGTTTATGAAAGTCGGAGTCGATTAGAAGGCATGCTGTGACTGTGGAAATGGGAACTTTCTTTTTAGGAAACAAAATTGATAAAAAGCCAGGTCCATTCAAATCGCTTAATACGAAGCATCTCGATCTCGAATCGCCGGTGATGTCACATTAACCGAAGCGGTGCTTATACCCGAAGTACGCTTTGGAAAATATGACAAATGAAGACGATAAAGACATCCGCATTTAAACGATTCTCCTCTGACCCCGGTACTGAAAGAAACGATTTCAACCGGACCTCTTAGAAAAGCACTTCGGAGTCGAAGACCGCCTCGTTTAATATCAAAGGTGAAGGAACAACGAAGAAAAAAAAATCAACGGTAATATATCAGACGCCGAATGTAATATAACGTGCGAGACCGCGCAGTGGGACGCAAAACTGCGCACTTCATCTTCTTGGCGCTTACGGACTTAAATAAGTTGAAAGGCGCGTGCTCTGCTTTTTATTCACCGGTGCATCTCCCATTAAGAAACAAAGCAAAAATCACATCGATTGTCTTTATCGTCCCGACTAGTCCCGACGTTCCGTACGCAGTGTGGTAACGTCAATTATAGGCTCCTATTATTGAACTCAGCCGGAAAGAAAAATTGAGGATGAAGTTTGGTTGCACATGCACCCCTTTAAAAAAAAAAAGTCAGTCACCTTGTGGCCGTCGCAAAAGCTACACTATTGCCGCTCCAATTGCGGTGAAAGGAGAATCATGCTCGACTAAATCGAGCACCCTGAATTTCGCGAATCGGAGGTGACGCAAAAAGGACCAACATCTATTTCACCTTCCTGCTTTATGCTTTTGAAGACGTTCACTTCATCCGGTATAAGGAGAATCTGCGTACCGCCGTTAGAGCGTCGGCTTTTGCCAACGTTACTGAAACACTCAGTTGGGAAACTCGCCGTCGAAATCTGGACCGCTGGCGTCCACCGAGACCGAGCTAAATACGACAACAGCGCCGCTCTTTATCATTTGTCTGTACTGTGGTCACCTTGAGCTTTTACAAAGCCTGTTTTTGCGGAAAAGCAAACGGAAAAGACTCTTTTCGTATGAAATTTATTGGAGTTTAGTACAAAATGAAGGGCGCGTGATGTTTTCTAATATCTTTAGTTTGCAAGGTTTTGCGGCACAATTAATATTGTTTTTATACAACCATACCTCAGCGGTGCTTTCAGGTAACGCGTCCCGACCTAGGTGCATTTTAACTTCGGTAGTGAAACGCGGCGCGTCCGCTGGGGAGAGGGGGGTGGCGCCCCTGTAACCTCTTCCGCTGTGTCTGTTTCGGCGCCAAAATGGCCGATTAAAGCCAAAATAGACGTCACGTGCAGTTCTCGGAGTGGCCGCTGCGGTAGAAATGGCGGTGTTGTGTTCGCCATTAGTTCGGTGCTCGAGGACAGATCGCGGACACTTTTTCAGAGCAGGCTCTATCGCAGTTTCCCAACTGAGGGGTTTAGTAACGTTGGCTTTTGCTCTGCAGAGGGTGGCTAGACTGACTTTCTTAAATGGTCTGTTCGTGCGTCGTACGAGGCCCAAAAACCATAAACGTAAAACGATATTTTTTTTCTATTTTTACTTTTAAACATACATTTATACTCCATTTCAAAAATGATGCTACGATTTCGATGAAGCCAAGCAAGAAGCGGTAAATGTGCATCGTCACGGCGCTGATCGTCTTTTGTGCGTTTGCCGTCACCGACTAAATCAATAACGCACAGTAAAAATGCCGTCATACTGTTTTGTTTTGTTTTTTGTTTTTTTTTTTGCATGGCATTGAGTGTTAAAACAACGAACTGTACGAAACATGCGCTTTCGCAATTTCTTGGCGACCAGTTGTGGCTACCGTGATTGCATGTTGCCGGCAGTTGACGCGATAAGACTTTTTTTTTTTTTTTTTTTCAGGCGACTTTGTTGTTAATGTTGTGTAAGCGTGTTGCCCAGGTCGGTATGAACGCAACGTATACGCTACCGCGTGGATCAGATCATTGTGCGTTTTTCAAGGTTCATCAACACCGCAGTCCTTCCATCGCTTCCCCGAAGAAGGTCAAGCCTCGGAAAGCTCGATTACTCCAACACATCGCCGCAGGTTTGAAACGCGGATAATGCAAATCGGGGGAAACCGTTTTGAGTCCACTGCTTTTGCCTGTTGGAACCTGAGCGACTCCAGCGACCCCTATAAGTTGCTGGAGCCAACCCACAGCCCCGTTTTCTTATAGACCAACACGCGGCTTTGACGTCACACCTCTGCGATGGCGCTGTTGACGCCACTGCGCATGCGCAGAAGCTTCACCTCACGCGAATCTCGTTCATGCGCTTGCGCAGTACCCACACTTGGTGTGGGCAAACGCGGGCTTGTTTGTAAACAGTGTGTTGGTCTATAGACGCTTTGCAGTAGCTGTGCATTAGCGTCGCCTTAACCGACCTTCAGTTCCTATTTCCTCTTATTCCGTGTACTTCACTTCATCATTACCGTTGCAGGCCAGGTCCTACAAGCCCCGGTCAGGGCTTCTATTGGCTCGGGAGTATCGCATTCAATAGCGACCGCTGTGACTGTTCTATTTTGGCTTTAATCGGCCATTTCGGCGACGAAACGTGTACGGTGGAAGGCGTTTCTAGGATGCCACCCCCCTTCTCCTAAGCGGAGGCACCGCGAATTAGCGTATTTACTCGAGTAATGGCCGCACTGTCTATGAAGATAATCTGAGGGTATAGTTTTTCCGCGGAGCACGCAGATTGCCAACCATCGCGATCGACAGCATGGCTCCAGCTGTTTAGAGGACAAAGATAACGTCTTAGCGCGAAGAAAACATCTGTGAAGATTGTAGTTGTATGGAGAATAGGTGTATTCGATCTGGTTATTCGCTATGCTATTTATGTGCAATGCAATGATCAGCTCTATATGTGTTCTGTGGAAAAGTAGATGCAAAGGCCTTGTACATAAATAGTAAGGCTATTACTCGCGTAAATACAGTACTACCGAAGTTAGGACGCGCCCATCGCGCGCTACCTGAAGTCACCGGTGAGACATGGTTGTATAAAAACAATATTAATTGTACCGCAAAACCTTATAAACTAGATATTTTAGAAAACACCACACGCCCTTTATTTCGTACAAATCTCCAATCAAAGTTCACAAAAAAATCGGCTCTTTTTTTGTTTTTTGTTTTGCTTGTTTTTACGCAAAAACATGCTTTCTAAAAGCTCATGGTGACCACAGTGAAAAATAAAAAAAAGATTGAGCCGCCATCTTGGCGCCTCGAGCCTGGGAGTTTTGGTACTCTGGGATCATTCACTGAATCTAGCAGTAGCCATATAAAGCAACTTTTATGTTTCAACTTGTCGACGAAGGGAGGCGCTGTTGTCGCATTTAGCTCGGTCTCGGTGGACGCCAGCGGCCCAGGTTTCAAGGAGGGTGAGTTTCCCCATTGAGTGTTCTAGTAACGTTGATACTATCTATAGACGCTTTACATACGAGCCAGGTTGATCCGCCATTGCCGACCTCCTCTTGTCTTACCGAGATGCCGAGCCACTGAAGCGGGCGTTGACGAGCCTCTACAGAAGCCTATGCTGGGGAGAAGGACACGGTAGCACTTAAAGTGGCAATAACCTGTCCTGCTGTGGCAATGATGAAGTGAAGCGAACGGAATAAGAGGAAACAAAAATTGAAGGTCGGTTATGGCGGCGCCCATGCACAGCTGCCTGAAAGCGTCTATAGCCAACTGCAAGCATGCCGCCTCCCTGGTGCCCCATGCGTGGAAGCATGTGCAGAGTGCGCGTGAACGTAGCTTTGGCAAGCTTGCAATTGCAGGTACGAACTTGACCGTACGAGCAGAGACATGGCGTGCCGGTCAGATGCCCCGCTTGCAACCGTCTACTCGCCCCTATACTCCGTCTCACTGAAACCGTGCAGTAATGTCAAAACTACAGGGGAGAGGGAGTATGCCAAACTTTTCAAGAGAAGGGAAAGGAGGAATGGGACACAAGGGCTGGGATTCCCCCGTTCATCCTTTCTATCCTCTTGAACAGGTCGGGATACACTCTCTCCCCTGCAGCTTTGGCTGTACTGCACGGTTTTCGTGAGACGGTGCATAGTGGCTAACTTAAAAATACACCGATGGGGAAAACTAGAGCCTCTAAATAAGCCAGGCTTATTTAGAGGGGTACTCTGACCGTTTTTTGAGCTACCTAAACAAATTGCATTTTCCGACTATCCGGACTTCAGTCGTCATGGTATGCTATTTATTTTCTCGAAATTCAAAGTAGCAATTGAGAAAACCGTAAATGAAGATGATGCCGAAACAAGCATTCAAATTTTCGCGCGCTCTTCAGTGGTGAGACGTCAAACATGGTACAGACTTTCAGGTCGTGCATGTAGTCTTAAACAGTGTATGTCGAGTGTTTTTTTGCGTGCTTCTCAGTGAATCAGTTACCAAACATCCTTTTCCCACCATCAAACGTCTTGTAATCAGTTGGGAACATGGCTTACTGCCCACTTTATACCATTTCTGTCGTCACACTTCAATGTTGCCCGTAGGGGCTCCCGGTTTGAGAAACACGATGAAAACGAAATTCGAAAATTCAATAACTTCGCGAATTTGTTTTCTTTTCACACAATGCTTGGGGAACTCGTAGAGCCATGTCAATCGGTGTGCTGACCCAATTTTGAGGCAAATCAGCGACCATGAAAAAATCGCCGGAGTACCCCTTTACTGGCTCTAAGGACAACAGCGTAAATTATTTTTTCCTGTTTTGACGGAGCGCTTGACCCACGTGGCCGAACGTTGCGTCAGAGTTAGTCCGGGGCGCGTGTTCGATTGATGAAGCCGAACGCCGACGCAGCATCGTATGATGACGACACAGTGGTGGATGCTGCTGGAAGACTTCCGATAGTATGTTTTTTTCAACGTCCGTAACGGACAACGATCAGCTAAATTTGTTTGTGCGAGCATTCTTTTTTTAAGGGAGGGAAACTATAGCGGGAAAATGTTCGTTAGCACGAAAGAAAAAACAGAAATGAAAAGGAACCGGATGTGGTGCAATGGTCCACCGATAGGGACAGTAATGAGGTTGGTCACAAACAAAACACTAGGGACTGGGGTCATTCCGTTCGCTAATTTCGAGTGGATCACGACGTCATCGGCACCCTAAAACGACGGATTGTTGTGGGCCACAGAATACCATGGCCGGAACGTGTGCCTTCATCTATCGGTGGTCAGGCGAAAATCAAACTCTGTGATGCCCTTCGCTCTTCCGCGACAATTAGCGTTCCTTGCAAAATCATTGAACAATGAAATAGATTAAATGTTGAGTGTAGAGCCCATTCGCAAATTGCGTAAAGAGTATAAAACTTGTAGTGTCACCGTGAAGTTCTTAACGACGCCAACTTATGATTAGCTTTGATTAGAAGGATAGTAGGTAAACCTCAATGCTAGATGTCTTTAAGTATACACACTATTTTTTTTTTCACTCAGCCAATAAGAGCTTGGTGTTTTGACATCATCGCAACCCCTGTACAAGGAGCAGACGAATTTGAGCTTCGCATAGAAAGCATCGAGAACCGCGCAGTCGGATTTTCAACAGGTAATTTTGCGAATTTTAGAGTATACCGCTTCAGCAATTAAACAAGTTATCGAATGGAAATTTCTTAAGGATCGACGTAGAGTGCCCCGTCTAAGCTTTTTTCACAGTGGTTAAGCTTTCTAAGCTTTCCTTGGAGTAGGCTTATAGAGGCTCAAAAATGCTTTCATTTTTGTTTTTGTGTTTCGCAAGATACAAAATATTCAACTGTTATTCAAAAACGAATGTTTAATAAAACTTTTTTTTTATGAAGCAACAGATGTAAATGCATAACAGTAACATCCACTTAGAATTGAAACACCTGACGGCTTCCCAGCGAAAAATAGTAAGTTGGTGTAGTTGGTTTTTTATCTACAACTGAACGTATAATAAACAAGGACAAAAGGATAGAGAGACAACACGAGCGTACCATTCCTTTTCTCCTTATTTCTTTTTTTTTTAGTTCAAGCTGATTACTTCCTTTCAAATACTTGGAGAACTTTAGATGTAATACTATAAAAACCTATGATATAATAATAATAACTCTATGTCTGTTGGACCGTGCGTACAATTCAACATGGCTGAAGCGTACATGGCATTCTCGCTTCTATTCTCGAATCGTGAAAACCGAAGAGGCCAATTTTCAACATAAAAAGTTATATATGTTGACGCAAAGTCCACGCCCCTTGCACTTGTAGGGATTGTGGTGACCACAAAACGCCTGGCTCTGATTGGTTCTGATAAAAAAATAGTGGGTAGACTTCAAGGCAGCTTGCTTTTAGGTCTACCCACTACAATCAAAACCACTCACAGTTCGGCGTCATTCTGACGTCACCACAACTTCTGCGCGAGCAGCAGACGACTTTGCTCTCCATATTCCACGTCTCCTCGTTTCCTTCAAAGCAGAAAATTGCTTGTTCTCTCCCTCGCCTCTTTCACACACTCCTATACCAGATGCAACAATGTCATAGTGGTGGGTTTTATTAGTCGAGAGACAGCTTGAGCACCACGTGTACTGCGTCGGCGTATGCTTGGTGACTTGCACTCGAACGCCGAGGGTACAAGTTCCAGCGGAACGCTGACTTGACATTCGTGTGTAGTTGCCATACTCCACCTAAAAAGCAGTCTGTCGACCGACGCTAAGATTCAATGGGTTTAATCAAGCAGCGCCAAAAGTGCATTGTCACGGCTCTCGTCTCCTTTGTGCGTCTCCTACCACCGACTGTTCAATCACGCACAGTGACAAAAAAAATTGGGTAGTGTGTATGTTTATACAGCCTAGAACTTGGTCTGCCTCACAGGGGCGACGAGTCTCCCAGCTGTAGATGAGAAATTTAGCCAGTGCGGTACAGCCGCTAGCCTGGGGTCTTTAACGTGCATCACGCAGTAGTGATACACGACCGCACGCCGGTACGATGCTCATCCAGATCGAAACGGGCAGGGGTGGGGCTCGAACCCAGGATCCCTGGGTTCTGCAGCGCGAGCTTCCGCTCCACGCGCGTCGAGCTGGGTGTGCGCTTCAGCCCACTCGGCCACCGATCCTTTTTTTTTTTATTTTTCTTTTTTTTTATTGCCGGTTTGGACATGTACAATACAAAAGGATCGCACTGTTACATTCACTTCATGAAGATCACTTATGCGCGGTCGTAAAATTTAAAATTCTTTCAAGGTTCCAGTACGTCTAGGATTGACACCCAATCAGGCGCACAAACCAAAGTGGCGTGTACAGATTTTAGTCTGCAGATGGATTCTATGAAATACATGCGTACGGGTCGGGCATCAACGTCGGCATGCCTCACTGCCATTCTACTTCTCCATATAGCATGCAGGCCCAGGAGCATGACTAGATCAACAGGGATTTCAACTTGTTTCTCCACAGGAAGAAACCTAATGCCGTATGGGGTTAAAGGAAAGTCTTTTTTGATAGTTCGCTGGAGGACGTCCCAGAAAAGAAAAGCGTCCCAGCAGTCGAGAAAAGCATGTTCGATAGTTGCAGGTTTTTTGCACAAAAAACAATCAACGCCCCACGGTACGTAAATTTCTTTCCCCTCAAGCCAAGTTTTGACAGGGAGTGTATTGGTGTGTAACTGGAAAAAAAAAAATGCTTTAATAGAAGGCGCAATGGTCATCTTTTTAACTCTAGATAGCACGTTACGCTCTGGGCCTGCATGAAACATGGAACGATACAACGGCTCAGGAAAAACACTTTCAATAAGGTCACGAGTTAAGCGCTTGCGTGTCACAATCGACAAGTATTGAAGAGAAAAACGCACAGACAAAAAACAACACGCTTCGACCACTTCTCGAAGACAACTGCTGAGTTTCCCCTGCTCGGGTCTACATGAAGAATAAACAAAGAAAGAGATTTCATCTGCAAGTGTCATTTGAATTACTGTCCGAAGAAAAGGGTTGGTTTGTTCTCTAAGAAACATAAAACGGGATACAGTCTGCCTAACAAACACGTGAGATCACGATAGCCATCCCTTACTAACGCGACGAAACAAATTGTCGCGACGCATTCTCTCCCATCCCGATCTCCAAATGAAAACGGCAAAAACACGATGTAACTCCTGAATATTCACTCTAGCACACGCCAGCACTTGAAGCACATACCAAAATTTAGCGATTAGAAAAATATTACAAACGGTAGCTCGCGTAAACATGGACATATCCCATCCTCTCCATTTGCCAGCTGCCTCGCGCGTTTTCTGCACTACTGATGACCAGTATATGTTCGATCTCTTATAATGTTGTAGAGGAACGCCTAAGTACTTTGGAGGTGTCGACGTGAAATTTATGTTTTCAAAAACGTCAGGTTTTGTGGCCCATGTTCCATGCCATAAGCCGCTGCACTTTTGCCAATTGACAGCTGAACCCGTAAGCTCGCAGTAGGCCTTCACTTCACAGACTGCTGCTGTGATGCTATCCTTATCTTTGCAAAAAATAGCGACATCATCGGCATAGGACTGGAGCTTGACCTCTATATTTTGTAACGAAAACCCATTAATACTGGTATTATTTATTATAGTCCGACAAAAGGGCTCTAAATAAATACTAAACAACAAAGGTGATAGCGGGCAACCCTGTTTAACTGACGAATCCACAGAAATTCTCGATGTTGCTTTCCCGTTAATTATAATCTGTGTTGTACATCCCGTATATGCCATTTGTACAAATTTTCTTATGACTTTGCCCACTCGTACATGATGTAAAACTTTATATAGGACGGTATGTTGCACGATCGGTCAAACGCTTTCTTCAGATCAATCTGGAGGATGGCAACCTGGTCAAGCTGAGCATTGCAGAACTCTAATACGCTTCTCGCAATGTGCACGTTCGTTGAAATAGATCTACCTCGGATACTACAGGTCTGGTGATCCCCTACTATGCCGCAAATAACATTCTGTAGTCGTCGGGCGAGAACTTTCATTAATACATTATAGTCGACGTTACCTAACGCAATGGGTCTGTAGTTCTTAACATTTCTTAATTTGTGTGCATCATCTACTTTAGGAATAAGGACAGTATGGGTATTTAGAAAGGAAGGCGGTAACTTTTCTGTCTCATTCGACTCGGTTATTACGTCGTGCAGACGCGCAGCAATATCATGTTTAAATTTTTTGTAAAATGCCGCAGTTAATCCGTCAGGACCTGGAGCTTTTTTTGTTGCCAGTTCTTCAATCGCCTTCTCGATCTCTGTGACGCTTATCCGTTCTTCTAATTTTTCTGTTATCTCTTCTTCGAGGCGGGGCATTACTACTAGGTATTTTTCAAATTGCGCATCGCTGCCGTGCTCCTGTCGCTGGAAGAGATTACTATAGTATTCAATAAATGCTTTTTCTATAATCTCCGGTTTACTACTTGGTAAGCCTTCGTATTCTATTTCGGCTATGTTTTTTTTTTCCTTTACATGCTTAGCTTCGGCACTTAATGCCCGTTTGGTGGGCTTCTCCCCTAGAATGTATTTAGCGGCTCGGGCCCGCACGATGGCTCCTTTATACTTTTCCACCTCTAAGTCCGCAATTTTACATTTTACTGTCTTAATCTGTTCTGAAAACATGCCTGGGTTTTCATTTTCGAGTCTGCATAGTCGGTGAAGGTCATCAAGCAGCAACTTTTCTTCGGTCTTTTTCCAGTAAACAAGCGTGATAGACAGTTCTATTGCACTAAATTTAACTTCGCGCTTAAACCATTCCCACTTTTCACAGGCGCTCGTCCCTATGTGGTGCATTTTACTCAATAATTTATCTACTGTCTCAGTAAAAGCTTCATCCTTAAGAAGGTTATTATTCATTTTCCACTGGTCCAAACGAAACTGGGTTTTTTCTTTGAAACCACCAACAATAAAGGAAACGAGCGCATGATCAGAGAAAAATACCGGCAGTACAGTATAGTCTTCGTATCCGGTTAAAAGTTCAATTGACACGTAAGCTCTATCAAGACGGGCATGACTCGAGGACTGATAATGTGTGCACCATAAACAATCGTTGGTTCTTTGGTACGTCGCGACATCCTGTAAACTGTATTCCGTAATCATCTCGTTTAAAATAATTGCACTACTGTCGCTTTGTCTTATAATTTTGGATCGGTCTCGTGTGCCACAAACGCAGTTAAAATCACTTAACAAGACAACTTTACGTTGAGAATCTAAATATTGGTCAATGCTCTGAAAGAACACTTTCCTTTCGTTAATGTCGTTTGGGGCGTATACATTTATGATACGATATTCAACATTGGAAATACTACAGTCGCAAATGACGAGTCGACCAACATTGTCGACTATTACTGATTGGACTTCTGCGTTCAAAGATTTTCGTAAAAACAACATACAACCCCCGGACATACCATTTGCCCGCGACACGCACACTTCGAAAGAGTGCAAGAAAGAAGCCAGTAAGCATGCGGTCTCTTCGTCACTTCCAACTTGGGTTTCCTGAATTGCGAGGACATCTATACCTTTGTCGATTAGGAGCCTCTTTACCTGATATTGCTTGCGACGCGAGGCAAAGCCTAGAACGTTAAGTGTCGACAGTTTCAGGTTTCCGACGTAAATAGACGCTCTCGCATGTCAGGGGCTCACCTCGTCTAGAGAACCGCACCAAGTACCGGCTCATAACCGCGTCAGCCGGTCGGCTTGTCCGGTTTTCTGGGTTCGGAAACACAAATCGGTAAGGATCGAGGCTTTCTCCGCCTCGTTGTCACCGTCTTCACAGGCAGCTCCTCCGGGTTCGAGTCATAGCCAACCTTAACCGCGTCCGAGTCTGAATCCGAATCGAGTTCACGTGGTCGTTTCGTGGCCAAAGCCCCATTGTCGGCCATACCCACGTCGACGCTTAGCTGCGCCTCAGAAGACGTCGTTGGCTCGACGGCTCTCGCCTCTTCCTCCTCCTTCCCCGGCGCAGCGTTGCATGGTGTTGTCTGGTCGAGGCTCGTCTCGGCCACGGCAACTGGCACGGCCTCCGTCATCTTCGGCAACTCTGCAGACGCTAGTGGGTCGGTGCCATCCTTAGCTCTCTCCTCATTGTCTTTGGCAGCTGTAGCGGCACTCGCGGCGACTTCCTCCGCGTCTGTCTCGTCCATGACGTGCTCGGCGTTTGTCTCACCGCTTCGGGCACCTGCGGCGGCTGCATAAGTCCTCACACATTGGTCAGCGTCATGGCCGAAACGGTGGCACGACTCACACTTGGGCACGCGGCAGTCACGGCGGATGTAGCCGGTCCGCTGGCAGCGCAGGCAGAGTGGCGCCCTGCCCGGCGCCACAACGAGCGCCAGCCCTCCGGCGATGCGCAACTGATGCGGCAGGTCGTCCAGTGTAAGCCCAGGCTTGAGCCGAATGACAGCCGTTCGCGTCATCGACGCGCAGCCCAGAATGCCTTGCACTCGCCACTTCTCGGTGCCCACCTCGATTATAGTGCCGTACGGTGCCAACGCCGCCTTCACCTCGTCATCAGGAACATGGTACAGCATCCAGTGAAGCTTGAGGCGAATGTCTCGGTTTCCCGGGTCGATGACAAGGCATCGCCGCCCCTTGACGACGAGGTCGCCGGCGGCAAGGGCCTTCCGCTTTCCCTCGGGTGACTTGAAAGTCACAGCCCAGACGTGGTTCATCTGGTATGCTCCCAAAGCGGCGACTTCGGGGAGCATTTCCAGACGCTGCAGGGTGTCCCGGAAGTCCTCGACTCGGTACGGGCGGCCACGAACGTCAGCATGCAAAAATACGGTGTTTAACACCGCAGAACCAGTCGGCAGGGGTGGCAGAATAGTCGGGTAGTCAGTAGACGCTGCGTCTTCCCTGGCACCGCGGCCCGGCCGGGCCGCAAAAAGCGCTCCGCTAGAGCTCATGATTCCACGTCCGCACACGCTGGTGTTCGAAAATGGAATTCGGCCACCGATCCCCCCCACGCACAGTGAATACGCCATGATTCTGTTCTATGTTAGTGATTGGTTTGGTTAATGATAGCATACCCCTAAAAACAACGAGCGCCGTGACGATGCACTTTTGAGGCTGCTTGATTGGAACCGTATTGTACGCATATACGCCTTTCCACCGCTTATCACAAAATTTAAAAATGCTGAGTCACTGCGCTGTTGACGCATGCGCGGCGTCTCGTATTTTGTGGAAGAGAGCTACTGAGCACGCTCAGAACGCTTGCCTTCCACAACTTACAGTAGGCAAGCATGGCACCGCAGAAGGCGAATTTTTGAAAGGTCTCGAGACCTATTTCGAAAGTCACGGGCCGATGATTAGAGGGTCGGAACCACTGTACAAAGGCGGAAAAACTGGCATCGTGGAACGGGGAAAGTCATTCCTTAGGATAGCAAACACTAGAAGCCGATGAGCCAGTCAAACAGCTTCGAAAGTGCAACGGCACTGCACTCATCACTTTTCTCTGTGGATGTGTTTTCGCCTTCAAATACAGCCAAGTGCATAAAGTGTGCCGTGACGTTGCAGTTTTAGCCCGCCACTGTGCAGGGATTGGCAACTGCCAACAGGCCGTCTTTCAAAACCAGTGTTAGCGACAACTGCGGTTTGAAACGCAGTAAAGACGCTGGCCAAACAACAGACTCTGCGTCTAAAGAAAAAAAATGGTTTTAGTAATTGTCTAGTATACGACCTGTTGACAAACGTAGATACAAAAAAAAAAAAAGATGTCGAACAATAAGCTTGTATACGAGTCCTGTACGCTGTCTGTCGCCCCAGTCGGAAAGAACTACATAGGCTAAACGACCGCCAAGGAGAGCAAAGTAATTCCAACTTCATCGATCCCCACCGGCGCTCTTCAGACGCAAAGAGAAAAGCCGCAACAGGCTCCCTCCCTTCGAACAAGAAGGACAGTTCATTACCGAGTCCTGGGCGGGGTTCGACACGGCGCTAACTTCACACCTCCGCACCCTGCCCAAGAATGCGCCCGGTGCTTTTCGGGGCTTCGTTTAATTTCTGCTTTGTGGACGGTGCCGTCAAAAAGCGGGTGAGGAGAAGGAGAAGCCCATATTCCGTTGTCTTTACGTGCGGTGGACCATAGAGGACGCTGCGAGCCGTCGGAGCCCATCACACGCCGTGGGAGCGTCACGTGGGACATCGGTGGCCGAATTCTTTAACGCAACCGCAGCTCGTGGAGCGAAAGCTCGCGCAACAAAACACAGTGACCTTGGATTCAAGCCCTGCCCTAGCGTGTTTCAATCATGAGCATCGTACCGGCTTTCGTTCGTGTCACTACTGCGCGATGCAGGTTGAAGACCTCCAGACCAGCAGTGGTATCGTACTGGTTATATTTAACATCAACAGCGTAAACCAGTGCCGCCCTGCATGAAGCGTGGACCCACCTTACGCTGTTTAAGCTTTTAACGACTATAGGGAGTGTTCACTGGCGGCCATATCTCTGTGCGCGACGGCTGAGCGCGTGGTAACGACGAGCTTCCACAGTTCTTCTGCAACGTGCATTCCGCACTATCGAGATTGCCAGTCTCAGCAGTCTATTATGTGAGCTCGTTCTGAGTATGCGCCCTAAACATTGTCCTCAAATATGTCGTCCAGTGAATACTCCCTGTACACCGTTGCAATGTTTATAAAATCACAGCCCAGCGTTGGAACATCACAGCCCAGCACGCGCATGGACGTCATCGCTTCGGAAAGCGAGATAAGCACGCGCCATACGCACGATCTCTGAACATAGCACCGACAAGAGGCTCGTTGTTTTAATGGTCTCCGTGAGTGACAAGTTAAGAACCCAGTATATGCTCTGCCTCGAGCGCGAGCTTGCTTTTTTTGATGACACTTTGTCCCACACGCGGTCGAGGCCCGGCGGGAGACAATGAGCGCATGCTGGGGGCGGAGCATTTAATAGATCCTAAACTTATCATCGACTCTAATTTGTTAGTTCGTGAGTCTCCTGTGACCATTAGGAGGAACACGCAGCGACGCGCGTAAAAACATAGTCACGTGACGCGTTCACAGCGCTGGATTGGCCGGCACGACTCGTAGCGCCTGCTGCGGTCCACCGTATACCGGTGAAAGAGAGTCCGGGAAGGTGCTATGGTCTCCCGCCTTCTGGAGGGGTTCAGATAAATTGTCCTGTCAACGGGCAGTCTCGAGGAGCAGGTTAAAGCTGTCCCTGCTCTTTCGGCGTGTCCGCCGCCATTTTTAGATGTTTATGTAAATTAACGGGGCTGTAGTGTTTTTGTTTTTTTTGTGTTTTGAATGATTTCGATACTTCAAGTCTATAGTTTTAGAAGACGCAAGCGTTGCCACTGTCATTGCCAGTAACTATACTTGGTTTGCACGTAACGTCATTTCACCGTACTTGTTATTGCCGGGAGGAACAAAATAATTCGGTGGTGAGAAATACTTACTACAGAGGGTAAACGACTGTAGCAACAAGATGCTTCGCAATGGTCGGTCATGTGACTTCAGTGCAAGTCGTGTGTAGCCGACAACGTTAATAGATCACTTCAGCTGTGGAACTCCCGCGGAGGGAGGTGACAACACTCCCCTCACTCCCTTCAGTGGCCTCGCGTTGTTTCAAGCGCCATATAGATTTTCCTTTGAAAAATATGCGTTCCAGAGAGCGCGGTGAAACTTTATCTAGACAATAAGCTTCGGAACATACCTATTCCCTAGAATAATTTGCAGTTACCATAGCAGCCGTCCCCTAAACACGGTGGCACGTTAAACGACGGGATGTGAAGCAAACTATGGGGGTTGAGGGGGGAGGGTTACTGGGCAGTAACTGAGCTAATTTAATAACGTTAACAGTCGGAGGACGATTAAGGATTAATTAGATACCCCGCCTGCAGCGCAGGCTTTCTATTTTTGATAAAGTTTCGTCACACGCGCAGCCAAGGCCCGCTGAAATGCAAGAAGCGCGTTCTGGAGGAGGAGCTTCTACTGGATTCTTCACATGTTACCGAATAATAGATTTTTACACCCTCCACGGTCGCATGGGCGCGGCCATCTTGGAATCACGTGACGCGGCCGCCATTAGGTTGCTTCAACTCACCGCTCCAATCCACATCTTTCCCTCCCTCTCCCCTTTGGCTATGCGAGTCTTTTCCCTGCCTGGAGAATAACATTTCGCATAGCCATTAAACCCCCTTTTCCGTTTTATACACCACATTCCCCCCCCCCCCCCCCCACGCTCTCCCCTCCGCACCCTGGCGGATGCGTTGTTTCCGTGTTTTTCGACGCGTTTCACCGCGTTTTCTTACCTTACTCCGTAAAATGTGGTCCGATACTTATACTTATTTTCTAATCCCATTACAACATTAAGTGCACAACTTCTGCAGTTAATTCTTCAGCACGTTTTGACCATTTTCACCGCTGGCGTACCGAATATGTGTGAAGATGAGGCACAGGAATCGGCGTTAGATCTGACGCACATTGAGTATGCAGATGACAAAGACACCACGATCGAGTTTAAAGGCCGATCATTTATGAGGACTCAAATTTTCTAATAGCGGGGGAACATTCGTGATAAGAGGCGCGTATCTTTATACGCGGATGTTGGATGGTGACAAAAATAATCAGCGTGAGAAAATTACGAGATTTCTTTTTCCCCGAAAGCATCGTCCTTTGTATTAATAACAGAGAGAAAACAGTAGCTTTTAATCATATAGGAGAGCACGGGGAGAAGATAGGCGACTTATATTTTTTTAATCTAATATTAGACCTTTTTTATCTAATATTAGAAACATTCGTATATCAATATCTGTCGATTTGCTTGTTCATAACATCACGCCTACATGTGTTTTAACGTTCTCAATGGTTTATGCGATAAAAACATTCGCTTGATAGGTTTATTTTTCCAGGGATCTAAAGAAACTGTATACAATGTTCGATCAAATGTCTGCAGTCTTTCGAGCGATTTAATTACTTTTTTTTAAGAAAACCAGTTCACTTCAATTAACTTATTTCAACACAAAGGCTGAAAATTACCACGAAAGAAGCTGTCACAAACAACTTGAGTGTGTCTGGGCTCTGCAATATGTAATGCTGAAAAAGAATTAAAAAAAAAAAAAACCTGCACGGAAATTACCCGAGTGCAGCGTTATCCACAGCGAATAGACTTTTTTTCGCAACAAGTGATGCAAATAATATACAATGGGCCTCTGTTCAAACAAAGAAAGATCTGTCTACACAGGCCCATGAAGTGGTGACTGGCGTTAGAATGCAGCCAAATTTGCCAAAGTCTTTTCCCTTGCCCCCTTTAATTGTATTTCGCAAATTTGACAGAAGAAAAATGCGGGCTTAATTTGACACGCCTGTCAGCTATCTCATAACTGGAATACGCCGTGAGCAAATGTTCACGTAACAATTTCTTTCCAAAGGCCAATATTATAAAATGCTGTTAACAAGTATACTTCAGCAAAGCCGATAATTCAAGAAATTTCTTCTCGGAATAGGTCGGACTGTCTAATCCCGAATACTTAATTTCCTTCAAAGAAAACAGGCCGACACAACATCACTTCTGCGTCATTATGCAAAACATTTAACAGCTTGCAAAGTTAACAAAATTCGGGGGCCACGGAAACCGAACACTGAATTGTAATCTTGCGAGTTCATTTATTCTTCGCGATAGAGCACATTGTTAATCTGGCTGTCAACATGCTTCTTCCCTTTGCATTCGTGTTTTAGTCTTTTCATAATTTTAATTTTCTGGAAACCAATGTCATCGGGTACGGCCGTCGACAATGGTGATCCTCTCTGTGCATCAGTTAAATCGTTTCGTCGCCGATAATGGTTAAAATTAATGATGAACGTAATCAGATGCATCGAAAGTGTTTGTAAAAAAAAACAAAAAAAACGCAATCTAGGTTTGATATTACTTTGCGGTTTTCAAAGTGGATTAGTACCACTGTTTTATTGGTTTTGTGCTACAGGGAACACATCTGTATCACAAAATCAAGCAAAAACGACAAACACAGCAACACAGTCGCGGGCACGTTTAAACCGAAAGCAACAAAATTGAAGCAACATCATAGCGGCGAGGGCGTTAGGGCCCTCTCCCTGCCGGTCAGGCAACTACCGAAATGAAAAGGTCTCTAGTTCAAACTTTAGGCACTTTTACACACAAAGTTACTCTTCGGAGATGCGCGAATTTGTTATGTGTTATTTCTTGTGATCCTATTCGTTCACGTATGTTTCTTTCGTGTGTTCTTACTTACTCTTATGCGGTGATTTCAATCAGAAATATGTGTGTTGTGTGTTTCATTAGACAACGGGAAAGCTAGCCAGTCCTAATGGGCTGGCTCCGCTGTAGATGAGAAATTTCTCCTGTGCACTCGCACTGCTAGGCTGGGAGCTTCAACGTGCATCAAGGGATATCACGACCGTACGCCGGTGCGGTGCACATCCAGATAAAAACGAGCATGGGTTAGGCTTGGCTTCAGGGCCCTTCTGTTCTGCAGCGCGAGCTTTCATTTTACGTATCCCAAGCTGCGGTGCGCCAACACGCTTGGTCATCGATTCCCCCGACTGGTCAGCGCTAAAGACCACAATCTAGCAGGCACAGAGCTACGTTAGGACAAGCTAGTAGTGGAGAAAGACTGGCTAAATCGACCCTCTACAGTGGATGAACAAGTCGTATAATTTTATGGCAAACTATCTACCTGATGTTTGGATGTCTTCTACAGCCCACTTCTTTTATGGCCATTGACAACATAGTAGGTTTACTTGAATATTATATAATGCTTGCCCACTGATTAAAGATAGAACTACCATGACTCAAGGGTGCTATCAGTGACAAAAGCCCCGAACACAATTGTATTTTGTCATCGGTCCTTCAGATTAGCTACTCGCGGTATCGTGTAAAAAAACCGATGAACTTATACTGCGACGTTCAGCCAATTGCCTGCATATCGAGCATCACAGGAACAAAGTCAATCATAAAGGAGTGCCGAAGATAATACAAAAATAACGTGTACATTATATATTTCCTTGCGTACAAGGAAATATATGTTATCGTTATACAAAAACTACGGTAATGGTATTAAAATTTCTAAATCATGAACTACATAAACTACAGTTTACTGCACCATAAGTTAAGCCCTGCCTTCCGTATTTCTCTGGTTGTATGTTCTTCTGACGGTCTGTCGCAGTCCGTGCAAAAACAGCACTCCATCAATGCCTCTTACGTTTAAATCACTTTTTAAGTTACTTTAAAACTCTGATTCAAAAAATCAGGTTCATCTTCACTATACTGTTTACCTGTCAATAAACACAGTGGGCGGTTTCAAATCCCCAAGAAAAAAAAAAACAGAGAAGTGCTGAAAAATTCCCAGCTTGTACAGGTGCATATAAAAACAAAATACCGACAAAAAACCGGAACAAAAGGAAGGCAAGTACAACATCCGAGCGCTCGTGTGTTGTCTTTCTTTTGTCCATATTTTTTGTGTGCTGTGGTTTTCATTCGAAGAAAAATACTCATACATTGGATATCCTGGGCGCACTAAGCCGCATGTAAGCCCGCGGTTACGCCTTTGTTGACGCGCCGAGCGTGCTCACTCCTTCGAGAGAACGTTTAGGCCTGCTGAGGCGTGTGTCAGCGTTTCCAATTTGAACGAGTAGGGAGGGGGCCTTGCTAAACGTTCGCTGCAAGGGCGGCCGCATGCACGCTGCACGCACCGCCGATCCCTATCTCCGATTCCGCAAATCGGCGTGCACAATCACGCGTGTAATTTTCCGTTCCGCTGACTGCCAGTCCCAAACACCCTCGTCAGCCCAGCCGACGTTGACGTCTTTGTACGCGTTGCATGGAATGTCTTTGGAAGTGGCCCATTCGTCTGCTCTGAACAAAACTGCAGGTGGCTGGCCGAAGTTTCGCGTCTTGCAGTAGAATTATGCGTCCGATTTTTTTTCTACAATAAACAACTGCTGGCTGGTGCTCTTTCTCTTGTTTGTACGTAGATTTGTGTTTGTGCATTAGTCTGTTGTAGTCACACATACTACTAGAACGGCAGGGAGGGGCTTCAGTTTTCCCCCTTCCAGCGTGAGCTAGCAACCTTCGACGACACGTCGGCGTTTTCTGGACCGCGAGCGCGCTAGCGCTCAGCGAAAGCTCGGCAGAAGCATAGCCTCCTATATTACTAACAAAGCCTGGCAGATAGCCACGAGAAGCGGCCGCCGAAATGGAAAAGGTAGAGAAACAGGCTACGGACGAGACGAGAGCCACGTGACTGGCGCCCCGCTGCGGCAAGACGCCGAAACATATTTCTCCCGAGCGAACAAGTGTTTCGGGTCCTCGCCACTGCGAAAGGTGTGCGCTGACGTCCAAGTTACCCAAGAAAGGGCTCTTTGATGCTCTGTGTTACCAGATCCTCGCGCTCCAAATGTGCGACCGGGCACTCTATGGCTCCGTCGTCGAACTGCCAGGCTTTGTGAGTATAGAGGAGGCTAAGGCAGAAGGCATGGAGCGTGTGTTGGATGCAGAAGGTGCGCCCCGGTGTTTTCGCTCTGTCACTGGCTGGAGCGTGTCCTCTTCCTAGGGTTGGGTTATTCGGCAAGTTGAGATAAAACATGGTACGGTACAGGATAATAAAAGATGAAAGAATAATTACGGTGGAAGCCCAATGGCTAAAATTTTAAGAACGCGCGATCTTCTTTTGGCATTTCCATATCGGCGAAAACAAGCATCGCTTTTGAACGCGCTTATGGGCGCCTTTCCGGCAACTCACTTCGTTGCCGTTCCCATGTTTTTTCGCGCGTTACCTCGTCGACGGATGTGGGGACGTGAAGCCGCACGTACAAGCTCTAGCACTTGGTAAAGCTGCTGACACAACCGCCGCACTCCTCACCCGTGTATATACTGATTAAGATTCTCCTGCCACCACCTTCGTGTTAACACCTCCGCCTTCCCGAACACTCATTCTCTTGTACAGGCTAGAGACGTTCAGCTCGCACCTTCCACCCTTCGAAGTCTCAATCGACATCCCCGTTCAGATTCTCTGTTTTGTACAACCGCGTGAACAACATAAATAAAGAAACATCACAATACATATCAACGCATAAAACTCTTCACGCGGAGCCTACATCCAGCAGTGGTGGCGGCATAATACTTTGGTCAAGTGAAGCGCGAAACGAGCCTCGTTTTTAATTAGGTGCCGCAAACACGTCACCGATAAAGAGCCCGAGAATTCACGGCTTTTAAGACTCCGCGCCGCCGAGAAAGGGGCGCCCTTTCCCCACACTCTATTCCATTCCCTTTCTCTTTGCTATGCAGTTACGATACCCACCACCACCACGCTCCGTTCCCCCCTAACCTGACAGTGCTGTGAAATCTACTTGCTCGTTGAACCAATCGCACGTCTATCTTTCACCACGTGCTACCGAGGCTACAGCCCTTGCTCACGCGTAGGGAGAAGGGTCACATGATGAAAAGGAGGCCGTTGATTGGTCCGGCAAGCGTGCGTATCTTCCATTGCACTCTCAGCTGAACGGTGAACGAAGTATACCACTACCACCACCCGCCACCTTTCGAAAAAAAAAGGTTTTATTTATGCGCGAAAAAACGCCCCTGCGCATGTTCTTTTATCGCGTCCACGCTATGCAGATAAGAAGAAACAAAAAAATCATGTATTATCACACCCTTCGCCTTGTAAAGATTGTGGCGCATTTCGGTTCGATTTACCGGACCGATCTTTTTTGCTATTTCTTTCCGTCGTCTGCTCGAGTTCTTTCTTCTTTCTTAACCTGTTCGGCTTTTTGACACGGCCCGCAAATTGAGTTTCCTAGGGGCGAGCGGGGAACGTGCCACGCCTTTAAGCTTTAAGTAGTCGCACGAGCGGCAAATTATTTTCGGTGTCCGCTGTTATATATAACATCGACTCGGCAGAAAATGGGGAGGCCCGCGCGCGGCGCTATGCCGCTCCGTTTCATCTTACCGTGAGAGAGCGACGAAGGTTACAAGCAACCGGTGCGGCTTTACTTGTCTTTGGAAGGAGAGCCTCGTATATCTAACGTCAACCCCACGGCGGTGGCCCTGTTCCGACGTTTCACGCGCAAACATTGGACATTTTACAAGCGGCTGTGTCACTCCAAGTTGGAGCGTAACGGGAGCTACAAGAAAGAGTTATGCGCTTTGAAATGAGCATGTCGAGCACGCGTGTATAGAACACTGTGTTCGCGCTCATAGATTCGGCCTCGCTCGCACTCATGGTGAAACGAATAACCTTCCGCATATGTGCAATGGCCATAACTTTCACTTGACTACATGCTTGTTTATCAACAACGAGTGGGTGTATTTTCATAACTTTAGAATAGGGGGTTCCAACGCTATGGGTCCCCCGAGTAGCTTTGGGCGCTGCACACAGCATGCATGCACAAAACGTCTGTGCACGCGCAGCGTTAGGCCCCAGCCAGCTTGAGGCACCAAAAGTGTTGGTGCCCCGAGCAGGTGAAACTCTGTAAGATTACGTTCGGATAAGGTAAATTCTAAGGCTGCGGCACCTATAGTCGGAGACAGATTAAGAGATTAAGTGAAGCTCCTCCCACTCTTTCCACTTTAGCAGAGCAAACGCTGGACAGAAGGAGACCTCCTCTTCAGCGTTCGCTCTTCTAAAGTGAGAAGAAGTGGGAGGAGTTTCCTATGAAATCATAACCTGTCACCGAGTATTGCCCCAGAGCAGTGAATAGGAGGCGCCTCGGTCGACTGCTAGTCCGCGTAACTTGTGGCCAAAAGGGGCAACTTTCGACAGGCCTGGCCACCGAGGGAATGGACACGGATCCTGCGTCACAGTTCGGAAAGCAGTGGTAGGAATGTAGCATCGATACATGTAGGTGTATGAGGGGAAGGGAACTAAATATATGCGCACTTCTATGCCAGCTTCGTGGATATAATCCGTGAGCGTGCGTATACGGCCGGGTATTGCTCGTCTGGATAGCCGGCGGGAGGACCCATTCCTCGACAAATGACACCCCGTCCTCTGGGTACTTCTTTCGTGTTGCCTCAAGGCTTTTGTAGCCCCATAACAGTAGAAACTAGGTCGACCACGTGCTGGGTGTCCTTGCAGAGCACCATGTCGGTGCTGTGCGCGCCTTTTCCCATGCTGCTCTTCTGTTCGGCGTGCAGGCGGTATTGGTTCTAATGCGCCGTTATCCCTCCAGAGACTCGCGGCAGGGGGTCGGAGATGGGCGAAAGTTGATCCTTCGGCGAATTACGGGACGAAAGTTTCATCTATTGTTTAGCTTCGTCGGGGTCATAGTCGTCTCCGTCTTCGTCATCTTTAGATGAGGAAGATGCTTAGCCGAGATCATGGAGGTGGCTGGGCTGACTCTGCGTCTCACGGAGTGTAGCTATTAAAAGGTAAGCTGCAGAGTGGGCCTGCTCATTATCAGCTATGCCTGCGTGGGCGGGCACCCAGCACAGCGGAACTTTTGTACATTGCATAGAAAGTTGGAAGACCGTATTTTTAATGGCTTTTGCTCTCTTGCAGGGGCTGTTCCTATTTCTTCACACGATGAGCGATGCTACTGATTCAGTAAAATCTTTTGGGTCTAATGGTTGTGTTGTTGAGGATTGTTTAATAATAACAAGCTTTACAATTACCCTATAAGTATGATGGGAACTGAGGACAAAAGCTGTCCGAGCAGCTTGACGGGTTTTCAGCCCCCTTACAGAGACACAGGAGTTGCATACATGACATATAAAATAATTTATGTATTACTTACAATACAACAATATGCATGCAAAATTTCAAGAGCGATAGTACAAGTTAAAGAACAGTAATCAAATAATAGAGCGATATATGCACAGAGGAGAAAGCAAACTTATGGCTGTTTATTTTGAAAGAAACTATTACCGAGGTTCACGAAGGCTGCATAGTTTTATATCTATATCCGAATATATAAGCGTGTTCAGTAAAACTGCCAAGGCCAGAAGTCCGGGGGATGAGTGGAATATGTTGGAACTTTTACTATGATAAAGGCTAATGATAACAAAACGCTATTTGTACTGTGTTGCTCCTGCTTGCATTTTATACGAAGTCTATAACCATAATGTTCTTTTCTGTAACAAAATATTCTTAGTAAATTTTTTTTTGTAGTTCTTTTATGGTCGCTTTTGTTGCTCACCCCTATTACGGTCCCCATTGTAAGGACTAATAGTATTGTCAAATAAAAAATAAAAATAAAGTTGTGCCCCAGACTAAGTGGCAATAATTCAGATGAGATAAAAAAGAGTAGAGCAATCTTACACTAGGTGGAAAAATAAGGAGATGTCTCTGCATAAATCCAGTGATAAAAACGAATTTGGTTATAATGTAGTCTATATGTTCAGTCCACCATGACATGTGCATTGAAGCTGTAACCCTCAGAGTTTTAAACGTATATACCACATCCACATGGGAGGTGCCTAGAATAATATTATTTGGAAGGTCTGTATTTTTATTTTTTATTCCTGGGACTAAAAAGAGTAGCTTTGGTTTTGTTCTTATTTATTAGCAGATAATTTGAACTAGCTAAAGTGTCTAGGCGTCTTATTGTGTCATTTGCTACACGTGAAATATCATTGCAATTCTGGTCCGAAAAGAAAATGATACTGGTGTCGTCAGCATAAATGATAAATTTAAGTTGCGGCGCGATGTTAACAATGTCGTTAATAGAAATATTAAAAAGCAACGTTAGATTGGGTGCAAAGTTTCAAATGCATGTCGAATCGGCCCAAGTTCGCCACCCTTGGCGGAGGTGCTGTTCGGTAACTGCTCGGTAGATGCAATTGCTTTCCTGGTATTGCCAGCGCGACGATGGCAAGTTGGTCTGGGAGTGTCGCGAGAGCCGCGTGTCCGAGCAAGCTTCTCAGCCGAGATTCACAAGGCCTAAAACAGTTCGGAAAGGAGCTCGGATGTTCGAGCGCCAGACCAGGTTCATTAATTTCGGCCACGGGCAGTCCCCAAGTTTCTAAAATACTTCACAAGATGGCGCCACCTGTCAAACCAAACTTCATTGCCCGGTGGGTATGCGGAGCGTAAGTTTGTCTGCTTTTTGCGCACGGGTCGCGATGACGTCAGAACGCCGAGCTCTTATTGGCTGATTGAAAAAAATAGTAAGTAGACCCCGAGACATCTAGTCTTAAAGTCTATCCACTATCCTTACAATCAAAGCCAATCAGAGCTCGGCGTCGTTCTGACGTCACCGCAACTCCTGCGCAAGAAGCAGACTACTTGCTCTCCGCATAGCTAGGGTTAGGGCACAGCCTCGTCATCAGATTCTTTCGATTTAAAAGTTCTCGGCATGACCGAAATGTGCTTCAAATTAAGATTCGTTCGAATTACGAAACCTATATTAGGTCTCATGGTTATACGGAAGTGGGCGTTTCTTAAGCTCTCAGCACCTATGCGGAGAGCAAGTCGATCGTCTACTTCTTGCGCAGGGGTTGTGGTGACGTCAGAAAGACGCCGAGCTCCGATTCGTTCTGATTGAAGGATAGTGAGTAGACTTCAAAGCAAGCTGCCCTGAGGTCTACCCACGAACCTTTATTAAGAACCAATCAGAGCTCGGCGTTCTGACGTCACCACAACCCCTGCAAAAGAAGCAGACGAACTTGCTCTCCGCATATATGGGAACGAAGTCAAGGGCCCGTTTATAATGTATATAATTCCTGTGCTGCGCCTGTGCCAGCTGAAATATAACGAGCTAAGCCCTATTACAAAAGACGTTGCGTGCCAATGCCGCAGCTATATAAGTGAAAAGAATACCCTTCGGGTGTGGAACGAGCCCACCACGGACCTCTTTAAAAGGCCTTCTCGCACCGCCCAGGAGAGGGAAGGGGGGGGGGGGGGGGGGGTCGCTTGATAATAATAATAGACTGGGCGCAAGATTCGCAGCGTTAATTTAATGCCCAAATTAATGAAGCATAGTTCACGCCCACCACAGAGGTGTGTATTCACCCCGAGGGCTACCGAACATGCCGCTGCAGTCTGGCTGGTTCGTAGCATGGCCTGACGTAGAAATAGGCTTGTTAGCTGCTTCTGGCACCTAGAGGTTTCCCCGCGAAATTTAGCGGAGAAATTTTGACGCCACGTGACAACGTAACATTTGCACTTCCAAATTGTAAATGATAGTGGAGAAGGATTGTGTGCATTCCGTGTGTTGCAGAGCCTAGAGTGTCTCGGCTGTAAACCCCGTTCATTGGCAGGGGGCACAACAAGAAACCAGGAATTTTTGGTTTTATTGTATTCCTAGTTTCGTCATTCTTTCGCGTACGCCGTGGTTAAATATTGTGTCGTCTCTTTGATTAGATAGCGAGAAGTTAATCTGTACCTGTGGGCCTCTGATGCCTCTGCTGTATATGGAATATTTAGCCAGTGCAGTACCACAGCTAGCCTGTGGTCTTTGACGTACACCGCGTAGTATAGTGATACACGACCGCACACCGGTGCGATTTTTGTCCAGGTCAAAATGGGCAGGGGGGGGGGGGGGGGAGTTCTTGAGCTTTGCAGCGCGAGCTTTTGCTCGACATGCGCCGGCCTGCGTACTCTAAAATTGTCGGCCACCGCATTATTTCCCTTCGCCGCGATTAAAAGGGCAGAGAAACGAAATGACGTGGCCGCGAGCTCTCTAACTCTCGCTTCGAAATCGGCTAGAGAGAAGAGGCGCAATTCGTATTGCGCTCGTGACGGCAAAGGCCTCTTCAGGGTCAAGGGTGCTGTAGTTGCGAGCATTGCCACTTGGAGACGTCAACCCGTGAAAATACCGCCTAGTAGGAATATCCGAGAACTGTACACCCTATGGCTTATACATAGCTTGCTCCAACGTCATTCGCGACCATGCCGGTATTTTATGTGCCGAGAGCGTTCGGTTCACCGTGTTAGTTTCGCATCACAGAAGTAGGAGCCCGAGAGAGCGAATAAGTACACTCTCAGAAAAAAAGGTGTATTATTACACCCCTTGTCCCATATAATACACCCCAAAACTTCAATTCGACGTAGAGAGCCCTATAGTCGAACAGACGGCCCCAAATTTTACGAGGTGCTTGATGGCCGTGTGGTACAACTTATTAAAATAGCTAATGTACGGTTTACTGACTACAAAAAACATAATCGGGGTTTTCTTGGCCCTACTGCAAAACCTCAGTGTTTCCTTTATGTGGTCTTTGATACGTACTTTAGCTATTTAAAAAGTTACATCGCACCGTTATCAAGCCCCTTGCAAAATTCGTTGCCGTCTGTTCGACTATAGGGCTCTGTAGGTCGAAATGAAGTTTTGGGGTGTATTATATGGGACAAATGGTGTAACGATACACCTTTTTACACCCTTTTTTCTTGAGAGTGTAGAAATAACTGTCAGTACCCAGGAATGGCGACACTTGCAAGCTATGCCTATAAGGTATCCCTGGGTGCCATATTTGAGCGCGTTATTCAAAGTGCATCTCTGTAGGGGGCGCGGTATGGTTAGCCTGGCAGAGGTCCCCGCATTCTCAGATCAAGCTCCCACCCACGACCTACTCTACACGACCTACCTAACATTTGTGATACCGGTCTTAAAGTGATCCAGATGATCTCACCATTGACTCGACACTTCCAGGCACCTGATACTATATTACGCTTATTTCATGCTTTGGTGAGGCCACGACTTGAAGTTGCGTCTGTTGTGTGGAACTTTCAGTCACATAGCGATTGCAGACGCATTGAAGTGTCACAAAGGCGTCTGATACGCATAGTCTACGATAGACATTTTAACAGGTGACTTTATTTCGAGTATAATTTTCTCGTTAAAGTTTTAAACCTCAGAACCCCAAATGATCGCAGACATTGCCGAGATGTGGTATTTTTACAGAAACTCATGCCAGGTTGTTTCGATGTACCTGACCTTTTGAGTAGTACAAGCTTACGTGTGCCAGCTAGACATACGCGACTCTGTGATACGTTTTATCCTGCACAAGCAGATTGAAGGGTCACCAATGCATAGAATTCAACTTTTTGTAATAGTCTTATGCAGCATGATTTCTTTTCCATGCCTTATTTTACTTTGAATACCAAGTTGTGTCTATAATTTGTTTTATTATGACTGATGTTTCACTCCTGTATTTCACGTCTTTGCATGTTCAACTCATAGTGACTTTTATGTGCGCCAATATCAAAGCCTTCACGGTGTTTTGGACACGCAATAAATACGCCTCGCAAGTGGGCTCATTTTCGTCTTCTGCGCATGAGAAAGGAAGTAGCGGTGACGTCAGTACGCCGAGCCCTGATTGGCTGATCGCTACCGCCTATCTGAGCGTCGTCTGCTCCTTTGCAACGTCGTCTGCTCGCAACGTCGTCTGCGTCTGTCTTACCTTTCTTGCGACTTTCGGAAGTGCAGGTCTTTACGAGCGAGCTCGACTTCGCCTTTCAGAGAGGGCAGACGAAATAACTCGAGCGGTACGTTGTTTTTGTCTAACAACTAGCAGACGCGCATCAAGGAGGGAAGTCGAAGGACTCACTGGCGAAGGGTCCCGAGGCGCCGAGGTTTGTTTGCTAAGAACTGAGATAGAGCGTGAAGTGCCCTCCCAAAAACTTTTTCCCTCCTTTCGTGTGCAGCGAGACCCCGCATTCTTTAACGGCATCGGCGGGTTGGCGCAGTTAACGTCGTTTGCTTTACGTCTGCGAGTCAAAGCGAGGGCTGCTTTACCTTTCCTGCGTCTGTCGGAGATTCACCGCTTTTTCACCGGCGAGAGTCACCGTTGCCTCGGGAAACAAGGAGATAACAAGAGGAAGAGATTGACCTCTTAATCTAAAATTGAGGTCAGCGATCAAAGTAGAAGACGGGAAGGGTTCACAAGGGTCGCGCGGGCATATTCCATTCAGCACGCCAGCCGGTCGTGGGCAGACGGTCGCCGAGTCGCGGAGTGCCCGCTAGGCCTAACTGTCGAGCCAGTATTGGCCGAGCTCGCTTGGTCGCGTTCAGTGGAATCGTGGCCGTTGGAGGTTTTCCTGGGGGGTTGTGGATTCAGCGTTCTTGTTCGTCGTGGTCTGTTTCAAGTGCTTTTTACTTTTTTCTTGCTGCCTGAAGTCGGGACGCGTGAGAAGCGCACGCAGAAAAATAAACGTCCGTGGGTCGTCGCGACCGCGACGCTGTCGGCCATGCCGATTTGATCGTAAGATGTACGTAAGACAGCTTCGGAGCTGTCGTAGGATTTCGTCGTAACCTGCGCAAAACGTACGAAAATTCCATTTCGTGAATACGAATTTGCTCTTAAGTTTTGTCTTCCGCACATTTTTGGCGTAAGATCGTTTCGTGAATCTGGCCTATGCACTTCCGAAAGTCGCAGGAAAGGTAAGACAGACGCAGACGACGTTGCGAGCAGACGACGTTGGAAAGTAGCAGACGACGCTCAGATAGGGGGGCGCGATCAGCCAATCAGGGCTCGGCGTTCTGACGTCACCGCTACCCCCTGCGCAAGAAGCAGACGAACTTGCCCTCCGCATACCAATACCAAAATACTCTCGTCTGCTAAAAACGGCGATCTTGATGGTGTGAAATTCACGTTGCAGAAACACTGTGGATTTCATCGCCAAGCTTTGCGATCCCGTTTAAGCCCGAATTGTATATGCATTTTAAAATGGAAGCTTGGGAGTGTTGATAAAGCCTGATGATTAGCACGTAAAGCACAAACCGACGGGACAGAAGAGAGAAATATCTATTGCCGTGATCAGAAAAATCACCTAGCGGAGAAAATTGCGTGCTTAAAAGAAGATTGTGTAAGCGTCCCGTCTGTTTCGCTATCTGGTAAAGAGTTAGCATTCCTTGCACAACGACCGCATTCGCGATGATGGTGCTGGGATCTAGTGGTGTGTCATTGGGTGCGTCTGTGCCTTCTTGGTTGGTCGTCGGAGGTTTACGCCTTGATGATTAATTTTCAGTTGTAAGTTCAGAGATTGTGTGTATTCGTTCTTCAGTCCCGCCTGTTTTCGCTGTACGTATTAATAATCTATACATTTGCGCTGAACTTCCATGAGTGACGCTGCTTCAGCGTCAGTCATGAAATTCAACGCCATAACTACACGGCCTCCCAACTACCAGGTGGTATCGAGAAACCGTTTTATTTGGAGTTTTATTTCAGGGAAAATCTTGTGAAAGAAGACACGCGCGAGTGCGACCACTTCTTTTTGCTTTCTTTTTTCCTCATTAAACGTTTTACACACACAAGCACATTTAGAGTTCCTCGATATGCTCCCCCTCCCCGAAGGGGGAGCAGAGTTGAGTAGCGCATTTGTGTTCCCCGAGCCGCCACGCCGCTACTTGCCGAAATCGATCACGTGAGGAGCAAAGCATCCAGCGCCGTGCAGGAAAGCCACCGCTACGGTCGCTCCGCCGACGTTGCACGCGCCCCGGCGTATGGTCCCCTGCTTCCGCCTCCTCCTCCTTTTTATGTTTTTCATGCACCGCGGCGCGCGCGGCGCCGCCAATCGCCAAATTAAGTCCCGTGACGAGCACAACATTCAAGGCCGTGCAGGAAAGCCTGCGCCACAGTCACCCGCCAAGGCTGCATGCGCAACTCCGCTACCGTAGGTAGCTATTAGGGAGTTTTCGTAGATCGTTTTCGCTGTCCCGCAACGCTATCCGCAACCAGCTACGCTAGCCGGAGCTCTACAGTCAAGGCCATCGCCGCGCCGGCGCAGTAGCTGCTGCTTCGTTGCGGAGGGCTTAGCGGAGGGGGAAACGCGGAGGCTACGAAAACTCCCTATTGAGGAGATCAAACAGTCTCGCCTCTAGCGGTACGCTTCAGCTGTGGGGGCAACAAACCAAATTTTCTTGTTTGTTTTTGATCAGAGAAATTGAAGATGACGATTCGAAGGGCCGCTCCTCGTGCTACCAAAGCACTGTTCAGAGCGAAGCGCTCGTGCCCAGACCGCGATAGGCGAAAGCATCTCATTAATGTTCGTTGCTCATTGAAAGAACTGTGTGTCGTCCTTTACGTGTTTTAGTCTTTGTGTGTACTCTGTGTACCTGATAGGCGGGGCTCAATTTTTTTGTTATGCTATGTTAGTAAACACCGGCCTTTGGGGACAACAAGCTCGACAAAGCGCCCCCTATTAATCGATCTCCTGCTTAATATCAGGAACTGTAGTTTTATTTGTTTTCGTGCGTTTACAAGGGTAAGGCTATTGTTCCTAAGATGGTGACACAACGTAGTTTCTTGCTAAATAAAGACATAAAAGCTAAAATTTCGTCTCCATAACGTTTTAATGAGTAATTGTGTTGCGTGTGTTTAGACAGTTGGAATTCAGTGAGCCTCAGTGGACGTCAGGTGCCTCAGTGGGCGTCTGGTGTCTCAGGGGGGACCGGTGGCCGAGTGGGCTTGCGCACATCAGGTGGGAGTACATGGAGCGAAAGCTCGCGCTGCAGAACCCAGGGGTCCTGGTTCAATCACCTCCCCTGCACGTTTCGATCTGGATCAACATTGTAGTGGCGTGCGGTCGTGTATCACTACTGCGTGGTGCACGTTAAAGATACAGGGTAGTGGTTGTACCACATTAACCAAATTGCTCACTTAAAGCTGAGAGATAAGTCTCCCACTACGGCCACGCAGACTAACTTCCGGCTGTATAAACTTACACACACCAATTTGGTGTCTCAACTTTAGACAATAAATTGAGCCAGTGCAGTACCACTGCCAGCCTGGGCTCTTTAACGTGCATCACGCAGTATAATGATACACGACTACATCGAAGAATACTACAAAAAGTGAACGTAGAGTCTTTTATATAGAGCAATTTCTTGTGTTCTACAAGATGTCGTCCAAGCTCGCCTTTGTTCTCCAATAATGGGATGGCCGCAAGCATAGTCTTTGTGAGGCTACGCAGTGATAAGTACAATAAGGATTGGGAAAAAACTTTTTAAGATTGTGGAATGACGCGCGGCAATGAACCTTGTGATTTTGACATGGCGTTCAGGGCAGAACTTTAGATTTTGTGAGGTGACAGGATAGACTTTTTTATGTTGTAAGGTATGTTGTAACGGCGACGACAAGGATAAACGTTGTGGGTGTGCGGTAATGACACGAATAGAGCTGAGGAAGTTGGAAGGGGATGGCAGAAATATACATTAGGCCTGGGAGGCGATGTCACGCAGGCCTTCTGAAGTCGCGACAATGATGATGATGTTGAAGGTGTGGGTTGACGCGGAAAGAATAGACGTTGCGGTGTTGGGGGGACTGCAAGGAATTACTTGAGATGTTGTGAGGTGACAAAAGGATCGCTCTAGAGATTGTAAGGTGACGACAAGGACAAACGTTTTGGCTGTCCGACTACAGCACGAATATACGTATGCCTTTGCGGTGAAGGAGAAACTAAAGATGTAGGGTGACGTGGCAAGAATATGGATTTCGGTTGTGAGGCGAGGGCAAAAATATATACGTTGCGTTTGTCAGATGGCAGCAAGGATGTACCTTAAAAAGTTGCGAGGTGACAGCAAGAATTGACCTTGGGAGTTCACAAGGGGACATCAAGAATAAACCTTGTAGACCTGAGGTGACGACGATAATAGACCTTCTGAAGATGCCCAAAACAGTCCTCGGGGGGTGATCAGTTGATAGCATGCACCTCACTACCTTTTAAGGTAGTGTCATGAGAGAAAATAGAGATTGTAGTCTTGTGACGTAATTAAAAGTATAGAGCTTACTCAGCACTATCTCTGCCGCTCCTAAAGAAAAATTATAAAATACAAAAATGTAGGAAACTTCCCTACAATGGTGTTGCTACGTGAAACGTTCTTGGTTTAGCTCTAGTAACCTCAAGGCATTTCTTCTCGAGCTGTGCCTCCAAGGTCTCTCCACTCCAATCCACCCCATTCACTCCACCCTCTCCTCTCCACCCCATAGACTGATTGACTCGTTGACCCATTGATTTTCCCCGTCGGGTCGGCCTGTGCCCACAGAATGTGGGGAATGGCGGGGAATCTGACCTTATGTGTAAGTCACGACGTCAATTTGGCCGCTAAATGTACCGCGAAAATTGAATCTGCGTAAAGATCACGTGATATCATGTCACGTGACATCAATTTTTCCGCTAAGTTTAGCGAGGCATTGATTTTTTTGTATACTAGGTCAGGTGACATGAATCCATGTGACGTCATTTTCCCCGCTAAAATATCGGGGAAATTCAAGGCTACGCTTTTTGAGGCTTCGCTTCACCTGAAAACTTAGTCTATACAATATTCACGTTAAAAATCACCGCCGAATCATTTAGTCAGAACTAATTCTACAACAATATCTTTTTAAGGAGTGCATATTACGATTACAGGCCATGAGGTAATGCCAGCGCCTACGCACGATACTAAGTACAATGGCCTTCAACGAAGGCAAGACGAGCCTCAGTCACATCGTCTAACGCTTCGTCTATTTCACTGCACTACCGCTGTCACCAATGGGCCATACAACATTGCAACCGCCCTTCATCCAATAGTTCAATCAGCTGTAACCACCACTACAATCCCACCATACTTAAGTTCATCGTTAGTGCGAGCCAAATCGTAAAGTATACGCTCTATGATGCGCAACCAATTGCGGGTAGACAACATCACATGCTGAAAATATGGCGCTCATCCTAGTTTATTCTGCTTTGCTCGCACTATTGCTGTTGTTTTCAGTTTTGAAACTAAACATAAGAAAGCGGTATCTCTTAAAGCTTAGTACGTAGTGGAGATGAGCTATAAGACGCCTCTTTATCATCGCTTTGCGAAAGTATGGGTACGGACTGTCGCTTTCATTTTCTTCTGTCTCTGCAGAACTTGGAATGGCGAGACGATTGCGATGCCTTTGGTGCCCAGTGAAATCATGTGTGCATGTCTCACACAAGGCGATTTGAACTCCTCCAACGGCCAATGTGTTTACTCCGATTTGAAGCACAACACCCGATATCGGCTCCCAAAGTGGACACCACAGCGTTACCGATAGGCATGCACTCAGATAGAACCAACGTCATCAATAAAAAGTTTAGGTAGATCGTTCCGATACCTCGGATATCCCCGATAACGGTACCCGATAATAAGAAAAAGATTTAGTAGATCGCTCCGATACCACGGACACCGCCGATAATGGTACGACGCATGCACTAAGACCGTGGCGGAGTACCGGGTTTCGTTACCAGAGTCACCGGAACGATCGACTAAAACCATAGAGAAATATATAGTACTACGTAAAGAGCGCACACTTCCATAGGCCCCAGCGGCCCAATTCAGTGTCAGTGTCAGTGTACAGTCCCTAGCGTTGAATGGATGGATACACGCAGTAACCGCTCGCCAGATGAATGAATAGATTCAAGGCGAATTCTGGCGGTATTTTTGTATCGGGCAGTAGCATGCGCCCTCTACTTTAACGAGTCAGTGTTATTGTAACTAGCATGTTTTTGTTTAAAATAGAATTGTTTCATAAGTATACCTTAATTGTACTGCAGAAGAAAAGTTATCCAGCGCTACATATAATTCAAACTGACCGCACACCGAAAAGGATATTTCACATTTGTGCTAACTCTCTTGAAGGGACGACATGGGACGACACCAGGGATTGACACACAAAAGTATTGGTTTTTGTAACTATGACAAGCAAAACAAACATCAACTCTAAAGACGATGAGTGATGTTTGTTATTCATACATTAGAAAAATAAGAATGCACATGCAAAACGTATGAATAACGCATCAACAGTGCAACACTGAAAAAAAAGTAGTTTATTACAGCAAGACTTACAACGACAAATGCAATATGATAAAGGGCATCTAAAGAAATTACCGTCCAAGTTCAATGAAACGCGCTTGCACATATGACCATGTGACTAATACAGCCACAATCAAGGAGATTAGAAGGGTAGGAGGGGGCATGACGTCAGCCGTGTAGCCTCCACAAGCCAAGCTCCCTTGACGCCTCGCCTGCTTCTCACTTTCCTCCTTTCTCTCCTCACTTATCAACCCAACATCACCCCATCACGTGACCGTAGCTAGCTTTCGTCTAGCCTTCGATCTGATAAAACCTACCGGACGGAGCGCGCGCAAGACTGCAAGCAATCCTATATACTACAATCAACCGTCCATCTCGCACGTGACATGTCACGCGCACCAATTGCCAGAGAGATCTGGGGGTCACGTTGGGCACAACATCGTTTAAACATTTTATGACTAGGCTTCACACATATTGCAACGTGCCCCCTCCTAGTACTTATAACCACCTTGGCAACAGCAGAAGAACAATCTGGCCCAGTGACTTCTAAATTCAGTGACCGAATGCAAATGTCCGTCAACAAAGAAACTACTGTCACAATACTTCTGACCCACACCGTATACCATGACCGCAACGGAAGAATGACTAAAAACCCGCACAAGACAACAAGCCGCAGGACCAACTCAACCCACAGAACGAGGCAAGGGACACAAACCAAGCAGCCGAAGTATTTGCCTCCTTAGAGCCCACGACTCCGAAGCCAACCGTCGCGCCGCAGCCATAGCCACAGCCTTTGAAGTCGTTTTTGAAAGTTTTCAAAGTTCGTAACAATTTGAAAAGTTTACTCTATACAACAAAGTTATTTATTAATATTATATATCTCACAAATGTTCAGGATAAGTGGCACTGTTGCGCCTACTAACGGCCAGTAGAGTCCCTAAATCCTGGGCCGCGAAACAGCTCCAGTGGCCACTCTTTACGTAGTACTATATTTCTCTATGCTAAAACTCTCTACTGATTGGTCCGTTACAAATCAGAGCTGTAAGGCAAATCGCCGATCCGCAACAGCCTCGGGAGCTCAACACGAACTCGGAAGATTGCTACCCCAGAAGCGTATCCTGCAGGCATACGACCGACATATGGGCGCCTATTCTATGGCAACAACCTTTTGATAACAAGGGCGTATAGCGCTGCATTTGCTACGTCATCTTCCGAAGGCAAGTGCGGGGCGCAGGCTGGACACGAACACTGACACAGCACTCCAGTTCCAATATATGCCCCGGGCCGGCCTCCACTAGGTGACGTAGACAACCAAGCAGTATGGTCTTGTTATCTAGGAAGTGTCGGTTCTAGCTGCAAGTTGTGGAAGTAAACGTCTCTGTTTTCTTTCATGCGTATTGGAAACCGCTATTACGTGAGGAGGAAAGCTATTTCATGCTCTATATATTACGGACATCGTGTGTCCGTCATAGACACTATCGTGTAAAAAGATATAAAAAATTGCACACGCGAAGGTAGGTACACTGCACTTCTTGTGGACCACGCCTTCCTTTCACGGCGGAGTGATACACAACACAGAGCCCATTAGCACTTCTACTAGGCAGAGTTGCGCGAAAGGGAAGGTGAAAATGAACAAGGCGGTTGTTGTAGCGTGTTGCAACCATCGGTCGTATTCAGGCCCCCGAGATAAAGAGCACATAATGGATCGAAAGCGGTGTAGCTCAGAGGCGTGTACCGGTAGCCGCTACCGAAATTAATTGGCTCCTTTGGTGTGGCGGGGGGGTGCCGCGAGTTCCGCCGACTCCCGCGTTTTTGTCGATGTCTAGATGTTTGCGGACTTCGGTATGCGTTTTTGTGTGGTTCTGTAACTTCTCTTGGACTGGAATTGAGAGCTGTTCAAGCGCTCTCTTCTGCGGGCACGGAAGGGCTATTGGAAGCGTTTTTCTTTCATTTTCTTTTTAGGCTAGAACACATGTGCGGAAAACAAACCAGAATCGCACGAAACCCTGAACTTAAAGGAGCAATGCAACAATTTTTGTACTTTGCGCAAATACCGCTTAAAATGGATCCCTAACGTTAATGACCTATAAAACACGCGTTCGTTTTTTACCCCACGCAACAGAAGTCCCAGAAAAAAATTAAAGAAAAACGAGCAGCGTTCACCCCCTCAACTCGCAGCCAGAACAAGCGGCCACGTGATCTGGAGCCGATTATATGCCGCCAGTGTTGATCATAGCCACGCGCTGGGGTTGGCAAAGCACAGGACACGCGCTGAGTTCCAGACATTGTTATGGCTCGGCTCTTGTCGTCGTTGCAGCGATTGGACACGGGTCACAACCCGAATGCTTCTCGAGCTAGCAATTGTCACGAGCCCAAGTCGAGTGCCCACGCAATGCTCGGGTCCAATCTATGAACCACATTCAAATATCGTCACTTGGGTGTGCTGCGATCCCCGAGTTACGTCATCAAATTTTGCAAAGGAGAGATTGAATGAAAATGATCGCTTTTGTCCTTGAAATTACACCGCAACAAAGGAGTTTCTTGGCCAATGGCGTTGCGTGTGAGTGTCCTTGAGTCCCAGATGTGCCAGTAAGCTCGTGTAGAGAGAAAAACATTCCAATTGAATATCGTTGCACAGCCCCTTTAAGACTGCCCCGCGCGATGTTGTTTTGAGAAACAATTTGTGTTTGGGTATTTGAGGGACGGGAATCACGAATATGCTCTTATCGACAACGTAACTTTGATTTGCGTAAAATAGACACGCATAATTAAAAAAAAAAAAAGAAAAAGCATGACGGGATTTTTGCATTATGATATTTGGCGTCATGATATTCGCAACGCTGGTAAAGAATGCTTTCAAACCGCCATAAATCATATAAAAAGGGACGTGGAAACGAGGTATTTGACGGAGACAACCCCTCCCTTGGTTAATGTGATTCTGAACCAACACATGGCGATGGGATCGCCTTCTAGACCTGCACATCAACGCAATAAATCGGGTGTGGTGGCGCTTCGATACAGTGAGGTATCTTTCTATATCCTGAAATTGACATCCCTGGTCCTTCGCTCGTTTTTCTCTGGGCGAGCTTTCTGTGCAACGCGCATGGCTGCGCCAGTTCTCGTGCAAAGGGCCCAGTTGCCTACGCTCCGAGCCACTGTGCTCAGAGCTCACGTCTCCGGCAAATCTGTTCAGAACGAAACGTGCATATTGTCCTAAATTAATGGCGAGACACTTACACAACAAAACAACCGGCGCGCTTAAAAATATAAAATAGCCTGTGCGCAATTAGCACACCGGGGATCTGGGAGGCCATTCACCATAATTCAGTGTGATCAGATCTATATGACGGGTCTTCCCGGTTTGTCAAGCATGTGTTTGGCTATTTATAAATTCACAGGAAAACGTGAGGACATGACAGACGTGGGTTTTGAAAATTCTAGCTTGAGGAATTATATACCTGACAAATTAAAACGAACTATTTCTTTTTTCAGGTGTCTTATTTAGGTAGATGTGTGTTTATTTTGACCAAAACCAGATGAAATTGGAAAACACACAAAAAAAATGACACTCAGGTGTACATACTGATTTCGGTAAACCCAAAGCAGGACTGGTACGGGAGTCTTACGCTTAATAAATTAATTCCAAGGTTAAAATTACAATTACAGCATTAAATAATAAGAATTAATTTTAATGCCAGTTCAGTCGCACATAGTGGCAGAGCGTTCATGCCCTGGAAATGCCCTGGAACCGAAACTCAAGAACTTGACGCTACCAAGATGGAGATGGGCGCGTCCATAGTCCTGCCAGACCACCAAGCAGATTCGCATATCGTCTATTGGTAAGAATATGGCAAAAATAAGGGCACCTCATTGGCTGAAATTGTTTCAACGACCTTGGGCGCAATGATGGACAGTTCTTGTGACCAACCACTAGCCACAAATATTCCCCTAGCGGAGTCGGTGAGCTCAACAAATACCGTTCAATCACAATTTCTAGGTAAAGATGTACTCAGCTATTTCATTTCAGCACTCTAGAGTTGATATAGGCGACTCTTCGTAACTGAAAGGGCAACGCACGTGAGGTTGTCAAGGCGACAGTCGGAACGCACTCAATCTTTCTTTTGACTGCACTCGCGGCACCGCGGCGACGACGGAGTAGACGATACAAAATACCGATTCGGCGCCGTGGGAGCTTTGACTTGAACCCCAAACGCGCACCCCACATTCGCAGTTGCGCCTCATGTTTCTGAAAATGTTTCTCGTCAATGTCACATTTCCTGGCTCAGTAAACGCCACTCAGCACCTCGAAACTCCCCTTTTCCACCAATCCCTTATCCAAAACAAATGACACATGTGCTACGCGGAGCCTTTAAGGTCATCCCAGCTCATGCTTACTTCGTAGGTTTATCACGGAGGGGGGAGGGGGGGGGGGGGGGGCAGTATGCGGCGCTGGCGGTGGTGACGCTTTCGCCGTTCCACCCCGTCTCCCGCCGACTCCTCCCATTGACCAGACTCTATACACAGCTCCGCTTGGCATGCCCCCTTGGTCAGGGATATCCCACCCCTGCCCGTTTCGATCTGGATGAGCATCGTACCGGTGTGCGGTTGTGTATCACTACTGCGTGGTACACGTTAAAGACCCAAGTTTAGCGGTTGTACTGCACTGGCTAAATTGCTCATCTACAGCTGGGAGACTCGTTGCCCGTTGAGGCAGGCTAAGTTCTGTACTCTGTTTCATACTTAGAGTGCAACGCTGTCACAGCTACTGGCGCGAGCGTGTGGCTTCATCTATGGTTTTGTTTGCGCGAGAACGCGTGCAAATGATCCACGAGATTAAGCCCCACGCTCGAGCCAATAGCTTTGACAGCGTTGCACGCTGAGTATGAAACAGACTATAGGCTGTATAAACATACACACAACACATTTTTTTTTTTTTATTTGTTAGGGATATCGGTGGCCGAGTGGGCCAGCGCACACGAGCTCGGAGCACGTGGAGCGAAAGCTCGCGCCGCAGAACCCAGGATCCTGGGTTCTACTCCATTCGTGCCCGTTTCGATCTGGGTGTGCATATATCGCACCCGCGTGCGATATATTTGGATTTTATAAAACAATGCAGGAGCGGTAGGCGGGACGCTAGAATCCCTTCAACACCACCCATAAGGCGATATCTCGAACGGACGGCCGTATTTCTCGAAAAAGAGGTCGCGATTGAACGAGGCTGACGAGGCGCGTGACGCCAACATATCTCGTTTTTTCCTCTCCCAAACAGGGAAGCCTCCTCTTGATGTCACACGACATCACCAAGAAAAGGGCGCCAAGGGGGAAAACCATCAGCTCAATTGTCGCCATCAATGTTAGAAAGGCTTTCGACTCCGTCCCCCACTGGGCTGTCATTCAGGAGGCGGAACGCTTAGGGATACAAGGCAGGGCGCTTAACTTTATTAAATCTTTTCTTAAAGGGTAACTGCAAAGAAAAAAAAAGTGTATTTTTAAACAACCTAGTTGGGACAAGCATGTCTCAAAACAATTTTTCCAACAAAAACAAAATTTTTTACAGCAATATTTATCGCGCGGGATTGATTTTAGTTTGCGGCTATTTCGTCCGTTTTAAATCGCGCGCCACAGAGTTAGTATTATGCGTCACAGAGTGGCTGCTCTACGTCACGGAGTGACGTAGAGCAACCACTCCGCGCGCGTCGAAAGAGCGGGAGTTTCAAATGTGGAGAGGTTGTGACTCCGACTAAATTACATCCTGTGGCGTAAATATTGCTACAAAAAAAAAATTTGTTTTTTCGTGGAAGATTTGTTTTGTGAGATGCTTGTCCCAATTAGGCTGTTTTAAAACCACTTTTTTTTTTCTTTGCAGTTACCCTTTAAGGATCGGACATATTCGGTAAGAATAGGGGACCACATGAGCGACCCACGACTCAATAGGGTCGGCGTACCTCAAGGCTCTGTAGTCTCGCCTTTACTGTTTAACATGGCGATGGCCGACCTCCCACACCACCTATCGAGGACTCCAAGCCTCAGGTTCACCATATATGCGGACGATATCTCCCTATGGACAGTGACAGGCGACAGCCGAACCCAACAACAGACTCTCCAAGCCAGATTGGTAGAGTGCAAACCCATCTCAATAGGGTCGGCCTCACCGCATCCCCGGAGAAAACGACCTGTGTGGTCGTTGCATCCCGTAAACAAAGAGAAGCTGGCATCGCCAGTCAGATTTACTTAACGCTAGCAGGAAACAGAATCCAACCATCTACCTCGATCAGAATACTCGGAATGTATATCGATGAAGACGGCTCGTGCAGAACCTGGATGACCAAGGTCAGCCAGCAATGCAAGGCAATCATCCGTGTCATCAGAAGGATATGCAGCTCCAGAGGCGGAGCGAACGAAGGAATTGCACGTCAGATGGTGAAGGCACTCATCGTATCAAAAGTCTGCTACTGCTCTTCATATTACAACATCTCAAAAAGCCAGTGGAAAAAACTGGAAACCATCAACAGACAAGCCGCACGGGTCATTGCCAGCTTACCGCGATTCACACGAATAGGGACACTCATAGAACATGCCCGGCTCAACACCTTACAAGAAACTGTAATGGTACGATCTGTCGCCCACCATGAACGACCACAACACTCACGACCCGGGAGAACCATTCTCAGTAAAATTCAAGCACTTAAACTCCCGCTTTCGGACTTCCCAGAGAACGACCCTCCTTGGTTAGAATACATCGACCTCGTGGAAAACAAGCCCATCCCGAAGAACGCGAGTTTCAGACATTCAGATCGTCAGACATCGCAAGCCAGTAGCCACAACAAACGAATACAGGCCTGGGAAAGCTCAGACCCGGCTTGCGCGACACTCCCAGACCAACTTGCTACGGTCGCAGTGGCAATACCAAGAAAAGGAATTATATCTTCCAAACAATTACCAAACAGCACTTCCGTCAAGGGTGGCGAACTCGGGGCGATTCAATATGCGATTGAAACAGCCCTCAACGACACAACCATTAGACCAAAAGAGCTCCACGTTTTTACGGACTCGGTAGCCTCGCTCACCGAGTGCAGAAATAGGAACCGCTCCTGCAAGAGAGCAAAATCTATAAGAAAAATGACCCTCCAACTTTCTCTGTAAGGTACAAAAGTCATCTGACCTGGGCGCCTGCCCATGCAGGCATAGCTGGTAATGAGCAGGCCCACTCTGCAGCTCGCGCACTAATAGCCACACTCCGCGAGACGCAGAAGCCGCCCTGCCACCTCCATGATCACGGCTACGCATCTTCCTCACCCGAAGATGACGAAGACGAAGACGACTATGACCCCGACGAAGCTAAACAGCAGATCAAACTTTTGTCCCGTACTGCGCTGAAGGAATACCTTCCACCCATTTCCGACCCACTGCCGCGAAGCTTTGGGCGGAGAACGAGTGTGCTCTTAAGGCGGATTAGAACCAATACCGCCTGCACGCCGAACAGAAGAGCAGCGTGGGAAAAGGCGCGCACACCACCGACATGCTGCTACTACAAGGACCCCCCAACATGCGGTCGACCTAGTTCACCTGTTATGGGACTGCAAAGACCTTGAGGCAACAAGGAAGAAGCACCTATAGGACGGGGTGACATCCATGGAGGATTGGGACTCTACCCCAGGCCCTCCAGATAACCAATACAAAACTCTATGCACGCTTCTGGATTATATCCACGACGCTGGCATAGAAGTACATACCTATATAATTTCCTTCCCCCCATACCGCGAGTCCAGGCCGCGATGCCATTGACTCATTCCCCTTCCCCTCTCCTTTAAAGCGGTTCAAGTAAACGTTTTACACTACTGCGACTCCTCTCCGCTCCGCCACCTCAAATCGGTGAGCAGAAGAAGACGCGAGGCTGTTTCCTCTCCTTCTCGACTTTTCTCGGACAACCAAGACGTCAACATATCTGTCAAATGCGCCTCTTCTTTCAGAAAAATACGGTCATCCGTTTGAGTGTTGCTGTACGAGATGTTTTGGTGTATGTAGCGCCCCGTTGCACGCTTCTGCCGCCGTGTTTTGTGGAATCCAGATTTCGGTTCAGCATCCCTTTAAAGACCCCAGGCTAGCGGTTGTACTGCACTGGCTAAATTCCTCATCATACTGCTGGGAGACTCGTCGCCCGTTGAGGCAGACCAAGTTCTAGGCTGTATAAACATACACAAAACAAAATTTTCTCTCTTGGTCAGCCAGAAGCCGAAAATAATCGCCTTCGGTTGTAACGAAGATCAGATTTAATAAGAGCGTAAAGGTTAAATGTAGTAACTCTTCATAATTGAAAATATGGTGAATGTAATGTTTCGATTATGGTCATGCAAAAAGATATCAAAATCGGATGTGCGGTTGGATCTCTGTTTTGCTCGGACAGAGTCTGACCGCTCGGACGGCAGATTCACGACCCACGGCGCCTGGCACACGGATTGTGTCAATCATTCCGCTAGTCGCGCACGCTTTTTATATATTTTATATCTTTATATATCTTCCAGAATGATTGTGGATGACCGTGGTCGAAACTTTACGTGCATCATATTTGCAGTCACCGATAGCTTCTCCGACGTATACTTATCCATTTTGTTCCTCGCGACCACCTTTAGGGAATTATTTTCGGCTTCAGGCTGGCCACATTCGGATTTGTTAAGACGCATTGGAACACGCGCAGCCCACTTTCGGTCAATGGCGCCTCCTTGTTTACCTCATATGCTTTTAAAGGAATGGTTAAACTCTCTCTAAATACGGCTCTGGCTATGGCTAAAGTTCACTAAAACCCTGGCTAAGCGGGGGCAAACTACAGCCCAATCAAAAGACCCGAGGCGTCGATTCATGCGCTTACTCATTCAGTTAGAACAACCCAACAATGAGACAAACTCAGTAATCATGACAATCCAGGTCCCGTTTTTCTCTTCAATGGTGAGTCGTGATTGGCTGGACCCGCGACTAGCTAGCCCTTCTTCTAAGCCCGCCGTGGTGGGCTATAGAGTCATGAACTCATAAAAAGGATGGACCCATTGCCACCAACAGGTAAAGAACCGGAGAGTGCGCGAACCCGGAGATGCTCCGGGTTCGCGTGCGCATGCTCAATCTCTACTCAGCGTGACGGCACGAGCTCCCACTTTTGATGACGTGGGCGACCCAAAGCGTCGCGGTATAGTCGGAATTCGGGATTGGCCAAACGCTCACTATAATATCTTTTTTTTTTTTTTTGGTGGATTGATTTGGCTTTTACTAATGGAAATAAGAACGATGTCGGACTGTCCACTTTGACAGTATTAGTTTAAAAATACGATAACTGCAGGCTTACATCGTGCTTTTTGCGCACACCACTCTTGTGGGTCGTAGCCGATGAGTAGCCAGAATCGCAACTTGCGACGTCATGACGAGGCAAATCCTGGTTGTGACGAAACGAACGAAAACCGTAAGAAGACGCCACCGAAACACCTCGGCGCTAATATCGCTTTCGCTAGAAACGCAAAGGTCTCGCTAACGATCTAAGGGTCCCTATCAGTAACTGAGACGTGGCGGGCGTTGCGATCAACTCGTAGCGCTAAAGTCATGTTTCTATACCATTCTCAGTAGCACTCGAATTTGTCAGTTCCAAAAGTAACAGTTAACAGCTTCAACTTTGTTCACCGTGTAACCAAAGCTCGGAAAGTGTTCGCTAATGTCTTCTTTGCGTAACGAAGAACAAAACCGAGCACAGGGCAGAATTCCCAGTGAAGATAACACCGTTCCAATACAGACGTGCCGGAAGGATTCAGAGGCTTCGAATCTCAAAAGCGATTGCGCCACCTCGCGGAGCAGACACATAATTACCCTTCGTGTAGCACCAAGCACACCAACACTTCACAATCTTACACGTGCACCATGTACACGGGCAGGGTGGCGTGATCACGGCGTGGCGACTACACTTAGGTTCATCTTACCATGCACCGCAGCAGACACTGACATGCGATGGCAGTCGATCCAGAGCTCTAAAGATGTCACGTGACTACGAGGCCTCCCGCACTTCGCTACACCCCTCCCGAGGGTCACGTGACACACACTCGGCACGGGATTGGCCACGACGGCTCGTGTAGCCTCCACTGCGCTCCGTGGTAAGGTGAAATGAAGTGTACACCCGATACCATCGATAATGAAGAACCGCCAGTTTCGGTACATCCAGTGGCGTGTTTCATTAAGCAGCACCGCCTTATGTAACTACACGGGTTGCTTTCTTTTATCTTTTTTTTTTTGCCATGTTTGTTACTTTCATACTTTGTGGTACTACTTGTGGTATTTTGGACAAGGATTAATTAGCACTGCGGTGTTCGGTGGCTCCCCCCCCCCCCCCCCACCCCATCTCTTTCTCTCTCTCTCTCTCAGATGCGCCGCCGCACGGCAGTAACCGGTCGTGACGATGGTGCCCCATACCGCGTTCCCATCCTTTACGGCCGCGACTGTAATTAGAAACTTGGCGGCAAAAAGAGATTCATTAAATTGTTGCTTTTCTTTTCTTTTTTTCTAGGGAGAGGAGTAATATTACCTAGAATCCAAGGCCTACGCCTATTCCGTGATTCCAAGTGGGTCCACTCAGCTCCGCCTAGCTCGCGTCAGCGTCGCCGCCAACGCGTCTTGCAGCGCCTCACAACGGGCGAGACGCTAGCACGCAGTTATACCAGACGCACGCGTCTCCCGCTTTGCGGCGTGCAATCGTGGAGGCTCAGCGTTTTTGCAGCTTTCGACGGGTCGGATACCCACTAACAATGACGTCATACGGAGGCCTTGATGCACTTCTAAGGTGATATTGAAGAGAGGCGCTTATGACCCGCTGCATCTTAAAAAAGAAAAAACGATTGCGAGCACGCACGAGCGTATATGCAGACGCTCAGAATGGCATCGTATAGACCAGTGTCCGATATCATATAGCCCCCAGCGATAAAAATGTAAAATATTAATCTCAAACACAAACTCTTGTAAAGAGAGGAGCTGCGCATAAAACATTACTTTTGCTTTTTACAATACTCTTGGCGTCGGTGTTGTTCTCGGGGCTTAATGACTTTGCACTTCTCACGTTCTTGCACTACGTTATGTGCGAAGGTTTCTAAAAAAAAATAAAGAAGTATTGCATAAAGCGCAGCCCCCTCCCCCTTTACTGTGTCATGGCGTTAGCATAAACGAACATGGCCGCGCCCATGGCACAGAGCAGACACTGATAGGTATTATTCCTCCAGCGGACAGCGAAGTTGCGGATCTCCGTGACGTAATAGGTTCATCCGGCCAGAGGACCTGTTGTGACGTAGAGCACCTGCGATAGGTGATTGGTTCGGACGTCTTTGGATGTTTTGCTACTAATTCGCGTTAAGCTGAAACCGATTGTCGCGAGGCCCAGATCACGTTTCTTGTTTTCAGTTGAGATTTCGATCTAAAAAGAAAATGAATCGCCTACTAAAAAAAAAGAAAATAAATACCGAAACCGAAAATGCCATCCACAGACAAAGAGACAAGCGGCTCCTATGCTCGTGTTCGTCCGATCGTTTCCGACATGACGCGCTCGGGTGCTTGTTAACCATGCTGACGCTCTCTATTCTGCGCCGCTATGTCGTCGGGAATTGGGAAATTAATTCAACAGGAAGGCGGGGCACGCATAAATATCGCAAACTCGCGACCCGTTTTGCTGAAGATTTTAGGTGTCCCGGCGACCTTCCGATGAGGCTTCTTTTTCTTTTTTGTCCAATACCAATGTGCTCTTCGTGGCTGGTCGTACAGGGTCATAAATCTCGAAGATGACGACCTTCCAATGAGAGTTAGTCTTGCGCATTTACTTTTTATTGTAAACCAATAAAGTAATTTTTGTCCTCAAATGTTAATACGGAGCGCAAGTTCGTCTGCTTCTTGCACAGGGGTGGCGATGGTGTCAGAATGCCCGGCTCTTATTGGCTGATTGAAAACAATTGTGGGTAGACCTCAAAGCATTGAGGTCTACCCACTATCCTTTCGATCAAAGCCAATCAGAGCGCGGCGTCGTCCTGACGTCATCGCAACACCTGATTAAGAGGCAGACCTCTTGTTCTCCTCAATGTTCCGCCGCTCAGCGAATTCTATCCACTATTAGTTTTTTTGTGTATTTTTTAGACGTTTACTCGCTTCTTGCACAAATGACTGTGTAGGCGTTATGGCATTTTGATATTTGGTCTTTTTTTGTTTTCTGCAACGTGGCATTGAGGTGTTGTTCTTTTGTTTTCTTTTTCTTTGCTTCTCCGTTCACCTACCAGTTCTTGACTATTCGGAAAGAACAGACCATGGCACCCTAAAGCCGCGATCACACTGCAAATACATCATACGGTATACAGACTGCAAACACTGTCTGAGGCGCGTTTCCTGCTTGTACGATGGCCCCGTCATATCGGTCATACGAAAACTTTCCACACATGTTCCAAGTATATATATGCTTCAAAATTGTTTCCAACATGCTCGAGTCATGTCCGCAGATAATTTTGTCAGGTTGTCTGCACCGAACACCCCATTCTTTGTACGATGGATTCGATTTTATGTATCGATATAGTCACAAATCTAATGTCAAATTAAAGGATTGCTTTAGAGCGCAGCTCTTAGGCACCTGATTCCGGCTTGAGCGGCGTCGGTATCAGCGCCGGCTTCGCCGTCGGCGTCACCGCGCGGTGCATTATGGGAAACGTCCCATAATGCACTGCGGTGACGCGCGCGTTGTATTATGGGACGTTTTCCATAATGCCCCACGCGGGACGAAGGAGGAGGGAGGAGGAAGGGGAGGATGGAGGAAGAGGGAAGAGTAGGAGGAAAAAAGGGGAGGAGGCCCCCTCTTCCTCCTCCTCCCTTTTCCTCACGGAGCACGGGAGGGAGAGGATGAGAGGGTACGGATGAGGAGGAGGGGCATACCGTCCCCTCCGTACTCTCCCCTCCTCCTCCTGAAGAGCTGCGCTCTAATTCCGCATTACAGGGAGCTGTAAACGTCATGGACGACGGGACATTTTATATTAGAAACTGTGGTCTATTAAAAGCTGAATAATACACTATCAACTAAAAATAATTTTATGTTTAGTTGTTAGCCTATTATTTAACTTTTAATAGACCACAGTTTCTAACATAAAAACGTCCCGTCGTCCACGATCACTTACGTAAACGGTCGGTTGGTAATAATGAAGCAAAAAAGTAAGCAGCGAACTGTGAAAATAGTATATATTTTAAAATCACGAATAAAGTTTAAAATGGTATTATTTTATTGTGTTATCAAAACGGCATCACGCGAACTAATGAAAATGTTGAGACATTAAATTACAAAGCATTCTTCGATATTAGATCTTCAAGAACTTCCGTTTCGTTATGTTACACGTGAGGAATGTTATTAGGACTCAAACGTTTCCCATAAAGTCATGGCAGGTTGCATTTTGCGATGATACAGATGGCGACACGTGTTCAAGAATAGCTTGATTTGCAATTGTCGTCATGTGCCACTTGGAACGCAACCTGAGAAACAGAAATGGCACCACACGTGTTGGCGTCAGATGCCTGGATGCCTGCAGTGAGCTGGACTGACATGTGAAAACAACAAGCTCGATGCTCCGAGTACATCACAGCTGATTTTGCATGCCTATCACTATGCATCGGTATGCCCGAATGAAATTGGCACCGTCAAAGAGACTCAGGCGGATGCGATTCCTCCATGTTTGCAAAGTCAATTGTTTTCTTATCTATTGTTAAACTTATTTTCGAAATCAAACTATGGCTTGTGGAAACGCTACTATATTTTGTTTCGTAGCCGTCTTGGTATCTTTTAACCGGAAATAATATTTTAAAAAATCTGTGTCTGACACAAAGTGCTGTCCATACGAGTCTTCACTGGCGGGTTTTAATCCCGTCTGAGTGCCCGCACTCTGACGGAAACCTATGCGGAGGGCAAGTTCGTCTGCTTCTTGCGCAGAGGGTAGCGGTGACGTCAGAACGCCGAGCCCTGATTGGCTGATCGCGACCCCCTATCTGAGCGTCGTCTGCTCCTTTGCAACGTCGTCTGCTCGCAACGTCGTCTGCGTCTGTCTCACCTTTCCTGCGACTTTCGGAAGCGCAGAGGCCGATTCACGAAACGTTATTACGCCAAAAATGTGCGTGAGACAAAACTTAAAAACAAATTCGTATTCACGAAACAAAATTTTCGTAAGTTTTGCGCAGGTTACGACGAAATCCTACGGCAGCTCCTAAGCTGTCTTACGCACTTCTTACGATCAAATCAGCATGGCCGACAGCGTCGCGGTTGCGACGACCCACGGACGTTTATATTTCTACCTGCGCTTCTGACGCGTCCCGACTTCAACCAGCAAGAAAAAAATTAAGAAGTACTTGAAACAGACCACGACGAACAAGAACGCTGGATCCACAAACACCCGGGAAAAGCTGCAACGGCCACGATCCCACCGAACGCGACCAAAGGAGCTGGGCAGTTAAGCCTAGCAGGCACTCCGCGACTCGGCGACCGTCTGCCCATGACCGGCTGGCGTGCTGAATGGAATATGCCCGCGCGACCCTTGTGAACCCTTCCGGTATTATACTTTGATCGCTGACCTCAATTTTAGATTAAGAGGTCAATTTCTTCCTCTTGTTATCTCCTTGCTTCCCGAGGCGACGGTGACTCTCGCCGGTGAAAAAGCGGTGAATCTCCGACAGACGCAGGAAAGGTAAAGCAGCCATCGCTTTGACTAGCAGACGTAAAGCAGACGACGTTAACTGCGCCAACCCGCCGACGCCGTTAAAGAGTGAGGGGTCTCGCCGCACACGAATGGAGGGAAAAAGTATTTGGGAGGGAACTTGCGGACACTAACACGCTCGCTCTCGGTTCTAAGCAAAAAAACCTCGGCGCCCCGGGACACCTCGCCAGTGAGTCCTTTGACTTCCCTCCTTGATGCGCGTCTGCTAGTTGTTAGACAAAAACAACGTACCGCTCGAGTTATTTCGCTCCGAAAGTCGCAGGAAAGGCAAGACAGACGCAGACGATGCTGCGAGCAGACGACGTTGCAAAGGAGCAGACGACGCTCAGATAGGGGGTCGGGGTCAGCCAATCAGGGCTCGGTGTTCTGTGTTCACCACTACTTCCTTTCTCATGCGCAGAAGACGAAAATGAGAGCACTTACCAGGCGTATTGCTGAGAAGGCGCCCTGCAATCAAAATTTCGGTTGCACGACAAAACATCTCCAGTTAATCAAGAAAGTAAGACGCAGTTTTTTTGCTTGGGCGTGCGGGATATCCTTCGTTGGTTTGACCCACAGTGGAAGAAACATTCTTCCATCGTGGTTGGACCCAAAGTTTTGAATTTTGACTTCGTCTCACACTTTCACGGGAAACTTGTGGGCACTTGAGCATAGCAAAAACTACAAGAGTGGTGGTTCCGGGCCTGCCGAGCGGTGGCCATCAGTTCGTCGAACGACGTCTCGACGAAAGATTGTTTTGTATACTACGACGTTCTATCGACTGTTCGTTTCATTGAAAAGTTCCCGCTATCGTTTCATCGACGCACCTTACGACGTTTCGTCAGAGCGTCTGATCCGTACACATCGCCTCTATCGCCGGCATTCGGATGGGCCTATAGCTGGCCGAACCCTTGGCAGTTACGATGAACACTGGCGCAAGCTCGGGCCTGTGATTGTATTAAAGTTTCCCCGAGCGAAGTGAGGGGTTTCCGAGCTTAGCGTTGGAGTGTTAGGAGGCCCAGGATTAGGGCTTGCGAATTTATTTTTGCTCTATCGGAGCCGCCTGAGTGAGTTTGCTTTAGTCCCAGTATCCTTCCAGCAAACCAGCTTTAGTTCCAGTATCCTTCCAGCAAACAAAATGAAGCCAGTAATTCAAGCTAATTCACTTAGCAAAAAATGTTACGTTGTTGATGAAACGTCGAAATTGCATGTGTTATCAAAACAGTTTCGATAAAACATCCCTGTGTCGACGAAACGTGTGTCCGTAAAATATGTCAATGAAACGTGCGTTGAAACGTGTGTACATGAAAAGCTGTCATCGAAGCGTGTTTCGACGAAACAATATGGGCCCCTGCACGCCGAGTACACGCTTTTGTGCGGTAAAAGTGTTTTCAAGGCAGCATGCTAGCGCGTGTAGTTTTTGGCTTCGCTCACACTTATGGTGCAACGGAGCTTTGGACGTGATATATGAAACAAAAATGTTCCGGTGTACCTTTGTAAGCAGACGTCAGCTTCTGTAACATAACGCGACGTAAGCAGACAATACCGCGTGAACTGGCTTTACCGTGTTTCGCGTACCGTACCGCCGGAACCTTTGAAGAATGCTTTTAAGCACGCGCCCAATTGATATTGTCATCACTTCAAAGGCTCCGACAGTATGGTAATTGGAACACTTTAGGATTTGCTAAAAGCCTCTGTTATTTGACATTACGTATCCACCCCCTGATTATTCTTTTTACAAAGCTGGTTGGTCCGTACAAATCACCGAATATTGCTACAATCCTTAAACTCTCTGACAGCTATCAGTAACAAAAATAATAATTGATTGGTTGCAGTCATTTAAACTGTCCCCGCACCCAGTGCTAAATGCAATTTGAATTATTTAGTGGCGTGGGTAATTCTTTAACATTGAATTTATTTTTGTTATGTTTTAAGCACTAGACTTTTGTGAAAGTCCTACTACGTGTTTACCAAACTGAATATTTTAAACAGCTACGACTAATTTTGTTGCGTTTTCAAACCTCACGGTTAAAATAAAAACCCCAGCGCCCAAAATTGAGACATATCTGCCTAAAGGAAAACGGTTTATTTGTTTTTACTTCTTAAGGTATGTAGCTCCTCAAGCTAGCATCCCGGAATGTCACGTCTATTACGTCATCGCGTTTTTTTTTTTTTTTTTTGTACTTGTTTTGTGGAAATTTATAAAGCGCTAAACTATATGCACGACAAAACGTCCTACCAGTCATAGGAATCTGATCACGTTGCAATATGCGTAATTGAATTCCAAATTCCCTGGTTGGTAAATTCGAACCACCAATCTCAATTTTTCAACGTGCCAGTTCTATAGTCGCGCAGGTGCCTCGCCATTAGATTCCCTCTTTTCTTATTTTGTTCTTCTTTTTAATGGCAACAAACTTTGTCTGACTGACTGAGTGTCCCATTTGCCCGGGAACTGGCGCAGCCGCGCCGCGTTCCACAGAACGCTCGCGCATGGAAAAACAAGAGAACGGCCAGGGACCCAAGCAGCACACATGGTCCCCCGGATATCCTTATGATGTCCCGACGTTCCAAGGATGTGCTGTGGATTTGTATAGGACACCTGTGCTGCTAGGGGATGCCAATTTCAGGAGAAAACAAAAATACTGCACTCTATTGAAGCGCCACCACACACGATTTATTGCGCTCCTGCAAAGGTCTTGAAGACGATCTCATCGAGGTCTGTTGGTTCAGAGTCACACTAACCAAGGGTGGGGTCCCACCTTAATAACATCTGTCTTGTTAATAACTGAAGACTTAATTTACTTCATGTTGCATTATAACTAAATATTGTTGCGCATTTACTTTTTTGCTTATTCTTCATGCTAACTAGATTCAAAATCACCATGCGTAGATTAGCTGTGTTGTCAAGACCATTGTTTGAATATAAATGGGGCTTCTCAAGCGAAGCTTAAAAAAGAAACCGGTAGCTAATTAGGACCATTTTATTACCAACTTTCGTTACACTCGCGAAAAAAAAAAAAAAACGCTGCATCAAGGACTGCTACAGACTTTCCAGTTCTTCACCGGAGCTCCCTCCAAAACATACTTTTCAGGATGATTTCGCGTCGCTTCCCTCCCCAGATCGATGTACGCACTTTAACCGCTGCCCTAGCCGGAAAAGTCATCTGGCCTTTCTGTAAGACTTCCCTAACTTTTCCGTCAGATGGCGTGAGAAACTTGCTGCACAATGAAGGCCGCCACCACTCCGGCGAGCACGCTGAATAAGATGACGTTGAGGGCCAGACAGAGGTTTTCCATTTTGTCCTTACCTGGCGGAAGGGCTTTGCGCGGCAGCAATGGTCTCAGCAGCGGCGTGACCATGTTAGTGTTGCTCGATACAAGGCTCCTGCTCTCCTCACCGGCATTCTCAACGCTAGCAACGTCAGCGCTGGAGCGCGATTGAAAAGAACGGAGACTTGCCCCTTCGGCGGGCGTCCGGATGCAAACCTCGGTAGCCGCCTCTGGGCTACAAGCGAAGTACACCTTCTTCTTTTCCTGACCAAGGGACTGACTGGACTGTCCGTGCTGAATTGGCATTTGCTGAGCTTGTGAATAAGCTTGCTGGTAAGCCTGCTGTTGACGCTGTCGATGGAGAAACTGTTGGTAAGCCTCCTGGTAAGCAGCATACTCCTGCGCGGTTGGCTGGTGCTGAATCATTTGATGCATTGGATGCTGAGCCAGGTGTTGTGTTGGTTGCTGCATATGCTGCTGGATCGGATGCTGCATTGGCTCCTGCACTGGCTGATGAATTGGTTGTTGCAATGGCTGCTGCATTGACTGCTGAATCGGCTGCTGCTGGATGACTTCCTGAACAGGCTTCTGGTGTATCGGCGGATACTCAGCCGTTGGCAAGAGCGCGGCAGCAGGCTCGCCACCCTCTGCCTCGTTCAAGGACGCGGACGATGAAGACGATTCCGAGCTGGATTGTTCCTCCGAGCTCGTTGAAGACGAGGACGAACTCCCTGAAGCTTGTTTAGTGACCTCGGGTAACCTGACAGGTGCGGGAATTGGAGGTGATCCCCCGATTACCGACGATGGTAGCGGGGTGTCCGTACCGGTCTGAGCGTCTCGGACGTACACGTACATGCCAGAGGCGTCTTCTTGGGTCGCGGCCGCCGCAAACTTGGAGCTTGAGTCACCAGAGGACTTGACAATGCCGGTATCACCGCCCTCACGAAAGACGTCGTTGTGGCCAGTCTCCTGGACAACGTGCACAGCGTACTGCTGGCCCTGGTAGGGTAGGTCGTACGCCCAGCGCTGGTTTCCCGGATAACCGGTAGCGGCGGATGTCCACTGCTTGCGGTACTCGGCCTCATCATACGCAAGCTGCTGCTGTTGTTGCTGATGAAGCATGGCAGGCTCTCCTACAAACTGCTCATAGTACTTATTGTCGTGCCGTTTCGGTTTGAACGATGAAGAGCTTGACAGCTTGGCGAAGTAGTCGCCCTTTCTGTACAGCTGCGGGCTGTAGTAGGCATCCACCTGCTGAAGGGGCATCTCCTGCAGACAGATGGCACTTCGAGATGGGTATTGAAGTCCCTCTTGATCCTCCATCAGAAAAAAAGACTGCTTTGGAAGACTGCGGCTCATGCCGTGTGCCATAGAACTGCCCCTGTAGTCTCTGCGGATCTGTCGTCCGGTGTCACCCTTGGCCATAGCGGTTTCCATCGCGTAACCGATCGGATCCTCTCTGGGAAGCGTGGTCGTTCCCATGGACCTCGATATCTCCTTGGGCGCGTGACCGTAGCTCTTGGACTGAGGAGGATACGGACGAGGAAGAGACTCCTGAGGTCCTCCGCTTCCGTAGCCATCAGCGTCGTAATAAGCTTCGACATGGGCGCTCTGATTCTTGGTAGATGAGCGCTTCTTTTCACGGGTGCTAACTTCCGTAGGTATTGCGCCGGCCGAGAACGAGTACGGTTTTTCGTAGGCAGCTCGAATCGCAGTGGTGTCATGGGGGTCGCCAGGGCCGTGCTGGAAGACGTCCTCCTCGAGTGGGCGAGCCGACGGTGATGTTTCGGAGACAGAAGCGCCCTCGCGGTGATGGCCCTGGTTGCTTGCTGTCTGTCCGCCGCTGGCGCTGGTTCCGCCTCCTTGTTCGGTGGCCGAGTCCGGGTCACCGTACCGAACGCCAACATCCATGAGGGAGGCTCCCGGGGGTTACGCTTCCGCTGATGAGTTGTGGCCTAGGGTAGTAATCCCGGGAAAAACAGACAAATGTTCTGGCAGGTTCCGGCTTGACCAGAAACGAACTGCGCGTTCACAGGCTCGTGATACGCGATGCCAGGACGCCTAAGCAGGGCACGCGCTGGCGTCTTTTTCTTCGCTTGCATTTGTGGTCATGCAGCTTTGAAACGGGCCACAAAACGTTTTTGTCGACTTCGCTCGCGTGATGTAACCGCTGATGTCCCGTAATGTAACATACACTTATTTCGTATTTAGCTCAAAGCGGTAACTGTTACAGAAAACACCGAATGATATCGAGGAGCGTTAGTAAAGGTGCGCTAGAATGGGAAGTGTCACGTGTGACAATCCACCTTTTTAGAATATCACCGGTTCGAGATTTTTGGGCAAAGAACGTGCGTGCACACCACGAGCGCTCTCACGAGATCTCGCTTGAAAGGATGCCACGGTCGCTCGTGAATCCATGAAACACGTGTTTTCATGCCAGAAACTCTGGAACTATGATTTCTAAAAAGGTGGATAGGGGGCGTTGGTGGCCGAGTGGGCTAGCGTACACGAGCTCGGAGCACACGGAGCGAAAGCTCGCGCTGCAGAATCCAGGCATCCTGGGGGGCTATGTTGCGCCTTTTGCACTCCCAGGAGACTTGGAAGAGGGAAGTGACGTCAACGACACAGCAAGAGCAGATTGGATGTTGACAGAAGAAAACGAAATCAACACCCAATCTGCGTTTGCTGTGCCGTTGACGTCACTTCCCTCTCCCTAGTCTCCTGGGAGTGCAAAAAGCGCAACATAGCCCCCCAGGGCTCAATCCCCACCCCTTCCCGTTTCGATCTGGATGAGCATCGTACGGCCGTGCGGTCGTGTACCACTACTGCGTGGTGCACGTTAAAGACCCCAGGCTAGCGGTTGTACTGCACTGGCTAAATTGCTCATGTAAAGAGAGTGACTCGTCGCTACTTTGAAATGGCTAACCAACTACACGTTGTATAGATATCCACAATATCCCAACTATTATTAGAGAGTTTTAGTAGACCGTTTTCGCTTTCCCGCTCCGCTCTATGGAAAGCGGAGTCGCCATCGCGCATGCGCGACCCGCTCTGGGATTTGAGCGTGTAGCGTCAGCTCCGCTATCGTCGCCATTTTAAGAAGTACGTTCCACTCTCAGTAAAGGTGCAGTAGATGGTGCTTTTCTGGACAGCGGGTGCTCGCTATTTGAAATCATGCTTGGGAGCGCGCTTGACCGTTATGAACCTCGCTGCACTAAGAAGCTGCGCAGACTTTGCTTGAAAAGGCGTCCCCCAGAAAACGTTTCACGGTGGTCAAGAACCTCTGGCTGCTTCGAGAAATCGCTGGCCGCAATCCTTTCACGGCCCTTGAATGGTGGGAACAGGTGCTGCCTTGTCTAAGCCAGCGGGCTCGATTTTTCTATGCGAGATGACGACGACGACGTTGAGAGGATGACACACCGGGCGACGGCGGTGTCTCAATCTGAGCCCTGGGCCTCGGTTCCTCGGAGGCGGCAGCTTCTACGTCGGCTGGACTACCTTCTTGGAGCATGATTCTTTGACCCCAGTGGACCCCAGTGAGCAATAGCGCCCTTATGTTCCTGGTGCTCCTTCATGCACTGATCGAACGGCGTGGAAGATCCTCATAGCTCGCTGCTCACCCGCCCAACCCGCCTCCACGAAGTCTGGACTTCTACGAATCGGACTGCCAACCTCCCCAATACCAACAACCCATATCGTCGTCATCTTGAACGTATATACTCATCACATTATCATGTTCCCTAGATGCGGCACCGCGGGCCTCGGTGGTACGGGCTGCTGCTTTCCGCGGTGCCGCGGCTCTCCAGAGCCAAAAATTAAAGGTAAAAGACCAAAGACTAAAGCAGTCGGCAAACGGACAGATATTTTGTTTGGTTACTTCAGGCAGCAAGACAGTGAAAATTAGCGAAAGCGAGTGCTCCATTTATATCTCTACTTTTTTTCCCCAATGAAATGAGTCTGTTCTTCTTCGTATGCTTCGGTGTGTGATATGGTGCCTTGGTCTTTATGTACAATGCGCGACACTGTTAGCGGAAGCATTCAATATCCTGTTTTCATTTTTCACCTTAAATTCGAGGGGCTAACATTTGCCTATTGGTGTAGAATAAAGCGCTCGTTTGGGGCACCAATATGAGCGACAAATTTTCAGCTTTTTCAATAGCTGTCAAAGAAATAAAGTGCAAATAAAAGCGATTTTTTTTGTGTTCGTATTAACAGTGAAGCGCAGTGTATGTATCTGCCTTGGGGGGTGACATGAAACCATTTTGCTTGACTATACAATTCTTTTTATTTCTTTTGTGTGTTTATGAAAGTGCGTTTTTCAGCTTAAGCTCCTGCCTAGTTTCTGCCTCACTTGTGCTACGGTCTTTTCTTGCAATAGAAGGCCACGCAACATAGGCTACTATTACAATCCTGAATTCAACAGTAACAATGTAATTTGGTTAGATGCAATATTCACACGCACATCTGAAAAGCAAAATGGGAGTCATTAGTAAACGTCTTTTATTAAAATATTTCTAGATGCCTTTCAGCCCAGTTGGACAGGTATTTCGCTCAGTACAAAAGCTTGAATATGATTTACTGTGATAATTTTATGCATTCTAATATTAAACAAACAAAAAAATGCCCATGGTCTTTGTAGGTTTCGTTCAGCCGTCAAAATATGCCGTCTGCGCACATCACTGCCTGGAGCTTCACGACGAGCACCCTCTTGTGGTCTTCTTCTGATTTTTTTGATGGACGGCATATGGGCATGCTGTGCGGTCAACAAAACCCCAACAGTTGTTCAGGGGTGTTCCCTTGTCCTTGACGGCCTAATAAAAAAAACAAAGAAAAACACTCTTACAACACGGCAGTATTTAAACACTACCAAAACATGTGATATGGGACTTGTTACTCCTCTAAGATAAAGCGTATTTCCATTGTAGGGTTGTAAAAAACTAGGTATCGTAAATTTATATATATATATATATATATATATATATATATATATATATATATATATATATATATATATATATATATATATATATATATATATATATATATATATATATATATATATATATATATAGTTGTTCCTTAATTCTGCTAAGGTTTGAGGCCGTCAAACTGTGCATGCGAGGCCCGCTACGCCGAAATTCAAAACGAAACTTCTGAAAACTGTTCTAATCTACCACTATTGCTTAGAAGTCCAGGGTTGTGTTTGCTAAATTTTGCATTTTATGCCTGTCTGGTTTTCACCAGACAAAAAATTGACGTGGAATATTCTTTCGACCGTTATTGGTAACTCTTTTCAAAACACCACCGGGTAACATATTCGGCCGCCATATTTTGGGCATCGCTTTTAGTGCGAGACTTGTGACTAGAACCAATTTCATATTCAGTACTGACGCAGCATTCGTGTCTAATACATTTAGACTCGCATCCGTGACAAACAATGACGTAGCTCTCTTGCTCCCTAGACACTTGGCCAAAATAAGGCGGCCTCGAAGACTAGCGGCACCATGGGTTGCACTTTTAAAAAGGCTGCATTCAAGTTTCTATTATTTTCTAAATCTACCAAGGAAATCTAATGCAAACATTTCTTGAGGAAAGTTAAACAATTCAAAAGTTGCGAGCGAGTGTGAATAAATAAAACTGAGGGGGCATGGTTTCTTTGGTGCAGCTTGCGAGCGCTATGCTCGTGGTCAGCTTTCAGTGGCATTTTCGACAGGAGGGCGCATGCACAATATAATCGGCGTTCAAGCACGCGCACCCGTACATCTGACTGCATAGCCATAGGACGACCACAAAACGCGACGACTTTACCGACGCCGTGCTGGTTGCAAAGTGATACCTGTCACTTCGTTTGATTATGCTGTTTTGTGTTACATAGAACTCAAATCGAATGGTTTATTTTACGCGCGGGGCGTACGCTTTACTTCTTGATTCGACCTCTTTCAAGCTGAGGTCACGGTCAAAAACATCGACGCGTATTGAGTAAGTGCAGCCATCTTGAGATCTAAGCGATCAGGACGCTGAGGGCAGTCCGCTCTACAAGTTGGGAAGCGGAGCGCACGCTCACTCCGCTAACTATACGCTCCAACTCAGAGCGGGCCACGCATGCGCGGTGGAGACGATGCTTCTCGCAGAGCGTAAAGTAGAGCAAAGAGGGCTCATAAAAGTGGCCTAATAATACTCATAGATTACGAACGCGCTAGTCGTGACTTGTCCTGACACTGCCCATGTACACCTTTGGCGTATAGAAAAAAGTAACTTTTCACCAGACAGAGCAGCTGTGCTAGAAACAATGGAAACGTGAAATTTACACAAACCATGCAGGGTCTCACCTGTGAGCACAGCTCTAGTTTCGCCAAGGTCAACCAACTATGTTTGTTCATGTCAGCGAGTAGGTGGCCGAACCTCTCGTTGATGTGACCCACGATGAGGTTCACAGAATTGAAGAACACCGACAAGTTCCGTCCAAACGCTCATCCAAGTACGAACAGACGGTTGGGATAGGCCAGTCGAGGAAGAACCATGTAAAGCGTCTCGCCAGATTGGCAACACCCTGCGCCGATCTGTCGGGTGCTGGTATTTGGAGGCCCGCATGCAGAGCAGCCAGGTCCTTCTTATAGCTTCCTAAAGGGTTTCTTTTCTACGTTAGAAATATCCAGCAAACCGCGTTCGGAAAGGAAGCTTCGGCGCTTGATGGCACGAGGGATACGAATCATATATTCGATGTCTCGCCAGCTTAATCTCGTTAGTAGAAGTCTCCTTCCTTGAGAACAGCGGGGATTCATTGTGCAGATGCCTTGCTAGCCTTGAGCAACATCGTACTACGCAAAAGGATATACTCGCAATGCGCAAACTTCGTCCTTTTCTTTTATGTTTTTACTTCGAATAAGTAAATCTGTTTCAGTTTTAATTCGAGTGGAGCAGAAGCTACAAGAGCGAGTGCCGGCCTTTCAGCGTCCTTGATAAGCACGCGCGCTCGTGCAGTGCAAGTACCGTTTAGAGCAACATGCTCATGCTTATACCTTCGGCTTCACTCGCACCCAAGGTGGAACGATTATATTTATATATTATAGTTTAATATTTCTTCAGGTGTGTGCCTACTCTTTTGTGTTCATTATTGTCGCCTTCGTTTTTACTACCTCTACAATCACGCTCCCTTTCGCTCTCTTGGTGTTAACGTTTAGGTTCTTTTGTCTTGCTAGTACTATAAACGTCCACTTGTGGGGCTACGCAAGCAAATTTTTCGCACCCGCTCAAAACGCTCTTACGCTGAAGAAAAACGCTCTACTAAAACGCGTTTTTTGACCTCCGCTTTCCATTCCGGCGAAGCAGGCCGCGCATGCGCAGTTTGGCGCCCCCAGAGCGGAGCGGAAAATGAAAACGGTCTACTAAAACTCTCTATTAAAGAGGTGGATCCCGCGGGCAAGACGCGGTCGCGATTAAAGCTTACAGAGCGCAGTATACCCTTACAAAAATCGGTGGTTAAATTCTTTTGAATTTCTGTTAAACATTTTCTGGAATCGTATTGAAATTTTTCTTTGAAACTTTTTTGAGGTTTTTTATAGTTCATTTTCAGAACTTATGTAACTCCTAGTCAAAATTGTCCACTTAATTTTTTTAGAATTAATTCTTACATAAATTTTGTTGAGCTCTTTTTGACGGGACCGCAGATTAACATTAAAAAAAGACACTCAAATTGTTTTTAACATATACTAGTATTTTGGATTTTGTTAGGTAATAGTGCCCTGTGTATTCATACCATCCCACAAATGCACATTAGAGAAGAACATAAACACAAACACCATGAAGAACTCAACACCAGAATCACAGTTCTGTTATCTGCTCCACAGCCTTATATAGCCTACATATTGAAGGTAATCATTTGGCCGGTGACACCTCCAGCACTCATTAAAGTTCCAAATGTGTCCGGTATCCTTGCCGTGGGTCTGTAAACGGGAAAACATTGTTTCGAAATTCGTGAACTCTATGTCTTACTTAAAGGCATTGGTACAACTAATAATAACTCGGCGCAGTCGCTAAAACAACATCCAAAAATAAAGCTCCTAGAAGAAAAATTGTCGCTTTTCAGCCTTTACGGGCGAGAAAGAGAGGAGGAAGGGGGTTAGGGTTAACGCGTTTCAGCGGTCCCTTCGGACGTAACGCTAGGCACAGCGAACTTATATGTTACGTGGGACGTAACTTTAATTTCATTTTTGTAAAGTCGGACGTGTTATCAGAATGTTTTATTACATAGAAACCGGAAAGAGAATGAAAAAATCAGTTGTTTTTGTCCTCTGATTCTAAAAAAAAGTATCCTAGATTGAAATAAAGAGAAGTGCAAAGCAACCTACTATCATTTTATGACACTTACAAATATGCCATCAGGAAGAAATCTGTAGAAAATGTATTTTCCCTTTCAATATTTTCAAAAAATTCTTCAAAACTTTCTTCCAAATTAAAACAAAATGTCCTCAATGTTCTTAATAAAATATTTTTTCACTTTTTATTAAATATTAAAAAAAAATCAATAACAACCAGTTTTCTTCTTTTTTTTTCAGAAAATAACCTACAAAAAAACGTCATTACCTCTTTTTAATTTTTTTTATAAATAAGTCTACAAAAAACATAATTTTTTCTTTTGATTTTTTTAGAAATTAACCTACAAAAAAACGTCATTACAACTTCATTTTTTTTTTTTTTTTTTTTATAAATGAATCTAGAAAAACAAATTATAATTTTTCTTCTGAATTTTCTTAGAAAATAATCTATAGTCGGTTGCAAGCTAAGAAAAAACCGGAAATGCCTCTCAGAGGGAAATGTAATCCTGCGCCGAGAAACGCCAGCCAATCGTTTCCATGACGTCACGATTCCGTGGACCAATCGCGATCCTTTTGAAGAAAAAAAAAGCTCGACATGGCTGCTGGCCTTAGCAACGCGACGCTAGTTTCTCATGACAATTATTCTGCTTTTTTGCACCGTGTTTTACGTGCCCGAGGTTACGCCACGAAATCTTAATGGTATCGGCTTGCGTTTGCAGCAGTTTTTGCGTGACAACGTGAGAATCCAGCGACGCTATCGCCAACGAAAATTTCGAAGCGGGCGCGAGGCTTAGCACTGCTGAGAGGTGAGAAGCTACGCCGGACGTCGTCTGCTTCGTTGGATTTCTGTCGCCTCTGCCCCACGTTGCTACTTAACATAGTACCGGCACCGCTGCTTCAATTCGCTGTGGTTTCCGCGGGGTGAGCTGGGATTGCCGTGTTTATCAATCGCATGTGAGGCGCTGGAAGACGGTATGTTAGACAGTATCTTGGACAGAAAATGAATTGGGAAGACGGTACATTGGACATGACTTTCTTTCTTTCTTTACTAAACAGCTATTTCGTTGACAAAAACGTATTCTAACTTATTTAAATGTCCTGAATGAATTAAATAAATATTATAGTAGTTTAAGACACGTTTCCTGGAGGAAGAAAAAGCAACGTTGCTAGCGAACTACTTTCTCGGCGGTGGAGGCACTTCAGATGGGCGCAATGCGCTTGTGGGTGGAGCTAAAAGATTGTTCTCAGGTTGCATCCGACTATAGAGAAAAACGTCATTAATCTTCTTCTTAATCTTTTTATAATGAAGTGTACAAAAAAATCCATCATTTGTTTCTTTTGATTTTTTTTAAATAACGTGAACAAAAAGGTCATTAAAACTTCTTTTAATTTTTTATAAATAAGCCTACAAAAATAATACCTTATATTTTCTTTTAAAAGTTCTTTGACACCAATCAAAACAAAGTGTGTTTATAAAGGAATTCAGTACTAGATCCCGGAAAGTCAGTAAGAAATCTAAAAAAAAAATAAAAAGAATGTTGAGATCTGATTTTGTAATGGTAATCTGTACGTATGTGTATCTGTAACTAAAGCCCCTCTATCCTGGGAAAAGTGGCACCATTCATTGTAGAAATGCTCGAGGCACGTGCGGCGCGCCACTTCTAGGAAATTCATGGTGTCTGAAATCTCGCTCAGTGCTGGGCTGTGCCGCCATTATCTCCCCAAGGTCTCCACGTTGCACGTGCCTCGTGCATCGACGAACTTTGCGCTACTTTTGAAACATGAAGGGGCTTTATCTGTATGCGGGTAGCAGCGCCACATTGGACTGCAGGGCTAGAAGAAACGATGCAAAAAGAAAGGGGTGAATTTACCAATTTCACTACAATCTGTATGTGTTGCAGCCAACGTCAAAAGCAGGGGAGCTCGAGGTCACCGCTTTAAAGTGTTCTTTCGCAGAATGAGTACTCGCGCTAGAAATGCACGTCTCAAAGCCAGGAGCGCGGGCTAGCTCACGCTTGTAGCTTTGGCTGTAGTCGAAGCTTAAAGGTGAACAGAATACAGACGACTGAAACTGGGGCGCGAGGCCGCCGCCATGGCTCCGCTCGTGCAGACGAGTCCGTGCAAATGAAAGCTTGCCAAAGCTACGCTCACACGCACGCTTCACCTGTTTGCACACATGGGACACCAGTCGCGGTGCCATGGGGGGATCGGTGGCCGAGTGGGCTAGCGCACACCAGCTGGGAGCACGTGGAGCGAAAGCTCGCGTTGCAGAACCCAGGGATCCTGGGCTCATTCCCTGCCCGTTTCGATCTGGATGAGCATCGTACCGGCGTGTGGTATGTTATTCTGTAAATGTCCATATCCCGGCAATAAAGAGAGAGAAAAAAGTGTATCACTACTGCGTGATGTACGTTAAAGACCCCAGGCTAGCGGTTGTACTGCGCTGGTTAAATTTTTCATTTACAGCGAGTGAGTCGTCGCATCTTTTAAATGGCTGACCAACTACACGCTGCCTAGATATCCACACACCCCAATTTTTTTTTTTTCGCGGTGCCATGCTTGCATTTGTTTATAGAGGTATCATACAGCCGCGAATGGGAATATGATCGCTTACATTTTTTTTTTTATTTGTGTTCCTTGCCCGTCTCTTCTTGGTTATGACCTAATTTCTTAAATAATAAAATGATCTTTGCCGTTTTGCCGCTCTTGGCAGCTTAAAGATGTACCACGGTGGTAGTAATGCATGGGGCATAAAGCGTGTGAAGACATTCAGCTGCTAAGCGATCGATCGCCACACCTCCCTTTCTAGCCCACCATGTACGTTAGGTGTACCCGGCCGTTAACCATATTGCGCTACGTTGTAGAAGCTAGCTTAGCTTTCGCAGTGCTCCAACTCTGTTAAAGCTAGTTGCGCGAACGCATGCGAAAGAGGCCCAAAAGACATAGTCGCGCGCTCTCTCAGCAGTGCAGGACTGTTGGCACAGTGGAAGCTACGCTCAACGTTAGCTACGCTAGCCTTGACTGATGACAGAGAAAGCTGTCGTGTGTCATTTGTACGGCTAGTTGGTGCCACCAATGTTTTTCGCAGCACCCTATCTAGGCGCGTTGTTCCACAGCAACGTTACTAAATCAGAATCAGTTGACAAGCTATCTGGAACGCCTGGCGCCTTTTCGTGGCGTGTCCACTCTGGGGCGCTCGCAAAGCACCTCAATGAATTTGCGTTCGTCTACCCGCCCAATGGACGGAAGCCACGGAACCGATGGAACGTTGGATGCACACGGCCTGCGGTAGAAAATGTTTTATTGTACACTGTCAGAAATAAGGGGTGTAGTACTTACACCCCTTGTCCCATATAATACACGCCAAAACTTCAGTTCGACGTACAGTGCATTGACGTCGAACCGAAGGTACCAACTTTCTCGAGCGGCTTGATAGCCGAGTGGTACAACTTGGTAAAATAAATGTACGTGTTACTGTCTACAAAAAAAAATGAATCGAGGTTTTTTTCTTGTTTTTACTGCAAAACCTAAGTGTTTTCTTTTTGTAGCCATTGATACGTACTTTAGTTGTTTAATAAGTTGTATCGCACCGTTATCAAGCCCCTCGTAAAAGTCGAGGCCATCAGTTCGACGGCAGTGCGCTCTACGCCAAACTTAAATTTTGGACTGCATTATATGGGACAAATGGCGTAAAACTACACCCTTTTTTGTATGTGTGGTGCGTATGGTGAAGTTAAAGTATCCGCTAAAGTTCGTGCAAAAAGCGTGTTTTACAAAAAAAGTGTTTCTCTGTTGGGAGCGGTGCCGCTGGTGGCGTTAGGAACGCTATTCGCCTGTCTCCAACCGTTCTTAGATCTATCTAGTGCCACTAAATAAGCTACGCATCAGAGTTACGAAACTTACCCATCTTGTGGCGTAAAATGAGCCATTAGGCCATCAGAAAATTGAAACCGAAGTTGTCTGCAAAAGCGGATAGAATTCTAAATTTTATAGTGAAAGGTTTGCTCAACTACTTTGTCCAGTGTTGCTTCACATCTTTAATTTGTCAATTATTGTTGCCAGCGTTCTGACGTCAGCACATGCTCTCATCTTTCCGGTTTCTCTGCGTGTGCATGAATTGCACTGACGTCACATCGGCGGCCATTGTGGTGGCCTCGCTGCTTTGCCCAAGTTTTCTGCAGCACATACTTGGCACCTCTGATTTTTCTTTATTTCCTTTTTTTTTCTTGGGAAAGGGGGGGGGGGGAGGCGGAAGGCAAGAACAAGTAGGAATGTTTACAAACATGGTGCGATGATGTCATGTGCAAGCTATGTATGCTCTGGGACAACGTTTTGTGGCGATTCAATCAAAGTTAGCTTCAGTGCCGATTAAAGTTGTGCACGCTCACTCTTTTTCGCTTCGAAAATTCCAGGGAAATTTGTCCCATGACAATTGACCTTTTCCAAAAATCAGTCGGGCAACTTCGAAAACTATTATTATCTAAGTGATTATAATTTGTACATGCTAATGGCGGCCTTATGATGGTTGGTAAAGAAAGAATTTGAAGACAGGCACCAATGCGGAGCCTGAAGATTCCAGACGCTAGTTTGCTGTATTTTTTATACCAACGTGACTCAGCTTATAATCTTCCAGGCACTACGCATTTAGAGGGTGTAATGCAAATCCTTGGACTATTCAACTTTGGCAAGCCCCAGACCAGCTCATCTCATGGGAATAAAATTTGTTGAATTGTATTAAAAATGTTTACGGAACTAAGCTCCTCGCAGGGAGTAGTAGTTTCTTAACACCATCAACACACAAATAAATCGAGAAATAACTGTACAGCAAAAAACACTGTAATTTTTGCACGTCTGCCGTTGACAAATAGGTACGTACTTGGTTTTAACCGCCATTAACATACAAACATTTAGACTGATGCTTGAGTCACTAGATGGCATTGAATTGGTGAAAGAGTCTATATTCAACTCGAGCGCTGCAATCCTGCAATCACCCATGATTTCTTCTGAAGCAAAAATTTAGCAAAGCCCAAAACGCCGAGCTTGCAGTCGTAAAGTCCGTGGTTTAGATATACGGCACGTTGAAGAAATCAGTAATACCCCTGTCAGACGGGCTAGTTTAGTGTCACTACAAGCGAGTGCACTTCGCCCTTAGTGTCATTTCTGTAGTGTGCCACACGGCTCATTCCTGAGGAACACACTTGGCTTGGAGTGAGTTTGACGAACTCACTTCGCTCGATCGAGTGCGTGGCATCAATAGGAGTGTTTCAACAGTAAAACATAACAACACAGAAACCAAAAGCGTGAAGTAAGTTTTATTTTATAAAGAAGAAGAAATTCGTGAAAGAGACGACATGTAGAAGAGTCCATGGCATTGCAAAAAAAATAGTGGGGTGGGCTTGGAGTTTAGGCTGATCCGAATCAAGATTAGCGCAGCGGTGAATTGATAAAAGACGACGACAAAGTCAGTCATTCATGGCTATCTTGGTTAGCAGAGAATAATAGAGCCTACTTTTTCAACATGTAACTACTCGAGACAACACGATAATTATGATCTGGTTAGGCAGTGTCAAGGCCTCCTCGTAGACTTCCGTGGAACGAAGCGGAACGTTAAAGTTGGATATGCTTCGTTCTTTATCTTAATTAACGTAACGTAGTTTTAGAGCACAGCTCCTTGGCACCCGTTTCTGAGTTGAGCGGCGTTGGGCGTAACCGCGCGTTGCATTAAGGGCTGTTTCCCAAAATGACGTCACACGTGACGTCACGTGTGACGTCACGAGGGTAAAATTTTCCCGCTAAATTTTGCGGTAAAAGTTTTTGCTAAGTTTGGCGGAAAATTTTTTGATAAATTTAGAGGAAATTGCTTTTACCCGTGTGACGTCACACTTAAAATTTCAGATGACGTGTCATGTGACGTCACACGTCAATTCAGTGGGAAAATTTCCCGGCTAAATTTAGCGGGAAATTTAGCGAAATTTTTAAGCTAAGTGGGATGGGGACAGGAGAGGAGGATAAGAGGGTACGGAGGGAGAGAAGCTGGCATACCCTCCCCTTTGTACCCTTCCTCCCTCCTCCTCAAGAGCTGCGTTTTAATTCGACATTACAGAGAATTGTAAACGTCTAATTTTTTTAACGTGTCTTTATCAAGGGGTATCGGTGGCCGCGTGGGCTAGCGCCCACCAGATCGAAGTACGTGGAGAGAAAGCTCGCGCTGGAGAACCCAGTGATCCTGAGCTCAATCCCCAGCCCTGCCCGAAGAACACACTTCCAACGAAGTGAGTTCGGGGAGCACACTACGCTCGCTTCGGAAGACCGATTGTGTAATCTCGATAGCAGTGTTAGAGAGTAGAAATAATAGAAGAAATTAACGCTGCGTAAAATTAGTATTAGTTTTATAGAAGTAATATTAGATGCGCACTTGTTTTCTGTTGGCAAGAAAGTAGTGCCGTGTAGAAAAACAAGCGGCGAATCTAGTTTCCAACCTTGGCCCCTGCGCGACGGCCAGCGACGGCCAGGAGACACCTGCTAGACTCCACAAGGAATCTGAAGGTGGCAGAAAAGACGCGATAGGCTTGCTTGAAATGGAACTCGCCCAAATGGGGCAAGGCGTCTTCGAACCACCGTTCGTTCCTCTGGAAAGTCCACCGTTCTCGACTGATCACGGGTAGATTGTCGGTCATGAGAGCGTCTATGGCGAAGGCATTGGCCTGCAGCTGCTGATCGATGTCGTTGAAAATCTTGCCTGTGCGTTGGCATCCAGGTCCAGATGCCTCTCATCTAAAAGGTGCTGGGCTCTCACAAAGAAAAGTGCCCCAACCACGCGCTTCCACTGTCCAACATCGCGGATATCACGCTCCTGCTCATCCTCCAAACACTTCATGATGTTTCGTTATGGCGAGTGGCGAGTGGCCAAGTGGGCTCGCGCACACCAGCTTAGAGTACGCGGAGCGAAAGCTCGCGCTGCAGAACCCAGGAATGCCATGGGTTCAATCCCTACTTCTGCTCGTTTCTATCTATACTCCGTTTCACCTTATGTTGTACTTAGAGCCACTAAATGAGCTGCGCTTAGAGTATCGGCACTCCGTTCCCCGTCATTGTTGTGGGCGCCGCCATTTTGGCTCGTATGCAGAGCAGACGCAACTGCCGATCGTCATCATTCAAAAGTGCGAGTTCCTCAGCGTTAGATTTGGTGTTAGGAAGGTCATGTATTATTGCTTCGCTCTGCCGCGAACTGTTTAAACATTTATGGAGGGCGAAAAAGCGTTTCCTGTGATGTCAGATAAAGCTTCAGATATTTGGCAACCCTGATTTTAAGACACAATATGGCCAAGTGTCGTTACTCTGAAGCGTAGCTTATTTAGTGGCACTAGTTGTACTGCAGACAGGGATAGAAGCGCGAGCTCATAGCGTTGGGAGCTACTCTTAACGCACGAGAGCTTGTGCCGCCGAGATACGCCCTAGAGCAAGGAGCTCGCGCTTGTAGCCTTGGTACATCATAAGGTGGAAACACGGTGGAAGAAATGGGTGGAACAGAGTATAGATGAGCATCGTACCAGTGTGCGGACGTGCATCACTGGCTTGTAATGGCTGGCCGTAATGAATAAATTGGATTCGAATTTGGACTAAACCTCGTGACTTAGCGCCACAATGTGTGGTAACGTGTTTCTAATAAGACGACGAGGTTATTTATGAAAAAAATGCGTATGCACTGTATAATTTTGCGTGCCCATTACTTACCCATCGTTATTGCCATCAGTTCGGAGTGACACTAAAGGCCCGTTCACACGATGCATTTTTCTCGCGCATCTAGTGTCGCGAAACGTAGTTTCGCGAAATGGTTGCGCCGTCTGAACGAGTCCGAAAAGGACGCGCGCATCTAAAAAACGTTGCGCGCACACCTTGCTTCTGGAGCGAGCTTTTGCTGAAACTTTGCCGAGTCCTGTCAATCACTCTGAGGGCGCCGCCAATGGCAGCTCAGAAACGCTCTCACGTGGCCTTTGAGGGGGGAGCTAGCTGTTTGGGAAGACCACTCCACTGCCGGTGTTGTAGCCGAGCCAAATCCGAAAAAAACCGGAACCACGAACGATGGATACTGCCGGCGCTTCCGCAAGCATGTCAAGCACCACTGAAGGAAAAGTGAGTAGCATATCGGAAAAAAATCCAGCGATGGACGAAGACAATTAGGCCTCATTCACACAGCCGGCGACTCGCCCCGTCCCGGCGAAAGCGCCGTTGGCGCCGTGCCGAAAACGGGACGGCATGCGGGGACGGAGGAGTGTTCGAACCAGCGGCGGCGGAGCTGCCGGCGATGCTCACGGTTTTAAGAATGTGGGGGGAGATGGAGAACACGACGCTGAATGGCTAATGGTGGTGATGATGATGATGTTGGCTTTAAACTGAAGCGCCACTTCATGGTCAACACCCAAACTATTTTCGCGAGTCTAAACGTCATCCTTGTTGCACGTGAAGCGGTACGTGTGAACGAGCACATTTCGCGAAACTTGAGTGTCGCGAAACTGTTGCGCGCCTAAAAGATGCATCGTGTGAACAGAGCTTAAGTTTTCCCGTGTGGCACCAACACACTTGAAGTGTGTTTCGACGGGTTGAAGTGCACTCGCTTGTAGTGACACTAAACTAGCCCGTCTGACAGGGGTATAAGTCCTGAGAGGACTTGGAGGTCTCAAAGCGCAGCGACTTTCTTGCGTTTGCTTTTGTGCTATCCTGGATTTAAATAAATCATTCCATGATTTTATAGACAATTGCAAGCATGGTGCCACAAGTGGTGCCCCATGCGTGCAAGCCCGTGCAACGCGCGGGTGAACGTACCTTTGGCAAGCTCGTAATCGCACGGGCGTGCCTGCTCGAGCAGAGACATGGCGGTGGCCAGTCGCCCAGCTTGCAATCGTCTATAGATAGAAACAAGATTCTAGCGTGTAACAAGAACATCCCAGCCGCGCGTGTTTTCAACTTCAACAAGCCCGAGGTAAGCGCACACTATTAGCGACGAGATATTTTGGTGGCGCCATCCCATGGCTACCTTTCGTGATGTCAGTACCTTGCGAACAACAAGTTCGATGGTGTTTGCAATGAGCATGGTGGAAGCTTGAAATCATTACCCTCTCAAAGGGACACTGTCAATACCATCGAAATTCAAGCTTTTCCATTCCTCTTATTCTCGTCGATGAGAAATCCTTTCCTGACGTCATAGTCAGCATCCAGCCAATCATGACCGGCCGACCACAGTGACGCTTTCGATCGCGCACATCACCAATAGGCTATTGCACACTACAAGCACACGAACGCGCGACCCGAAACCCTTTTAAAAACCTTTTGAAAACCAGCCGAAGAACTATGCTAACTTTATGACAACTGCACTTTATTTTAAATTGTGTGAGGCAGATACAGCACATTCTAATCAATACAAAATGTCGCATAGACACCTCTCGACTCCACATCAACAAGAATATACCGAGTGTTTCAGCGAACGCTTTAAAAAATTCCTTAAATTAGGAAGGATGAGAAAAAAGAAACTCTTTCCATGTACAATCTGCCCGCCACGCGGACGTCAAGGAGTGCACAAGAAAAAGAACAATAATTAGCTGAACAATTACCTTAATTTTACTAATCATTTTAATTAGTCAAAATAAACGTATGGTTCGAATGAGAAAATTGCTTATCATTATAGAAAACCACTAAATCAGCTCATCTTAGAAATATATAAGCCAGGGCCAGCATTGGTACGGCGTCCCGAAAAAACTCTCAACGTGGGCGCGTTTCTACGTTTCGATTTCTTATCGGAGCGCATATTTGCGCCCGCGGTCCTGCTCCCCAGTGGTCCAGACACGCAACACGCGTGCGCCATACTTCCCTCCATCCCACGTTCTCCATCCTACCAGAGAGGCGGAGCGGTGGCTTCGCGCCTGGGCCACCGGGGAGCAGGACCGCGAGCGCAAAGATACCTTCTAATGAGAAACAGAAACCTAGAAACGCGTCCAAATGGAGAGTTTCTACGGGACGCTGCAACATACGGCCCCTGCCTTATGTATTTCTAAAATTAGTCGATTTAATGGTTTTTGACTATGCTTAGCTAGTTTCGCATTGAAACCATATGTTTATTTTCACTACTTAAAAAAGTTAATTTGCAGATATTAGGTTTAGATAATTAGTATGCTTTTTTTTCAATCGTGAACGTCCGCCGTGACTATCAAGTTGTTCCCGGAAAGAGTTTTTTTCTTAGCAACCCTATACGTAAGGATCATTTTTAAAGCGTTCCTTGAAACACCCGGTATACTGGATAGTTATTCGCAAGAACAGTTGCAACACTCGCGCAGGCCTCTTTTTCTTCATAAGGCTGCAACCGAGGTTAATGTCTTACTCCAATCCAAACGAGCCGCGCCATTATAACTATCCGGATCGCTATCTCTCGCTCCAAATCACGACTTATCCTCGAGGAAACGAGGCACAGCAAAGCGCCCGACTTGTAGCACCCATACCAAAGCACCTCTCGCCGAAGACGCTACCAGTGACACGCCGCACCCAGAAGAAACAAACCTCTCCCCGCCGATTAGGCACTTCCAATTCGAGACGCGAAAGCCGACGATAAAACACATTGCCGTCTAATGACAGGCTGACATGTCATTCCAGAGTGGGCTGGGCACCCACTCCAAATTACGAATCAGACTGCCGAAGAAGAAAAAAAAAACATCCAAGAAACAAAACGTTTGGACACAATCATCGAGCACCCCATGGCCTAAAGCCATACGAAGTTAGGTACACAGTCTTTTGACGTGTGTATATTTATACCGCCAAAGGCAAGGCATATTTCACGCACATGCACAAACTGTACGCAGCAGCGCGTGGGCCTTCATTTATTTAGATGCGAATATACTGGGTATATATCGTCGGTGTTTACGGTGATTTATGACGACTTGAGCCGTCTCGTGGTGATTTGTTTTCTTAGTGTTAGAGCTGTACGTTTGCAATCGTGGGCTTTAAGTCGGCGGACAGTTTGAGTGCAACTTTGCCACCGAAATTGAGATGGATGATAATTGGTGTTGCGTCATCCCGCGGCTCATTTGTACTTGCTCTTAATGGTTGGGTATCTGTGTGTGTACAGTCGTGACCACGGTTAATTGCAACATGTCACTGAGGTTGAATCGGTAAGGTGCGGCCAGTTCATGCCGGAACGAAAAGCGCCGTAAAAAATACATGTCATCTCGTTCCGGTATTCGCTTGCGCGGCTAACGGATGTTCATCAGGTAAAGCGACAGAAGAAAAAAAAATGCTGAACCGAAAAGTAATATCGATTTGGCTTAATCACTGTTCAAAGTTGCCTTTGGTCTGATCATTGTGCCTGTGTGGAAAAAAGGCCCTGGGACAAAACTAAGAACCATATTCGACGTTGGCGTTTAGACAGCGCAAGGACGTCTGCCTTCGAGGTGCAGCGACACCGGCTTACGCTGTAGATGAGAAATTTAGCCACTGCAGTACGCCTACTAGCCCGGGGTCTTTAAGGTGAGTCACGCAATATGCGACCGTGTGCCGGTACGATGGTCATACAGATTGAAGCGGTCAGGGGTGGTGATTGAACCCAGGCTACCTGGATTCTGCAGCGCTCCGCGTACTCTGAGATGCGGTGCTCTAACACACACAGCCACCGATCCTTCCAGGTCCTGGTAAGAAGTATGACACGTATCATGCTCCAGTGCAGAATCATCGGAGAATATACCACTCATTCTTCTCACTGGATACGTTGATCAAAAGATTACAGAATATAGGTATTTTGACCGCATACATGTTAACAACCTAGCATTTCTGAGGGCGTAGCAATCACGGGGCAAATGTCCATCAGCACGCCAAAGGTCCCTTTATGGCTTTGCGATTTCATGTTGCCTCAGAAGGCGCTTGCAGGACCGCTGCTCAATTCTTCTTGTAATAATACTGTGCTAGCTCCCTTATATAGAAAGAACCATAGATGCTGGGCGTAAACATTACCGCGTATAGGGTTTGTCTGCAGCTCCAGTCAAGTCCACGGCATAAAAAAAAAATATATGTTGGTGTTCGTGTTTATACAGCGGAATGGGTCAGCCTTTAAGTGGACCGACACTGGTTTACACTTTAGATGAGAAATTTAGCCAGTGCAGTACGACTGCTAGCCTGGTGTGTTTAACATGGGTCACGCAGTAGTGATTCACGGCCGCACACCGGTACGATTCTCATCTTCCCTGGGTTCTGCAGCGCGAGCTTTCGATCCACGCGTTCCGAACTTGTGTGCGCTAGCACACTTGGCCACCCATCCCCCATCCCGCGGCTTCAAATGTGACATATAGACCAGTGTCTGCTATGTTCCATGAGCGCCACCATGTTTGTCTATGCTTACGCCATGACACAGTAGGAGGGACTGCGCGTTTTGCACGACACCGTTGTGTTGGAAACCTTCGTACATATCGTAGTGCAAAAACGTAAGAAATGCATAGTCACGAAGCTTCAAGAGCACGGATGCCTAGAGTGCTGCAAGACACAAAAAGCTTGTTTTATGTACAGCCCCTTTCTTTAGAAGAACCTGCGTTTGAGATTAATATTTTCCTGTTTATCGCTGGGGGCTAGGTTGTACGTTGGACATTGGTCTATAAAGCAGGGTGCCCCAACTGGTGCCCCGACTGGTGCCCCATGCGCGCAAGCATGTGCAGCGTGAGCGTGAACGTAGTAGGAGCAATCTTCTAAATGCACGCACTTGCCAGCACGAGCAGAGATACGGCGGCAGCCGGATGTTCTGCTTGCAATGGTCTATAGACAGTGACAGGTTATGAGATTAAGGAAAGCCTCCCCCCCCCCCCCCCGCCCCCCACCTTTTCCCACTTGCGCAGGGCAAAAGTTGGAGAGAAAGCGACCGCCACTCCAGCGTTCGCTCTGCTAAAGTGAGAACAGAAGGAGCTTCCGATGAACACTTAGCAAGTCACTGACTACATTTCGCTGAGGGTCGGGTAAAACCACTTACCCCGTAGCAGTCTGGTTGCACCAGATAAAGTTCTCATTTACAGCGCGAGATCCAGCATACACGTTCTAAGGAGTCGAACAGATTATCTCAATCTTTGCAAAATCCAGCTTTTGCGTGTGAAAATCTGAACCTACCTTTCGCCGCGAATAGTTCCGGATGCCACGGGGCAAAGTGAAACAACGCTTTTATGTCACCTTCAAGGGCCCGCGCAACAGTATTTGGAAAGAGTGTTTCTCACTTTACATTAAGCGTGCTGGCACTGGTGAGGCCCAAGTATACTCGCACGCAACGTGACTGATCTTCAGACTTTCGTCATCACGCTTTGCGATCCCCTAGGTGACGATATTTAAATACGGCTGAAACAGTGGGCACGAGCGGTGCGAGAGGATTCGATTGGGGCTAGTGGCGACCAATCCTTCGATATGCATTAAGGTTTCGCATCGTATCGCACGGTCGACGTGCAGTAAGGCTCGTGCTCAATTCGTACCGGCGCAAGGTAAATGCGCATTAAGCTTCAATGACGAAAATGGCCGAACCTTAACAACGTGTGAAGCTCAACGCGTGCCTCGCGCATTGCCGACCATAGAACGTAGACATGATAAATATTGGCAGCATATAATCGAATCCAGATCACGGGGCCGCTTGTTCTTGCTGAGAATTGAAGCGGCGAACACTCTTAGATTTTCTGGATTTTTTTCTGCGACTCCCCCATTGCGTGAAGAAAACAATAGACCGATCTCACCAGCTAGTTTGAGTACGCCACCACTGCCGACATGCATCGTGGGAGCTGTAGTCTTTCTGCACGCGCGACAACCCTGCTGGAGGTCTGCGTGAGCAGAGCACGAGGCGGCATGAGCTGTCGCGTGAACTGGCATCTGCCTCCTACGAACTACAGTTATGGTGGCGTCACGCATGCGTGGAACGCTTGGTGAGATCGGTCTATTAGCGCGTGTCTGGCAGGTTATGAATGCCAAGGAATACTTCTAAGCAGTATCGTCTGAAGGTACAAAGATTGTTGCATGGCCCTTTTAACTTAGAGCACGATTAAAGCTACTGATGCGAGGTTAGAGCTCCAGAGAGCGTTGGTCCTGCATTTTAGCTCGTGCTGTATAGCATGCAAAAGAACTAGTGAACAACTGGTGGGTGGGACTGCTTCATTCCTTCGTGTACAACACATTGGCAGCGGAGACGATTGACATGACATAATTGGCGGTGACGAACGCCACCGGTTGGCGACAGCCGAAGAGGATTCAGGCCCTTTGGCCGTCGAGCGCTCTGCGCACCGCCGCCACCCTCAGGAACGGGGTTCCCCGGTTGCAGGTGCCGGAGTAGTCGTCCAAGTCGGCGCGGTACAGGGAGATGCAAGTCTTGGGACTCAGTTGCTGCACTTTCCTCACCTGGGAGCGGACAGGCTTCAGGTTAAGACCTCTTCACTAGTCAAGATGAGTGTCGACTTTGACCCCCAAAGGGATGAAAGTCACTCCCAAATTTAGTATGTTACATACCACTAATGAATGAATGAATAAATGAATGAATGATTCAATGATTATTTTGGCTATCTTGTTTGGGAAAGGTGAAAAAAGGCAGCCTAAGCCGCCTGAAGAAGCTCTACCCCCCTTTAAAGCGCTGCAACAGTCGCAGCGCACAATAATATATGTGAATGATTATCTTGAATGTATGCGTTATTTTTTATGTACGCGACCGAATATTAAGTGTGATGACCCAATAATCGCACAAACTCTAAACGAAAACAAAGAGAAACACAACATATGTTTAACTATCTACAAATCATTAATCGGTTTCTCAAATGTAGGTTTTTTTCGTTGTTTTTTATGTCCGCATAGAATGACAGCCTTTCATCATGTCCAATATTTTTTAACATTGATTTACGAGTTCGTGTCTAATAAAAACTTGATAGACCATTTCAGGAATGCACTAGTGACTGAAATATCAGTCTAAATATTTGTATGTTATGGAGGTTAAACTCTAGCACCTATTCATCAACGGCAGACGTACGAAAGTTTCGGTGTTCTTTGCTGTACGGTTATTTCTCTATTTATTTTAGTTTCGATGGTGTAAAGAAACCACCAGTTTGTAAGAGGCGCTTACTGGAGTCAAACTTTTGATAAAATTCACCCCCAAGCTTTAAGGGTGGTTAACACAGCACCGTTTTTTTTTTTTGTCACGTAGAAGTCACCGAAGCATTCGTGTCTCGAATGTCGCGTGCCAGGCCATCTTCTTCAACGGGTGGTCACGCTTAAGATGAAGCACAGATGTCCCGGTTACTTGAGGCGTAAGGAGATGTAAGCTTTCGTAACCTAACCCAACGTAAGAGAACGGGGCTGCGTGAACTTGCCTTTATTTTTGTGAATGTTTCCGCAGCGTGCCGAAGCCAAGGTTTTCAAGGATTTGCATCACGTCCTCCAATGCGCATCATAAAATCTTACAATTCTCATCGCGCTTACATTGGACAGCATGGAACAACAATACTGCGAACTAGCGTCTGGAATGTACAGGCTCCGCATCGGTGCCTGTCTTCAAATTCATCCTTCATCAGCCATCAAATGGCCGTCATTAGCATGTACAGGTCAACGTTACCATACTCCACCCTTAAGCTGAAACTAGAAGCTCCACCTTCAGCGCGAACTTATGCTGGTGCTAACACAAGCGTGGGCGGGCAGTCACGCGCAACCAAAGCATTCCGGAAGCCAGCGAGCTCGCGCTGAAGGCGGAGCTTTTAGTCTCAGCTTAAAGGTTGAATGGAGTATAGACCACGGCGTTAGATAAATTTTTTAGGTGAGGACACAGCGGGGCTGAATGCGCGGCGCGAGGAATCAGATAGCGTTCGTTCGATGGGCATCCGCAAGGCTACATCATTCCGCGGCCACCCTGCCCGCGGCTGACAGTAGAGAGTTTTAGTAGATCCTGTTTTGAGACCACGCTATCTGTAGCGGGAGCTCGCGCTGCCACTTCGATGCATGCTTTGTAGCGCGCGCCCGTACCGGTAGCGGGCCTTTGAATACGATCTACTAAAACTCCCTAGTGTCGCCGGCGGCCAAACGGCGAAACTGTGTGAGAGCGAAAACTATTACCTCGTTGCCATGACACCCCGGTACACCGTGGTCTTTCTGCACGTGCGACAACCTCGCTGGAGCTCTGCGCGTGTGGAGCATGAGGCGGCACGAGCCGTCTTGTGCGCTGCAGCCTGCCTCCTGCGTCTTACACCGTGCCCATTCACGTGCCCACAGGTCGACGACTCATCTGCCGGAGCCGCTAGTGAAAAGCGAACTTTATCGGCACGTCGCGAGAAGCGCGCTGTCCTCACCTGGAGAGTATTATCTTACACCGTGGTATAGACCAATGTCAGCGGGAAAGCTTCTTATTTTTAATAGAACGCCTGGCGAATTTCCTCGGCGCGTACCCTCGGTGGCGTTCGCTGCCATATCTGCCCACCATATATGTACATAAGCGGCGGAACCGGTGTAGCCTCGGATGCCCATTGGTTGCGGTGGAATGAAATTCTGTTATGGGTTTACTGGAAACAACCAAGCGCAAAAGTTTGCCTAAAAAAAAGTGTCGTTCGGAAGCGGTTTTTTTCAGTTGCCAATGGTGGCGCTGTCGTTGGTGGCGCAAGGAACACTATCCGCTCGCACCTGCTCGCGTGCAGGAAACAGAGAACAACAGTTTTCGAACGCCGCTCTTTCGTGGAGCTTGTCAGCTGATAGATCTAAGAAAGTTGGTAAAGATGGCATACACTTGGATGACGGAGTTATTGAAGGGGCCAGACTGAATTTCGGATAGGATCTATTGTTGCGACATTATTGGTTCCTATATGAAGAAAAGTTCCTCTCCAATCGTGAGAACGGGCATCGTAATTGATTAGCCAAAGAGGTAAATCCTCGTTTTAGTGAAGCTCTATGAAAGGTGGCAAAACCACTCCTCAAAAGGGAAGAAAAGGTCGTCTAATATAAAAATAATTTAAAAGGACTACAGAAAAAAAAAAGAGGGACTAAAGTCAGTTTTTGCCCCTTCGGGGATTCACTATTGGGGCACTGAATTAATCCCCCGAAATGTTATCCTCCTTTACGATAGCGAAAGAGGGACATGAAAAACAAACAGACGACACAGTCTGTGTCGTCTCTTCGTTCTCCTAGCTCCTCTTCCGTTGTTGTAATTGAGACGCCAACACGCTCAACCATCCAATATATACACCCCTTTTTAAGAGCGTATGTGAGGACGCTTTCATGCAGCTGAGCGCGGATGCAACCCTAACTAGCCTTCATTGTTTTTTGTTTTTTTTTTCTCCTGGCAGCATAAAATCATTTTTACGCGTATGACCCCAAAAGAAGTTTCTTTTTACACAAGACGCTTTCCTTGCCATCCTCCGTGTGTGTTCTTAAAAACAGTTAATTTGACTTGGCATGTCAATACGACACGCAATCTAGTGGCGAGAGAATTTTGAAGAGCCATAACAGCTGTTAGCTCTTGTTGACCTTTTTCACCCTCCGTCGCATGGGCGCTGCCATCTTGGAATCACGTGACACTGCTGCCTTCAAATCGCCGCTCCTCTCTCCCCTCAGCGCCCATGTGCAAACGTTGTATCCGTGTTTTTCGTCTCGTTTTACCGCGCTTTTTTGCCCTGCTTTGTGAAGTGTAGTTTGATACTTATTTTCGCTGCCAAACTAATTGTGTGTACAACTCCTGCACTTGATTTTATAGCACGTTTTGACTATTTGCACCGTCAGGGTACCGGATACGAGTGAGGAAAGGGATCAGCCTTAGCACTGGCGCACATTGAGTATGTAAATGACTCTAAAACACACGAGGGTTGCGAGGTCAAACATTTTTGATAGCGCGAATTCGCTTAAGTGATGGTGGCTAAGTGATAGTGGCGCAATAAGAACCGCAACGTATATTTGGGATCACGCATTTATGATCTTAAAAAAGAAGGCAAATGCAGTCAACGCAAGGAGTGTGTTTCTTGAAAGCACCGTGCTCTGCCTTCCTAAAATATCCCCAAAAGTTGCTTTAGATTAGGGGGACTTCTTATGCACTATAAACATTCGCTCGATCTGCTTATTTATGAATTTAAAGAAACTATACACTGTGCTCGGTCTCATGTCTGCAGTCTTCCAATTTTTTTAAGATATTCAATTCGATTAATTTACTTAGACACAAAGGGTGGGACTTTCCGGGTAAAATATATGTCAAAGACCGCTTGTGAGTGCCTGAAAAAAGCGCCCGAGGTACGCAATATGTGACGCCCAAAAAAAGCCGTCTGAGTGGAAATCACTCGAGTGCAGCTTTGTCGATGCCGGATTTACTCTCCACGTCGTTGAATGTAAAAAGGTGTATCTGTTCAAACAAACAAAGATCCGTCTAAACAAATCCATGAGGTGGTGCCTTGCACATACTTGAGCCAAACTTGCTGGAAGGCAATTATCCTGCGCCACTTAATATTATTCCTCAATGTATACGGAAGACAGACGTCAGACTTGAATTGACGGGTTCGTCCCTTACCTAACATTATCAATACGTTGTAAGGAAATGTCCGTATAACAAATAGTTTCTCAATGTCAACATTGCGAAATGCTGTTTATGAACACTTCAGCAGGGCTGACAGTTGATAAAATGTCCGGTTCGGCTTAGGAAGCACCATCGAAACATCCCTCGGATACTTAATTTCTTTAAAGAGACCGATGGAAACAATACTAAACAGTGAGCACTAAACTTGAAGGCTCATCTGTTCTGCGCAATTCACCACACTGTTAGTCAGGACGTCGACCTGCTTTTTCACCGACTCTATCCATTAGTCTCGTCATTAGTTTATTTTTGTGAAAACTAGTATCAGCAGATACGTCCAGTACGGCCGTAGACATCGCTAAACCTCCCCCGGTGCCATTTCAATACTTTTACCGCCGAAGCTGGCCGACCGAGGATCATGATCAGACGAAGCTGTTCGCTAAAACGTCCACAGTTTAAGCTCGTAACTACTTCGTCGTTCTCAAGGTGGCTCATCACCGCTGTATTATTAATTATGTACCACAAGGGGTACATTTCTACCACAAAACTAAGCGAAAACGACGTATCACACAAACACAACCGCGAGCACGCTGAAACGGAAACCAACCAAATTGAAGCCACGTCATTGTGCCGCGTGTCTCAGCGGCCCCTGTCCACCGGGCAGGTAACTACTGAGATGAAAAGGTCTATAAAAAAATCTGAGAGTGCTAGGTAATGCCTACTTCCTCCAGTTATCTTAATCGGGGCCATTCGCCTCGAATGCCATAGTCAGTAAAACGACGCACAGTGGGCCCTCTATTCATTTATTGTTTCCTTTCAGCCATCTTCCGATTCCCTCGTGCCTGCTCATGCTTCACATCAAAAATCAAGCGCCCGCACCATAAAATATATATAACACCAGTGCAAGGTTAGGGGCACGCACTCCTAAACTCCATTTCACATTAAATCTGGCCGCATTCAACTCTGTCATCCGATAGAGCCAATGGAGCAGTCAAGAGTACACCGTCATGACGTTCATCGTCTTTGCCTGCTAGCTATCCCCGGTTAAACGTATCAGACACAGTGAATGATGATTCTGCGTCTGCGTTTTTCTTTGTGTGCGTGTGTGTGTGTGTGAGAGAGATTCGTTGAGCTGGTAATGGTAAACGCGCAAAAACTACGAGCGCCACGATAATTCACTTTTTGGCGCGGCTTGACTTCATCCATCGGGTTCTCTGTCGGTTGCGGTCGGGCCTAATGTGAATGGAAGTATAGTTCTGGAAGCTTAGTCCACCCGCCGTTCTAGTTTGTATACTGCCGAATAAAAGCAGCTTCGCGTCTCTGAACTCTCACGCTAGCAGGCGTTGCTCTTTACCACGGAACGTACGATGGCCGAATCTTGCGGTAGTATGCGGACGCCTTGTCTTAGACTAACCTTCACAACGTGAGTGAGGCAACCTGCCAGGGGTACGAGCCGTGATTCCAAGTGAAAATGACTTTAAGGTGCTCCTGCCACACAAACATGCACACAATCTTTTTTTTTCTTTTCTCTTTTTTTTTTTTTTTTTTAGAAGTAGGAGTTTGAAACAAGCCTTGTCTTCATCGAAATAGAGGTAAATTATATCTTTCAAGAAAGTGAAAGGAATACGCAGAGAAAGCGAGAAAAGCAGTTATGCCATTTTTGTTCGGATAGTGCACCCTAGGAGAAGGCAGTATAAAAAGAGGCGCAGTTAATGGCGCCTCTACTCTCCATTAGCGTCCCCACATTCATCGTTCTCAGATAAAAAATAAAACCAATTGGTCACTGTAAATTCATGACCCGTTCGTCTCTCCAATTTCGGATTCACTGATGGATGCACTCAAGCACCAAGGATTCGAAATTAAGACACGAAGAACCCTTTACAATATATTTTCCGCAAGGTGTCGGTCATGTCAAGCAATAGAGCGGAACAAGCTTACTTTGTTGACGACGGTAGTCTCGTCATCAAACATGTACATCCGGGACTGAATGGACTCGACCACAGCTTCCGCCCATTCGTAGTACCTGAACGCCGGCTTTTCGTGGCAAACCTGCGGTAATCAATATCAACATGGTTGAAAAAATATCCCCGTCGTACTCGCCATCATCCCGTTGTGTCAATCCCTAAATCTGTAGAATAACAGTGTCATTACGTATTTACAGTAAAACACCGAATGAACGCCCACCCCCAGTTGATTTTCGCCTCTATTCCGTTTCCTTTTCATCTCTCCACCGTTAAAAGGCGTTTATTTAACATTCTATGGTATTCGATTGTTCCTTTACGAACGTTCACATAGACAGAGTGGCGGATCCAAGGGGGGGGGGGGGGGGGGGGGGGGCGACGGGGGCGGCCGCCCTTCCCCCCCCCCCCCCCAAACGAGGTCGACCCCCACGCCTCCCCCTTCTTGGAGGGCAATTTGACATGGGTGGACCCCCCGGTGCACAAAAACAAATGGGAAAATAATATCCTTACAAGGCTTCCCTCCCCCCCCCCCCAAAAAAAAAATATATATATATATATACGGAGTTCTGGATCCACCCCTACATAGACAAAGCAGTGCAATCACAGTGTGTTCTCATGATAGTTTTCTACAGCGTGCCCTCGAATCCAGGGGAAGTCTTTCAAGTGACTGCATCAATCGACTTGAACACTTATCATGCTAGACTTACCACAGAGGCGCCCAAACGTGATAGAAGCACTGCATAAAAATTTCAAAAAAATTACCTGAGTAAAAATTTAAAACACGATAACTGGTTATTTCTACGTGCTACCCACGCACCCTCTGACTGGCGCCACAACCGACAGACCGCCGCAGCGGCCCCGGCGTCAGCTTGCTGCCCGGTTGCGCCAAAAGCAAACGACATGTAGCTGAAATTACTTGAAGAACCATTGATTTGATTTGCTTTGTTTCCAGTTAATTCGTTTTATTGGGAACAATAAAAGGTATCATGCACTAACCAGCATAGCACCCAAAAAGCGCGCGCAGTTCAGATTTCGAAAATATTGTCTGCTTTGGCGCCACCGGGCAGTAAACTGACGTAGAGGCCCATTTTGAGGAGAGGTTCCATTCCAAAACCATATGGGGAGCGTTTGAAATTTAATGGTGGATGCCTCCGGCAAACATTAGTCGCAAGCGCGCATGCGCTGCTTTTTCGCGTGGCGAGGACGAAAGCAGGCGTAAAGGCAGAAACATTTGCAGACGATCAGCGTTTTTGGCACCTCCTCGCACCTTGTTTGCGGAGAGCAAGTCGCCTGCTTCTCGCGCAGGAGTTGCGGTGGCGTCAGAACGACGCTGAGCTCCGATTGGCTCTGATTGAAAGGATAATGGGTAGACCTCAATGCTAGATGTCTTGAGGTCTACCCACTAGCTTTGTTTCAATCATCCAATTATAGCTCGGCGTTCTGACATCATCGCAACCCCTGTGCAAGAAGCAGACAAACTTGCGCTCCGCATTGAAAAGGTGGTCCATAAACTACATTACCCCAATCGAGCAGTTGGAAATTATTGGAGGCAAAGATCAATGAAATTGCCAACGTCAAACAGAGCTTAGCTACCCTTACCGAAACTCTTGGCGCTATGCAGCGCGAGTCTGAAAGTGTGCATGACCACTTACCTGTGCTTACTGAAAGTTTTGACGATACAAAAATCGTATGCGAAGAAATAACTTGATTCTGAAAGGCTTGAACAACAGTGAAAACGAATCATGGAGCCAAACGGAGTGCTTGGTTTCCAACTTCATTCGAGGAAACATCACCCAAAATGTTGACGAATGTGAAATAACTCATCGGCTTGGTCAGAAGAAGCCAGCATTTGACACGACCAATCATTATCAAAATATTGAGCTTTAAAAGCAAATACGAAGTTTTGAGGAATGCCTTCAAGTTTAAAAATGTATCATCTCCAAAATTTTGGATATCAGAGGATTTCTCACCAAAGGTGCAGTTTGCTGTGGGAGTTTGCATCCCGATTCTGAGAAGAAAACATCAGATGTAAGCTCTCTTACGACAAATTGCGTGTCGGAAATGAAGCGTACGTGTAGGATAACGAAAGTTCTACGGTGATCCAACAGCAACACACAGAACACAGTCTGTCTTCCATGCTCCGTTTCTGTCTCCGTCCTCGTCTTTTTGTGCGTCATTTCTTTCATCATGAGAAACGCCCGCAACATGAGAGAGGACGTCCTACCGATTGACCCATTCAAAACTCACAATTTTCTCTCACATGTCGTAGAAATGAACCAACGCTGTCCTTTTTGTTGCAAACTTTCGCAGCTAACTTTCAAAACAAGACAAACTCAAGTGAATTACTTTGACTTGAGAGCCTGGTATTATTCCGGGTGCCGAAACGTGGATAACGTGCAGTGTCCAGAACACAGAATACGCTTACGTAAACACTACCAACCTTTCCGAAAGGCCCCAGCTTCTACGGGTGGAGGAGCTGTATTGATTGCTGTCGAACGGGAAATTCGCTCTTTTCGTGTGAAGTGAGATTCGTCTCTAGAAATATTATGGATTCGGGTGCAGTTGGATTTCCACCCCGCATTGATTGGCGTCTGTTACCGTCCGACTAATATAAAGCCTGTTGACTTCAACGAACACCTTTACACTTGTTCGAGCACAGCAACAAGTGTTTACTCAAACGACATTTTGATACTTTATCGAGATTTTTATTATCCTGGAATCAACTGGAAGACATGCAGTCCCTTCCGAATGGTGTGCATCCTGGTTCCCTCAACCAGTTCTTTTGTTTGTTGCAAACATTTCAACTAACACAAGTGGTTAAAGTTCCAACACAAGGAGGCGCAACACTAGACGTGTTTAGTCTCTAGCGCTGAATATGTTAATTCAATTAATGTTATCGACCTTGTTAGTGATCACGCCACTGCGCATGTATACATATTTTACCTTGAAGCGCTTCAGGAACTATCAAAAGCAGATTAATGACTACGCTCGCACTAATGTTGACAGCTGAAATGCGGAGCTAGCCTTGTTCTTTGACTAGTATACTTTATTTTGTTTTGGCACAAGTTCGTCAGAATTAATTTTTAGTTTCTCCAGTTATTCGCCGCCTCATTAATTGTCATTTTAAAAATATTATGCAAGCATATTCTGGTTTATGAAGAATGATTGTTTGATAAGGAAGAAGCGTTGTCTTAGAAGCGGAATGAAGGTTTAGTTTTAAAAAATCCCAGTTTCTTAGATACATCACTGATTATGCGCTGTTTATGCATTTTGTATATGCAAGATATTGAAAGTTACACTTTCAATATCTTGGTTTGAACGCATCGTTCGGTTAACAAGTGCATCATAATCAAATTTACATTGCAGCACTTGACTTCAACCTATGTCCCTAAAATCCATACCAAAGTAAATGCAAACTATCATTGGTTTACAACCAGTTTAAAACGTTTGCTAAAAAGAAAAAAAACGGCTATTCGCAAAATCGAAAGCGACGGGTGACGATGATGATTGGACCTCTTTTTGCGTGTTTTCGAGGCAAGTCGAAATCGAAGTAAACAAAGCTAAGAAAGAGTTTGATAGCACAAAACTATAAACCCTTCTTTGTACTGGCCCTCGTATGTTTTGGAAGGCTCTCAATTCGAGTCATACTGGAATTGATCCAGTGTTCATAGCAGATTATCAACGCCAAATGAACGACCTTAAAACAGCAGCTTTTTTTTTCAAGCATATTTACACAGGAAACAGTTTTCTTTCCTCCAATTTCTAACAGACCTGTCGTTAGCATGTCCCCTATCGAGTTCAATAGCGGTGGCTTTCAAAAGAGAATAGAACCACTCCCGACAAACTGCGCCCCAGGAGTTTTATATCATGTTTGTGATCTAAACCATTGCACCAGAGCTTCAACTTCGGGGATGTTCCATTCGATTGGCGTTCTGCAATTGTTAATCCCATTTTTAAATCAGGTGGCATATCAAATCCTTCTAATTATCGTCCCGTATCTCTCACATGTATACCCTTTAAACTAATGAAACATGCCATATTTACCAACATCATGGAATATTTAGATTAAATCCATTACTTTTTTCCTAACCAACACGGGTTCAGAAAAACATATTTGCGCAACACCCAACTCTTCGAATTTTCCATGATTTGTATTTTAATACACATGCAGGAGTGCAAACAGATGTTATGTTTAATGATTCTGCGAAGCCATTCGATACAGCACCAGACAAACGATTGATTTCAAAACTTTGTCAACTTAAAACTGACTCATTTAGAACTGAATGGATATCGGCCTTTCTTGGCAACAGAATTCAATCAGTCATGATAAATAATGCAGCCTCCTCCCATGTACCCGTTATATCTGAAGTGCCTCAGGGAAGTGTTCTAAGATCTTTCTTAATTTCAATATATATTAATGAAGTCCCATCAATCATTGACTCCACCATCCGGCTATTCGCCGATGACTGTGCGCTGTACCTTAAAATTGCATCTCCCAGTGATCACGTAGCTTTTCATACTGGCCTCAATAAAATCAACGAGTGATGCGCTACTTGGCAAAAGAAAATCAACTCAAGTAAATCTCGTCTATTAACAGTTACAAATAAGAAAACAACATCTTTCCCGTATTCAGTTTTAAACCAAGATATTGAAAATGTAACTTTATATAAATATTTAGGAGTACATTTCACCCACAATTTGTTCTGTAAAATGCATATACCGCACACAATCGGTGATGCAACTAAGAAACTGTTTTATTTTTTCCAGCGAAACATTTATTTCACTTTTAAGACAACAGAACTTTTCTTATATATAAAACAATTATTTTTCCTAAACTAAAATGTGCTTGCATACTATTAAATCGATACTGAAACTATTTAACACTACAACAAAAAGCTTTCCAAAACAAAGCTGAACGTTTCCTTTGTCACGAGTACCCTCCCCAAACACGCGTCACAGATGTGAAGAAAAACTTTCGACTAATATTTTAAGAAAACAAACAAAAAAAATTGCTCGCTTATGGTCTTTTCGTGATATTTATTGCAGCGAAAGGACTGGAATGGTCTCCCTGAAAATGTTGTCACTCTTTCAGATAGGATGTTGTTTAAAGTAAGTAGTGAAGAGGTTATTTTTTATTTTGACATTTCCTCGATGACTTTTGTATTTCGAATAATTGCTTTAATGTGCTTGTGATTCACTGAGTTGCGAAAAAAGCATCCATTCTTTCCAGAGCGTTTCATATTTTATATTATTCAACGTATTTAAATTTCTAGTATGGACAGGTAACTTGTTAACATTATTCTATATTTGTACATATCCTTTATATCACAACATCTATTGCTGTCTATATGTTTGCTTAGATGAATGTATATGTCATTAGAGATAATGTATATTATCCCGACTTCTTCAAAATTCTTGCTTTCACCCTCATGTGTTACACGCACGAAATGCATGTTGTAAGAAAAAAATTAATGGAAATCCGGGCTCTCTAAGCTGACGACAAAGCCGCTGCCGCCATCTGTCGGTTGTTGCGCCAGTCAGGGGGAGCGTAGATAGCAAACGGGCACCGTAAGCAAAAAAAAAAAAAAAGTATTTTTTTTAATGTTTTATCTACTTTAGTGTGATCGTAGAAATTTGCATGCGATGCTTGCACCACCTTCAGACACCTCTGTAGTAAATCGTTGTGCGATACGTCACCAAGTCGATTTATGCTCTCACTTTAAAGGCGGCCCCGGGATTCGTGGACACTCTGTATTGGCCTCGAGATCGACCTAGAGGTGGCGCTACGGTCGCGCTATCATCATCATCAAAGCGGGGATAGGAGAACGGCCGCCCCATAGGCTCTCCACGTTCGCGCGCGAGACGGCGTATATTCTTGCGTTTATTTTGTCGCATACTATCGGTGGGAAAACAATTATAGCGGAAAAGGATGCAGTACTGTTCGGTGCTTCGGTGAAGATCGAATCGTGTTGCCAAAGTGCGGCCTAAATTTATATAATCGCTTCTGAGGGCGCGTCGTCTGCTCTGGGCAGACGTTGAAAAGCATGGATCACCACGACTGATGCCTGTCTCCGCCTGAACTGGAATATTTAGGTTAAATATTTGTTTCTTCTAAAATGGATGTATCGGTTCATCAACGTGGCAATTAAAAAAAAACAATAAATTCCAACCCAGATAACACAATACTGGTACTGTGAGCTGAGAAATCGAAGCTTGTATGCTTTTTTTTTTAACTTCTAGCTTTTGCAGTAATATAAATATTTAGAATGAAGATAAGTTAGCGCTGTATTGGAAATTACCATGCTATTGAGTTCCTCTGCCCTTTTACTGTGCCGTAGTGTAGGTAACATTCCTGGAGTCTGAACAAATCTACTGCGTTGCGATGAGGAGAGAGTGTCTCTTCTTGGTGAAATCTGCAAACTGCACGGTTGGCAGGACAACTGAAACAAGTGAAACAAGCTGTTCTAATATATCTGCCATGACTGTAATAAACGGGTGTAACCGAGCAACGCAGCAATGTTCCTGTTATGAAATGCTTTTCTCGGTAGTTTGGGTTCACCCGCTTCAATTTTCTTGGTGAGGGCCGCGGATGTCAAGAGGCTCATACTATAAATTCCTGGCTAAATAATCTTGTATTCAAACACAGTAGACTCTGCAACCCCAACAAACGACGCGCACCACGACACAGACAGCATCGGCCGCAGTGACACTCTTTGACTGATGAGGGCTAGTGACCTTTACGAGACTTTCCAATCACCCTCCGCCCTCAGGATATCGGGACTGGACAGTTCATCGATTAACTTTCAGATTATTCAAGTAATGCTTTAATCGCAATTTTGTTTTGCCGGTTAATTGGAGTCTTGTGCTGGAAAAAGTCAACAAGGAGTAAAAAATGCCTGCTTTAATATTTTTGACATTTTCATTTCTTTTGTGGCACTGGCTTGCACGGTAAACCACTTCAGCGTGCTTGTCATTTCACAGAGGGTGATCATACTGTTTAAATAATAACTTAAAAAATACTTCATTTTAAAAGGCCTTCCCGTGTTCATATTTATATAGAACTCACAACGTGAAGTTTAGAAGGGGAATGCAATATGCCATTTATGGCATAGTGAAACTAGTAAAAAGATGTGTAGTTTTAACGTCTTTCACGCAATATGACCGGCGAAAAATCAGCACAAGGATTTATTGATTGGTTAGTCTATGAAAGGATAGCGATCAGTCGGGTTAATTTTCTAATCAAACCACAGACCCACTCAACATTCAATGCTTTATGAAAGCCACGGTTTGTGCGAGATAACAAAAATACGTGGGACCAGCGAATGTATACAAACCAACACACTAAGATTATGGAAGCTTCCGACTTAATAATAATCGCTTTGCTGAATTTCTACGCATGGGAAACGATATGACACAATCTTTAGTAAGAAGAAACGGCAACGAAAACATAAAGCATTATATAAGGAATGTCAAGCTCAGCCTGAAACGGGCTTGCGTCGTCAAGATCCATGCTTCTGAGCGTGCGCCCGTAGCAGACGACGCACGGCGGTATCCCCGCTTTCGCGCGTTTCCAATTTCGGCCGCACGGTGGCGACACGGTTCGATCTCGAGGCGAATACTTCACGGACAGGATGAGAAAGTAGTAATGTATTTTAGCCGTGCACGCGCTGCCAAAGCGCGTGCACGCTATAGAGGGAAGTAAGTATGAACTTTAGTACGCACTTCCGAGTAGGTGCACCAGGAGAAGTCTATGCAGTCCTGAGAAGGCGCGTGCAGAAGTCCCTGGGGCACGACGTACATGAAGACCGCCATCAGGATGGACACGCACGTCTTTGCCTTGCCCTTGCCCGACGGGAGATGAGGCATGAACGTCAGAGCACCCCTCTGCGCATGCGCGTTGCACAAGGTCACACGATGTCATATGGGACCAGCTGTATTGCTTTACTTCCATTGCCTATGTTGACCTACTGCTGAGCTGATGGGATTGAGGTTTTAAACAGGTGTTGATTTGCGTTTATTAGTCTGATATCTTACCTTTGTCTCGTTGTCGCTCTTTTCTGTTTTTTTTTTCTACTCTGTTTTTGTTTTTTTTTTTGTTTTTTGTTCTACATGTCTTTTTAGCGCGGCATGTTCCTTACAAGATATGTCAAAGCAACTAACCCATTTGAAAGCACCTCCAAGCGTCGAAGTACGACGCTGAGCCTACGTATGCAGTTCGCGGGCGTGTGGCGCCATCGTTCGGCAGCCTCGCCAACTGGAGCTCTATCAGCGGGGACTACAAGCAAAAATTTTGAAATATCACTTGAACCTGTTTCTTCTTTCACTTAAGTCTTTTTATGCTGTTGCTACATTTCGCGTCATTGCAAGATGTTATAAATAAGTTTTTTGTGTGTTCTTTTTTTTATTTTCTGATAATACCAGATTAGTTTATTTTCTAGACAGGCACATACGATGCTTTGTTCGAGCTTTCTGTGATGCGCAGTTCATTTATTCCCGGCCCGAAAAACACGGTTCTTTTTTATCTGCACCTCCCTGTACATTGCCCGCATGGAGGCAGCTACACTCCGTTTCACTTTAAAGGGACACTAAAATGCAAAAAGCGCTTCTTTCTTTTTTTTCTTTTTTTATCTTTTTTTATAGGCATAACTGGGACACGTATTTTTTTAATATTTTAGAACCAAAAACATATTTTACAATATTTACGCCGTTGGACGGAATTTATTTGAAGGACACGGCCCGTTTTAAGCCTCGCGTACATATCAGTGGTCCGCCAATTACTACTGGATTGGCTAGGCTGCTCGATCGAATATGCTCAGAAGCCTATTGTCTCCATTTTTCCGGCATCCGGTACGTCTAGTCTGGAACAGACTTGTGCCCATCTCAAATACTCTACTCAAGATACTGTATTTCAAATACGTTTTGATGCATCTTGGTATCTTGCAAATACTTTTAATTGAGAGTATTCGATACTCTATTTTAATTACATTTCTGAGTATCTTGTACTCATTATCTCAAATACATTTTTGACATTCCGTCATTTTCCGAGTTTTTCGGTATGAAATGGCGTGGGCGTGGCACGAGCAAATTTGGATCAATTTGTGCAGGGGTTCCGGTGGTGACGTCAGAACTCCGAGCTCTGATTGGCTCTGATTGGAAGGACAGTGGGTAGACCGTCAATGCTAGCTGCATGCCTAGCTGCATGGCTTTGAGGTCTACCCACTATCCTTCCAATCGGAGCCAATCAGAGCTTGACGTTTCGACAGAAGCAGGCAAACTTGCGCTCCGCATAGTCACTGACAGCTTAAGAAACGCAGGACGTGACTTATTATGTTCGTACTACTTGCTTTGTGATTCGTTATTCTGCTTCCTTATTAACTAATGCTGCAATCTCATTGGCTGCGCCTGCGGTGTGCTGATAAGGGACTCTAAACACTCCACGCCCCGCATTTTTTTAAGATGTCAGGGACTATATACAGGGTGTCCCCAGTGAACCGTCCGCTGTAAAACGACCCGAAAAAAAAAATATCGGCACCAGCACATAGAAAGTTGCAGTTTTCACCAAATTTCCACTGTGCAGGTCAGTTTTACCATGTGAAATTTCAAGGAGCAGTTCTGTTTTTGTAAAAAAGGAGAGCAAAACATTTCCTAAGGCCAAGATTGCACGTTTACGGACGACCGAGTTACCGACACTATTTACTTGTGGCGCAATCTACCGATAGGCACATCGAGCAGACGACGCACTCTGTCGTCTGCTCGCTACGGCTTTTGGGAGATGGCGCCACAAGTAAATAGCTTCGCTAACTAGGTCGTCTGCGAACGCGCCTAACCTTGACTTTGGCAAGTTTATTGCTCTATTTTGTTTTATTTATTTTTTTATTTTATAGGAAAGGAACTGCGCTTTAAAATTTCACACAATAGAACTGACCTGCTTGGCACATATTCGGGGAAAAATTCAGCTTTCCATGCGCAGGCGCCAATTTTTCCGGCGCGTTTAGAGCGAAATGTTTTGCGACAGCCTAGATGTGTTACCATAAGAAATAGGGAAGGTGTTTGATCTTCACAAAAAAGGCCACGAACTCCTCGTTAATTTGAGATAGAAAAAAGGGACAGCTGACCGGGAAAAGGTTCTTCGTCAACTGGAGGACCTTCGGGTTACGGGACTCATTGAAGGCCGTCGGAAACATGGCGATACAGCTGTCCGGGAACTGTTTCACGTGCGTCTCCAGCACAATGTAGTCCACCAAACTGCGAACAGAGGCAAGGAAATAACGCCACCGTAAATAACGGACACACTGGAAAGATATGGGTCCGTGCCCGCAACGCGTCTCCGACTGGTGCGTCACGCGTCCCATTCCGCCCGTGCGTCGATAGCAGCCCCGAAGTGGCGAGATATGACTTTCACAAAATCTCCGGTGCCATGCTGTCGGATCTCGCCATTATAGCGGTTGGACTTAGAAGTTCCGGAAAAAATGCACGAGAGAGCCGCGAGTGGCGCTGTCGTCGCAGCGTCCCATACATGAGGAGTGTAGACACAAAGTGGAGACAGCGCACTAGGAAATTAAGAGGAAAGTTTTTGGGCTATAGCGAAGATACGGAAGAGCAAGTCTCAGTTAAGAAGAAAGTTAAGGCCACAGTAAGAGATCGGTGGTTAGAGGGAATGCACACAAAGACGGCTCTGGAAAGCTATAGATTAAACAAAACAGTTATTGCCAAAGAAAGCATTTATGACAATTCTAGGGGAAGCTCATTGCTGTTTGAGGCGAGGACGGGCGTTCTGCGAACCAGAACATACAGAGTGAAGTACCAGGAAATGGATACAGTGTGCACTGCTTGTGGAGAGGAGGACGAGACGGCTGAGCACTTGATACTCTACTGTAAAGGGCTTCACCCTATGCCTACCGAAGACAACATAGATTTAATAGAGTCACTGGGTTTTAGAGACAGCGAAGGGAGAGTGGATTTCAAGACTGTAGAGATTACCAAGCAAAGATTAAGTGAATGGTGGCAGAAATCGAGAGAAAACTAGGTATTTCTTTATTCACTGATGGCAAGGGGGTTTCATAGCCTCACTTTCTTTGCACTGCGGAGTGAATATAGATTTCACATTTAAATATTCTAAGCTTAAATGGTAAAACAAAATGGCTAGGTGGCGTAAGCTACCGCCCGATCCAAAGGGCTCAGCCGTATTCATCCATCCATCCATCCATCCATCCCAACACCTAACTGCCAAAGCTTGCGTGGAATGTTAAGCTGGAGATGATCATGATGTTAATTTTTATTTAAATATCAAAATATCCGAAGATGGGGGGAACCCCTAGCTCAAGGCTCCAGTGCCGGCCACTGCTGCCTTGGCCCGCTCAACTTTAGACGACGACTAGACGACAACTGGACAACTAGCGACGTGCAGCAGGTCTGCCAAATCCGCTGCTGTTACACCGCCAGGATCGCGGTCGGCGACAGCGTGACACTTCTATGATGTCGTCAGGTTAAAATTGAGGGACCACTTTGTAGATCGAGAGAGCATCGTAATACGAGCCCAATATATCCCTACAAACGGGCAGAAACAAACAGCACATGCGCGAAAACCAGCTATGTGAGAGATGAAGCATTTCCACGTGCGATGAATGCATGGATGAATGGACGAATGGATATGGCGGCGACTTGCGCCCCCAAGTGGGTTCCATTAACTTCAACTATTTCAGTCACGTCTTTTCGTCCGCAGTGACATGCATCGCTGCATCTTGATGTCAACAACAATGGCCTTTGTCTCCACTGCAACCGACGGCCATTTTTATTTATTTATTTATTTATTCATATTACCCCTAAAGGCCCTCGTGAGAGGGTATTACATAGGGGGGGTACATAAATCGTTCCAATAGGAACTAGTGCACATTGAACAACATATGAGAATACTAGAAAACAATCAATACACTTAATAATAAAAAGCAAATAAAGGATACACTCAAAAACGAATAAAAAAACATACACTCACTCATTACACTGCAATAAAGCTGAGACAAGGTAAAAACAAAATAGTACACATTTGCTCTGCACGTTCCGGAAAAGAGGAAACAACAATGTAAAACAGCAAAAGTTTGATGGCATCAGTATTTTGAATTTGTTCTTGAAACTTCGTGGTGTCTTTTTCTGAGGCAATGTGCGATGGTAGATTATTCCAATCAATTGTGGTACGTGAAATGAATGACCGGGAAAAGGCAGATGACTTAGAGGTTACGCGTTTAACCTTGTAGGGGTGATCGCGGCGTGGAAAAATAACGGCAGGTGGCTCGAAGAAATCACCGTGAAGTGACGCGTGGTGGTAAAGTTTATGGAAAAGAGATAGGCGTGAAAGTTTGCGACGATGGAGTAGTTCGGGTAGCTCTGCTCGGCGTTTTAGTGCTGTGACGCTGGAATGACGTGAATAATCTGAAAATATGAAGCGAGCGGCACGATTTTGCAGTGATTCAATGTCGTTTATGATGTAAGCATGTTCGGGATCCCAAATGGCTGATGCATATTCTAATTTTGGACGTATTAGTGTGGAAGAGGCAAGTTTGCGTATGTTAGGAGGAGCCTGTTTAAGGTTACGCTTGAGAAATCCGAAAGAGCGGTTAGCAGCCGCCAGGGTGAGCTTTATATGGTAGTGCCATGACAGATCAGGTTGCAAATGAATTCCAAGATATTTATAAGTGGAGACGAGGTCAACAGTATTATTATTTAACACATAGGAGGTAGGAATCCGGGGTACGTGATTAGTAAAAGACATAAACTTTGTTTCAGAGCAATTTAGGGTCATTAGCCAGGAAGAGCACCATGCATTAATAGCATTTAGATCAGTTTGCAAAGCTTTCTGGTCATTGACAGAGGAAATTATTTGGTAAATTACACAATCGTCAGCAAAAATTCTAATTCGGGATGAGACACAGGATGGCAAGTCATTAATGTAGACTAGAAACAGTAGTGGACCTAGTACGCTACCCTGTGGGACTCCCGAGGTTACTGGTTTGAAGGAAGAGTTACAATTGTTAGCGGACGTGAACTGTTTTCTAGACGAAAAAAAATCTTTTACCCAGGCCAAAATGTTAGGGTGAATCTTAAGCCTGGACAGTTTGGTTAGAAGCCGGAGATGAGGGACACGGTCAAAAGCTTTAGAAAACTCGAGGAAAACAGCATCAACCTGGGATCCACCGTCAAGAGCTGAATGTATGTCATGAATGAAGCCGGCGAGCTGCGTGTCACATGAGTATCCTCGGCGAAAACTATGCTGATATTTATGTATGATGTTATGATCTTCCAGGTAGTTAATTACTTGTGTGTGTATTATATGTTCAAGAAGTTTACAAATGGTACTGGTTAACGAGATGGGACGATAGTTTAATGGCGATGAGCGTTCACCAGACTTGAAGATGGGAATTACTTTTGCGATTCGCCAGTCATGTGGGATGCAACCTAACGATAACATTTGTGAAAAAGGGCTGACAGTATGGGACAGATGCTAGCTGATATATTCTTTAGTATCTTATTATTAAAGCCGACATGATCAGAAGCAGTAGAAATTTTGAGTTTATTTAGTAAGGAGTATATACCCGCTTCAGTTATTATTTCTGGCATGCTGATATCAGGAATGAGGTTAACTTTCGGGCATGACGAGATGTCTTCACATGTGAATACTGATATGAATGCGTCGTTAAAAACCTGTGCGCACTGAGACATGGGAATGACGTCATTATTACTGGCGGTAAGGACGATATCAGGATGCTCAATAGGATTAATGACACGCCAAAATTTCCGAGGGTTATTTAGTAGCATAGACGATAAATCATGTTTGAAGAAATGACGTCTAGTTGTTGTAAGCAGTGAGTGATATTCCTTATCACATGTTTTATAGCGTAACCAGGAAACTGAAAGGGGGTCTGTTTTATTGGCGTGGCGGTAAAGTCTCTTCTTTCTGTTATTGAGGCGCCGAAGCTGTTGGTTATACCACGGAGCGGTGTTTACAGTTTTGATGGTGATAAGAGGAATGAACCTGTTGATTAAATTGGTAAGTACATTTCTAAACATGAGCCAATTATCTTCCACGGACCGGGATAAATACCCTTCCAAAAATTTATTTGAGAATGACAGGAATTCATTATTAATGCTATCGTAATCACCTGTATTATAGCACCTTATTTGCTTGTTGGTAGTTTTGCGCTTGTTAGGGAAAATCCGGACGCTTCCAGTAAGGACGTCGTGGTCAGAAAGCCCGTCAAGATGAGTAATTTCAGAAAATATATCAGGGTTGTTGGTAAATACTAGGTCTAGAATATTAGCTGATGTGGCCGACCGCCGTGTGGGATGAGTAATTAGCTGAACCAGGGAAAAGTCGAGAGAAGAGTGGACGAAATTATGCGATTCACTATGGCCATCCCTAACGGATAGAGTTGACCAGCAAATGCTCGGAAAATTAAAATCGCCAAAAATTATTAGGAGAGAATTAGGAAAACGAGAACACAGTAGCGCCAGGACACGGGTAAATTCACTAGAAAAGTCAGTATTTGCCTCTGGTGGGTGCACAAATTTAGCTCGTTACGTTAAGAAACCGATTTACGCCATGACTTCAAAGGGCTAACAATCCATTTGACTCACGCGGTAGTACAGGGAGCCAAACAACAAGCACGCCTTCTGGGAATGCCCAGCAACAAATGACACAGCACTAATATACTTTACCCGGTCACCCTAACCCCTCAGACCATCCACTTAGGAGGAGTGGATCACCCCCAGATGGGCACAAAGTGAACCATATGAACCGCACTGACGGAACTAAAAAGCGAAATCCTCGGGGAAAAGGACTGAATGAAGATGCCTTGGACGAAAGGCTTTAAGGTATAAAATTTTATCTCTCTCTCTCCTAAGAAAACGGAGCCGTGTTTTTTGGCCCGTGTGTATAATACATGGATCGCAGGAAGCTCAAGCTCTCTGAGAATGTGACGTTGACGTTTGGGATAGTACGCGAAAATTTGAGAACGTGACGTTACCCGGATCAAAAGATAACTGAGAAAGACGAAATTCCTCTATGAGCCGACGCTCACCTAAGCCTAAGGTCGTAAAAACAAGAAAGGCCATTGTGGACCCATGTAGCATCTATTGCAGTGACACAAACTTGTTAGCAAGAAAGAAAACAATATCCTTCTTCCTTTCTGACAAGTGTCTCTCACTGATATGTCTCACAAGCGTTCACAATAGCACGTTTTTTGTTGTTGTTGTTGTTGTTTTTTTTTTTTTCTTGTTTTTTTTTCGATATTAGGCTTAGGTGGGATATCGGCCAATAGAAAATATTCGTTCAACTCAATGGACCTTTTCCGAGAAGCGTTCTGCGCACGCGCGAGCGCCCGATGCCAAGCGGCGGAAGTCGGAACGAAAAATCGAGGAAATTCGGAAGGAGGCTGTATATCAGCGAGTAGAACACGTAACTGCAGCATATATATAATTGTGTTACACAAAAAAAGAACGTCGACGGGAAGGAAAACACGACGTTTGGGTGGACGCCACGGTAGCCCCTCTTTAAAGTCGCGTTGGGCAGGCGCCGCTGCTCAGAGAGCGAAGAAACTGGTAGCGTAGCTCCCATTATCGACTGGTAGCGCAGGTAGGTCACTTCCTCGATTTTTAGTTCGTGCAGCCACCACCTGGTGCCGTTGGTATGTGGAAAAGGTCCATTATCTTTTTATCCAGGAAACGCTGTGCCCTCAAACTTCCGCATTCTATCCCAAGCGCGCTAGCCTCACATTCCCATGGAGGTCGAGCTTTCTACGATGCCCAGTCTATTTATGCGGGCCAAAAAATAGGGTTATATTTTTTCGGGAGCCCCCTTTCGTTACGAACACGGTGTAAGAAAGGAATTTAGGTGGAGACACTCCGTCGGTGAGGACGACCAAAGGGCGTTCGCTTCCACTCTCGCGTATAGCGTCCTTCGGCGTAGGGGGCGCTTCATTCAGGGGGCCTCAGAATCGGCGTCGGGAACGAAGATGGCGGCCTCCGTCATAGGACAAATTAGTCGGTGAAGGTAGCTTTTTCTCAGTCATTCATGAGCTGCTGAGTTCTACAATGATGCACGAGTATCGCAGGTGCTTACATATGCAGTGTTGAAGAGTGCGTATGCATATACTTGCGTTTCGACTTTGACGAAGACGTTTTTTTTGTTTTTTTTTTGTAAATTTGCCTACGATGTACCCAGCTCTTCCACGGTGGACGAATATCAAGAATACTGCGTGGTTACTTGTGCTGTGTTAAAATACACACACATGTGTCTACATGCTCAGTGTTAAAGAGAGCGTCTATACTTATTACTTACAAATGTCTCCGTCCGATTTTTTTTTTTTTTTCAATATTTAGGCGTGCACGGTGGGAAGTGAGTGTTGGGAGTATGTGTAGCTCATGAGGCCTTACACTTTCGGGTAAGAAATTGTATTTCCTCGCATAAGTAACTTCCCAACGTATGCATGGCGCAGTCCCCAATCATTACATGTGGCTAAGGTCCCGATTTCAATTCGTGTCTCCCTCCACCAAAATTGGCAACCAAGGGTCAACGACAATCGCCAAGGTATCGCTCAATGAGGCTATTATCTGAAAATTTGTTTTAATATTTCTGAAAATCTATGCAATTAAGAACTGACATGGGAAGTGTCCCACGTATATACACTGCATACTGTATTTTTGCAATAACGGACCTTTCTGCCATATCTCTGTGCTTTCTTTGTAGCTTTGGCCGAAGCTTCTGCAGGGCTGAAGGGAGCACACTTCTACTCATTCACGGTGCTCTGGTTCTGCTTACTCCTGTGTTCTTACACCTTTCGCACGGTTCGGTTAAGTATATATCACCATCAACTCGGCAGATGTACCGCCTGTCGTAGAATGTCAGCCACCGCTCCCACGAAAGACTCACTTTGCGAGCAGTGCGTCTTTGAAGAAGTTCCATGAAAATGTTAAATCCCATTTTGCGGAGCTTTCCGAAGGGGCTTGGACGGCATTGAAGACAGGTATTTTAGGAATTTAGAGGAAATCGATGGGGAACCGCTTCTGCAGAGACCACTGACCTTTTTTGCGCATTCGGGAGTACTTTTCACTCGTGCTCCAAGTGGTAGGTCGTTGAAGTCAGGAGCAAACTGAAATGCTTTTCACGTACCCAGTCGACGGGTTGCAGCTTGCGGTCGGAGAGCGAGATTGCACGATGCCATAACGCGATGCGATCGGGGTCCACGGGCACTTTAAATAAAAAGACGCGCTTTTTGAAAGAAAGGTTTCGAAACAAAAAGCGTGGCAGACGAAAGCAGAGAGGATTTCCACTGAGAAAAAAGAGGATGAGCAGGCAGAGAAACAAAACTGGCGATGGCTCTAAGAGCGGACCAGCTGGTTACCAGCTGTAAAACGCCGTCACAGGGGGCACCCTGAAAACAGCGCCACCGGAGCAACTTGGCCGCGCGAATAAAAAAAGCTCCGGGAAGAGGAAGATAGCAAAAGAAAACCAATCGCTCGCCCGCTGAAGAGCGCATGGGATGTGTCTTCACCTCACCACCTTTACCTCATCACCTTTCTTACACCGTCCGTGATTACAAAGATGTTTTCCTAATCCTAGAGTGATTCAAGTGCAAGATGTGGTCGTGAAGTCGATAAGATAAACGTACTTTGAGAGCCGCCCGAGCTTGGACTTGAGAACAGCCAGATCCGGAGAAGAAAATCCGATAATCATTTCCCAACTCTTTGGCTGCGCAGTCTTGAAGGCCTGTTGTGCGGGATGAAATTGGATCAGTTCAATTGTATTGAAATGTGGCAGCTTAACCCTTCGCTATCAAGCGATCACAATCTAAAAAAGCTGGATCTAACTTCAAAAAGCAAGAAAACATTCGGGAAAAAACAAGCCCGTGGGCAGCCCACGGAACCCAGGGTTATAACTTATAAGCTTCCTTCAATAAAACACCTCTGTTATCTGCTAACGGCATTAAGTACACCAAAGGGAACTCTGACGTGTGTTGCGGTGACCATAAGGCAACACGGATAGTGCAAACATGCTGTTGGTGCTTGTCGGCACTTTTGTCATCGTGTATCTAAGCCATACGTAGGTCTATTAGCTGTTTCTTTTTCTTTCTTTTTTTTTTTTTTCACGCAGAATATCACGTTAACGGAAGGTAACTCATATTTCGTTCATTTTCGTGGTATTTTATTTTCTACTAAGTTTTTTATCTTTTTTAATTGCCTCGGGTAATTTTCGACATGATGATATTTCGTGCTTGTCCGTGGCGCGCGTGGCACGTAACGGGACGTCAAGTACGTTTAAACATGTTTGCTTCGTACATGTGCATACTTCGAACTATCTGCAGACAGTGCTTGGGAGACCAATGTGACGAAACGGTCAGGCAAGGAAGGAACACACATCAGACAGTAGAGAGGTTTAGGGAACCGTTTTTGCACATCCGATATGGTACGATTGGCCTTCTGGTAAGAACTGCGCATGCGCTATCCGCAAGAGACTCCTACGTGCGCAGTTCGTCCCGGAAGGCCCGTCGTACCGTATCTGGTGTTCAAACAAGGTTCCCTAAAACTTTCTAGTGCATGTCTGCTGTGTGATGTATATTGGCCACGCGATCACGGCTTAAAGGGATACTGAACCAAAATTTGGATTTTGCAAAATAAGCCCGCAGAAGCGTTGAACGGGATGCTAGGAACTCCAAGACCTCACTCATACATCGATATCTCAAACAAATTGCCGTATTTTTACAAAAAAAAAAAAAAAAAGGCGCGATCAAACGAAGATTTTGACGTCACGATCCTCTTGGCAAAGTTGAGAAAGGGGAAACGGCCTCTCTTCTCCCCTTCTCGCTTCGGTTGACCAGCTCGACGGGACGAAGCGAGGAGAGGGAATGAGGATTGTGACGTCAGATATCTCGTCGGCCTCGTTATCCGTACTCAGTCGCGCATTTCTTTTCCAAAAATACGACCATCCGTTAGAGATGTCGCTGTATGAGTGGCTGGTGTTTTTGGGTTCTGCAGCGTCCCACCTATCGCTCCAGCCCTGTTTTGTGAACTCGAAATTTCGGTTCAGTATTCCTACAAAAAACGGCGCCCCCGAAACATCGCGGCGCCAGTTTAGTAGCGTCCGCGTACCCAGCTGAAGCTAGTATAGAAGTGCACGTTTTCCGGCACGATCACGTGCTCCATGAAGGCCATCCCGGACAGCTCGTGTTCCACGATCCAGGCGAGCATGGCGCCCGGGGTGTGAGGATCGTTCATTTCCGTCAGGTTCCGCTCCACGAAGGCCTGAGACAGAGACACGAGGTAGCGGGGCCCCCTGGTCCCTTTGGACCGCTTGTGCAGGCTCCGCAGAAAGGTCGAGAAGCTCAGCGCTGCAAGCGCCCATGCGCGAAACGGGAGAGCGAGGGAAAGGCGTGAGCATTCCGAGTCGAACTTCTCACCAACTACACTTGAAGAAAAAACCACTACCCTGGGTCAAAGTACCATTTTAAGGCTTTGACTACCCCAAAAAGCGGAATGACCACTTTTCTGCAGGTTACGACAGCGGGGTGGTCATTTTCGAATCCGATATTTACGTAGACGCAGTCGTAACTCGTAAATGATATGAGTAACTGAGACAACTACAAAAAGAGTATAAAATATGTTCTTCTTTAGCCTTCGTGATCCTTCAAGATCCGCCAAGATCACATCTAGTGTGCAATTTGCGTAAATTGGTGGAATAAAAAGTTTGTCAGAGCGAACAGCAACACTGGTTGTAAACAATCGACGCTTAGCTTGACGTGAGTATTTGCAGAAATGAGGTAAGGATGTTCTTTTCGCCGTATTTTACTGTGCAGCTTATTTTTTTTATCACTGGTCGTATATCTGATCGTATTGCACCATTGAACACTGAGATCGAGGATCGGCAGGGTAGACATGCTCAGAGGTATGTGACTGTGTCGCCCGTACTGTTTTCCTCAATCTCGGACTGGTTGAATTTCTGGGCTGCACCCGCAATTGTTGTGATCTCCCGGCTGTATGTACGTTGCCCGTTAACTTTCCAATTCAGTAGCGGGTTCCAGTCCAGTGGCAATGTAGTAATTGGCTTTTACTAAATTGTTGCGTCGTCACGGACGCTATTTGTGCTGTTATAAGCGCCAGCTGGAGCCCGAACTCTCATCTCTTACGCCGTTCGTGTTCTTCAGTTTTGATGTTGTGCTGTATGATTCATTAAACCTAAACCTAAAAGTCGATCACCTCTGCCTCGTCTCGTCAGGGCACCCCAATACCGGGCCGCTGTACCGGACCTTCCTAGATGTCTCCTGCCGCCAAGTAGCAGCCTGGTCGTCGAACCAACAACATTGTCGCCTCTCCATCAAAGAATCACTACATTTCGGTGTGTCGGCTGAGCCTGTTGGCCCATCCTGTTTCTTCGACTGTTTAACTTTTTCCAGGGCAGAAAAAGAGCCCCTGCGGTTTTTCACGACGTTCTTATGCTCGTGCTCTTTCAGGTTTTTTTAGGGCACTATATAGGCTTCCGAGGTTAGTGTTCCAACGCTTGTGTTCCTTCAGTTCTTCCACGGCAGTAAATAAACCCCTGAGGTTCTTCACAGTGTTCCAACGCTCGTGATCGTTCAGTTCCCGTCTGCCCCGCAAGACATGGCATTTCAGACCCTCTGATCTTTTTTGCCTTCGGCCAGTCGCTCTGCTGTACCCGTTTTTGGACTTCACGAAATTGCATTGAGACATGCTGCCCCATACTCCGTTTACCCAAAGCTGAGACTGCAGCACGGTGTAAGATAATACTCCTCTAAAAAAAATTAACTTACAAAGGTTATTTTTTTATATATTAGTGTGTGTATGCGCAATGTACTCCAGATATGCCGCCACGGGTTGGAGCAGTGGAGCCACAGCAATGGCGCGTCGTGTCAACGGCTGACCAAACGAAACACACTTTCTGCCTGGCACACAAAAAAAAAACAAAAAAAAAACCCACGGTTTTGAAAACGTAAATGCACGCTCCAAGGTTATGTCCAAGGAAGCAAGCGGATTCGTAACATCCCCCCCCCCCCCTCCCTACCCTCCCTAGCAAATGCTAAAGCATGTACTGTGCTGCGTGGACTGCCCTTTACTTACACGACATCGGCGCCACAAAGCTCTTCTTGGCGAAGTTGTACTCGGCGTGCGTGTAGATGATGTGCGAGCAGTACTGGTGCGGATAACGCAGTTCTTCGACAGCCAGGGAAGACACCGTGCACAGCAGAGGGTGGGACACTGGTCGGAAAATGAATCGTGTTAATTCAAAGATAAAACAACCAAAAAAAAAAAAAAAAAGTTCTATACTCATTTTTGCGTGAAGCGTTAGAATCGGGTGTCAGTGGGCACGATGAAAAACGCCGTGCGTATTGATCCTGTACAGTTCGCGTTAAGGCCACTGTAAACACCAACATCGATATTTTTTTTACAATTTCAAACGACTGGAAAGGATTCCTAAAGCCCGCCTTAAAAATATCAAGATAAAAGACTGCGCATTTAAAAAAACGTAAAAAAAGAACAGAGAATTAAGACTGTTTACGTGGGGGAATTCGAAAACATCACTAGGCACACCTTTAGTCAGCCAGAACCGTGGATCCGCCGTGGCGTCAAGGAAGCCTCTTCATCTCGCACCCCGGAGGCCCGGGTTCCCTTCCCACCAAAGCCGAAATGTAACAAATTTTCTTTTCAAATCCATCAGCGTACTTTGTTTGCAGGTGTCGTGTGCCTTGTGGCGCAAGGAATTAACAAACAGCAACGTAGTTACCAGCAGATCCGAACCCCTTGGTTTACTCCACGCGCCGTATATATTGTCACGCGCCGTACATCCGATAAGAGGCGAGCGAACGCGGACATGCGCACAGGTCGGTTAGTATGAAAGATCAGTGATGACACAGCAGTGTGATAACACGGTCAGGATGACACCGCAACAGGAGCCTCCCTGAGAAATTAGACGTCAATCCGAGCATTTTTGACGTGTTTTTTTTACTCTTTAAGCCGTCGGTCATTTTTGGTAACATTGCTCGGTCACGCCGCCGACGACGCCGGATTTTCGTGTAATGGGGCATATAAGGCTTTCGCATTAATACATTTTCAAAAATCTTGATTTAAAACGCCCGCCCGAATCATGACGTATTTAGCAAAACAGTGCGCTCCTTGTGTTTTACAGCGAAGCTATTTATGGTATGGTTCCGTGGATCTTTCATGCGCGTCAACAAAAATTCGCGCGCCCTCTCTTTGTCGTCGTTCCAAGCGCTTGCGTGCCTAGTTTCCTTCCGCCCTGCCGGGATGGCGGTCCCGTCGCCCGTGTCTACTTTCCGCCGGGTGGCGGTCCCGTGGCGCGTGTCTAGTTTCCTCCGGTTCCTCGGGGCGGCGATAGTTCGTACCTTTGTTCAAAATTCTATGTCACGTCTGTGTCGTGTGCTAAAGAGCTTCGCTGGTAATCTATTTTCACGGAGTGGAATGGCTCATGATTTTGTTGATGACTTCTAACAGGAAGTGTCGTTTAAGGTTCTCTTTCCCTCTCATCATTCATGGGCATACGCACGTGCCATGCGGTCAACCGCGAGAGTATTTCCCGAGACCGTCCTTCTATTGGTTCTTCGCGCGCAGACGACGCGTCACTTTTCAATTCCTCTTTGTTTTAGCAGTGATGATCTAACACGATTTTTAAAAAAAAATGTAAGGCAGAAGACGCCGTGTAGGAGACCTAGGTGAGCGACGTGAGAGACTATGTCGCTAAGCAGTGTTGTGCACGTTCCTCAAAAAAAGGAACGAAAGCTCGTTCCTCGTTCTTTCCGATTTTTGGAACGCGTTCCCGTTACAAGTTACATCTGTGAAAAAGGAACTCGTTCCCGTTACAGTTTAAAAAAATGGAACGTGTCGTTACATATACGTTACATTTGTATTTTGCTAATTACTATATTTAGTTAAATCAAGTAGTGTTTTTTTAATCTATCCCATTAGTAGTCAACATACGAGTTTCTACGTCGTCATGCAAGGACAACAGGAGAAGAAAACAAGCGGAAGCAGGGTTTCATTTGTTGATATATTCAAGTTAAAAATCTCAGCTTTTAACCATATTCATGTTTGTAGTGGACGATTTAGACGAGCGGAGTGTACTTTTTTTACCCAACATTGTACGAGAGTTTTACAACAACCTCACACGTTTCAATCGAACGGAGTCCCTAGTTCGAACTTAACAACAGTTGCTTCTCGATGTTGCTGCCCGCAAGACGAGCAAGTGCAGGAGAGAGTAGGCCTTTTGGAAGGTCAGTCTTAAAAACTACAAATACTTCTTTGCAAAATTGGCTTTGTTGTTCATTTTGAACGTGTGGACAAGAGAAAAATAATTTTTTTGTGTGTGTGTATCTTTTAAGTGACCAATGTTCCGGATACAAGGGTGCGTTCGATGTCTGGCAATCTGTGATCTCGTTGTAACTGTAGGTCTCGTTATGGAAGTTCACAAGTGGCTATAGTCGGCCTTAGATTCTGGGTGTATGAGGATTCGTGGAACCAAAGGAAGTGGTTGAGTTTGAAACAACCCTCTTCCTTTATCTTTTCCTACAACTAAAAGCCTTGCTTTTTGTACCGCAGTTTCGGGCACTCAAAAAAGAAATAATGTCCACCAGCTCTCCTGCACCCAAAACTGTTAGCAAGCAAGGACCACACAAAATAATCCATAAGATTAGTAGCCAAAAAGGTAACGAGATCCTGCACTTTGTACTTTCAAAATTTCCCTGTTCGAAATAAAATAAAAATTACCCCACTGGACGAAAGAAAGAAAAAGAACGCGTTCCAGTAAAAATGTAACGCGTTCCTGTTCCAGTTCCAGCGATGCAAAATGGAACGGCGGCGTTCCTTCGTTCCTCCTAAAAGGAACGCGTTCCAGGAACGCCGTTCCTTGGAACGCCGTTCCGTACAACACTGTCGCTAAGGTGCCGTGTGGGGCTCTGCCCCATGCATTACTACCAAATCTAAATCTGTCGTGCTACATAAGTTTTCCAAAAGATGAAGTACAACATAATGCGCGCTTGGCTGCAATCCCCGAAGAACAGCCGCAGGATCCAGTCTCATATCCCCTGATCGGTTCTCATCGCTTTGTTGACAAGGACTATGAGAAAAACATCAATGTATCCAAATCGTTAGGAGTTGGATTCCGACCTCAACCGAAACGTTCCGACGAACTTTCCGGCATCACGCAATATTGAGACACCGCTTAACGTTTCCAGTGTCTTAACGTTTCGAAATAAACCTCACCAATTACGTCATAAAAAAAAAAAAAAAAACAGAGACGCAAAGGAAATCAATTTGGGGAGGACACAAACTTTAACAAGCTCTTTCACGCACAAAAAAGTCGCTATGATTGCATGCATGCGTGCGTGCGTGCGTGCGTGCGTGTGCGTGTGCGTGCGTGCGTGCGTGTGCGTGCGCGTGCGCGGGCGTGTCCGTGCGTGCGTGCGTGTGCGTGCGTGTGTGTGTTTGTTTCGCCGCACGCGCTTTCGAAATGTTTGAAACAGTAAAAAGAATATCGACCTTAGGGTTGTCAGTGGCTTTTTAATAGAGAGTTTAAGCAGACCGTGTTCTTGCCCCAATAACGATACCTCCTCTCCACCCCGGTGGCATTGGGCATGCATCCTAACGTTATTGTGTGTCGTTATTGGGGCGAAAAAACGATCTGCTAAAACTCTCTAATGGCCTTCTTCCCCCCTTCGGTGGCGATACTCCATTCACCCCTAAGCTGGTAGTACGGTGGAAGCTACGGGCTGACATGTCCAATCAACCGCCTCTCTTTCATCACCTGACCATACTTTCTGGGTGAGGGTATGAGAGAGAGCGCGCGTGCAATCTCACGCACTAGACGATTTTATCATTTAAACATTGTGCCATTTCAGTTTTAGATTAACCATTTTAAATATGATTTTTTTCCGCGAACGTTTGAGATGTGGAGTACCGTCGACGGGCCTACGAGCATGCTTGTTGACAATAATTTTATTTCAACGATAATGAATAGTTGGTTGCCCTAACTTGTGGTTATTTTAAATTATTATTTTTTAAGCTGTTTTGTTCTAAGTGTGAGTGGTTGCATCCCCACTTCAGCTATGGCCTCAAATGAGGTCGCGGTATGTGCAAATTAATAATAATATAATATTAAATAAGTAGAATTCATTATCCTAGTAAAGCATTCTTATATGCGCATCAGCTCATTTTAAACCATTGATCTGAGCGGCTTGCTCCACAGCTAACTTGTATGTTGCTGCGTCATTTTACCCACAAAGGGATTTGTTCTCTTCCTACTTTTTATTTTCTTTATATTTTTTATTAATACAGTTCACCCCCATTCACGATATTTACAGAACTGGAAGGAAAAAACATCATATTTCACATTGCTATGCATACAAATATAAATTATCACAACGTACGCGAGTACAAGTTGTAACAAAGGACATGGTACAGTTTTTGAGAAAGGTTCGAGGGAAAAAAAAGGATCGGCAGACAACTTAAAGCTAAGGCTCCCAGTGCACGTTCGATTCTTCAGACTTTTCTCAAAGGAGTCAACATTTTCTGCGTTCATATTATCACCCGGCAGCTCGTTCGATTATTTTACAGTTCTAACAAAAACAAAAATAATAATATTTATAAGACGAAAGAAAGAAATATTTATAACTTTAATAGGCGTTTTGTCGCGAGAATAAAGATGCGAAAGAAGGTAATGTATAGATCGCAGCGGTAAACTCTCCGCGTGCCTGCGTAAAAGTTTAAGCCCTCGACCGTGCTTCAAAGAGCATCGAGAGCGACACTCACCCTCGGGATATCTTGCGGGACCGATCACCTTAGGTGGCGGAGAGCGTGGTGCTTCCGTCGCTGTGAAGGAACAAAACTATAAATTCCCAATCACAAAAAAAAAAGGAATTAAAGATTTGATGTTCAGAAAAAAGAAAAGAAAAAAAAAAACGCGCTTCGCAAAATAAAATAACTCATGAACTTTTATTTTTTTTTTTTTTTTTTTTTTGCCTTGCACAGCAGCAAGCGCGTCCCGTTTGGACAGCCCTTCATACAACAGGGAATGCGACACACTAAATACTTTCCGTGCATATCTTTTCGCTCAGTACGGGTAAAACTCAACAAATGACAAGGACAAAAAGGAAAAAGATTTTTCACAAGAAACAGCACATATCTGCGACCATGACGTTAAGCATAAAGCGAGCATTTCGAACATGACGCTCTAAGTTTTCTATGGCAGAGAATGTTTAGGTTGAAACGATTTCTATCGGTCTCGTTCGCTTAATTATTTCTGAATGATTGACTGCTCTGAGTGGTATGTCGAAAAGTGGACCCACGAGCAGCTTTTAAGTCAAGACCGACGCTCAGTGTGCACCCTTAAATATTAATCACTCCCCCACCCAAACAAACAAAAAATGAATTGCTTTGTTGTTGTAATTTTTCTAATAAAAAAAAAATGCTAAAATTTTCTTTTGTTTATTTTCTTTGAATTTATTCGGGGTGAGAGACGCAAGTGAACCAGATATAGATGACTTGTACAAAATGTAGAAATGTAGGAACACCGCTTTAACGAGGTATAATTAAATCCACTCTAAAAAATGCATTTCATGTGCTACAAGCGCTCGGATTACTCCTCACCAATTGCATTTGTACGACTCTGGTCTTTACTTCACGTGTTGCGCAGCAAGCAGACGAGCTATTGTATTACTTTTCAAAGTAATAAAAACAGTCAAAGCTTTTATGTTCATTGATTTTTGAACGCTGACAGGAAACAGGAGGCAAATCATAAAACATGATACAAACATACACCGTTTTTATAAGTCCGGGAAAAAGCTCACCGGAGAAAAGTTCACTGGAGATGAGCTCACTGGAGATAAGCTCACTGGAGATAACCTCACCGGAAAAACGATCACCGGAGAGGAGGTCACCCACTTTCGTGCGGGTTCTCCGGGTTCTCTTTTGAGAGAACCCGGAGAAAACCTCACCTCAAATAAAGGATTATTTAAAGTGGTCGTTATCATTTAATAGCAAGTGCTATCAAGGTTTTAGGCGTCTGTCACGCAGGCGGTACACCGTGCAACAAAGTTAAAGTGAAGCGGTTTTTTTTTTTTTTTTTCATTTTACTTTAGGAAGGGATTGATCAGCCTCAAACTTTTATCGCACAAGTCTGTGCAACGAATGAGCAATTTCCACCGCATTAGTAGCTTTGATAACCACCACTAAAATGTAAAAAAGAAAGCTCATCGTTCGTTTATGTTGATAGTGGCACGCAGTGTGCACACTTCGGATCAGGTCGCTCTGCTGTGGGTAAAATAGAAAAAAATAATAATGCTTTAAAAAGAATCTGATTTTTTTTATTCAAGCTAGATTTAGTTTAGTGAAATCAGACTAATACCACTGTAGCTTGGAAATATTCATTATTTATCACTATATACTCATTTTTTAAACACGGCAGCTTGTTCCATAAATTCTTTTGATCATTGAAAACAATGCGTAAAAAAGAAATACTGCAATTTCAACAATTTTTTGTTCGTGAAAATTTCGCCATACTAGAACAAAAACAGCTTAGCTTTTTGTTAGCGAAAAAACTGTACTGAACATTTTTTTTCGCGATTTGATTTTTTTGCAATACATTACTTTCCTAAAGTTCATTTCTATCTTTTGCGTTCTAATTCGATTGCAAAACAAAATGTGACGTAGCTTACGAACTGAGTCGGAGGTAGAAATAAAGCTCAGCGCATCGATTCTCTCCGAAGACCACTGCCTGTTGATCGTCGTGATTCTTTGATTTAAATACAGAACATGTGCGCGTATTGAAAGCATCCCATTATAGAAAAAACCGTAAATAAAAAGACATATTTTTGGCATTGTTTTTCCGGGAAAGGCTTGATTTAAATCATATCAGTAAAACCGGTCTGATTTAAATCACAATTTAAGTCATCTTGATTTTTATTCTCCACCCTGGCTGTGGTCCTTATTCCGCGTTTGTGTCGACCCATTTCGCGTGAGTGTTACGATGGACGTAGCAGGAATAGTGAAAATACGACTCTTTTTTTTTTTCGTTCGAATGAGGTAAGAATTGAAACCACCGTTTATTAGTTTATTAAGAAAATGGTGAAATTCGAAGATTTGGTAATGCGGTGTCGGTATACTACGTAAAAGGTCATTTTACAAATAAGTATTAAAAACTACTCAAGCCGCAGCCTTCTACGCAGATTATATCCCCACTCCCCGGTTATTATTTTTTTTAATTAGCGTTACATTGGAATTATTCATTTCACTTTTAACGGGCAACACCAAAAACTTTTTTTTTTTTTTATATTGTTAGTGAAGTGCAGAATGACTGCGTAAGGCATCCCGGCATACTTGAGTTGAGTGAACGTGTTTCAGTGAATGCTGGAACCTTAGATTCGTATGGGAGTTTTTCTCCGCATCCGTCAAAAAGCCGGTGAGCTTTTCTCCGGCGAGCTTTTCTCCGGCGCCTGTTTTGATGTCTTCTCGCGTGGACGGGCACGAAACGACGTCAAATTCAAATTTGGGGGTTTTACGTGCCAAACCTACGACGGGCATCTGACACGCCCCAGCGGAGGACTGAGGATTAATTTGGACCACCTGGGGATCTTTTGACGTGCAACCGAAAGCTCGGTTACACGGCGCCTTCTCCGCAATAAGCCTCCGTCAGATTGCGGGCACCTCGGTCCGGATTCGAACCCGCCACCTGGGGATCCGTAGGCCGGCGCTCTCGCCTCGGAGCCACCTACGAAACGACGTCAAACCGTACCAATCTCAGCTTGTTGAACATTGAACGGAGCTCCCCATTTATGTGAGCGCACATTGCGTACTGAGAGAAACAAAACACACACGCACCCTTTTTCTCGGACGCTTCCTGGCTGGTAAACACTCTGGTCGAGTCCAGAAGGTTCTTCCCACTTTTCTCGTCTGCACGTCAGGTGGAACATAATTTTGTTCAGTCAAACAAATCCGTGCCGCAATGCCCGCTTGATCCAGTTCCTTTTTTTTCTATTTTTTTTTCTTAATAAAATTTGATGTTTCTTACACACAAGGCCTGCGAACTGGATATATTTTTCTTTGTCATCTTCCTCGATCGAGCGCGGGGAACGAATTGAACACGAGTACTGAGTCGGCGCTCGTTTGGATCTCGTATTGAATTGGAACTTCACTGACTGAACACGAGCACAAGCCGAAGGCTGACGCTGTGTTTGGCTACGTCAGCCTGTAGCGCTGCGCCAGAAGCACAACTCACGATGTGCTTCACGATGTGTTCCCTGAAGGTTTAAGCCTGAACTTATCCGCACCTGCGATGTGACAATCGTCATGAAGCTTAGCATACTCACAGCGCGATCTCTGGCATAACACCAACTTAGGCCGAAATATATGTTTAATGCAAAAGCATTAACTGCCTCATGGAGCTAGCCGACGTCATCAGCTTTGAAACCGCGCCAAACGGCTCTTAAAGGGGCCCTCCGGAGCGTTCTGCGATGGTCTATTTATGGCGGTAACTCAATCTACAGGCCCTAAGGATCCTAAAAATCGTAAAATTACGGTCATGCGCGGCGGATTTCCCTATTAAAATTGCTATCAAAGTCCCTGGCACGCCCCCCTTTCTGAGATGACCCCGGAAAACGGGAGGGGCATCTCTTTACGCGTCAGCCAATAGCAAGCGAAGGATTCTGGCGTCACTGCGCGTCACCAACGCGGCCGACCGCCGACCCGCGGAGGAATCTCTCGAACACGCGCGGACTGTCGTCAAGGGGCACGGACTGCCCGGACTTTGTGCTCGGCAGTCGTCGTTCGTCGCACCGCACCGTCGCGCTGCTACTGCAATACGCAGTCGCATTCCACAGATGACGAGGAAAAGTTTGACTCGTTGACGTGGAAGGATCGCAAAGCTGGCTTCGGACTCGGGATAAGAAGGAACACGTGTCCCGCAAACGCACGCGTGCGGACGCCCGAGTAGCAGACGAGCCGACGCGCCGACGCATCACCCCCTAGTAACACGCTTGCGGGGAGAAAACATAGTTCGCTGGTTTTGGAGCGATAATTGCGGACTATGTTCCCCGCACCACAATCAGTTTACGTTTTTTCTCAAGCTCTAATTTACAACGAGCTTAAAAAGTGTTGCAATAATAACGTTCGCATTCACCGCGAGATGCAGCATTTCCATTGGTCAAGTTTTAGCGATCGGCAGGGAATGGGGGATTGTCTTCCAAGAGAAAATTGTCCCGATATATTTCTTCTGCCATCTGCTTAATAAACGGTTTTGTAATCTAAAACGTTGTATACATATTAACTGGCACCTACTACGCAATATAACAACATAAACAGACGATCGCAGAAAGCTCCGGAGGGCCCCTTTAAATACTTCTCTAAGTCAAGCCAGCTCCCATTCGACGGTTAGCCACGGCACCTTATACAACGCTTCGATCCCTTTGCCTAGCGCGCGTCGATCAGGCTCCCATTCGCCGGACACGCAGCGCCATGGGGTGGCCGGTTGTTGAAACTGACGCTGCGCGTAAAACGACCGGACACCTCATGGCGCTGCGTGTCCGTCAGCACCAGTCAGCGCGCCAACACGCGAACAGCAAGAATGATGAACATGCTTTCACATTCACAACTCATAAGAAAAGTGCTTAGGTGTACCTCGATCTTTTTTTTTTTTCAAGGACGTGTCGCGTGTTGAGATTTTTCCGTAGGTAGCAGTACACGTACTCCAGATGACTTTTGAGAGTGAGAGAGAGAACGCGAAGGCCGGTTTTATTTTGGTCGCCGCCATGTGTCCACTCGGAAAGGTGAGCGCGTGCAATAGACCGACGTCACCAGCAATTGCCCGACGCCACCACTGCCGCAATGCATTCTGGTATATCTATATCGCCTCAGTTTTTCGGCCGCGCCATTGCGCGTTGTTTCCCCAGCGTTCGGAAAAAAAAACATTTCGGGTTTACACGATACTTTTAATCGAGCGTTTACTCGCGGTTTTCAATGGGTGGCTTCGCCTGATGTGTGCCGCAGGGCGCTACAATAACAGCACCGGGCCAAAAAGCAAGGAATTTTATGTCGTCCCGAAGGAAAGGAGCCCCCGAAAAGAGTGGTTCAGAAAGGCAAACAGAGCAGGACAAAGCGACAGGGGAAAAGAGCGATTTCGATTTGTTTCGTGATTTTCTTCATAATTTATATTCACCATATTGCACGTTAGCTAAAGAGTGCAAGATTACGGGGCACGAGACATTGTACGCCGTGCCGAAGTGTTCTGTACCTTGGGAACCCTGAGCACTCGCTCCGTAGCGGCCTATCTCAATCGGGACCTCCGCTCTGCTTTGAGTCGGCCCTTTTTAATACACTTTTTGCTCGATATATTTTGGTGGTTATAATTGTTATTGCGACGACATGTTAAAATCACAAGCGTGCTTCAAAAGGTCGAGACAATCACAGAATGTAATAATGCCCTATATGCTTCGCTTTTTTTCATACAAACCGTGAAAACATCCCATAATGCAATTTAGAAGTGCAGCACTTACAGCCAGAAAGGCAGCAAAAACACCACCCACCTTGTGGTGGTCTATTATGCCGGGATATGAATTTGGCTGGCGTTACTGATCCGTTTTGCACTAATACCTTTCAAAACCGCAAAACAAAAATGCTTTTATTGTCGGGTGACTGTTAGCTAGCGTTCGAAGCTTGTGCAAACAAAAATTTAATTTAATAAAAATAGTACAAATAACCTATCTCCGCCCAACGTGTTTAGGTGTCTGGCATAGTCGCTGCCTTTTTGACAGACGCGAGTTGTTACGGCGCGTCAGACATCTTTCTGTAGGTCGCTTCTAATGTGTGTGCAGGCTTCACCCTGCAGTTCATCTGCACCGTGTCACACAGGCAGCCAGCCAGAATGAAACGACTTTTAAAAAACCTATCGCTGCCCGAGAATCTCTATTTAGCTCTTCTTAATTTATCAACGATTAAACGTTGTGCACAAGCCTGGGTATTCAAGGTCCGTTTACCACCGACAAACCAAAAGCTGTTCCGCGGTGCTACACCGAGCCGATGGTCCAACGAATTTTCGTGCTCTTTGCCACCAGATGTTCACTTGTTTACAAGTTCAGTGAGACGTCCCGTGAGAGCAGCCGGAGTGCTCGGCTAGTGGCGTCAAAATTAACTGTTGGGCTAGTTGGCTACAGATTGTATAAAAATCTGTTTTTTCAGGTGGCCGTAGTGGGACCACCGAATGAAAAACTCGAACATGGCAGCAGACGACGAAGGGATTCTTAAGTGATAAGAACGACTGTCACTGCTTTTCTGCGCTTGCAGACAGGCTAAGCCATCATAAACAGCAAAATCTTATGAAATACACATATTACGGAAGAATCTAATCAATCTGAAAGCGGGGCTTCCCAGAAGAGGATGTCTGATGATGTAGTAGGCATACCGCAGCCTTATGCTGCCGGGAAGTCGGAAAGCGTTTACTACAAGTAGCATGGCGAGGCTCCGGGATGCGCGCGCCTGTACGGTTCGCTTGGTGAGATCGTTCTTGCTTGCACCCATGGAGCACCAGCGGGTTTTAAGCTATTAAAAGTAGTTTAGCTCCTGTTTGTTACCCGGAGCAGAATCTAAGCTGGAGCCATAATAAGGCTCAGTCCTTAATTCGTTGTATTCTTCTTCTCTTGGCCGCTACAACGCCTTTACAAAGAGGGCATGAACTATGCCATATCAGTTCTTCAGTTAATAAATGCATCGCATTTAGTATGCCAGCTGGTAGGGTTTTCCTGTACGTCCTTACATATGGCCTCGAAGTCACGTCATGGTGTGACATGACCTGGCATCACGTGACTTGACAGCCGTGCACGCATGACGTCACGTGACACTGTGACGTCAGGCTACACCATGATCAACGTGATATTGTGACGTCACGCTTCCATGGGATGTCACGTGGAACTGCGACGTCAGGTGACGCCGCAAGTGTCATCACGACTTCGCTTCACGTGACCTCATGTGCAACACCATGACGTCACGATATCGATCACTTCATGGTGTTACCTGACGTGCCAGAGTTTGCTTGCAACGGCACAGCAATAACGACGAACACCGAGAGGAAAGGGGGACCCAAATGCTATGCATTTCGAGCGCCCTTGGGATACACCGAGAGACAGGCAGACTTCTTTGTTTGTGTTTTCTGTGCTATTCCGGTTGATTCACTTAATGACGTTGTATACGGCTTTTGAGAATTTATTGTTTTTTCCTCGACACCTCAGCAGCGTTTCTGTCACCTATTCGGGCCTCGTGTGTAGCAGAGGTCTCACGGCCACAAGATTTGCTGGGACGCGATTCGCTGCGAGCCGCAGGCATCTGTGAGCTGCAAGCCCCCGTTCCCATAACTGGAGCGCTACATGCGCAATAAATAACAGTTTCATACCGTCGATTCATTTCCGCTCAAACAAGAGCTCTGCTCATATAACGGGTTTGCATATTATATATATTTTTAACTGAGTATTGCTTCGTTTAACTATTTGCTTCTCAGCTCTTTCTCATGTAAATAAACCGGAACGGCACAACAATTATTCTAGGCTACAAGCGCGAGCTTTGCACAAAGAGCCAGACTGGCTGCATAAACTCCCTCTCTCGGCAGGAGCAACTGCCGAAAATAAAGATATATGTGCTCGGGTTCCTGACCGTCAGAAGATACCTTTTTTTAAAATGCAAGCCTTTTCTTATAACGCTGCGATAAAAATTGTCAGCAAAGTAAAAATTGCCGTATAAGGAGATTTGTTTTCATGGTGAGCCTAGTGAATTGTGCGGCAGGATAACGACAATGTGATTGCTCTTGTACTATTGAAAACTGTCAGCATGTTAGCGTTTTCAATCTTATCACATCAGTTGAGTGTCCAAAATAGACACATGTGCCAATCAAAGAAGATGTCACTGGAAAAACGGCGAGCTTCAAAAAGTAGAGCGAAGAAGGTCCCTTCTCTACAAGATCCCTGGGGTGTCGCTGGAAGAATCAACTGCTTTCCAAAAGTTTTCTTAGTTTTTTTGTTTTTTTTCAAATAATAATATATTTTTGTTCCCTTTCTGCTTGTCCCTCGACCTTTTCGGGGGTAGGCTATCCGGCCTCCACACTACAATGAGTTCGAGAAACCTGGTGTATAGGCACGATCGGTTCTGGGTGAGATACAGCAAGGACAGTAATGGCCACTCCTAGTTGAAGTGCACTAAAATCCTCGATATAGATGCAGATGATAGGTTCCGTAATTGTACCCTGCGTCTACCTCTTTACCGGACGCGCAATGAGCCACTCTCTCTGATTGTATTCGCGTCTCCAGTTCGTTGTTCGCCCTCTCGCGGCGTAAACGGAAAGTGCTCTAGCGAGGTTCCCCCGGCTCTTCTGCCCAGCAGGCGCGGTGGAACCGCTCGCAATCATGACTCGCAGACATCTAATTCTGAATTAAAACAACTCTTCACTGTCCCAATGTAGTGCGACAGCACGTACGGAATTGAACCTCGCTGTTTCACTGGTTTTCCAACGCGAACGAAACGTCCTACAGTGAACATACGTAAAAAAAAGTAAACGTTTTTTTGTTTTGTTTTTTTTTTTTTTTTTTTTTTTTTTAATAGAAAAGGTTGAGATTTGTCGTAATAACGGCGTGTATAAATATAAATAAATTAAAGAAAATAAGTGCTTTCTATTGTTAATGCGAAAATGTGTAGATACATTTAAAAAAAACGGGATTCCACTTTGTTTTTAGGGCTCATTTTGTCCGAAAGGGTTGGGGGGAATGCAGAAGTTTTGCAGGTTGTCAAAAGTCGCGACATTGATAACACCCTATGCTTTACATACAGTTAATGTCATTTTGCATGATTTTTTTGTACAAGCTAAAAGTTTTGATCAATATTAGACTATTTTTACTTTAAAACTTGTTAACTAAAAAAGCTACACTTTGTAGCCGTGATGATAGTTAGCCAACTTTGGACTGCCAAAGCTCTTTTTTATTTTCCAGCTTGAAAATCTAAGAAAATATAGCTTAATTTTATTATTATTAATAGACACGCGTGGCCAGAAAATAAAATTTCCCGCGAACTATCTTGTAGCTTAATAATTATGCTGCGAGACACATCTTGAGTTAGGAGTGAAACCGATATTAACGTCGCTATTGAGACGTGGACTCCAAAATAGAAATTAATTTTGGTTTCGTTCCTGAATTAAAATGTGTCTGCGGGGTCAATATTACGCAATAACATCATTTGTGTGGTCATGATAAGGACATGACCTGCGCGCGTAACACTGTTTTCTCGTAATCAGCGGGAATAACTTGTGTCCTTCAGTGAAGCCCGCACACCAAACAGGCTCAACCACTGGTATACCAGCACGCACCTCAGACCCTCACATATCCGCCATTTTGATAAAACAAGTGGCGCTACCTACAGACAGTTGGATTCGCGAACAGCATAAGAGTGTATAGTCAATTATAACTTCACATATAATGTTCACAGTTGCAGAGCACTGATATTTGGTTCGAATGGTGGCGCCATCTCATGCTAAAGTTTCGCAACTTTGAGTCGGCCCGCGGTCGTAATCAATGGACCCGATCTCGAAATCGAACTTCCGAGTGTCCCGCCAAACTTTGACGTAGCGCTCGTGGTCAACCGTTCGGTTATGTCTTCCCAAAGTTGCCCGTTTTGACCACAAGCCGCGCTGGCTAGCAGCCGACCTGTTTACTGCCCCTCCAAAATTCGATCTACGCATAGACGCAGAACACGACATTGTAATAAGTGTCCCAACACTGAATTTACGTTGGAGTCAGCTCGTCATCTGTATATGATCATACCGTCAAATTCTATTCGCCAAAAAAAAAAAAAAAATTAAAAATTAAAAGCTACGCGATGTTGACTTTTTTGCCAGCTGCATATCTGCTGTTCGAGTAGTCTCATGTCTTCAGTGCTTATTTAGAGCTTAGAAGCAAGCTTTCCGGAGAGCCTCAGAGGTGCTAGCCATCCTAGGGCACGAGATCACGTAGGTCCCCTTGTTGTTCATATTAATGGGAAAAGTAAAGCATAAAAAGAGAATTCAACGTGCTTTAAACCCATCATTGCGCTCTGAATAACATATACATTTTTTATCGTAACATGTTCTACAAACCTAACCTAAACTGCATACATTTAACCTGTCCCCTGCTTTAAAATAACATGTTCTAATAACCTGACATAACCTCTAGCGGCTAAACTAGTAGCTAAAAAAATTATCTTACCTTCGAATTGGTCGTGTGTCTGGTGATCTCCCTCTGCGGCAACCTTGTGCGAAATTTTTAACTTTTTCTCTGAATGAAATTGTAGAAAAAAAAAGAAATCAGTGAACACAGTTAAAAAAAAAAAAAGTTTACAAATTTAACTTCATATCACAAGTGTCTCGAACCAACAAGTGCCAGTCACGTTCGTATTTGGTAGAGACCGTGAAATAGGAGCTAGAGGTCGGGAACCGGGAACAACCATACGCTCCCACGTGCGATTAACTCGTCGGGATGACGTCGCCAGGCCCCTTTGCGACCTGACCGTGCCCTGGAGCGGCTACTGCCAGTGTTGCCATCTTTTTTTTGCACGCGCCGCTAAATTGAGGCCAGTAAGTCACTAAACAGTCGCTAGATTCGCCAGGAAGTCGCTAAAATATTCGCTGAATTCCAGAAGCTAATTAAACCCTAAAGAACCGTATTTTCCGGGCTATAGTCCGCGGACTATATATGTTTAAACGTTGAAATTTCTGGCTGTGCGGACTATCTACGCGTGCGGACTATACAGGAATTATGTTTTTCAATATCGTTAATTATGACGAGACGGGACGGATTTTGTGAATAAAAGAGTATGTTATAGATAATGTATGTATATTATAGTCTTTTTTTTTTGTGAGCTAAGAAAACATACATATGTCAAGGTGTGCCGCGTATGAGAAGAATTTCGTGTCGACTAAGCACCAGGTGCGGACTATGCAGCGGGTGCGGACTATCTAAGCAAAAACTTTCATTTTTGACCCCAAATTTGCATCTGCGGACTATACACCAGGTGCGGACTATAGTCCGGAAAATACGGTAAGTGAACCTCGAATAATCCTATCTCAGGTATTTTGAGAGGTTAAACTTACATTGAAAAACAAATAGAACTGTTATTATTTGTAATGTTTTATTTGGGAAACGACTAGGTGGTAAGTACGAAAGTAGGAATAAGAAACGGGTACTTGTTAATTTTAACACGGAAATAATGACTGCTTTGTCATCAAGAACAGTTCAACGGAACAGTCTAGAAGAAGAGTTCTTCCTCGATGGTGACTGCACTCAAGTCACTTAAATCTGCCGATGTCGACGGTTCGTTGCCAGCTTTGTAGGCTTCAGCTGTGCTAATTCGCCTAACAACGTCTTCTGGAAGTTCGTAGTCGAAAGCGAAAGCCAAGAGCGGCTGCGCTCTCGGCTGGCGGTAGCAACGTTTGGCGGAGAGCACGTAGGTACGAGGGCGCGGGAGAGATGGTCCGCAGCAGTGGTCCATAGTGTTGACAGTGTTGACATTTTTTTTTAAGCGCGCCGCTAAATTGAGCATATATCCAAAGAAAACTTGGCTAGAGAAGCAAAAGGGTCTAGCCCGCTAAAATTGTTCAAAGTGACAAGATTACGGTTGAACACCAAAGTCGCTAGAAAAGCCGCTAGCCGCTAAATTAAAGAAATCCGTCGCTAAATGTATAAATATCGCTAAGTCTAGCGACAAATACGCTAAAATGGCAACACTGGCTACTGGTTGCAGCGGTGTCTACTTCTTTGTGACTCGCTGTTTCGTGTTCAACCTCCAGCGACACTTCGTTCTCCCCTGAGCTGAGAGTGCGGGAAGCTACGTGCTCGTTGGACCAGTCCCACGCCTCTCTTTCACCACGTCATCACCCTCCCGCCCATATCCAGGCGCAGAGAGCGGGATCAGGTGGTGAAAGGGAGCAGGGTGATTGGTGCGTTGAGCGCCTATACGGGCCGCAAGTTCGACTGCTTCTTTTGCACGGGTTCCGGTAATGGCAGAACGCCGAGCTCAGATTGTTTGTGATTGATGATTAGTATGTATACCTCAAGGGCAACCTGCCTTGAGGTCTACCCACTATTCTTCAATCAGAGCCAATCAGAGCTCGGCGTTCTGACGTCACCACAACCCACTGATCTCTATGACAATTGCTGGATCGCGTTTGCCCGCTCCGCGAATGCGGTCACTGGCGGCCATCTTTAGGTAGAGTTATATCACCTCTAGCCAATGTAAGCTGCTGCAGCCGCTATCATCCATCCATGGCAGATAGCATTTTGGCAGGTGGGTTGGCAGGCTGCGGTCAAAATAGCGTGGGTGATATTGCGTGCTTGATTAAAATTATTTGACGAAACATGTTTTTGAAACCCGGCGTGAACAGTAGTCCGGTTTTTGAGGACCTGGTAAAAGTTTCACAAAATCGCAGCACCGGAAGAAAAGCAGCACAGCACGTATCAAAAGTCGCATCGAAAGAAGCATCGAAAGCAGACGACGGTACGGAGTCTGCTTTTGATGCGAGCTGCGCTGCTTTCCCCCGGTGCTGCGCTTTCGTAGAACTTTTGCCGGGTCCTCAAAGATGAGGCTACCGTTCACGCCGAGTTTCAAGAATCTGCTCCGTCGAACAACTTCAATCAAGCACGAAATGTCACCCACGGTACAGTGTACTAGATCTACGGCTATTTTTATGGCAGCCTGCCGCCATTGCGCTGTCCGCCATATTACTATGATGGCTAGAGATGATATAACTCTACCTAAAGATGGCCGCCAGTGACCGCATTCCGGTCCATAGGAGGAGCTGGTCAAACGCGATCCAGCAAATAGACATAGAGATCAGTGCCACAACCCCTGCAAAAGAAGCAGATGAACTTGCACTCCGCATAGCTTCCACCGCACTGCCACCTTAGGGGTGAATGCAGATTAACACGTTACTCAAGATAATAGGAAATCGATTACAACTACAATTACTCTCGGTTAGAAAGTATTTAATTAAATTACTCGATTACTTGGGGAAAAAAGAGTAATTGGCCGTTTTTTTTTAAAGTAACCGTTAGTCTTCCGACTACTCCAGACTCTCAGAGTGACAGATTTTTCTGCCGCGTTTTGAAAACTGTTATTTTGTTCTGTCTATTATTAGGTTAGAATAGTCGAATTAAAAGCTTTTTAGCTTCTTAATATATAAATTTTGGTCAACAATCCTCCTGTAATAGACTTCGTTTCAAGATTTCTTGGTAGGAAACTTGTTGAAAAAAGGGCGCCGTTATAAAAGGAACAAAAAAAAATAGTTACAGTTACAAATAACTTCCGAAAGCAATCACTTATTCTTGTGATTGCTTCCTACTAAACGTGTTCAAATATTCGCAAAACTACTCCAAAAAGTAATCAATTTACTTTTTGATTACTTTTTTTAGTAATCAAATTTGATTACTTGTAAGGAGTTACTTGTAAGGCGCATTACTTGTAAGGCGCAATTTGATTATTTGTAAGGAGTACGGCGCGCAAATACGCCCAACAGCCCCACAGACAGCGAAGCCGAAGCTCAGGACTAAGAAGGTCCAACACAAGTGCTTCGTCCGCGTTCCACAGGGATTCGTGTTCAGTCGGTGAGAACACGAGTACGGCCGAACTCTGACGCAGTACTCGCCTCCGATCAGTGTCCCGTCTCGCTGGACTCCGGTGTGCGACGTAGGCAAACCCATCATTATGAACGATCTTGTTATTAAAGAAGGGATGGCTAACCCGACTAAATAAGTTTTAACTCCGGTCAATAGTTTTGAATTTGGGATTACGACTGTTCTCAGCTAAAGCAGTGCCCCTGAATTGGAAAGAAAATACTTTTTATATTGTGTGTGTTTTTTTTTTAATTATATTACGGTTTAAAGTTTGCATGGTTTCGGGCGTCTACAGCAAAACCGAAACTATCTGCTAAAGGGTTGGCAACAATGATCATCAGACGTACGGCCGCGACGTGACCTCATTGTGGTGCTGCGATACGCGTTACAATAATCAACCGCAGCTCCACCGCGACGTGACGCCACGGGGATTTGCGCCAGTGTTTCTAGGCTAAAGGCTAACCCGCTTGCCGCCCGATAAAGAGTAGCTGGCCGCAGCCTTAAAATCGGTTTTAGTAGAGCACGCGGCTTATTCACTTTCACTTAATATTTCACCTGGGGTCATATTTCGTGCCACTAAAGCGATACCAGTCATTTATTTTGGTTTCGTTTCCGATCAGAGTTGAACTTTGAAGGGCATAGACAAATAAACAACAGTTTAAACAAATGGACGGAAAAGGGACGCAAAAAACAAAAACAAATTTACAATGCAAAAAACAATTGTTCACAGCTATTAATTACGGCGAGAGACGATTTCCTGCCAAGCGAGGTGCTCTGGGTGTAACGGTACTCCTTTCCACACTTCGCTCTCGCGCCTGTGCGCTCCGCGTGGAGGAGAGGTAAGCAGCTTGGATTGACTTGGTTGCTCGGCTGAAAAAAGTACGCAAGCCTCGTGCGACCTCCGCTCAACATCGGCCGCGCTGTGTTCTTGGGTTTCTGTATACTGGTGGTGGTAGTCTACGTCTTTTGCAATGGGTCCGGAGTTGAAGCGTATAGACCAACACGCGGCTTTGACGTCACGCCTCTGCGGTGGCGCTGTTGTCGCCAAGGCGCCTGCGCAGAAGCTTCCCCTCATGCGAACCTGGTGTCTGCGCTCGCGAGGTGCCCACAACTGGTGTGGGCAAACGCGGGCTTGTTGGTAAACAGCGTTTCGGTCTATGCTTCTCGTACGTATCGAGCAGCTAGGACTTCGCCCCTACAAACAAACAAAGAAGAAAGAGCGGCTTGGTGAAAATACAAGAATCAAAAAAGAATAAAAACACTAGGGACAAAGGCAGACTGCACAATTCTTTCAACTTGCACCGAACATTTACTGACGTTTCCCCTTCAGTGTACGATCTCCCTCCCAACTTTTTAAACTAAAGAAGAAGATACATTAAAAAACTGTAAAAAGACGGAAATCCCTTAAAATAAACTATAACATAAATAAAAAGGGAATATGGGTGGGAAGAAGAAAAACTATTGACAATTCAGATAGATGAGCCCATTGACTAATCCAGCTCTGGCTTCAGGTATTTCATCTCAACCCTGGAAAACCCAAGAGAGGAGCAGCGATGTTGTGTTCGTCACCGGCTATCCTGTAGGCTTCAATAACCTCTCTGTCGAGCTTGTTCTTGAGTCTCCCAATGACGCTGGTGTCCTGGAATCGAGTTTCACAGTTCGCGCAGAGGCGTTTATGCACAACAATTGGATGAAAACAGTCGATTGGAGCACGGGAAACATAAAGTCCCTTTATCCTGGGAAAACTGGAGCCATTCATTGTTGTGGAAATGCTCGAGACACGTGCCGCGCCACTTCTGGGAAGAACATGGCGTCTGAAATCTCGCTCAGTGCTGCGCTGTGCCGCCATGATCTTCTCAAGGGCTGCACGTTGCACGTGCCTCGTGCATCGACGCACCTTGCGCTACTTTTGAAACATGAAGGGGCTTTAGGGAAACCTCGAGGACGTGCCTTCTTAGGCGGGCGTTCAGGCAACGCCCTGTCTGACCAATGTATCGGTCCCCGCAAAAAAAAGGAATGGAGTATACCGTCCGCTCTTCACAGGGAACGGTCTGATTGGCAAGTTTGATGGAACATCCTTTGGGGGCTTCATTGTTGTTCACTCTCCTGTAAAGTTATTTTAGGCGCGACTTCCACAGAGAAGACAACTGAAGTGTTGAAGTGCGCTGCTATTCCCTTCGGTATGTGTGCAGAGTTGCGCACATATGGGATGGAGATAACAGGTGAAGCCTTACTACACGCAGCACGGGGCGTTTGGAAAATTAACTGAACAAGAACGGTACTAAGTGGATCTTGCGGATATCCAGGTTTGAGGAAACGTTCTTGTTTTTTTGCGATGCATAAGCATTGCCCCTACGAGGACACGCCTCGAAGACCAACGAACATCCCCGCGGAATGCTCCGAGGCCAGCGAAGTGCCTGCGGACAGCGGTGCCGGCGGGTGGCAGCTCCCACTCAAGTCGTATGAGTCAAAACGAAAGTGAAGATTTTTTTACACTTGTTCTTTTCAAACGTCAAGATATCTCGTTAAAAACAAAATAAAAAGTGCAACAAAAAAATCGAAGATTAATAAGTAACCTTTAGAGCCCATAGTAAGCCCCTAAAAGAGCGCAGCACCACGTGACTATAATAGCCGGCCACGTGACTCTACTGCTACTTCTCCATGGGCACATTTTCGCCGTAAATTTATTTTATAACATGCTTTTGTCATTCAGGGTGTTAATTTTTTTCCCCCTTTGCATATGTTATTTAAGGCAGAAAGACGTGTTTCTTTGTTTTTTTTTGTTTTTCTCTTTTTTTCGGTAACACAAATTATACAAGGGCTTTTGTAGTACGGAAATGCCGAAGATTCTTTGAAAAAGATAGATTTACAGACTGCGTGCAATATAAACGCTCATTGTTGACGTTGTTGTTTCTAGTTTTGAAAGAGTTTTGCGTGTTCCGATGTTTTGATGTTTTTTGACCTATGCGCCTTGGGCATCGCACTTCCCGAAGGTGATTTTTTCAGCAAATTGCAATGATGCCTTGCGAGCTTTTGACAGATATCACACCTTTATCATTTTTCTCTATTTATGGGTTGATTACACTCCATTATCCCAAATATTATGCGCCTTATTAAATACCGTGGTTTCCGGACTTGTCGGCACCTATAGTCCGTAGGGGCAAATTTTATTTTAAAGAAACGTTTTGCTTTGGACACTCCGCACCTTGCGCCTAGTCGACACGTTAAAAAAAATCATACACAACACACTTTGGAATAAAACCTGCTTTCTTATCTTTAATCACAATAAAGCTATTATACAGCGCGTCCCCAAAAAAACATTTACCGGGTTTTGTTCCGCAAAACTCAGCTGCGCACCGCCGAACGCTCATTTTCCACCCAAATGTAGCGCTAACGGTTCGAACCATATTCTAAAGTGTCGGCACTAAGCGCTACTTTATTCAAAAGTCATAACTTTTAAGTGTTTTGCTGAAAGTTTTAACGGGTAAATGGGGCCCGTTCTTGCACGTTTAACCTGGCGCCACTGGATGCATGGTGCCATTCAGCTCCATGCATAACCTTTTTCGCAAGGGCGCCGCCATCTTGAATTTCGTCACTTCCAGTATGGACGAAAACATTGTTCTGCCGTCGCCACGCCAATAGAAGGCATTAAAGATATAAGCATAACGGTCACCCATTCTCGTTTTGCCTCGCCTCCATATGTTTACAATTTGCGGGTCCAAATGTTTTATCATTTTCAGTCGCCCATTCCGGATATTTCTATCATGTGACTGGGGACGAGAGTAAACGAAAAAGGTGTATATTCGGGAACGCTCCCGTCGGCCGCCATTTTTCCATAAAACGTTTTAGAAAATCGTTTATAACTTTTTGAAGAATATAACCGTTAGTTTTAAAATTTTTCATTCCGGTTCGGACCGTTAGGGCTACTCGGACTCAGACAGGCCATGAAATCAACTCTCGGGTACTTAATTTTTTTGATAAAAACAGAAGCAATATCTGTTTTTGTTTTACTTCTTTTTTCGCCTTCTATGCGACATTACAAAGATTTTTTTTTTTATCCGGCAATGTTCAAAATATATGGTGTCGTAGAAAATTCAACAATGAGCACTAAAGACGAGTTCATCTGTTCTCCGCGATTCGGCACATTGACAATAAGGTTGTCGACTTGCTTTTTCCACATCTTTCCCTGCAATAGTCTCTCCAATGTTTTTTTTTTTTTTTTTTTTTATGAAAACCAGTGTCAGCGGGTATGGGCAGTACGGCTGTAGACAATGGTAATCATCCTCCTGCACCAGTTCAGTCGCACTACCGCCGAACCTGACCCAACGACGACGAACACGACCAGATGAAGGTGCTCGTAAAAACGTCCGCAATTTGGGCTCGAAACCACTTACTAGTTCTTGAGGTGACCTGGTACCACGGTATCGTCCGTTGTGCAGCTGAAGAGACAGATTCGAATAACTGAATGAAGCGAAAATTGCATAGCAGATTAAAACACAGCCTCGAACGCGCTGAAAACGAAGCCAACTAAATTAAAGCCATTCTATGGCAACCAGTGCTTCAGCGCGCTCTAGCCGCAGGTCAGGTAACTACTGAGATAAAATGACCGGTTAAGAGTCCAGGGGAAGCTCCTGACACCTCTTTCCACTTGAGCAGAGAGAGAACGCTGAATGTCGCCTCCTGTGCAGCGTTCGCTCTAAAGTGCAAAGAGGTCGGACCGACTATGGAAGGCAGCAACTGGAGGAAAGGAGGAAACGAGAGCCCACCGAGACGTCAGAACGCCGAGCTATAGCTGCAATACTTAGTGGGAAAATATTCTTGAAAAAAAAAAAGGGGTTAGAGGTGAATTTTGTATTATTTTTCACCAGTGAATTTTGAATATCACGTTTGTTTTTCCTTAAGATGCAACTGAACGCGAGAAAATACGAAAAACCTTTGACCAGTCGTTACGTCATAGAAGGATCTTTCGGCCGCCATGCGCGTGTGGCTCGTGTGGGCCGTGCACCGCACGCGAGCGCTGCCCACAAGAGCAAGCTTGCCAGCTGTGTTCCTCCGCACTGATAGCAGTCGTGCCGTCCTTTTTTGACATTTTGAATGCCAAAAATTTTTAATGCCATTTTTGAGTGTAAACTGTCCCATGGAGCGCCGCCGGCGTTGTCCGTGACCGCGGAAAACGGTTCCTGAATAAATGGCAGTTGAAAATCCAGCTGGCCTTAGCGGGGCGCGCAGTTTGTAGGAACACGCTACGTATACGAACGCTTTCGCATTCCTACACGTAGGCAGTCGTGTTTTTTTTTGTTTTTGTTTTTTTTTTTTGTTTTTTTTTTTTTAGTAGCAAGATTGCGCGTGCATAGCGTTGATAGGCGCTGAAGATGCGTGAGAGCGGAGATTCCGAAAACTCTGTATATGACGCCACGCTCCGGACAGGAGGGTGCTTCAGCGGTACTTTGAAAATGATTTTCTGCAACCTCCCTGCACCACATTGAAAAAAAATATTCTCGATATTAGTGATCCTGGAGGACAAATGTAGACAGTTTAAGCGTTTCTACCTAAATACGGAACCGCTTCAGTTTCCTTTTAATTGTTCCGACTGAAACCGTCGAACGGATCAGAGCGTTAGAACGCAGAACGCCGGCGTCCGGCGTTTGGCTTTCCGATTCCAAGGCGTTCAACGAGTGCCACTGACGCCGGAAGTATATTTTTGAGTGTTTGTGTGTGTGTGTGGGGGGGGGGGGGGCGGGGGGGGGGGGGCAGTCATGAAGCCAAGTTTTTTTTTTGTTTGTTTTTTTTGTCATATTTTTTTATTGTTTATGTACTATTTTTTATCCACTATTTCAATCTGAGTTTTGTTTACTATCCTCGCGGGTTCCTTTATTTCTTTCATTACGTCGTGTAAGGAGCGCCGGGCGCCGGGCGCCTGGCGTCTCCCTTCCTAGCATTCTTATGGGGGGGGGGGGCTTTGTATTCAGTTGGTCACAAGCAGTTGGGTGATCTCAAACGAATGCTTCGAAAGCTCGCTGCACCTACCGCGTTCATCAGCACGAAACAAACGCTCGGCGTAATCTGTTATTTTAGACTCCCTGCGGCTGACGTCATAGCACTGAAAAGTGAGCGTATGTCGAATTTGGCATGCTTTTTATTTGCCGATTTTACAAAAACTATGCTGGATTTCGCGATGCTAAAAAGCCCACCGGAAATGGTAAAGAGCGGCGATTCGGAAAATATAGTTACGCTCAATTTCTCGTTTTAGAGCGCGCCGAAATGAGTAGACCAAATCCGCGGGATGGAGCACGCGATCCGAAAGGAGGCGCTCCGCCTCCAGATCCCCAATCGAACATGACCACTCCTCCGGAGAACACTGTACCTCCGGGATCGGCAGATGCCTTCCCGTCATTCACCTTCCCGGGAACACGCCTCCCCCGGTCCCGGAATTTTAAGCGCATGTTCTCGCAATCGCGGCGCTAACAACACATGTTTAACGTACGAGCGAAGTTAATCATGATGTGAAAGATGCGTGTCGATAAGCAATACGCATCGGTGTAGCCCACTTGCCTCTTCATCCACTCGTGAATGGTGTCCAGTACTTCTCAATTTTCGGCCTATTTCGCGGATGTTCGAAAAGGCAGTCGAATCCATGCCGGATACACAAGCAATCCTCGTCGCCGCTGACGCTCGAGCCGCTGCTGCTGGAGCAGCTGCTCGAACAACTTTACGAGTAATTGCCATCAAACAGCAGCAGCAGTGAGCGAGCGGCCATTACTAATTCTACCGAGGCGACCGGCGGGAAAGGAAGTCACGTGTTCGCGCCGAGGTTCTGGCCAAGCTGCACCATGACTTCCGGTCGAATCCGCCGAAACCAGCGGAGCGACTTTTCTCGGATCCGGATCGAGATCTGGAGCGGGAGGCGATCCAAAACGACGAGTGGAACACATCCGTCTCGATTCCGATGGCCCAGCGAAATAGGCGCGCTCCAGAAAAAGTAGATCCCGGCGCGCTCCAAAACGACCAGTGGAATTCGCCAGTTAGTTGGGGTAGCTCAAGAAATCGCCGGAGTCGAGTAAGCTCGAGCTGGAAGCGAGACAACAGAAAGACCTTCTACCGTTCTTATCATGTAAGTTGCAGACTTGTACAGAAACCATTAAAAGTAATAAAATTATTTGTAATCCATTACTTTTTGGAGCAATTTAGCAATAATTTGGATTCATTTATTAGGAAGTAATCTCATGAGTAATCTTATTACTTTTCGGAGTACTAAAATTACTTGCAACCGTTGCCATTTTCCCCTTTCCTTTTAATTGAGCCCTTTGTTTTCACATGTTTTTTTACCAATGAATCCTCGAACCAAGTCTGACAGGGAGTTGGTTTGCCAAGATTAGTGAATTAAGCGGATAAGCAGTTTACAATTCGGTGACCCTATAATTCAATAATGGACAGTCCGAAAGACCCGTCTTCAAACCGGGAGAAAAATTTGTCGTTTTGAAAATCGGAAGTCACCGGAAAAGTAATGGTTACTTTTTCGAGTAACGTCCAATTACCATTTTTCGCAAATAATAAAATAATCTAATTGAATACTTCATAACCTAGAATAATTGTAATTGTAATCGAGTATTTTTTCTAAAGTAACGTGTACAAGACTGCATGTAAGTGACTACGGTCGAAACATGCACGAACGGGCTAAAGTTGGCCAGTGAACACTCGCTGCAGGGAACCGCGACTACAAACTCACTGGGGGCGGAGGTGGTCGAGGGCGTCTCCTCTTCCTCCGTCGCTTCCTCCGTTGTGTCCTCGCTTTTCATCTCCTCTTCGGTCGTCGTCCTTGGAGGGTCCTTTCTCCGGCCTGCGGGTTGGAACCTTCCTAACGATAGGTGAAGTTTAATATTGACGATTTTGTAATGAAAGCATCGGCGTTAGAACTACAATTCCCTCGGTGAAAACAAAGGCAACAAAAGGCCCATGTATACATAGATCTTTGCGATGCCTATCACCCGGGCAAAAAATGCTGAGTCACTGAGCTGTAGACGCATGCGCAGCGTTCCGCACAGCAGAGCAACAGCGCATGTTCAGAAGGCGTTCCACAGCCCAGCAGACAAAGATGGCAGCGCGCAGAAGCCGATTTTTTGCAGAGGTCTATACTTCGTTCCACCATAAATCAGAGCCAACGTTACCAGCCGATGAAAGTCAATCGAGCAGGGTCAAAAAAGCGCAACGTCACTGCGCTCTCGTAGTTATTTCGTGCACACGCTATCCATCGTCCTAACCAATCAAGCAAGCACTGTAAGCGCGCCGCGATCTCGCGCCATTAGTCTGTCCACCTGTATTTACACGGCGTGCGATTTGGCCTGATCCTGGCACACCTCGTGCGTATGTTTATCCCCCAAATGTGCCCACGTGCGCTTGTTTTGATTTCTGATTTAGTGATTTTCGATGACGCTCAGCAAGTTTCTAATTGAAACCATATGTCTATTTTCTCTGATTAAAAAGTTAATTCACATATTTAGTTAACAATTCGACTTATGGGGACAATTATCCCCTGTATTATTTCCCCCTGACCGTAAAGTTCATCTCCCCAAACCGCATTAAAGGTAGCTTTCAAGTTTACTTTTCTTTCTATTTTTTTTTTTTTACAGATTTGTTAAGTTTAGACAGAAGCACCCTGTATATTGTTTGGTTTTCCATCTAACTTCTAGAAACAAGTAGGACAACACAAAAGGATGTTACGCGTTTGGTCTTCCTCTACCAAAACTAAGTCTATTAAAACATTTAACCCGATTAATCGTCACCCTTTAATCGGTTAATTAATTGATTTGATTCATCGATCTCATTCATTTCCATAGATAATAACTAAAAAGGCAAAAAAATGGCTTTGTTGAATATGTGACAAACGGCGCAAAATACAATTTGGATATCGAATCAACCTCGACTTTGTGGTTGAGAACAGCTCTAAGACACTCGCACTCAGAGATAATTACTTGAGCTGCGTAAGGCAAAGAGGTTCGTTGATATTCTCCGTCAAGGCCAACCTCCCTTGATTGTTCACAATAGTAGTCTCTGCTACGCTAAACGGACAATCGAACGGGGTTGACATGGGCGGAACAAGTTGCTACCTTTTGCAATTGTCTCAAGTTACAAGTCTCGCCGCTACAGTTAGGGCAAACACCTAGAGTTTTCCTTTCATATAGGTGTACTCGTCCACGTCTGCGTAATAGAATCTTTGCATTTTACTTGTGTTTACTTAGTTAAAATTTAACCGATCAACCGGGCAAAAAAAATTACTCGCGATTAAAGCATTAATTTATTAATCGGTAGGTTAATCGATCAATCACCCAACCCTAACCAAAAAACTAAATTCTAAAGCTTTTGTGGGCTCTGTAATATTCTATTCACAATACAATACTGAATTCAATACTGATATACTAATAAATAAATTGGAGTAAAAAAAAACACACACACTGATCAGCCAAAACATTTTGACCGTTTACCTAATACCCTCTTGATCCACCTTTGGCAGGCAAAATAGTCGCAGCGGTCGTCTGTTCTGGAGTCCCTTATTCAACAGAGTGCGATGAGCTGTGTGCTCAGAAATAGTTGTACTTTTACCTACATGGTATCTAGCTGCCAGTTGAGCCACAGGAGCCGTTTATTTCATTTCACCGAGCAGGGGGCCTTCGACGTGTACATTCGTGCGATGCAACCTGGACGTGGAACGCCTTGGCGTGTTCCACCGTCGTTCTTCCCCTTTTAATATTACTAACGAGGGCAGCTCGCGAACACCCGACAAGCTCTCCTGTTTCCGGGTTACGTGTTCCTAGTCGTCGGGTCATTACAGTCTTCTTTTTCTCAAAGTCGCTTAAATAAGCAACCTCTCCCATTACAAGCACCCGTAGTCGACGAAACGATATTCCCCGGCATCTGTTAACTTCTTCCCGCATCAGCAGGCGGTATAGATACCGCGGATGGCGCGTCAGCTATTCGCGACTCCAGCGAAATCGACGCCGCGTAGCGGCAGCGCCGAGAAGCTCAGGAGAGGAGGTCGTTTCGACTCTGTCGTCTGCTATCGCTGCTTGGTTCTCGGAGGCAGCATAGAAACAAACATCGTTTCCAGTGATTATTTTTTTTTATGATTCCATCGTGTCATTTCTACGCACTGACCAGAAGAAGGTTTCTACCGTCGAAAAATCGCTTTTCTTTCAAATGTAACACTGATTTTACGTTGCAGTGCAGGAATTTGTGGTGTTCCGCGTGCTGAACGACGAGAACGACCTCCTTTCGTCCGCCATTTTGCCTGAGCAGCGCGCCCTCTATAGTTCGCTGTAGTCGCGAATAGGAGCGCTGATTCCCACAGTGTGGTAGAGTAACTGTATATATAGGCTCTGCTTGCAGAGCAAGGGTATCGCGTTCCTTTTCCTTGCGCCACCAACTCCGCATTGGCCGAGAAGCGGTCACGAGCGCCGAGCTGGATCTACCCTTCACGAGGGAAAGCGATCTTGCAGTCGCCAAGTTTCGGACTTAGCGTGTTTCTCCGTTTGCGTTTGCGAAATATACATCCTACGCTAAGATCGAACGAACTGGAAGGTTCATTGACCATTGAACACTATGTGTAGCCACTGGGTAGACTATATTCGCGTTGTTTTATAACTAGAGCCATGTTTTAAAACATGTTTCGAAGGTCTGGAAGCAGACGATACGGAGGACGATAGCGTTGCTCGAGTCTGAGACGCTTGCGTAGTGATACGCGATCGGCACATCCGGGCACTTCGAACCAGACAACAAGGAGTAGTTACGGTTTGCAAAAAACGTCGTTTTTTTTTTTTGTTTTTTTTTTTTGTTTTGTTTTTTGCAACTATTTTTTGTTGAGTGCATAGAAAGGAACAAAGGCGAATGACGGGACGACGGCGCACGGGCGGCCCGTCGCCGCATTCCCGCGAGGATCATGGATCGATGGCGGTTTGAAGGGACCGCCCCATAAGTCGGTTTATTAACTTATCCCGCTGGGATTTACTACAGAGGTGCTCGAAGCTGGTGCATTTGTTAATTGACTGTATGAATACATAAAACCTCCGGAGTCAAAAAAAAATACAAAAGGTCTTTTTTATGAAAAAATTATCGCTAAGCCTTTGATCTCAAAATCATCAGAAAATCGTAGTGGGCTATTCTGGCGTTTACTACGATTGAAAAAATTTGCGAAATGGAAGAAAATAGACTTGGCTTACCTGTTATTCACTTCATTTGGCCAAAGTAAGCGCCAATGTAACACAGAATATTTTTAGTGTACATGCAAAGTATAAAAAATACTTTTTTTGTCCTTTTTTTTATTTATTTGGATAAGCAAACCTTTCCAAAATTTTAGCGAAAGCTTCCACGATCTTCAGGCACCTCTACTAAATCCTAGTGCGATACGTTAAGAACCCGATTTATGTTGTCCTTTAAAACAGCCATCAATCCCTTTGGCCCACGCGATATCTTCTCTGCTCCCCACGCCGCAGCACGCACCCCACAGACACTACATCCGTGCCTCCGGGTCTCCTGCAGAAGTGACGGTCGCTTCCCGCAGTGCGGCCTTGGATCTAACATGGCCGCCTTCATAACATTATTACGATACTCTGCTGCGCAAGGGGAACATATACAGTTACTCTCTATAGTGTAAGAGTGATCTCAGTGTTGGCGGTAACGCGTTGCCGGTAACGGCGCTACCGGCAACGCGTTACTTTTTTCGGTGATGTAGTAACGTACCGTTACTTTTTGAAAAGAGTAACGGGTAAGACCTAAAAACACGCTTACATTTTTTCGTTGTTTTTTAGAGCGCAGCTCTTAGGGGCCCGTTTCCGGCTTGAGCGGCGTCGGCGTCGCCGTCGCCGTCGGCGTCGGCGTCGGCGTAACCGCGAGGTCACGTGACCCCCGAGGTCACGTGACCCACCCAGGTCACGTGACACCCCTGGGTCACGTGACCCCCTAGGTCACGTGACCCCCAGAAGTCACGTGACCCCTGAAGTCACGTGACCCCTTAGGTCACGTGACCCCCTGAGGTCACCTGACACTTGAGGTCACGTGACCCCCAGAAGTCACGTTACCGCCTTGAGGTCACGTGACCCCCTAAGGTCACGTGACCCCCGAAGTCACGTGACTTCTGGGGATCACGTGACCCCCTAAGGTCATGTGACCCTTCAGGTCACGTGACCCCCAAAGGTCACGTGACCCCCGAGGTCACGTGACCCCCAAAGGTCACGTGAGCCCCTGAGGTCACGTGACCCCATGAGGTCACGTGACCTCACGGGGTCACGTGACCTCACGGGGTCACGTGACCTCAGGGGGTCACGTGACCTGAAGGGTCACATGACCTTAGGGGGTCACGTGACCTCAAGACGGTCACGTGACTTTTGGGGGTCACGTGACCTCAAGGGGTCAGGTGACCTCAGGGGGTCACGTGACCTAAGGAGATCACGTGACCTTAGGGGGTCACGTGATCTCCTTAGGGGCCACGTGATCTCAAGATCCACGTGATCTTGAGGTCACGTGACTTCAGGGGGTCACGTGACTTCTGGGGGTCGCGTGACTTCTGGGGTCACGTGACCTAAGGGGGTCACGTGACCCCCTTGAGGTCACGTGACCTCAAGGAGTCACCTATCCCTCAGTACGCTTCCATCTTCCTCCTCAAGAGCTGCGCTCTAACCGGCGTTACAGGGAATTGTAAACGGCTTTCATTTGTTTACACCCAGGGTTATATAGGAAGTGTTGCTAGGAACGGAAAGGGGAGAAAAAAGGAGAGGGGAGGAGAGGGCTCGGGTGAGAGAATAGCTGCGTGGCGTGAGGTCTCTTTTCCCGCTAAGTTTAGCGGGGAAACAAAATGGTGGTGTAGGTCATATGACGTCAGGCCACGTGCACGTGACGCGACTTTTTTTTTCGTGTTTCTATACTTTGTTTTACTCTAAGTCTAGACGCAGACGACGCTACGAGCAGATGGAACCAATCAGAGCGCTTCAAAAGGGCACGATCATGGTGTTCCTCGGGTTTCTGTACGTGTTCTATCATCGCTGAACCAATCATAAACAAAAAAAAAAGGTTAGTGACTAGCGTGTTCGACGCTGCTTATGGCCCCATTAGCTCGCAGCGTCGGCTGCGACTGAATTTAAACGAATACCACAACGGAAATTTCGGCGCTCATTTTTTGGTCTATTCGTGTTCAAGGGAGCAGTGTTACGTAAGACACACCAATCTCTTGTTGGGAAAGACGGGAAAAGGAATTTAAAACGAATTAAAGGGGCCACGAAACAATTTTTCTGCTTTTTCCTTCTTAGCTTTCCTCCTTAACTCACAAATCGAGCATTGTACCAAACGGTTCAAGAAGAGAAAAAGCCGGGATTCCCAACTTGCTCGGACCCTCGTTTGTGTACCCGGACACCACCACTCTCCCCCTAGGAGATTAGCTTCTCGCTCAACACTCGGACAAAAGTTGCTTTCCCTAACCCGCTCGCCCTTAAGCTAGCAGTACTGTGGAAGCTACTACGTGGTCGTCCGGCTAGATACACTTCTGTTTTTTGCCACGTGATCAAGCTCTTTCGCGTATACCCACGCGCAACGAATGAGGTCAGGTGATGAAAGGAAGGCGGCTGATTGGTCCGACAAGCGCGTAGCTTCCACCACAATGTCAGCTTAGGTGTGAAGGGAATAAGTGAGGTCCGGTGTCGGGTGATGTGTGACGCGTTTTGCGTACCGCGGATGTATCGTGAAAAGGCAGAGCGGTTTTGAAGGGAAGGAGGTACGAAATAGTGCGCTGTGTTTTCAAATATTTGTACCGAAAATCACGCTTTTGAGTTTCTACCTTTCTTCTTTTAGCCCACTAAACGATATGTTATTATTAAAATCTCAATCTAAATTAATTTATCCCAGCCCAAAATTCATTTCACGGCTCCTATAAACGATTAGCAAAGAACACCTGGTGGATGTCGCTAACGCTTCGTTTGTAGTGCCCGTCTAGGAATCTTGACAGGTAGTGACGATAACTGTCTCGCCTCCTGCCACCACGAGAGAAGAGGGAATGGAGGAACTCCCCTCTCCCCGAGACTCTCTTTTGTGTGTCAAGACGTCGCTATTGTCCCTCTACAAGATTATAGAAGATTAACCCGTCAGTCGAAATTTATACACAAGCAGCTTTGGGGTTAGTTGCGGTGGCAGGATCGCTGGCGTGCTTCGGACGCTTCGGTGGCTGGAACGGCTAGGACATCCTCTCAACGTCAGCCTCGCCGCCGCGGCTTTGCTCGTCCCGAGACAATCTACGTCACAATTGCGGCGGACGTCACGAGCTCTCCGCTGGCTGCTCTCCGAGCGCTTGCCAGAGTGGGCCGTTTATAACGAAAAATACAGCCACCAGGCTCAAAATACAAACGTGCGATTGTCATTTACGGATATTGTGGATATTATTCAGTCGATTTCTGAACACGATGGGTATATTTCAAATTTTGTTGAAGCATTCTATTAAGCTGAAACGAAGTAGAGGCGATAAGCAATTAATTATTGCAGTCATTCAACATACCTTCAATATTTCGCCTGTATTTTCCCCACGCAAAAAGTCCCACATCAGTAAAAACACAAAGCCCCTGCCCTTGGTCCCAAAATAGAAAAAACCGCTATCGCCAAAACAAAAAAAAAAAACGCTATTACCGTTAATTGTTCAATAAAAAGTAATTCAAAGGTAACGTGCGTCACTTTTTATCGGTAACTGTAACGCGTACCTTTTATTTTGAGTTAACGTAGGTCTGTGTTAGGGTTCCTTTATTTTGTAAGTAACGAGTAGCGTATTTCGTTACTTTTTTTCGGTAACGCATACAACACTGAGTGATCGGAAACGTTTTTGCTGATCAGGGTATATAACACGCAACAATGGCATTTTCGGGAGACAGCACTCGTTTGTATAAAGGTCCGATCACGCCAAAACACGTATATGCGAGACAGCTCATGTCAATTTACGCTTCTAATTCAAATTAAGGTGATCAAATGCGTGATAAACCAGTAACTCTAGTACCAGTAAAAAAAATCTTAATTATTTTGACTTACTTTTTGTATCAGGAATCAACAAACCTTTAACCTACAACTTCTTTTTGTACATATTTAAAAATAAAATAGGGCGCTGCTACTATTGTTAAATATTGTTGGCTACTAGTCATAACAAAGTTAAAAGGTACAAATTCAATCTTCATTAGCACTCGAAGGTCACGGAAGTACTTTCTTGGCATACTTTTGAATAAAGTATTTAAAAAAAAAAATTTAAACTTTTCTTTTTACTTTTAATTATTAAGTTTTTTTGTTTTTTTTTATTTAAAATAACCCCAATTCAAATGCAAAGTAATTAACATTTTGATAAAGTTAAGCGTAACTAGCCGTTCTTTAAGAAAGTGAACATGGTCAATGAGGGTCTAATACCGACCATGTGTACCCGCGCCAATTTATAACGTAGATTTGTAAAGTATACGACAAATCTATTCACTCCAGAGTATCCAAAAGTGTGTGTGGCGTCACACGATCACTTATTTCACTCTACAAGAACAAGCATTGAGTGGTACCTACTTTTACCCGATTTCAGTGGTACTTGCCGTTTCCGAGCTGAAAAAGAAAGGACTTCATTCGAGTCAATCGTTCAAGTATAGCAAATGTCTGCCAGCCAGTTTGCAACTGATAGTTGTTAAATTGATGTCGCAACAGTGGGAAAAAGCTGACTCGTGCTTTTCTAAACAGGCTGTGCATTAGTGTGAAAGAACTGCGAAACAAAAATCGGCGATGAGAAATAAAGATGATTTCTTAGACACTCGGAAAATTATCATTTCATGGTAATGTTAATTTCACTATCCGTCCAGAGATATAGACGCTCTACACACGCGCCAAATTACAGCCGCCATTGCTGACATTCTCTTGTCTTACCGAGATGCCGAGCAACTGAAACGGTAGTTGACGATCCTCTACAAAGGCCGATGCTTTAAAAAAGGACAAAATTGAATCTAATATGACAATAACCTGGCCCGCTATGGTAATGATGAAGTGAAATAAACAGAATAAGAGGAAACAAAAACTGAAGGTCAGTTATGGCGGCGTCCATGCACAGCTGCTGCAAAGCGTCTATACAAACGGGCGAATTGATGAAACCGCATCCATATCACTTGTGGAGTGAACCGCGTCCATCATTTTAACTACACACACACAGATCACAGTACACGCACCGCTAGGAAAACCAGAGCGAAGATCAACCGGTGACAGCATCTAAACGGTATTAGCGCACACGTAGAAAGAAGGTACAGGATAGAGCGCTACTCACAGTAGCGCTCTATCCTGTATCTTCTCTTTACGTGTGCGCTAATACCGTTTAGATGCTTAATTACCAACTAGCCCAAATATCTACCCTTTTACGGCGACAGCAGGGTGGCAACCGAGCACGCCCGCATTCCACCGCGCCGCGGCTCAACACCTCCTCGGTAACAAGGCCGTAGTGCTGAATAAGACGGAATCATCAGAGAAAGCCAACGCTGGGCACAGAGCGGACACGACGATTGCGCCAACGTTCAGCTTAAACTTGACTCGAAGCCGAGCGCTAACGGAGCATACGCTTCCAATCTGTTTCCAGCGTTGGCCTTCTCTGAGTAAGCCATCTCGCTCAGCACTACGGTTTTGTTAACTATACGAGGTCTTGCGCGGCGTTTCCTCCTCTCTGGCTCCTAGCCAGCTGTGCGCGTGACTTTACCGAAAACGAAAGGCCTCGTTTCGACGAAAACCCGGCGGTGTCTGTCAGTTTGTCAGCGCCGAAAAGAGAGCAAGAGGAAGACGCGTGCTCACGTCAGCGCTTCGGACCAATGGGAGCGTTGCACGTGACAACTGACAAACGAAAGACACCGCCGGGTTTTCGAAACTGGTGTGACGTTATGATGATACTTGACAGAAGCCTTCTGATATAGGTGATGCTCAGTACACAGAGAGATGGTGCGGAGCTGAAGCCGTACAAATTAGGTGGTTGACCTCGTCCACCCGCCGTGCAAGTAAAGCTGTTGTGGGGTGCATTCTCAACCACCATCACGTTTAACTGTTCCCACTTCTCAGTTATGCCGCGACCCACAGGAGGCACTGCATTAAGTTAACAAGGCCCTTCCCAAGTCCCGGACTTCGTTAAGGGCCGCAGCATAATCGACTAAGTATTTCTAGAGAACCCTACACGAGAACAACACTGTTTGGCTGACAAATTTAAAGAGAAAAGTACTTCTTTCTTGTGCCTTGACCTGTCAAAGAAAAAACAATATATCTACTTCCAGTGCCTGTCAAGTTTGAGAACACAATCGTTTTTTTTTTTTTTGCTGCACAATTTTTATGTTTAATTGGTATTTCGCAACCTTTACGTCAATACGTCAAACGCTTTTCTTGACAAGTATTGTGAGAACTATGTGCCAGAAAGACTTACACCTCCTGCGAAGGTTATATATTGAGGCACCTTACTGCCCCCTCCCCCGAGCGCGTCACATTACAAACAGCATAGTACTCGAAGTCGTGAGCACAAAACCTGTGCCTCTATAGTATCGCTTAAATGACTTATGATACAGAGAACAGGGGATAATAAAGTAAAACCTTTTCCAAGCAACACCCGGATAACCGTTATGCAAAAATCTTCAGATGACATTATCTACGTTTCCGGCACTTTTTAACGAACGAACAAGATAATAAATTGCGTCCCAAGGGTAGTTTGGACAGAACCGAGCGTTAGCAAAACAGGCATACTGGTGCGCTGCGTGGAATCGGCTGGCTCCTCTATGTCCATCCCGAGCCAGTGAGGACGGCCCAAGTCGGTGCCGGACGTGGCTCCTTCCCGATGTACCCCGATCAAGGCTGCAACATTCGAACCCTCGTTAATCTCACGCGGGAACCGAGTCGTCAAAGAGCCAGCGTCAGGACTGTATGCAGCTATTTCAAAAGTGCTTCCAACGGTCGATCGGGGTTGCGCGGTTTATGCGCCACGTAGCTGCGACGAGGAGGCAGAATCATCAGTCTTCTGCTATACTCCGTTTCACCTGATGTTGTAGTGCAGAGAAGGCTAAAAGCGCAAGCCCATAGCGTTGGGAGCTGCTCTTAACCCACAAGAGCATGTGCCCCCGAGATGTGCCCTAGAACAAGGAGCTCGCGCTTGTAACCTTTCCTGCGGTACATCACAAGGTGAAACAGAGTTATAGAGTCTCCAACTCCAAAATGATGTGCCTATCCGACCGCTTTCCTCCTCTCCATGCGAGAACGCAGTGCACGCGCACATGCGGCCAATGTGTCCAGGAGGCGTCTGCGACTGCCAGTGATATTTGATTTAAAAGTTATAAGTGATTTTCTGACATTTTCAATGAGAAAATGGGGCATATTATTATTAATTTCGCCCATTTTCAGTTTCTGGCGCCATAGAGCTTCGTGTATTCGAAAGCTTTGTCGGCCACCATTTTACCATTAAAATTTTCAGAAAATCACTTATAACTCTTTCATATAACATGGGTTCGGGCTGAAACTTTGGCATCTGTTTCGGACCTCTAATGCCACTTTTGGGCAAAAAATAAGCGTTCATCAATGCGTTTTATTTTTTTTTTTTTTTTTTTCGGACATTTTGTACAAATGTGCTCGCGCCATCCATAGCAAGGGTCTTTGGAGTGGCAAAAACGAGAACTGGAAAGATTGGGATCAGGATAACGTTGTGAATGACACATCACATTTCCGCGGCTCCCTCATAAGGCCTGCCAGCTGCTCGGGGGCACATTAAAATTTGACTGATTGATCGATGACTATACGTAGTAAAGTCGTTTACATTCAAAACTGGCAAACTGCATTTCATATTGCTGTTTGTTTTGAATCGTATACATGCAGAGCGAGAAATGTCTAGTGATGAATCCTATGCATTACATTGCTGCGTAAAGAGAAGCGATGCATTGTTCGTTTCACCTGTAGTGTGGGTGCATTTCAATACTCTATCTCACTACAGTCGGTGACGGTTTAAGAGTGAAGTGCAAGCTCCTCGCACCTCTTTCCACTTTAACAGAGCGATGCAGAGGAGGCGACCTTCTCTCCAGCGTTCGCTCTGCTCAAGTGGAAAGAGCTGGGAGGAGCTGTTACCAAAGGTATAGGGGTCAGACTGTAACGTTAGCAGTTAGAAAGGAGGGTAAGGAGGAACTTTCCTCTGGGACCCCAGTTTGTGCACCGTCACGTCACTTTTCTCCCCCTAGGAAGTTAGCCCGTCGCTCCAAATTCGAACTGAAACGGCTTCCCTCTTTCCCGCCCGTGGCTTCCCCAGCACTACGCAACTAGTGAGACAGTATAAGACACGTGCATTGTTTTATTTCCTGTCGCCAACATAACGATCAACGTGCGTATTTGTGCAGAATCACGCAACAGGCAAATCAATTAAATAACTCAATATCTTACTCGTTCCCACATAGACTGTACAGCATTACATAATTCGATAGTCCCCTTTTAAAAGGGCTATCAAGCAGCACTGGCGGCCGCTATGTTTTGGGCAACGCTTCGTTGCGCGAATCCTGCGATTAGATCCGAGTTCACGCCGAGCGCGACCGCAGCACTCCAGCACAAATCATGATCAAGGTGCAAGCCCAAAATATGGGGGCACACACTTTTGAAAATGGTCTATTGCATGCTCAGAAATGCGTGCTAAACATTATTTTTTTAAAAGCGTATCAATAATTAAAATTGTGTCCGAGCTACATCGCTCCTGTCCTTTTAGCTGTGTTCCCATCTTTGCTTATCTACAGCACAGCAAGTTATTTACCAGAAACATTCTCTAAACATAAATTACCAGATTCATGTTCTTCTCCGAGGGACGTATGCGGAACCGCCTCATCCAGCCCTGAAACAGAGGAGGTAAACAAGGGCGAAATCACAGCTATTAAGTTATTGTAGTTTGATTAGTTTCTTGCGTAATTTGTCACTGTACATTTTTATCCTTGTCTGGCTTAAAGTATATTCATTTTAAGAAAATTAGCCCTCATTGCCTGTAACCCAAAACTATACGTGACAACTACTGAGCTAATGATTAATTTTAACACTACAACTCACTTTTTAGATACCCTAAAAGGAGACGATTAAACTCGTGGAGTATGCCCCAATTTCCCTTCCACTTGACCGGCGGCTTTCCAGTAATACATATTTCCCGCCATAAAATAATGAAGCTAAAACAACCTTAGTGATACACAAAAATCAAGCAACATTAGGAAGAGCTGACTTTTACGATACTACTTAGAACTTGGCTGTCTGAATGAAAAAAGGCAGGCAAATATAAGGAAGGAAATTTTAAGGCAATAAAAACAAGAAACAAAAATATCCATCTCACTGTAGGAAAAAATGCTTTCAAATCCGCCACTTAAGCATGGTGGCGGAAGTAATTGCACAGTTATTGTAATTAAATTATATTTTATACCCCTCGAAAAAATTCTCCATTGAAGCCTCAGAGTGGCATCCGATGTTTTTTTGTTTTTTTTTTCTAAGAGACTCTTGAACCTACTAGCAATAGTAGAAGCAATGCCTCTTATATGCTCTCCCAAAACTCATCACTAAAAAAAAAAAAAAAAAAAAAGAGAAAAAACAGTTAGTAGGCTTTAGACGCACGCGCTTCGCACAATATTCCGCAGAAAAAAAAAAAAACACTTAAAATGCTCTGAACGCGTTCCACAACCCGGTATACAAAGATGGCGTCGCCCAGGGGGCCCTAGCCGCTCTGAGGCCTCTAGGAGATCCATTGTTCAGTACTTTCTAGCATAAAGAGCTTAAATCGCCTTCCTAAAATTGTTTCTTTTTTTTTTTTTTTTTGCGAGCGCCGCCGTTATGATGTTTAGTGCAGAGCGGTCGCAATTGACAATCGTTACGATTCTAAAATACCATTATTCTCCTGCTCTTTGGACACGGACAGGCAAGGGAATTTATTAGACGAACAATCAGGCAACATTCGCAAAACTTGGAGCGAACGAGATTGGACAGAACACAGACAGCAACATGGCACAAGACGAGAACACTTGCGAGACAACTGAGACGACCACGAGGGAATGGGGCAGAGCAGAAAGTACAGACAGGAACGGCGACAGGCCCGGATGGCGTAGGAATGAGACTAGTCAAGACAGGAACAAAAAGCAATTTAAAGTTAAGACAGACAACTGATAAAATAATAATGGGGAGAGAGGTATACCCAATGATTTAAAACTAAGCAGAACAAGACTACTGTATAAAGTCAAGGAAAATAAGGATATCATAACATAATACCGACCACTAACAGTAACTTCGGTCCTGTACAGACAAGCGATGATGGTAATAAAAATAAAAATAGAAAAATGTGCAGGAACCTTTTTAGGTTGGCTACAGAACGGGTTTCAAATAGATAGAAAAAAATTATAGTAACTTATTCCTTGACACTGAATGTATAGAGGTGGCATAGATGAGAAAAAAACCGTTATCGATAGCATTTCAAAACATTTAAGGGCCGTACGACAATGTGAGTCAGGAAAGACTGAGTACAGTTCAAGGAGTGTGATTTATATGCCCATGTGATTAGGCTTTTAAAACAAGTATACACAAATATGTAGGTTCTTATAACATAAAAAGCAGAAATAACAAAACCGACAGAAATAAAAAGAGGACTCAAGTAGGGTTGCCCCCAGTTGCCTCTGCTCTTTATGATATACCCGAGTAGAATGGAAGAGAAATGAGAAAAGTGCAATTTAGGCTTTAATATGCCGTATATGGAGCGAGGGGAAAAAGTAAATTAAGTTATACCAGGAGTGTTCTACGCACACGACGCTGTACGGTTTGTAGACAGCCGGAATAGGTAACAGGAACTGATTAAGATTTGTGAAGAGGAAGGAAACTGTCTGGGCCTGAAATTAAGTAGCGAGAAGTTTGGAATATTGGTTTATAACGGTAAAAAGGGAGACCCACTGATAATGAAATATGTTTTAATAGAACACGTAAAGAAGTATAAATGTCTCGGAGCAAGGGTGAATGAGGGGAAACAATACTTAGAATAAAGGGAAGAAATATGCCAAAGAAAGAAAAAAGGAATGCAGCAATCATGAAGCATAGGGCACTAGGAAATTACAACATATACATGAAGTTGTTAGGGGAATATAAAAAGGAGTCATGGTGTCGGGGTTGTCTTCTGGCGATGCGGTATTTCGCAAGAAATTTGAGGTCCAATCGCGTTTAAAGGTCCGGCAGAAGAGCGTGGGCAGACTGGCACTGGGGGCGCATGGCTAGTGCCAAATACTCAACAAAAGTATTTAAGATGAGATAATAAATACCCATCTTAAAATGTATTTAAAGTATTACTCAAGTTACTTTAAGTATGAACTGTATTGAATAGCGTACAAAGCATTAATACTTTGAAAAAGAAAAGAAACGTGATTAAAATAGAGTAGCAAATTCTAAAACTAAATGTATTTGCAATATACCAAAATACCAGTGTTGGGCAAAATACTTGATAGAAGTATTTAAGTTAAATTACTAAATACCTGCTTCGTAAAGTATTTCAAATACTACTCAAGTTACTTTCACTGTAAAGCATTTTGAGTAGAGTACAAATACTTAGAAATGTAAGTCAATTACTTTCGAAGATACTTCTGCAATGCGTAATTTGTATCGACGTCAGTGACAAGACACAATTATACAGTTTCGCAAATCTGGTTTTCCAGAATGGTTTATTAGCACGCAACAACTAAAAAACAAACATCGTAGGGTTATTTTATGCAGTCCAATTATAAGGAACATGATATCACTGATACATGTTACAAAACATTATGGGGCAAAATAAAAAGGTCGTTTTTAGCTATATCCAACTTTCACGACCTATAGGGGCGCGCTGTTGCCTATCAAAATGGCTGTCATCTATATGATGGTCGTATAACAGTAGTAAGAGGCGCGGTCTGCAACGCGTAATTAATTCTAGTTTTGCTTTATACGAGCAGTATTAAAGCCTTATTTTATTTTTTCCGTCCAGAAGGTGTAGGCAATCACCTTTTTTTGCGATTCTGACACCGCGGTACCGCAATCACTGAAAGTTTCGAATAGTGACATCACCGAATATCAAGTCCTGCGGCGCACCTTAGATACATCGTTCTTACATGGGAAGTTTACTATAAACTAACTTGGGATACAGAAATGAGTGAATGGATGACGAAGAGAGCCCAGAAAATAGCCACGGCATTGATCAGACCTTCTTCAAGTAGGTTGCGTTCAGAAAGGCACTCAACGTTGGGGGACACTTTATTAGCGTTCTGAGAGGTCATTATGCGCGTAGTTGGTTTCCTGTCCTGCTCTCTGCTTATCAATGGTCGCTTACAGACAGTGTCCGCGAAAGCAATAAGTGCCGGACTGACGACAAAAAGAAAAGAAACAAAAACAAAAACCTCGACATTTTGCCATAGCGGAATCAAATATACAAAAAACAAAAGTTTCTTCTTGTTGTGACCATTTCGCATTTAATTATATTTGTTATTTTCTTGACACTGAAGTTTGCATTGTTGTCGTGGGTCGTTTCTGGCTCTGCATTGCGCCTCAGTGTGGCAATCTTTACTTCCGTAAAACCACCCCTATTGTTTCAGGATTTTTCGGGGATGAAACTCTAGGAAACAAAAGGCGTCTTTGCCAAGGTGAGGCAAAAACCTTCATTGTACAAACTTTGGGGTGAAATATGAGTCACATTCGGCACAAAAGCGAGGTTTGCTAGGCCACCGTAGCTTCTAGGAGTTAGCAACAGAATTTAATTGCTCGAAAGAATGTTCACGTTTTCTCCTAGAACGCCCAAGCACCTTCATACCGAAAAAAATCAGAAAATGACAGATTGTCAAAAATGTATTTGAGATAATGAATACAAGATATTCACAAGTGTAATAAAAATATAGTATCAAATACTCTCGATCAAAATAATTTGTAGCATATTAAGATACTTCAAAAGTATTTGAAATACAGTATCTCGAGTAGAGTATTTGAGATAGGCACAAGTCTGCAAAATACTACCAAAAGTATTTGAAATACAGTATCTAGGTAAAGTATTTAAGTTAGGCACAAGTCTGGAGTACACCAAATTAATGAGTGCAGGGAGACATAGGTTGTGCATCGTTCGTGGTTAGGGAGGCGATCAGGAAGTTGAAATTCTAACAAAACCTGGACAGAAACACGATGGGCGAGGCAGGTATATAAGCATTTTTATATAAAAAGTCTGAACACCAAATGGACAAACCGAACCCGAGAAGTGAAATTCTAATACTAAAAGTGCTGGGGCAGAGAAAACTACCACTGGAAAAAGGAAGTAGAAGAAGCCGAGAGAAAAATGTGGGAGGAAAGAATGTCGGGAACATCAGATTTAACTATGTGTAGGGGACGAAAACAGTAAAAAAGCAAGGAACTTTGGTATGATAATTCACGAAGGAGCTCGTAGTTGTTTGAGTCTAAAACAGGAGTATTGAGGAATATAGTCTTCAATACTCCTTATTATCTCTCCAAGATGTCCTATAGGATACATACGACAAACTATGAGAGAGGGACATATAGGCCAAAGTATGAGGAAATGGATACGTGGTGTGAGGCACCGTTACTAGATCAACTCAGTTACGGAACTTCCCATAGACGCTGTACATTGGAGGGGGTCCGAAACCGTGTCCGATTTTGTTGCAGCTAGGTGGCGCTGCCGGCGCATTATTCCACGCGTTTTCGTCTGCTACTGCTCCGCGGCTGCTTGCGAGTCCCGACTCCTCTCGAGGTTCAGCATGGTTTTTGGTAATTGTTTGCCCTTTCGCCAGTAAAAATTACAATTTGAGCATAAAAAGCGCTACGACCGTTTTGGCATACGCTTTGCATTATTGTAAAATGCTGCTGCCTTAGCAGTGCTGACAGCGCGAAGCGTTTCAAACAACCCAAATTCGTCGGCGCCACAATCAGGTGGCTACAAAAAGGGCAAGTTTGTACATACTGTAATAGTAGATGTGCCGACGACTACCAACTGCAGCAGAAACAAGTTGAAAGTCGTCTGTTACTGTCAGAAAAAGCGCTACGAACATTCGTAAGCTCAGTAGGCCACAAGCAACGGCCACAAGCGCGCCGCCAATGATGAGGATAGCGAGTATTAATGCGGAGCGCGCGCCCTCTAACAGACGCCACGCAAAGGGACCCCCCTCCAGAGCGGAGTTCCAGAACTGAGTTGATTCTAATAACGTTGGTGTGAGGTATGCCAAGGGGAAGACGAGACATTAGAACATGTGGTGTTAAGGTGCACGGGGCTTTCTCCCGCTCTCCATGAGGGGGCGACGGATTCAGCCGGAGCGCTGGGGTTTGTAGACGAAAATGGAAAGATGGATGATAGATTCATTTTAGTAACGAGGAGGATATTAGAAGACTGGTGGAAATTATTTAGGGAGAATTGGATGACGTACAACTAACAGGCGTGACAGAGGAAAATTGGGACTCCCTCCTGAGAGGCTCCGGCTAAAGAACTCAGCCCTGTCTCCCAGTGGGCCCGGTGCTAAGGTAACGCCGACTAGGCTTGACCTCAAGAAAATGGCGACTCCCTCGCCGGGGAGCAAAGGCAAAGGGTGATGTTTTTAGGGGTTTTTTTTTTCCCCAATCCCCTAAAGGTCATCCTGGTGATAGTTACAAAGCTACAGGAGGGAAGCAAGTTGGCTTAGAAGGACGATGGGAGGAGGGATACTTTTTTCATTTGTTTCTAGGCTAGGTGGCTCAAGCTACCGCCCGATATAAAGGGTACAGCCGCTAGCATCCACCCATCCATGCATCCGACTGTTTAAATACTTCTCTAGTTCGAAAAATCATTTCCTGCTATCGCTGACAATCATCCAGAGAACTGGCAACAACGATTTTATGTACCAGGTTGGCTCGAGTTTTGTCACTTTCAAGCGTGCACCTTGATGAGCGGCTTTATAGTGAGGACATTTCAAACGAAAGTTGTAGGTCGTTTCAATACCTCCGATAACGATACCCGGCACTCCATTGACGTCTTTGCGCGTACATCGTGCCGTTATCGGGTATCGTTATGGGTTGTATCGGAACCCTACTAAAACTCCCTAATAACCTAAGTACGTTCCGAACCTAGCGGTGTGACTGGGACCTACTGGAGACTGTGGCATTGAGGGTAAACCCGACGCCGAGGATGCCAGCGACGACGAGGAGCACGGCCGCAGCGCCGCCGATGTACATGGCCGTGTCGGGGATGAGGGCCTGCTTGTCTCGCTCCTCTAGGAACGGGGTGCTGTCACTCCCCTCGCCCAAGGAACTGTACAGCAGTGGAGTCTCGGATATCCTGCGGGGGACGTGGCAGCTGCTCTCCCAACAAGCCCGAAAAACCCAAGCGTCTAAGGGAAGCGAGTGTTTGTCTGCTTCTTGTGCAGGAGCGCTGACGTCAGAACGCCGAGCTCTCATTGGCTCTGATGGAGGAACAGTGGGTAGACATTAGTGCTAGGCCCTGGAGGTCTGCCCACTATCCTTCCAATCGGAGCGAACCAGAGATCGAAGCTCTGACGTCACCGTAACCCCTGCTCAAGAAGCAGACGAACTTGCGCTCCGCATTGTCACCGACAGCTTAAAGGGGTTATGACACGCCAAAAATAAAATATGGGATATCAGTACTGCTAGGACCTATTGTATGTTCCTATAATCCTGCTAAATTTGTTTTGAAAATGGCGTCATAGTTTCGTGGATAAATCGGTTTATATGCGGGTCCTTCGGAGGGGCGGATCCGAGCGGAGCAGGAGGCTGGTGACGTAGCCAGCTTCCCGCGTGTCGTCCCCTTGCACGCACTCACGGACTTGGCTCTCTTGGCGTCTTGAGCTTAAGCTTCCTCGTTTACCTTCCGCGTTTCGAGCATGTGGTCCGTGACATTTACATCTACGGCATCGCTCGCCTTGTCAGAAGTGTTCGACATTGATCGCAGCAGCGATGAGAGTGATTGCTATCAAGAGATGTTGGAAGCTGTTCATTTTGACTGCGACCCGCTGGCGACCAGCTCCGACGACGGCGAGTTACGGACGAACTCGTCCACCGTCGTCCGGAAATACCTCGCAGGCTCATGCAGGGTGGAAGGTCAACGGGCCGGGGGCGAGAGCGAGAGTAATATTCGGTTACCGAGTTGCGTAAGCGATTTTGATCGTACCGCGGCGAGGAGAGCTTATGCGATCATGGGGGCACCTAGAATGAGAGAGCCTTCATGATCACATGGTTTATGGACACCATGGTGTGACTAACTTGGGCAGTGTTGCCTGGTCGCCAGATGAAAATGATAAAAATTCGTAAATTGATTATTGCAATTACAACAGCTCTAAGAATCACGTAACTTGGTGTATATACTAAGTAGCCTATGAGTATTCCGTTTCAAGAATAATCTATTCGTTTCACTTTCGTGTCATAACCCCTTTAAACAACACAGGGCGCGGCGAGACCCGGCCAGCTTATTAGGGAGTTTTAGGGAACCACTTTTGCCCATCGGATACGGTACTAACTGCGCATTTGCTACAGCAGAAGACTCGCACATCCGCAGTGCGTACCAGAGGGTCCATCGTACCATATCAGATGTGCAAAAATGGTTCCCTAAAACTGACGATAATAGTCCCTGAAGAAGGGGAACAAGGGGGATAAGGGACAAACACAAATCTCCAAACACAGCTAGGTGACTGGTGCGCGACCGAAAAAATCCGCCTGGTCCTGGTATCGAACCAGGGACCTCTCGGTCGCGCACCAGTCACCTGGCTATGTTTGGAGATTTGTGTTTGTCCTTTGCCCCTCTTGTTCCTCTTCTCCAAAGATTATTATCGTCATTCTTGTCCAGCTCGCTTTCACCTTTGCATTTAATTACATTATAACCAAATCCCTAAAAGCTCTGCAGTATCCTTTCGCGGCCAATGAGATTGTGCTATTCACCGATAATAACGCAGAAGAACCAATCACGAAGCAAGAAGTACTTGGAAGTTCTACTACATTGTTGCGATTCCCATAAAGATACCGGATACTCGACCGGCGCATTTGCGCATGTGTCGCATCGTTACCGCTATCATTATCGGATCGTCTAAATCTTCCGATAAGGAGATTTGTCCTGAGAAAGCCTAAACCACTTTTTACGATACTTAATGTTTATAGCTCAATTTATGGTATCTATAAAGCAACCTAAAAAAAAAGACATTATAATAATTCGTGGCCAATTTATTTATTAAAATCGGTATCAAAATTGATTACTACGGAACTATCTCTGACCGTCTGAGATGGCGCCATTGGGAGAGGAGAAGCAGAAGAGCCGTTCTCCTTGTCTGATGGCGCCATATTGTGTCAGCGATAGCTCAGAGGTAATCAATGTTTGGTAACGATTTTAACAGAGAAATCGGCCACGTATGAATGTAATGTTTAAATTGTAAGGATATATAGCATAGATTGAGTTATGACCATAAATAGACTATCGTAAAAAGTGGTTTACTGCCCCTCTAAGCTGTGACTGCATTGGTGACTCCAGCGAACTAGGGGGGGGCGCGCTGGTCAGTCACGATTGCGAACGAAAGGAGGTCGTTTTCATAGATCAGCACGCGAAACACTTTAGATTTCTTGCGTTGAAGCGTGAAATTGGTGTTACATGAGAAAACAAAATGTATTTTGGACGGAAATACCTTCTAGGTATTGTATAGGAGTGACACGGTTGAATCCTAAAAATAGTTGATCAAAACAATGTTTATAATGCAATTAAATAGAAAGGTGCAAGCGAGCTGGACAATAATGACGAAAATAATCCCTGGAGAAGGGAAACAAGAGGGACAAAGTACAAACACATATCTCCAAGCACAGCTAGGTGACTGATGCGCGGCCGAAAAAATCCGCCCGGTCCGGGTTCCGGACCAGGCGGATTTTTTCGGTCGCGCATCAGACACCTAGCTATGTTTCTCCAGGGATTATTTTCGTCAAAACAATGGTGTCGTTTTTTTTTTTCACCAGCTCGATTGGTACATTTGATACACTCAATGCGCTTGATGCCCTTAATACACTTGATGCGCTTAATGAACAAGCGCATAAAGCTACGCTGCCTGCAAGAACCAAGCAGCGAAAGCAGACGACAGGAGCCGAGCGACCTTCCGTCGGAGGCTCTCGGCGTTACCGCTTCGCAACGCCGATTTCACTGGAGTAGCCTTGCAGGAAAGGCGGAGACACAACTGCTTTCACCGTTTAGAACGTGCGCAGTCAAAGGCAAGAAGACGTGCAAACACGGAGACGTTTACTAAACGCGGGTCCAAACAGGATACTTCAGAAATCGTGAGGCGACACAAGTAACACGACTACGTCGTATATGACGAGCAGCAAACCGCCTTCGTCAGGGGCTTTTTTTCCCCTTTTTGTCGGGGGGAATGGTTTCTTTACGTCAACGTTTGCTTGTGCCCTCCCCAGGGGACTTGAGCATACTCATCACGTGGGTCCGGACAGCCACTCACACGCTCTGTTGGCTGTCGATCCTCCGCTCAAGGCCTCCGCTGCTGCTCAAGTCCCTAAGAAAAGAAAGGGAAGGATAAGAGGGCGCGGCAGAACAGATGAATAGGCAGAGGGCAAACTTTTCTTGGCGATACAGTGAAGGGTACAGGCACGCCTTCCCTCTCCCATTTTGAGCGCTAAATAAAGCTGTGCACGGGCTCTCCTCCTCTATACTGCATTGCCAAGAAAAGTTGTCGCCAAGCGTAGCAAGTGGCGTGTGACGTCAGGTATGACAAGCACCGATGTCACCGAAAAGCGAAGGAGGCGAGTAGGAAAGTCGTGATGTTTGACTGGTGGCATCCAAATTATAGTCCGTTGCAACCTAAGAACGAAGGGTGAGGGTAATAAGGGCCGTGGGAAGAGAAAGCAGACGGAACGCTAAAGAGAGAAGGTGGTTTCCCCCTCTCTTCTCCAGCGTTCCGTCTGCTTCCTCCTCCCCGGCCCGCCTTACCCTCGCCCTTCGTTCTTAGGTTGCACGGGCCCGGGCCAGCCCGCAGGTCCGAGCCTGGTCCGGCCCGCAGACCGGGCTCCGGCCGGGTAGCACGAATTATTTTGTGCCCGGGCCGGGCTCGGGTTTGAACAAAAAGAATTCCGGGCCGTGCCGGCCCGGGCCGGGGATGGACAATCGTGTGCCGCAAGTTCTAAATAGTTAATAACAAAAAGTGTGCTCGTTGATCATTTTGGTTCAATGAAAACAAACAAGCGAAATGCCAAATCACTACGGCGCCGTTAAAAAAAAAAAGTTTTGTATCTGGGAAGTCTTCACGTGGATAATAGGCAACGCATTGATGCCACCAGTATAGTGGGAATGTGCGGTCAAGAAAATGAGGGCACTCCAGTCGCAGGGTACAGCATGAGTTTACACTCAGCACCGCTATGTAGGCGAATAATGATGCAGAAAAGAGTGACCTTCGTACTCAGATCGGATCTGGCCTATAATAGCGCGTACCGAAGTGAACATTTTTTTTTTTTTACATAGCTTGGCGTTTGATGTTTGTTCTTGACAAGATGCCGCTTAATTCAATTTCCAAGTAAGCGTCACCCTTGCTCATTTTTTTATTTTGTTTGTTAATTAGAACAAAGTAGTATTTCAGTTTCTACTCAACATTGAAGCTACTTAATGGGTCACTTTCTGACGGTCTGCGTGCACAATCGTCATAGTTCTGCCACGCGCCACTGTGTACTTTGCTTTCGTGCAGCCCACAGACACATAAAATTGTTGGTCATCACATAAAGAGGCAACAGACTTCTATATGTTTGAGAAGCTTAATATGCGTCAGGAACACACACGTTATTTAAATCAGTTTGGAAATAATAAAAAAATTGTTTAGGGTTCTCTCAGATAAGTTATAGACGTGCCTATCAAGGATAAAAACGCCGGAAAAGATTTGCAGAACATATTTAAGAGAATTTGGGGCTGCATTTACTTACGATGTATATCTTTAGGGTGATCGGCCGTTTATTTATGTTGTCAAGTCTTCAGGCAGTAGTAAAATATTTTTTTTATTGTCCTCAATAAATTTGAGTGTATGAAGTTCACATAACCGCTTTAAACCGACACGGGAGGACGATACCCGAAAATATATGCCATCTATTGAGTCTGCGAAAACGTGCTTTTTTGTTTGCTGTTTGGCAGTGTGAAACACCGCGTCGGGGGGGGGGGGGGGGGGGGGGGGTTCCAAAAAGGACTATGTGCTCATATTATAGATCTGAAGGCAATTACGTTAAATTTGCAGAAAGAGAGATAATAAATAGTATTCTTCTAAATGATCCCATGCGCCACGCCTTAGAGCAATATATATATATATAACGGGCATGGTGGCGAGAGGCCGAAAGCGTAGGTATATAACTGAGAATAAAAAAAAATGTACTCAAAATCTGTAACTTCTTTCACCTATTGTGTCCAAAATACAAAAAATTTATTTTTGCTTTATGTTTAATATGTTGCTAGAGTCCTACTCACTATACTCCGCGACAACTTTTCTTGGCAATGCAGTGGAAGGTACAGGCCCGCGTCCCCTCTCCCATTTTGAGTGCGCGCGGGATCTCCTCCTCCCCCATTTCCGGGGAGAGGAGGAGAGCCCCCGCACACTCAAGATGGGAGAGGGGACGCGGGCCCGTACCTTCCACTGCATTGCCAAGAAAAGTTGTCGCGGAGTATAGTTCGAGCGAACGCGATGCAAATTAAAAAATGGCCATAAACGCTTTGCAGGGCCCCAGAGCCGTATATGTAGGGAGTTTGGTCAATGGGAGGCGCGGGCAGAGCCAGGGCGTGCACCAGACTCGGAAAGAGGGCTTGGCATGCTCTCTTGACCAACCAGAAGCCGAAAAGAATCCCCTAGCGGTGGTAGCGAGAAACAGTTCTGATCAAAGGTCTATGTTCATATGTGGTTTTAATAAGCGCGTAAGAGTGAAGCGTAGTAACCCTTCGTGGTTGAAAATAGGGTGCACGTGTTGTTTTGATCATGATCATGCAGAAAGATGTAAGAAACGAATGCGCCGCTGAACTCTGTTTTGCTCGGACTGAGTCTGACCGCTCGGACGGCAGATCCCCGGCCCTCGGCGCTTGGCGTGCGGATTATGTCGATCGTTCCGCTAGTCGCACTCCTCCACCATCATTTTGGATGAGCGTGATTGAAACATCAGGTGTACCATATTTTCAGTCATCGAGAGTTACTCTAATGCAGTTATCAGGTTTGTTTCTCGCGACCACCGCCAGGGTATTATTTCCGGCTTCCGGTTGGTCACATTCAAATTTTTCAAGACGCCCTGGAACACGCCCAGCCCGCTTTCAGCCAATGGCGCCTCCTCATTTGTCTCCTATACTTCCCAACGAATGGCAAAACTCTCTACATATACGGCTCTGCAGGGCCCCTTTAAGTCCAGACCACGGTCCAGACGCAGCCAATGCTGCAAGCGCGATCATGTGTTCCTGAACTTGCACTGCACGAGCGCGCGTGCTTGGCAAGGACGCAGAAAGCCCGGAGCTTGCTCTTGTAGCTTCTGCTACGCCTCACACTTAATGTTAAACGGAGTATTGTGTTGAGAACATAGCCGTAGACTACGGGGGGCATCCGGACTCGCCCCCCCCCCCCCTCCTGCTAAAATCCGGGGGGGGGGGGGGGGGAAAGGGCAGAGCCCCCCCCCCCCCCCCCCCACCCCCGGGCGGTGATCCTTACCGAGACGCTGTTTACGAGGATTACTGCTTCAGAAGCGCAGGGGCCTGGGTTCTACCCCCACAACTTCGCAGCTGGCACAAGCATTTTGTTTTTCAGATTTGTGCTCGCCGGCGCATGCGCCGTGGTACCGGCGATGAACACACGGCTACAATTGCACGGTGATTGACATTGACACACAGCGACGGACACATGGCGATATACATACACTGGAAAATGTACCCCCTAAAATAAACTACTCATAATTGCCGGTGTAAAAAAAATTGCGCGGAAAAGCACACACCCCCCTCCCCCCCTCCCCTCAACCTTCCCGGGAAAATGGAAACTCTACGCCGCTGGTTGAGAACACCACATTACACCTGAAAACTGAGCTGTCTGACATGTTTTGCACGTGACATCATTGCACTATCCCCTATAAAAATGATTTTTGACTTTTTATTGAAAACGTGTTGACTTCTTGTTGACTCCGATTACTTCCTTTTGACTTTGACTTCCTGTTGACATGGTCAACAGAAAGTTTGTTGACTTTGTGTTGAAACTTTTCTGATGACTTTCTTCAGTCTGAGTCAAAAGAAAAGCTGTTGACTTTCTATTAACATTATGTTCATTTTTTTCTGCTGACTTTCTGTTGACATGGTCAACAGAAAGTTTGTTGACTTTGTGTTGAAACTTTTCTGATGATTTTTTTCAGCCTGAGTCAAAAGAAAAGCTGTTGACTTTCTATTAACTTTATGTTGATTTTTTTCTGCTGACTTTCTGTAGCCAGTGTCATAAAAAAAGCTACAGACTTTCTGTTGACTTTTTATTCAACATTGTACACCTCGACTAGATGTCAAAAGTTGATAAGTTTTTCAATAGTCTCCGACAAAGTGAGAACGGGAAGCAGCCTCAGTTGTCCCGCCTCCAGCGCGAGCCTACTACCCTTGACAAAGCTTCGGCGTTCGCGCACCTCGAGCGCGCGCGTGCAGTCAAAGCACGACGGAAGGCATGGGGCCTTCCGTCGTTGAGGCCAGCCACTCAAAAGGCATGCCCTGCCATTCTGACTGTGTAAGTGACCATAGTGACTTTAATGACCATATTGAATAGTCAACTAGCAAAGAAAAGCAAAATAACTATTTGAAAGTGGAGAAACTGCCTTGACTTGCTTCGTCCTGAGTGGTGCTATGCAGAGACGCCCTAATATTTCTTATAGGAGCCGTTTTCGTGGATGTTGTTTTAGCGACTGCGCCGAATTATTATTGGTAGTACCAATGCTTTTTAGTAAGCGATATATCGTCCACGAACTTCGAAAGGCTGTTATCCCTTTGACAGACTCCCGAGGAGAAGTTTAAAGATTTGGAATCTTAATAAGTGCTGAGGGGGTCACCGGCCAAATGATTACCTCCCATATGTAGGCTATATAAGGCTCTGGGGCAGTCAAGGGGTCTGTGATTCAGGTGTTCAGTGCAAATGAAGAAAAATAATTCAGGTGTTCAGTGCTTTGTGTTTGTGTTCGTTCCTAATGTGTAGTTGTGGGGTGTGCGTAGTAGTGACTCCAAATACCACAGGGACACCATTTACTAAAAAAATATAAAAAAAACAAAATTCGCTTTTTTTTTTACTTTATTTTGCTGCAGCTAATTTGGAGGAGTGGAAAGTCATAGTAAGCTTTCAAAACATTGTTGAATGAATAGCTAAGCTGTAGAGATTTTTTTTCTTTTTAATCTTCTGTAGCTTTTCAGTTGATAAGCTGCAGAAAAAGCATCTTGAAGGCGACAGAAAGTCTGTTGACTCTCTTATTACAAGGTGGGCTAATATTCAAAAGAAATTCAACAGAAAAGCTAGAGAAAGTCAGATGAAAAGCTGTTGACATTTTATATCCTCTGATGACTTTTTTCAACAGCTTTTCAACAGAAAAGCATCACGGGAAGTCTGTTGACTTTCATTAGAAAAGTGGGCCAATATTCAAAAGAAAGTAAACAGAAAATCTGTTGACATTCTATATCCTCTATTGACTTTTTTTCAACAGCTTTTCAACAGAAAAGCATAACAATTTTTTGTAAGGGATATGCTATTGTGGTCCTTGAGATTTCTTTTTGCTGAGGAAATCAGATCCCGTGGTGCAAAATGCACGCTGCAGAGGGTTCGCGCTTGGTGCACCTCGTGTAATCAGAAACACAAATTATACTTGCTTGGGACAGCGTCGTGAGTAAAGGCTGGTTCACATAGCCCCGATTCTTCACGTTACGTTACGTAAGCTTACGTGCAAGCCATTGGGATATCTGTGCTTCATATCAAGCGTAGCTACCAATTCGAGGAGGTATACCTGGCACGCGACATTCGAGACTCGCTTGATGCAAAGCACAGATTTCCCGCCGACTTAGACATAAGCTTTTGTAACTTAACTTAACGGAACGGAATGTCACGTAACGTAACGTAACGTAAAAAAACGGGTCTGTGTAAACCAGCCTTAACGGTGCGAGCGTCTGGCACCATGAAAACGCGCTTTTTGGTAGGAGTGATTTTGCAAACGAAGTAGAGTCTTGCAGGATCACGCTGTCTGGTCCGTGCTGAGGATGCGGAGCAGAGGAACCTTTACAATACAGTATGTTTTTAAACCCCCCCCCCTTTTTTTTTTTTTTTTACAATGCTTCTTTAGATAATACTTTTATTTCTGAAAGACTCGCTCCTCCGTTTAGGGGTGCCGAATCGGCAATTATATGTGTGTCATTTGTTAAGAGTAATCCTCTATTTCGTTTATTTTGCACCCAAAAAACTGTGAAGATTAAAGAAAACTCGGAAAATTTGAGCGACTGTTAACGTTCGGCTGTCCCTCTGAGGCCACAAGAATCTTTATTTTCAGGTATCCCTGCCGTACAAACTTCTAGTTCTATTTATCGTAGGATCACTAAGCAATACTTAGTCCTTTCACCGCTTCTATTCTCGGGAGCAACTTTGTGAGGCAGTTCAGCAACGAAGAAAACATGCTTGGGTGCATCATGTAAAATGAGTCGTGCAACAATGTTTGTACTTTCAGTAAATGCCCTAAGAACTAATCCCTGACCTTGATAACTTGCAAAAACACTAATTAGTTTTCCTCTCCGCTCAATGACAGATGTAGATAAAATAAAGGAAAAAAACAACTTTCGCCTTCTCAACTCGATATTAGAACAGGCGGCGATGTGATCTGGCGCTAATTTTATACCGCCAGTGTTCATCATAGTCATGCGCTGGGGTTGGCAAAGAATAAAGTATGAGTTGAGCTTTAGATATTGATAGAATTCGGCTATTCTCATCTTTGATTAAACACGAGCCAACACGAATGTTTGGCGGTGCTGATCGTCTTGGACCCGAGCACTCGACTCGGGCTCATGACAGTCGAGCACTCCAAGGTGTCACGTTACTCGCGGTGAGAAGGTGTCATGGCATGTGACGTCACGGTGTCAACAACGCTTATGCATCTAGTGACGTTCTCAATTTAAGTCGACTTGACGCGGTGAGTCACGCAACTATGTCACGGGACCACGCGACCTGACATTTTTCGACAGCACGTCGTGTTCACCTGATACATGGTTAATCGTAGTGTCAATACAAAAGCGCCACAAAAACCCACAATCTCTCATACATTGTAATTCGGTATATGACAGTTTGATCACGACATAGGAATTGAGCTGCCAATTTTTACTTCTCAAACACTCATTTTGCGATAATGAAAAAAAAAAAATTCCGCGAACAGTTTTGAGCCGGTTACCGTTCTACTTTTTTCCGGTTGAGTTCGGCTCGGTTCCAACATGGCGGCGAACATTTCGGTTCGGTTCAGTTCCGGTTTGGCTAAAAATAACGGTTCGGTTCCGGTTCGACATTCTGCTGATGATGCGACCCGGATAGTTGGCGAAACGTCTGTGTTGTTGTAATATTTGTGTTGTGTTAAGCCAGAGTAAACTTATTTCATTATGACTACCCGTGGCTTTTGGAACATTTGCAATTTTGTATAGTAATCTGGATGATGCTTACTCTGATGCCTGAGACAGCTGCGACTGTGACATCTCCGTTGATTGTGCTGCAAGGGAAAACTAGCGTCATTTCTTTTTTCTCTCCGATCGCGGTGGAACGCTGATTACGACACATTTGGGCTGTTCACAAGAAAATTAAGAGAGAAACGCTCACACTCGTCCATGGCATCAAATGGCCCCGCTGAGCGCTGTAGTCCGTCCCTTCTTCTACCTTCTCTTCGGTCGATTTCTTTCATATTTTTTTATATATTGATATATTGGTATATTTATGTTAGCTCAGGAGAGCCGCGGCGCCGAAGAAAGGCGAATCGCCCATACTTTGAAAGCCTGCGGCACCGCTTCTAATAATGATGAAATTATATTGTACCATCGAATCGTGTGGATGATGACGATGATGATGGGACGGCGAAGAAGGTGAAGAGCGTCAGGCCTGTACTTCGTTTCAGCTTACGTCCGAGCGCAGCCAAAGCTACGTGCGGCCGGCGCCAATCATAGGCCGCGCGACGTCGCCTGCACTTCCCGTATCATTCCGCGCGGCGCCCGCGCCACCCGCGCCGAGAAATGGACCGAAAATGTTTCATCTGGTTAAAAGTGCTCTTTCGTGACCTGAAATGAACCATTTCGATATAATCCCGATATGTATCAGAACCTCTGAAGAGCGGCCGACGATCGATTGATGCTCTATAGTGTAACATAACAGAGTGTTCTTCACCTCCCCGACGTATAAAGTAAGAGATTTCAATCGCGGGGGCGAACAATTATAGAGCACAGCTCTTAGGCGTCCGTTTCCGGGTTTCGCGGCGTCGCTAAATTTAGCAGGGAAAATCGCGTCAAATGATTTGGTGTCGCGCCACCTATAGTTGACGTGACACTAATGACGTTAATTTATTCATATATGAACAAATTCAGCATCTCCGCTAGATTGAGCGGGAAAATTTACGTCACGTGACCTCAATAGCAATTCAATTCCCCGCTAAATTTAGCGGGAAAATTTACGCCAAGTGATCTCAAGACCAATTCAAATTACCCGCTAAATTTAGCGGAGAAAATGACGTCACATGACTTGGTGTCACGTCACCTCTAAACGAATTCAGCTGCTCCGATAGATTTAGCGGGAATATGGACGTCACGTGACCTCAGCAGCAATTCCATTCCCGGCTAAATTTAGAGGGGTCACGTGGCATCAATTTTCAGGTAAATTTGTCGGGGAAACTGGGGGGTGGGGGAGGAGGGGGTGGAGGAGGCGGAGGGGAGGGTCTGGGGAAGAGGATGGGAGGGTAGGGAGGAGGAAGAGGAGGAGAGGGTAGGGAGGAGGGGCATACGCTCCCCACCGTATACCCTCCCCTCCTCCTCCTCAAGAGCTGTGCTTTAATTTCACGTTAAATACATTCGTAAACGTCTTTCATTTGTCTTTCGGCGATGAGTAAAGAATATCGGTGTTATTTCTCAAATGACAACAGTTGCCTAGCCCCTCAAAAGTTTTAGTGCTCTATGTCGTGCCCCTTGTGTAAACTTTGCCGGTTCTCGGTCATGCTGTCCTCATCTGGAAAATTTGCGTTTTGTCCAAATGACGTGGGTTCCCTGTTTAGCCCAGCCAGGCATTTTGAAGGAAGGTGCGTATTTACCTTCTTTTAGTGTGGATATGCTGATGAGTGAGAGTGAGAATATGTTTATATACAGAAGGGGGACACCGGGTAGACGAAAGTTGCTTTATCCGGTGTAGGTGTAGGGGGTAGCCGTCGGAATGTTGGGAAAACGACACCTAAGCACTTCTTATGAGTTGTGAATGCGAAAGCATGAACGTCCAATGGAACGCCTCGGAGTTTTGTGGCGCGAGAAATGTTTTCGAGTTGTGGCAGAAGCACCGGCGACGATGTGGATGGTAGAGGCGGCGCCATGTTCGTCGGCGGCGAGACGAGCAGAAGCACTGCCGACGATGTGGATGATGGAGGCGGCGCCATGTTGGTCGGCGGCGAGACGAGAAGAAGCCTCCGAGCGCACGCCAACGTGTCCGTTTTAACCGGTGCGGGGCCCGCAGTGGCATGGGGTTGCGGCGGTTATTTTGATCGGCGCGCTGACGGCACGGACACGCAGCGCCATCTGGCGGCGGTCGTTGAAACTGACTAGCGCAGCGGCCAATGGAATCCTCGTCGCCGCGCGCCAGCCAATGGGACCTTTGGGGTCAGGGAAACTAGGTGCCGTTTTCGCGCTTCAAACTGGTGACGTCGGCTCGCTCCATGAGACCCCAGTTAAAGCTTTCGCATTAAAAAGGGGAAGTGGTTATATTTATTTGGCTAGCCCAAATAGATATAACCGCTTCCCCTTTCAAAAGCGGTGGCTGTCGACACCACTTTTGAGCCCCCACAAAGATTTTCCTGTCTGAAGGATCTTTGTGGGGTAGCCCAGTCTTCATAAATTTCTGGTGCGAGTTCGGCGGCCAGTCTTGACATCGCTTCCTGTCTTTTTCCTGTGGTCGCTTGACAGTCCCAGATAAGATGTCTGCAGATAGCCGGTACATGGCAGACTCTGCAGTTATAGGTCAGGGCCCGGGTCATCTTACAATGTTGGAGTGTAAAAACGCTTTTGTAGAACTGGTCTAAAGCGCGAAACACATGTACGACGAAACCTTCCGATCCGACGTGCGGACTGCCGGAATAGCCTTGGGGGGAGAGGGTGTTCGTAGCATCGGAGAGCGTTGAAAACCCTCGCCTCCGACCGTCGTATTGCGCGGTCAGACGTCGGATCGGACGGTTTCGTCGTACATGTGTTTCGCGCTTAATGGCCGTGTTGGTAGCGAGGTGCCGGAGGCACACCCGCTCCCACCGTGAGTATTTTGATGGGAGCGGGTGTGCCCCGTTGTTCGGCAGCGCCAGATGTGTAGGGAATTTTATGACAGTGTGAAATGCGGGACATTTTTAAGATTTTGATATTTCTTCCGGGACGCGAGACAGTCCCACGAGTCGCGGGACGGGTGGTCACCCTAAGCTCGACACCCTTCCACTTGGAACTGCGGTCAGAATTCTGAAGGGAGCAGCGTCTTATGGCCACATTCTAGGGCCAGCGCCTTAAAGGCCGCCGTACAGTTCGCGCTTTCCACTTTTTCTGCGTTTCCTCCTCTCCTGCCCTCCTTTCCTCCCTTCACCGCCCTCCCCCCCCCCCCCCCCCCCTGTTTACCGCCCTCCCCCCCGGGGGGACAACACGGAGAATGGATTAGGAGACGCCTCCGTTAATCCGGCCTAACCCGCCGAAGAGGGGGCCTGCTGCTTGACCAAAAATTATTTCGCTGCCCGAAAAAACAAAAAAACAAAAAAGAAAACGCCGCGGGCAGCGACCGATTGCGCTAAGCTGGTATGCATTGGACTAACATTTTTCGAAGCGCGGCAGGCTTAGTGTAGGTCCTATCATATGGTCCTGCAAGACTTCCCTGTCCGCCACAAGCTAGCCAATAATTCAAGAACATAACGACGGCAGCGTATTCAAACAGTGTAAACAAAAATGTATATAATATTTATAAGAACACCGTTGTCTTCACTGCTTGGCTTTCAAATTTTTAGCGTTGCCAATAATCGTAATCAAACTATTTTTATGAAGACCCCTCGTCGTGCATCGACCCCAAGATTACGCTTACGTGAAACATGATTCTGCGTGGGAGCAACTCGAGTCACCGTAAACTTTTTTTTTTCAACGTGAATTTTGCTTTTTAATTTAGCTGAGGTACCACTGGCAGAACACGAATCGCATACTTGGAAGGTATATACCGTCTGAAAACTCATATAGCTGGTTGAGTGAATGCAATACTATCGCATTCGTTGAAGCTTGATTTGTTGATTCGAACTTCAATAAATCACACGCACCCATTCTCCCTATTCCTGTTTACCCAGTCATAGTCGTTCCCTCACGATGCAATACGAGTACAAGTAACGGCAGTTTCTGCAATGTTGACGATACACAGCCGTGATCGCACGGTTTTTAGAAGCGCTGTAGAACGAGCACAAGCGTCGAATTCCACTACACTGATTGATTTCTATCTCACCGCCGTGACGCCACACGAGAAAAACGATTTCGTTCTGTCTGTGAAATTAGGAACACAGAAATCAAGCTGTAATCCCGGTGATAAAACAAAGCGAAATGGATCTCTGCAGCCAATACCCAACCGTTTGCGAGGTGACTAGGCGAAAGCGTATAGCCAGCCGGCAATGGCCAGGCGGCGCCAGCAGGGTGAGAGCGCACGGTCATACCTTGCCTCGTTGTAACTTGGCAAAGGGTGAACGATAAGCCACACATTGCGTGCCGAAGGCTTCGAAATGCGCGACGTATACGAGCGCAACGCGCACATATTGGAGCATGACGCAGCGAAAAGCCTGATACCTCTCCGGAGTTGAGGCGCGCTCCGGTGATAGGCAGTCACGTTCCGACTGGCCCGCCAGGGCCGTAGCTTCCGCTCTACTGGCACGTTACGCGAACACAGCTTCCTGGGATACCCAGTATTTCTTGCTTCAGACACTAGGCTAAACGGCGCCACCAGAGAGAAAGCTCACGTTTGAACAATGCAGCCGCCACTCTAAGGGGTACCCAATATTTTTAGCTTTAGTCCCCAGATGGCGCCAAACCAAACAGCATTGCAGGTTGCCTATATTACCTCCGTGCCTTTGCCCTCTGCACACCGCCAGAGAGAGTCATACAAACTCCTTGTAGCTATTGTCAACACGATTGCGTTTGCAAGCCGGTAGTTTGACTCGGCTGGGATTCGTCCCTTTCTTAGCTCTCTATGAAACCAGAAAGGTAGATACTTTTTTACATTGGGTGGGTTTGCCCGGGGCCTCCAGTTATTTACGGCCAAAATCACACTGGAGGCGCTTCAGCAACGTTCACTCTGGTCGACACACGTGCACTCTAAAAATGCCAGTCGTCTGCCTTCCCAAAAGATACTTGAAGAGCCAATCATAGAAACCGACGGATAACGAGGCCGAAATTATGCTTATGCCTCAAAACAATTATAACACAAATATTGCCTCGTCATTCCCAAACTGGTTGCCGGACGAAATTCTCTATGCGTATTGCAAGCCAGGATTGGTAATTGACCCCGTAAGTGATGACGCCACAACTTGGCGTCTGGGTCCAAACAAACCGTTGCTAGGGGCGTTGTTATGGACTAATGCATGGAGACTCCACACGAGGCTAGATTTTCGCTTATAAGTAAGTAACTAATTTTTTGTAAGCAACCTAACTTCTTGATATCTAATTATGAAGATGTTCTTGTCGCCTCGGTGGCGTAGTGCAACGATGAAAGCCATCTCTGAAGTATTACACTCCGCTTTGCTTTGGTAGCACACGACTTGATAGATTTGCTGGCCTCTGTTGCAGCGGGCGTCATCACTGAATTGCGTCGGTAAAGGGGTGTCCAAACAGGACACCACAAAACGCACGACTCCGACAAATCGTGAAAATTGAAGCGGACGCGCCCGCTTCCATTTTCACGATTTGTCGGAGTCGTGCGTTTTGTAGTGTCCTGTTTGGACACCCCCTAAACGAGCGGCAAAAACAAGTGCATCGCCATGGCCGTACAGGCCTCCGCAATAAACGTTTTTCTGTGAAGAACCCAGCTTAGTTCAGAGAGATGAAAATGCCGTAAAATCAAACCACGTCATGCAGATCAGTTACGACGACGACCTGAAGTGCATTACCGGCGTAGCGCAGGCCAGCATGAGAAACAAATCGTACGCCGTCGAGATAAGTCGTTTGTTATTATTATTATTGAGGTTGTCAGGTTAATAAAACATTGCATGTCTATCGCAATTTCGCTTTTTTTTTTTTTTTTTGTATACATTAAATTTAGTGGATGTGCTCTTTCGGTGAAGATCTCCATCGAACCCTGGATGAGAGTACAATCTGTAATAATTACTCACCTTATGTTTTTTATCCAGTTCTTTCGCGTTTTGGGGTTTTGCGGAAATCTGAAGAAACTGCAAGAATCTTTCTCCACGCGATGGTTACAATCAGATACAAAGCACCCTCCCATAGCGCGAGTCCGCAAAAAAAAATTGGGATCTCTACCGATCGCCTGAAGTGCTTTTCTCACGGGTGCATTGCGATCTTTTAGCAGACGATCATCTCGATCGACGCCCGGACTTTCGATAAACCATATTTTGCATCGCACCACACTATGAATTCTTATAAGTGTCTGAAACTCATTTTATTTCAAACAAATGCAATATCAGAATATCGTCTTTATTCTCCCGATTCAGACGCCGGCGCCGGCTTGGTCGGCGGGCGTGTGGCAGACGGCATTCTTCTTGCATTCGTCGTCTGCTGCAGGCATCTTGAGGACCGGAAGTTGCAGTCGTAAATATTTCAGAAACAAGCGATTACCGGCACACTTCTGTCGCAACATATATGATATTCAAGCTTTCTATATCTGTGATTTTTAGAAGTTTAAATCCTACTCCCGATTATTGAACGGTCGGGTTTTCGTAGCGAAACCTAGCGACATGTATTTGCCCATAACAACGACCCTAGCAACGGTTTGTTTGGACCCATGACGTCACACTTACGGAGTCAATAGTAAGATATGATACGTACGGCAGAATTCCTTGCCATAAATAAAATTATTTGGCTGACGCCAAAGTAACGCGAAATAGGTGCAAAGAGTTTTGCAAAAGAGAGCGTCAACCGAAAAAAGGGGGAAAAAAAACAGAAAGGAGAAATAAGAAAAAAAATCTGGTGACGTGGCCAAAAAAAATTCTGTTCATGTGCCTTTTATTGTCACGTGACCGAACAAAAAAATAAACGAAATAAAAAAAAGAACACTAGAAAAAAAACATCCCCTGCCCGGTTTCGAAGCTAGGCCCTCTTGATCGTGAAACTAGCGCGCTATTCGTTGCGCTATAGTTGCGCCAACATAACTTTTTTTTTTCTTTCTTTCTTGCAAGTTGCGCCAACATAAGTCTGCCCGTAATGCTCACGCATTTTCACATCATAGGAGAAAGCTTAGGTGCCTTCGTAGTTTTTCATGTATGTGTTATTTTTATTTGTGGCAAGAGTTCACGTTCCAGAATGCTTAGTTTTGGAGCAAAACGAGTTTTCTTCATCCGAGTCACCTTCTAGAGCCAGTAGACCGCACTGGGTCCTCCGGCTAATCAAGCAGCTATTTTCAAATTCTCTGACGTGCCCGTCCTCGCAAACGAGGTCGCCGTTTGACAAGCTCATCTTCCACCTGGTAGCCGGAACCCCCAGCAAAGCGGACATGAAGGCTCCCTACCCACGGCAGCTTTGTTCCGTACCCCACTCCCTCTCGAGAGGATTAACGTCCCTGGATATTTTTAGTGAAAAAACATCGAGGGACTTTAGAGAGGATGGCCTCGCCCCGAGGCTAATCCCATTCTCTAGACGCCCTTTCCACCCAACGCTGGCCCTTTCCCTCCCCGTCTCCAGCTTCGGGAGAGAAGGTTCTTCCCTGCAGAACGTCCCGTTTGTACAGCGGCCTTTAACCCCGTTCCTACGTGGTGCAGACGACGACCGGCACTACACGGCGAACAACAGGACACCTGCAACCGGCCGTGGCACCTACCGTAACAAGGAGTGGACGTGTGAGTCGTCCACCTGACCGCTTTGGAAACGTGCGAGTGTTGTTCTTCCAAAGGGGGGGGGGGGGGAGGTGTCGAAAGATCCTCATCATCGCTTTGCCGCCGGGTGACCCTGGACTCTGCCCGCCTTTTCCCCCGCGAGCGGACCCCCTCTCCATCAGATCGCGACCAGACACGGCACGACTCACACTTACCTGTAATGCTAAGCTAGAATAAACCTACGCGGTTCAATCAATCTTACCTCGACACCGACAAGGAGCCCGTCGTGTTGAAGCGAGCAAGTCAGTAGATAAAAAGAACGCGCGTACCGCGTGCACACTGCGCGGTTCTCGCTGGTGTTATCTATGGGACGCATGCGTGTCCGCAGAATTTTTTGAGGGGGGTGCACACGTATGCCCAATAACAAAATAGATTTTTGAAGGCGACGGGTAACCAGCATAACGGGTCATTCAACATATTACCAATGTGAAACGCAGTAAAACTAACTTCCGATCTTGGCTTTATCGAGTAACTAAGAGACAAAAAACATTAAAAAAAAATACCAAACAGTTACTGTTCGCTTTCACATTGCTATTTAAATATTTTACTTCAACTGAGATCTACAACAGCAGAAAATATATATCACTGTGAAAGCTAGAACTATGAATCTTTTTCGTAGAAACAGCAAACAGCAAAAATGAAGTCTGATAATACATTCACCATCTGCAGGTCTTGTTTAAGACAAATGAGATAAGAGTAAAAAGCAATGAAGCAAACAACCACAGTGGAAGCATTTTTACAAATACGTTATGCAATACAAAAATCAGAACAAATTAAGCAACAATTCAAGTCTGTCACCCAAGCTGAGTCACGGCTCTGCTTGTATTCCTCGAGACTTAGCTGCTCTGGCCCATCTCAGTTTGTTAGAGAAGAACTTATTGCCATTAGGAAAGCATAGAAACAAACTACTGTACAGCACAATACAAAAATAAGCAAATTAATAGCCTGATGTAAGACACCGGCAGTCTGCAGTGGCATCGCATAGCCAGGAATATCTTTCGGGGGGGAGGGGGGGGGGGGGTGGCTGGGATGTATATGACTTGGGGTGCGGAGAGGGGGAGGGGGCACAAAATGCATGTGTTTATTATAAAGTCCACTCAATCTTTTTTTTTTTTTTTTTGGAAGGGGGGGCGGGCGAGGGGCGGGGGCTGAAGCTGAAGCCTGGGTACACCACTCAGTCTGAGAACTCTGTTGCAGGAGGCCAAACAGAAATGGAACACTCAGAAAGAGAAGAGCAGAGAACAACAATATTCTAACCACCGAAGGAATACCAAGAGTGATGTCTCAAAGCAACTGTCATATAAATACATAATTATGAAAATGCCAGCACAAGAAAGGATAATGAAAATACTTTGTATGTGTGTGTTACAGTCAGTTCCACGTTCTCTACACCTTTCATCAATGAAGTCCTGAAAATGCATTCAGCAGGGGTCTCCAAACCCAGGCCCGCGGCCAGCCCGTGGCTGGCCACGGACCTTAAATGAAGCCCGGCCCACAGCCCGCAGCATGCCCGCAGTTCTTGGCACAAAAAGCGCGCGTAAACTACCGCCGTCGTAATGCGCACCAATCGCGTAAACGAAGATACGCAATAAAAGAAAAGAGAACTGTGTATACAAAGGTGCGTCCTCCTAGCGTATTATTAATTAACGTGTAATCACGAACGTTACCATTCCTAGCTCTGTTTTCTGTGTATGCGAAATTCCTTTGCGTTCCCCCGTGTATTGTGCTTAGTGTCCTGTGTTGTATCAATTGCCTATTGTCAGCATCAGTTCTATGATTCCTATTACATTAGTCCTTTGCCCTGCGTGATAAAGCCATGTAAGCATCCTTTGTAACATTCTTATTAGTGTTTTGACTTGCGTGAAGATACCAAAGTACTTATGCACTGATTTCTGCCTGGTGAGTTTTATGGATCCCAATTATTGTGAAATGTCATAAGCTAAATATTGGATTTAAAATAAAGTATATGAATTCATCTGCCTTAGATTGTTTTTTAGAGCGCAGCTCTTAGGCGCCCGTTTCCGGCTTGAGTGGCGTCGGCGTAACCGCAAGGTCACGTGACCACCCAGGTCACGTGGCCCCCAGGTCAAGTGACCCCCCCAGGTCACGTGACCCCTCCCCGAGGTCACGTGACCACCTGGTCACGTGGCTCCCCCTCCGCGCCTTGCCCCCCTCCTCAAGAGCTGCGCTCTAATTCAGCGTTAGAGGGAGTTGTAAACGGCTTTCATTTTTTTGTATTTTCATGCTATCTTTTGCTTTTTTCATTTAAATGCTTCTCTAGGAATATTAATTTATTCCTCTATTTACTTATTTATATTCTGGCCATCGAAACAGCGACAGATGCCCGATCCAGCCCCTCAAACAAAAAGTTTGGAGAACCATGCATTACAGTATTAAAAACATGCACATTGGTTCAGCTCCAATTTATTCAGCTAGCAATGCCCCAATCGGCATCACAAAGTGCTGCGGTGCATACACACACTTGTCAAATAATCCCCCACCGAGGTGAGTGCTAAAATAAGACCATGGTACAGGATGTGAAAACAGAAACTTTAAAAATTACTCCACTTCAGTACTAAGATCTGCAACTGAGAACAGTGTATACGAGCTAAACCTGCAAACCTTTTCTTCAAAAAAGAAATTCCGGCTGCTCATCTACTTTCTGCAATACTAAATGTGAAAAAGGAGTAAATTACAAAAGTGACATTTTTACAAACATTGGACCACACCAAAAGATATTGGTCCAGAACCGAAGAATACTTGGCATTAGAAAAGCATAGAAACACACATATCAGCAATCAGTCCCCTGTCAAGGTAAATGCTAAAATGACATCAAAGCATGATACTGGGCATAAAACATGACACGGGACACTTTGGCACTGAAGTATGAGTGGAGTAATGTTTTAGGAGGTCTCCCAAAACATTATTATACACATCCTTCAACACCAAAAGCTGAAAAAAAAATGTGGGAGTTGTACCTGCAAGCCTTTTTTTCTTTTTATTAGAAAACAGTGACAATGAATTCGTCACACATGTATTATCTGCAAAAAACGTCTTCTACAGATAGGGATAAATAACAAAATAAAGCAATGAAAACATTTTTCCACATATTCGACCATCCCTTAAGTAGCACACCCAGAGCAAGTGCAAAGGAACCTGAAACGAGCAAAAGCATATGGTCCCCCTTACGCTTAAGATTTTTCACCTGTGTGTGTTCGATTGTGAAGGGTCAGACTGCCATTGTGAGTAAAGGCTTGGGGTCAAAACTTGCACTTGTATGGCTTTTCACCTGTGTGTGTTCTATTATGGTTTCTCAAAGTGGAAATGAGAGCAAAGGTTTGGGGACACACCTTGCATTTGTATAGGAACCGTGCGCATCTAATTCAAGCCCCGACCAGGGCGTCCCTAGCGGCAAACGGGTCCATTGCATCGGGGAGCTTCTGCCAGCCGCTGCGTTGGTTGTGCGTTGTAGTGGGTTAACGCTGTAATTTCTGAGATGGCTATTCCGCACCAAGAAAGCCGTAACAATTGCTGCGTGGTCGGCTGCAACAGTACGTCGAAGATTGCGCACGGCACGAAGTACTACATCGTCCCTTCGGAAGCGTACGAGGCGGAGTACTGTGCGGCCAGGTGCGACTCGTGCGTCCATACAGGTTAGTGGCGCTTCTTACCTTCCAGTTCGCGCGTTAAGCTGCTCACGAATAATACAATTAACTTTTTTTCTATTCTAGCGACGATGCAACAGCATCGACACCGACGGCAAACCCTAAAGTATGCGGCAAATACTTCACCGGAATCGAGAAGCGGAATGCGGTCGCCCACCTAAGCCTACCCTTGGATGTTTCCATCAGCCTACAGGAAGGTAGTAGTGGGAATCACGGAACGGCGCTAAAAAAAATCGCCTAGTTATTGTCAAGCTGATTCAGAAATAAACGTGCAAAATTACCACAGTCCACTCAACGCCAACTGCATTTTTTTTCGGGCGCTCTTAATTTTGTTAGCGGCGTACGGCGCGCCGTGACATCCACTTGTCCGCCGAAACGGACCTCCTTCACGTCGTACACGCGGCCAGATTCACGAAGGAGTTTTCCCTCCTTCATAGGTACCACGGAGGAAGCTTTCTGGATTCGTAACCGCCTTAACCCCCGTCGTAATCACCCCGGGAACACTGTCCGCTGTGCTGCTCATCGCCATTGCTTCCCCCTGATGATTCTGCACCGGCTACCGAAGAAGCTTTCCGGATTCGTAATCGCCCACTGTCCTCTGCGGCGTCCGTTGCTATTACTTCCCGATGATTCTGCCAATTCTGCGCCGACGGCACCGGCTACCGAAGGAACTTTCTGAATTCGTAACTGCCTTAAATTCCTTCGTAATCACGACGGGGACACTGCCTGCCGTGCTGTTCGTCGCCATTGCTCCCCGATGCTCCTGCGGCGGCTACCGCTAGGTCGCGGCAAACAATAGGCGACCGCCGCGACACGGCCGGCTTGCTCGCTTCCTATGGTCTTTCACCTGTGTGTGTTCGATTATGGCGGGTCAGAGTGGTACTCTGAGCAAAAGCTAAGGGACACAGCTTGCACTTATATGGCCTTTCACCTGTGTGTGTTCGATTATGGCGAGTCAGAGTGATATTCTGAGCAAAGGCCAGGGGACAAAGCCCGCACTTATAAGGTTTAGCACCACTCTGTGTTCCATCATGGTGGCTCAGATACATACTCTGATCAAAGGCATAAAGGCAAAGCTTGGACTTGAGAGGCGTTTCAACTGTGTGTGTTCGATTATGGCGGGTCAGATGGCAATTCTGAGTGAAAGCTTTGGGGCAAAGCTTGCACTGAAATAGCTTTACACCTGTGTGTATTTGATTGTGAATGGTCAAATGGCCACTGCGAGTAAAGGCTTGGGGGCAAAGCTTGCACTTGAATGGCTTTTCACGTGGAGGACCAGACCTCGACTGCAATTAAAGGCTCGGGGGCACTGCTTGCACTTGTATGGCCTTTCGCCTGTGTGTGTTCGATTATGGCGGGTCAGTGATACTCTGAGCAAAGGTACAGCTTGCACCTATAAGATTTTTCACCACTGTGTGTTCGATTCTGAAGGTTCAGACCGCCATTGTGACTAAAGGCACAAGGGCACTCCTTCCACTTGTAACGTTTTTCACCCCTGTGCGTTTGATTATAGTGCGTCAGATCAACCCTCTGAGCAAACATTCAGGGGCACTGCTTGATCTTATAACGTTTTCCAGTTGCGTGCGCTATAATATGGCTAGTTAGACCGGACTTTCGAGCAAAGGCTTGCGGACACAGATTGCACTTGAAAGGTTTTTCACCAGTGTGTGTTCGGTTATGAATGGTCAGATGGGAATTCCGAGTAAATGCTTGCTGACACAGCTTGCACCTGTATTGCTTTTTACTTGTGCCAGCTTGATCGCAATCAGCAAGATGGGTATCCTGAGCGAAGGCTTGAGGGTACAAGTTGCATTTCAACAGCTTATCACTTGTGTGCTGTGTGTCACTGTGCACTTTGAACCTAGAGCCAGAGGACATGAAAGGACGCAGGAACTTGAGTTGTTCACCACCATGAGAAACCAGATGGCTCATGATTCGGCGCTGATCTCTAGTGACATAAGTGCAGAAACAGCATTTAAAAGAGATGTCCTCGTTGACTTTCAGTGGGCAGCAGGACTCCTCAAACAGTTCTGCTCCATCACCTGAAAAAGACCGTTTGGAATAGGACATACAAGGAAAGCCCAACCAAGATAGTGACTTGGTTTAGAAACAAGTATGGTAGTCACTGCTGCAGTGCCGCTTCAGCTGAACAGCTTATTATCTCACTACCTTTTTATTTTGGTTCATTAAAGCATTCAACTACAATTGACTATGAAAACCGATTTATTGGCACAAATCTATTTAAGTGTACTTCCCCCAAATGCTGTAAATGTTTATATGGTTGGCTGGTAGCACAGTACCTTCTATGTATTCGGCTTTGTGGCCAGGCACAATTGAGGAAAAGCACTCTGACCAGCTTATAATGATAATTACTTGCGAGTTCTGAACTTGCAATCTGTATCTTTAAGGATACGTCTGCCATTAGCAAGTTTAAGGAACTAATTGAGATTTGAACATATTTGGAAGAAATTTCATGACTCTTGTTTTCCTAAAACAGGAATGGTTTTCAATATGCCACCCTTTTCTGATGGTAATCTTCCTTGCGCTGAGAAGTATGTATTTTCGATGACTATTTTTGTATTTTTGATGACAATAATTGTCATTAAAATATAAAGCCTTTGTAAACTCCATGGTTCCAATAACAGATGCAAGGACTGGAATGAAATACCATGATTGCTTTCTTCCATAGTGTCCGAGTGGTCTCAAAGAAGAGTTAACAGAACAAACATCTCTGAACTAGAAAACCATATATTAAGCTAAAATATCTTTTCAGGAATTTTGTATGTTTACTTTTGTTTGATTCTCAGTCTTTTTTCAAGCTGAAAGTTTCTACGAGCAACAATACAAGATTCCAGCGGCCGGCAGGGGTTCATTCTGTGCAGGAGGAATGGTTCCGAAGCGATTACAAGTTTGATGGTATCAAATAAATGCTAAAATATTTAACTGATGTATTTTTCTGACACATATATGTTCAGTTGACTTATATAAAAGATTGACTCGGAAATGGTTATAACAGCGAAATGACCCTAGCTGCATACATTCAGAATTATACGCCCCGTCAAGACTGCGAGATTTAATGTCACAACAATTAAATTTTGGTAAAGCTTCTTTTTAATACAATTCACGGCGATTTGTGAATAGCATTTAACCAAGCCATCCCTACAAGAAACACACAATCTAACAATCATTGAACGATAATGTACATTGAACTTTTGTCAAAAGCATCCTTCTCTCCAAACACAATAGGCAAAGGAACAAACTTCCTAAAAGGTTTACCAGTTCAGAATCACTAACAACTCCTAATGACACACTACTTAAGCACTCCTTAGGTGAGTTATTGCATGCATCGTTGTTTTCATTTGTTTTTGTCTTTTTTCTTGCATGTGGCATTGCCTGCTTTGTCTTTATAATGAATGCTGGCAGTATAGACACATAAATATTCCTGAAAATGTGGTAGAAAATTGTGTGAAGTGATTGTGATAAGCTAAAGACACAACCAGTGAAGCAAAAAAAATGCTTTAAGAAAACCGCCTAAAAGGAAGTGCGTCAAAAAACGGCAAAAACCCACTTGAAACGGCGGCTATGTCTTGTTCTAAGGTTTTCGATGCAAAACGCTTGATATTCCCGCTGCAGAGGACAAGGTTTGGCGAAATTCTCGTGGGTCAATACGTCACAGGTTTCGCGCGTGAAACACTACGTGTGAACAGGCCGATTTCGCAAAATCTTGGTTTCGCTAAACTGTGGCGCATTAAAAAGATGCACCGTGTGAATAAGCCTTAACAGCTGTGCTCTAAAACTGGCTACGACGTGCAGTGCGGGCAGGCAAACACATGGCTTGGAACCGCAGTGGAGCGGCTTGTTTTACTGGCTTTCAAATAATTACGGCATCAGCGTTTACTTTTTACTAAGAGATTCATTCCCTGAGCCATTCAAAATACTTTCATAGGTATGACATTACTGAAAAAAATGAAAGCCGTTTACAACTCCCTGTAACGCCGAATTACAGCGCAGCTCTTGAGGAGGAGGAGCCAAGGCCACAAAGGTCACGTGACCCTCCCTGAGGTCACGTGACTTTGGTGGGGTCACGTGACCCCCAGGTCACGTGACACCCTTCCCAAAATCACGTGGGGGTCACGTGACCTCGGGGGGGGGGGGGGGTCACGTGACCTGGGGGTGTTACGTGATCTCGAAGTCACGTGACCCCCAGGTCACGTGACCACCCAGAGAAATATTTCCGCTAGATTTAGCGGGGAAATTTTTCCGCTAAATTTACCGGGGAAAATTCTACCGCTAGATTTAGCGGGGAAATTTTTCCGCTAGATTTAGCGGGGAAATTTTCCCGTTAGTTTTAGCGGGTAATTTTTCCGATATATTTAGCGGGGAAATCTTCCCGCTATATTTAGCGGGGAATTTTTTCCGCTAGATTTAGCGGGGAAATTTTCCTGCTCTATTTAGCGGGGAATTTTTTCCGCTAGATTTAGCGGGAGATTTTTCCGCTAGATTTAGCGGGGAAATTTTTCCGCTAAATTTAGCGGGAAAATTTACCCATAATGCACCGCGCGGTTACGCCGACGGCGACGCCGACGCCGCTCAAGCCAGAAACGGGCGCCTAAGAGCTGCGCTCTAAAAATATCAACATGCTGTGAATATTTTTTACGGCTTCGGTGGTCACCGAGAAAATCCGTACCTTCAATACGACGAGCATAAAAGGTATATATAAGGTACCAGAATCTCGCGTCGGCGAAGGAAGAGCAACAGTCCCGAAGCAGCACGTTACGGCGGCTTTGATAAACATATGTTAAAAAAAAAAAGTTCCAAAATAGAACACAACTGCCGAAAATGGGCTACAACTTTCCGGTAGAGTGCAGATTATAAAGGAAAGAACCGGGTCGAATGGGTTTCAGTCGCGTTCCTCCACAACCACGCACGTTGCCTGCTCTTACACGTACACAGCAATATAACTGAATCGCGTTTCTCCCCCTTCTTGCAAACAGTGGCAGGGCAGGATATTGGTTGAGTGACGCGATGGCGTAGAGTATTAATATCTGTTTTTATGCGTAATAAATAGTTGAACTTATCGCGTTCTGTTGTCCTATTCTCCCTTCTCATCTGTGTCTAATAGCTAAACCTCGGCGAGCATACAGCCTACTGAAACGAAAAAATATATGAATTTATTTCTGATGTTTATGGGACACTTTCTTCATATCAGGACTTATTATTTGATATCAGTTTCATATGTCGCATATCGGTTTCAGCTAAGTTATGTGGCACTAGGTACCGCCCAATTCATGAGCTACAAAAATATTTTTAGTTGCTCAAGCCATCATGTAGATACATTCTGCATACCACTAGCATCAGCTGAACATGTACTTTGAGCAATACACATACATGGCACAACAAACTTGAATACAACAGCACACCCGATAACTATTTCTGAGCACTGCGTTTCCACCTTTTATACTGGTCGTTTTGAGGGTACGGATTTTCTCGGTGACCACCCAAGCAATAAATAAGATTCCCAACATGTTGATTTATTTTCAGTAATGTCATACCTCTGAGAGTGTGTTAAACGGCTCAGGGGATGAATCTCTTCGTAAAAAGTAAACGCTCATGCCGTAATTATTTAAAAGCCAATAAATCAAGTTGCACCACTGCGGTTCCAAGCCACATGTTTGCTTGCCTGCGCGGCACATTGTATACTGAAAAAAATTATATGAATGTATTTCTAATATGTTTAGTGGACGCATTGAAAATTCTGATCTGAAAGTCCAGGGGTGAGACAGGGAAAACAGGTTTTGGAGCAAGTTTTGGAGCAGAAAAATTTGGATTTTGGAGCAACCTCGAAACAGGAAAGTATACGGTTTGGAGCAGAAAATGTTAGAGAAGCTTATCAGCATTTTAAATCATAAAAATTTTGATTTCGATCACATATTTTTTTATCGTTATTTTTTCCCACCCTAGTTCCAATAAGTCATCAGCGCCGATACACACCGAGATAAAATATATTTTAAAAAAAAGAACAGAAAAGGCACACGCGAGTCGCACGGGCATAGATAAGGACAAAACAAGGGCTTGCTACAAAGGTGGTCACCAGGTACCTCAAGCTTATACAAACTGGTGCCAAAGCGCAATTGTAGTGCAAAACTTTTTAAAGCGGTGATTCGAGAGCATGAACAGGGAAGCACGGTTTATTACAGCCAGACATCGATCGGATGCTTGTAGAAAGCACGAGCAGATAGAAAAATCTTCGCACGAAAGTGAGTCACAAGGTAAATTGTGAATTGGTAGAAAAACTATGAGCAGCACATGCACGCCAAATACGGGTGTGTGACCTATTCATTCGATTGTTCACGCACTGGAAACACGTATGTGATAACCGAAAGTACTCACGGCGACGGCGCCGTCCATTTTGACGAGAAGATTACGGACACGGATGAACAGTTACACAATGGAGGTGCTCAATGGCACTTAAGGGATACTGAACCGAAATATGGATTTCACAAAATAAGACAGCAGAAGTGTTGAACGGGACGCTACGAACTCTAAGACATCTTTCATACATCGAAACCTCAAACGGATGGCCATACTTTTGCAAAACAAGGGCGCGACCACGCAAGGTCTTTGACGTCATTGTACCCCTGGAAATTTTCAGAATGAAAGGAGGCGGCCTCGCTTCTCTCCTCCTCGCTTCGGTTCATCACCTCGAAGGGACGAAGCGAGGAGGAGAGGGCAAGAGAATCTGGAAGTGCCTTATCTCGTCGGCCTCGTCGGCCGGGTTCAATCGCGCACTAGCATGCTGTCACAAATGACAGCGTAAAGTAGTAGGAAAATGGAGAAAATACTACGTATCATAGGTATAGAAGGGTACTACAGCTGAAATCTTAAAGGGGCACTGACACATCAAAATCATTTTTTTTTTTTTATTATCCGAAACGATTGAAAACGATGCCGGGACATTACCCTCAAAATTTGAAATTTTGGAATTCAGTATTTGTTAAGTAAAAAAACAATTTCCAAATGCTGAATTCGAAGTTCCCGCGCTATCCGCGCCGGTGCGTTGACGTCAAATATTGCGGAGACCTGAGAGTCCACTTCCTTTCACGACTCCCTGCTGTTGCCATGGCGACCCAAAGCGAGGAGGAAAGGAGCGAGCGCCAAGCGGACCGGTTTTGAGCGGTGTTGCCTGTTTTCTGCGGGAGGATACAAATCCAGGAGACGGCACCACAACGAACTTCCGATTTTTGGTATTTCAAAAAGAAGGGCCGTAGTGCGTTCGCAATTGCGTTAAAAAACATGTTTTAGGATTGCCGTTATTAAATGTTATAGAGATGCCGCCTAAAAAGCTTCTAAATTTCATGATTCTTGACGTCACGGATCAAAAGAAGCGAGGAGGCAAAGGCGGGAGAATCAAACGCCAAAAATAAAAAGGCGCGCGCGCGCGCGCGGGAAAATTTTTTTTCGCGATGCGGTTTTTTTTGCGAGTCTATGACTGCAACTTGCTTCGTTTTAGACAATAAAAAAAAATACAACCTTTGGGGTGTCAGTGCCCCTTTAAAATCCGGCGGTTGCTTGCGCCACCCTGTACCCGTGCCGTGTGCTTTACAACGACGAGATTGAATGTTGTCAACCAAGTTCTCGTTTCCCGCTAAATATAGCGTAGCCGCAAATTTTTTTTAGTTTTTGAGTTACTTTCGGCGCAGTGTGGCGCAATTTCGACCGATTTCGCGTTTATGGCGCAACTAGGCGCAGAAAATTGGGTTTGTATCAAAATAGCGCAATTGGTGCAGATGTCACACCCCTGAAAGTCATACTAAGTTATTATTTAAATCATATATGAACTTGTATACTGCATATCAGTTGGCATATGTTGCATATCAGTTCTCATATGCCGCACATCAGTCTTTGGGTATTTCATATCAGTTGCATATGTCGCATATCAGTTTTTGGATAGTTCTTATATAGATTCATATAACTTTTTTTCAGTAGGGATATATGCATACCCTGTCAGTGTACCTTTAAACACAAAAAAAAACGAACAGAAGACAGTTTTAAAGCGCAGCTCATAGGCGCCCATTTCCGGGTTAAGTGGCGTCAATGTAACCACGCACGTTGCATTATGAGACGTAACAGTTTCCCCGCTAAATTTGGCGGGGAGACTGAATTGATGTTGAGGTCATGCGACGTCAATTTCCCGCTAAATTTAGCGAGAAAATTTTCGCTAAATTCAGGAAGAAATTTATTGGAAATTCCCCGCGAAATGGGAAAGGAGGAGAGGAGGAGAAGAGGGTATGGAGAAGCATACCCTCCCCTCCACCTCAAGAGCTGTGCTCTAATTTCGCATTAGAGAATTGTAAAAGTCTTTACTTTTTTTTTGTTTCACGTTTACAGTCCATGAATTCTGGTGAACAGGGCAAAGAGGTACAATGCCAACCCACTGAACAAGTGCATGGTGCAACAAAATACACAGTCGCACAACGGCTATAGGCAATAGTGGTCGAAGAGAAGAAAATGTCACTTACATGGTTACCAAGATGTTAGTGCTGAGGAGTAGGAGTCAAAAAAAAAAAAAAAAAAACTAGTTCAAAGTTTCTCTATACCGTGGGTTTTCAATCGGGTTCCTGGGAACTCTGGGGTTCCCCGGGAGTACCCTCGGAGGTTCCCCGAGCTCTCAATTTCCTCAACCGCCCCGGTTCTCAAGTAGTGTGTCCTTCCAGTTAAGTGTCATTTGAGATATAAATCACTCGCCGATGCGTAACTATGACCCACGCACTCCCTGATGGCGGGCACGTAATTGTTTACGAGGTCTAAAGACTTTTGCGCTGCTTTATTGCATCGGTGCTGAGACCGGGAGCCGTCCCCCGGCTGCCGTTCGAGGCAGGTATGGCTTCCTCGAGAACGGGAAGTTTCAGAACCTCAGCGGTATACTATCGAGTCTCCGTTCCATGTTTTGTCAATACAGCAATGTACTGACATGCATTTCGCAGCAATACTAAAAACACATCTCCTTATACTCAAACCCCCTGGAAGGCAGAAAGGGGGATCTTAATTGTCATGATCGGCAGCACAAACCACCACTGCTGTCGTGTGTATTTGACCGCCTGGCAGTCAATTTCCTGGCAACGAAACTGCTACAGCGAGATCCCAGCATGGTGCATGATGAAAATGGGAACATTCTGAAGTACCATTGCACCAGTGGCACATATCATTCATTCATCCAATAGAAAAAATATTTTCGAATGCGACGGGCAACCTGCATGACGTAAAATAAACCTCACAAAAAATACCAACGGTCATTCCAGATTTTACTAATGTGAAACGCAGTAAGACAAACTTCTGATCTTGGCTTTTATCGAGCAACTCAACAAAAACCTTTGTTTTTAACTTTCAGCCTTTCCACTGTGGTGAAGAAGGAAGAGCAGCAGAGCTGTAGCTTCTGTTCTCTGCGGTGACTTTCCAGGCGAGCGATCTGCTCTTCTTTCGCAAGGGAATCTGAAGCGCTCGACGCAGTGGAACTTTAGGCGATAGCGGTTTCGCAACGGTTGCAGAACCATTCGTGCTACTGCGCACATCGTCGCTCATTCCGCTCCCGCTCTTCTTCCTCTGCAGGTTGCCGCCATCTATGAGCGACGGCGGCAACCAGTTGTCTGGTTGCCGTCGTCGCTCACAGATGGCGGTAGCTGTCCAGAGTTTGGTGTCATCATTTCTAATCTGGCGACCACGATCATGCGGAAAATAGCTCTTAATTATACCAAACAGTCCCTTTTCACTTTCACGTTACTAGACATGTTAGTCCACTTCAACTAAGATCTGCAACGACAGAAAAAAATGTAGCACTGTGGAAGCTAGAACTGTGAACCTTTATTTCGGAGTAACAGCAAAACAGAAGTCTGATTATACATTTATCATCTGCAGGTCTGGTTTAAGACAAATGAGATAAGAGTAAGAAACAATGAAGCCAACAACCACAGTGAAGGTGTTTTACAAATACGTCATGCACTGCAAAAAAAGAAAATACAAATTAAACTTAAGTTTGTCGCCCTGGCAGAATTATGGGTGTTTTTGTATTCCTTGAAACTTAGCTGCTCTGGCCCATCTCATTTTGTTAAAGAACTTAAGAATGTTTGCCATCAGGAAAGCATAGAAACTAACTACTATACTGCACAATACAAAAAATAAGCAAAATTAATAGTGTGATGTACAACGACACATACAGTCTCAGTGGCGTAGCCAGGAATATCTTTCAAGGGGGGGGGGGGGGGGGGGGGAAGGTAGCTGGGATGTCCATGACTTGAGGTGCGGAGAGGAGGAGAGGGGGTCAAAATGCATGTGTATATTATAGGGTCCGCTACATTTAAGGGGGGAAAGGGGGGGGGGGGGGCTGAAGCCCATAAGCCCGACCCCTGGGTACGCCACTTAGTCTGAGAATTCTGTTGAAGGAGGCCAGGCAACACTGGAACAACAGTCAGGAAAAAAGAGCACAGAGCAACAATATTGTGACCACCTAAAGAATACAGATGATGTCTCAAAGCAAGTGTCATATAAATACAAAATTTTGAAAATTCCAGTACAAAAAAGATGGTGAAAACACTTTGTACGAGTGTGTTATTGTCAGATCCAGGTTCTCTACACCTTTCATCAATATGCAGTCTTCAAAGTGCATTACAGCAGGGGTCTCCAAACTCCGGCCCGCGGGCCAATTTCGGCCCGCATAGAACTCCCGACCGGCCAGTGGCTGGCCACGGTCCTTCCAATGAAGCCCCCCCACAGCCTGCCTCCAGCAGGCCCGCAGTTACCGAAACACAAATAAGCACACTTAAAGAAACAGCGCCGTAATGCGCACTAACTGCGTAAACAAAGATACGCAGTAAAAAAAGAAAGAAAACTGTCTATGAAAAGGCATGTCCTCTTGTCATATTATTATTTAGCGTGTCATCACCCGCGTTACCATTCTTAGCACTCTGTTTTATATTTGCATAACTACATCTATCAAATTCCTTTGCGTTCCCCTGTGTATTGTGCTTAGTTGCCCAAGTTGTATCAATTGCATATTGTCAGCATCAGTTCTATCGTTCTCATTAGTCTTTTTCTTTGCGTGAAGAAGCCAAAGTTATTATACACCGATTTCTGCCTGGTGAGTCTCCTGGGTCCAACGTTACTAAAACACTCAGTTGGGAAACTCGCCGTCGAAACCTGGGCCGCTGGCGTCCACCGAGACCGAGCTAAATGCGACAACAGCGCCACTCTTTATCGATAGTCTGTACTGTGGTCACCTCGAGCTTTTTGAAAGCCTGTTTTTGCGTAAAAACAAATGGAAAAGACTCTTTTTGTATGAAATTTATTGGAGTTTAGTACCAAATGGCGGGCGCGTGATGTTTTTATCATTTTTAGCTCGCAAGGTTTTGCGGAACAATTAATATTGTTTTTATACAACCATGCCTCAGCGGGCCTTTCAGGTAGCGCGTCCCGACCTAGGTGCATTTAAACTTCGGTACTTGACCGCGGCCCGTCCGCTGGGGAGACGGGGGTGGCACCCCTGTAACCTCTACCGCTGAATCTGTTCTTAAAGCCGAAATAGAAGTCACGTGCAGTTCCTCGAGTGGCCGCTGCGGGAGAAATGGTGGCGCTGTGTTCGTCATTAGCTCGGTGCTCGGAGACAGATTGGAGCACTTTTTTAAAGCTGTCTCTGTGGGAGTTTCCGAACTGAGTGTTTTAGTAACGTTAGTAACATTATTTTAAATATAAGGTATATGTATTCATCTGCCTTAGATTCTTTTTAATTTTTATGCTACATTGTACTTTTTTCTGCTGTGCTCTACTTTTTTCTTTAAATGCTTATCTGGGAATATTTATTTATTCCTTTATTTACTTATTTGTATTCCAGCCCTTGAGCTAGTGACAAATACCCGATTCAGCCCCTTAGGCAAAAAAGTTTGGAGACCCCTGTATTACAGCATTACAAAACATGCACATTGGTTCAGCGTAAATATATTGCAAAACCTGCTGGGCGGTACGGGATTTAAAGGGACCATGAAGGCAGTTTCGAAGTTTTATTCGACGATTGAAATGGGTGTCAGGCACGTCTCACATACTGTTGACCAAGTTCTAGCCCGAACAGAAGTTTGGGTGCCGCACCAATCGAGCAAACAGGCGCGGTAATAATAGCGCCGGGAACGATGCCTGAGACCCCACAGAGGCGGCGGCAGAAAGGTGAACTAAAGTGCGCCGTCAAAGCTTGACGACAACGGGCTCCTCGCATGGCGATTGGTTCAAACATTAGACGCGCTCTTGGTTTCGATTTCGGTGGTGAGATGTGATAAAAAAAAAGTTTATTTGAACGTTGGATAATATTTTGAAGTTGTAGTTGGGAATTAGAAGGTTTCATACCGTGTATAAAAGCATAATCTGAAGCGATCCCTCCGTTTGCCACTGGTTGAACGCATCCCGCACTGCTACCTCGGGCGCGTAACAAGCGTCGAGCAACCATGGACAAAAAAAAGAAAAAAAGGTTCGAGCGCCGGGGACGGCGGACTTTTGGTTTTAATTTCGTGCGTCGTCTCGTGTTCGCTTTGCGAACTGGTGTCTTACCAATCATGCCGCGTTTATGTGCTGTAGTAGGTTGCGCGAAAGGTCGGTTAAAGACGTGCGGTCGATCGGGCGACGTTAGTTTGCATAAACTGCCAACCGATGCAGCAATGCGCAGCATTGCTGCATCGGTCGCCAATTCAGAGTTCTGCGTCCTTAGCAGCATCTCCCGTTCAGTCGGCGTGAGGTCGCTGAACGGGAGCTCAAACTCGTTTGCGAGCGCGGCGTTGTCGTCCATTTCTTCCAGGTTTTCTTCCAGGTTTTCTTCACAGACCGCCATGCACTAGAGCGAACCACGGGAACCACACTGAGTGTGCTCTAAATCCTACCGATGCCGACAGTGCTCCCTGACGTCACTTCCCTTTCCAGAGGCGAAAAAGGGAAGAAATCTGAATGTTTGTTTCGGTTTCGAAAATTTATTTGCAGGTACAGAAATAAGAGTCACAACGTTCTAGAAAAAATTGTGTGGCATGCCAGGACCCCAATGCTTCCGAAAACACCTTCTTTTTTAAACAAAATTAAATTGCCTTCATGGTCCCTTTAACTAGCGATGCACCAATCAGCATCACGAAGTGCTGTGGTGTATACACACACTTGTCAAATAATCACCCGCCGAGGTGAGTGCTAAAATAAGAGCACGGTAGAAACCTTAAAAATTGTTCCACTTGCTTCAGTACCAAGATCTGCAACTGAGAAGAACAGCGTGGGAGCTGAACCAGCCAACCTTTTCTTAAAAAGAGTGGAAGTGAATTCTGGCCACACATTTACTTTCTACAAGACTAAATGTGCATAGAGAGGAGTAAATAACAAAAATTAATTTTTACAGACATTGGACCACACCTAAAAATATTCGACCACAACCAAAGAATATTTGTCATTAGAAAAGCACGAAAACACAGATCAGCAATCAGTCTCCTGCCAAGGTAACTGCTAAAATGACATCAAAGTATGATACAAGACATCAAACATGATACAGGAAATTTTGGAACTGATGTGTCAAGTAATGTGTTAGGAGGTCTGCCAAAACATTACTCCACAAGTACTTCAGTACTAAAATTTGCAATAGCTGAAACAAAAAAGAAAAAAAAGTGAGTTGAAACTGCAAGCCTTCATTTAAAAAAAAAAAAAAAAAAGAAATTGAATTTTAGTCACAGATGCATTTTCTGAAGAAAAATAAAATCTACAGATAGGGATAAATAACAAAATAAAACAATATATTTTTACAAACATATTCAACCACCTTAAAGTACCACACCCAGAGCAGGCGCAAAAGAACTTGAAATGAGCAAAGCGTATGATCCCCTTTACAGTAAAGCTTTATCACCTGTGTGGGTTCGATTATGGCAGGTTAGATGGCAATTCTGAGTAAAGGCTTGGGGACAAAGCTTGCACTTATAAGGCTTTTCATCACTGTGTGTTAGGTTGTGGCGGATAAGACTGCTTTTGCAAGTAAAGGATCGGGTGCACTGATTGCACTTGTATGACCTTTCACCAGTGTGTGTTCGATTATGGCGGGTCAGAGTGTTACTCTGAGAAAAGGCTAGGGGACAAAGCTTGCACCTGTATGGTCTTTCACCTGTGTGTGTTAGATTATGGCGGCTCAGGTGGCTATTCTGAGCAAAGGCTTTGGGGCAAAGCTTGCAATGGAATAGCTTTTCACCTGTGTGTGTTCGATTGTGAGCGGTCAGACTGCCATTGTGAGCAAAGGCTTGGGGGCAAAGCTTGCACTTGAATGGCTTTTCACCTGTGTGTGTTCGATTATGTGTTCTCAGAGCGGAAATGAAAGCGAAAGCTTTGGGACACACCTTGCACTTGTATGGCCTTTCACCTTTGTGTGTTTGATTATGCCAGGTCAGAGTGACAATTTGAGCAAAGGCTAGGGGACACAGCTTGCACTTATGAGGTTTCTCACCACTGTGTGTTCGATTATGGCGGGCCAGATGCATACTCTGAGCAAAGGCTTGAGGGCACTGCTTGCACTTATAAGGTTTTCCAGCAGGGTTGAGTTGTTCACTACCATGGGAAACCAGATGGCTCATGATTTCATTGTGGTCTCTAGTGACATAGGTGCAGAAGCAGCATTTAAACCAGATGTCCTCGGTGGCTTTCAGTGGGCAGCAGGACTCCCCATGCAGTGCTGCTCCATCACCTAAAAAAGACATGATTTGCAATAGGGCACGAAAGGAAAGCCCAACCAAGATAGTGACTTGCTTTATAAATGAGTTTGGTAGTCACTGCTGCAGTGCCACTTAGCTGAACAGCTCATTATATCACCACCTTTTTATTTTGGTTAATGAAAGCACTCAACTACAATTGACTATAAAAAATTCTTTATTGGCAAAAAATCTATTTAAGTGTTTGATTCCCCCAACTGTTAAAAAACTATTTTATTGGCTGGTAGCACAGTACCTTCTATGCATTCGGCTTTGTGGCCATGTATAACTGAAAAAAAAGCACTCTGACCAGCTTACAGTGGTGACTACTTGTGGGTTTTGAACTTGTCCACTTTATCTTCACTTCGGAATACATCTACCATTAGCAAGGTTTGAGGAACTAAATGAGATTTGAACAAATTTTGAAGAAATTTGATGACTCCTGCTTTTCTACGACAGCAATGGTTTTCGATATGCCATCCTTTTCTGGTGGTAATCTGTGTTGCGCTCAGACAAATGTATTTTTAATGACTAGTTTTTTAGTACTGATGACAATACTTTCATTTGTGGAAAGTGAGTTTCAGGTACCTTTGCAAACTCAAAGGTTCCAATAACAGAAGCAAGGACTGGAATGGAGCATCATGTTTGCTTACTTCTACAGAGACCACACCAATGCACACCTTTAAAGGGGTACCCGGCATTTTTTCTTCAAGGTGTGAGATTTGTGTCAAAGTGGACTAAACACAACAAACATACCTGAACTAGCTATGCATCTATTAGGCTAAAAAGATTTTGTGGATTTATTGGACGTTTTATTTTGTTTGATTCTCACCCTTTTTTTCGAACTGAAAGTTTTACAAGCAAAAATAAAAGAGATTCAAGCGGCAGGCAGGGGTTCACTCTTTGTGCAGTAAAATTTGTTCCGAAGTGATTACAAGAAGTTTGATAGTATCAAATAAATGCTAAAATGTTTAACTGATACATCTTTCTAACATATATATGCTAAGTTTACTTATATGAAAAATTCATTCACGAATGATTCAAAATAACAAAATTACCTTAGCTGCATACATTCAGAATTATATGCCTTGTCAGGACTGCATAATATAGTGTCATGACAATAAAATTGTCTTAAGTTCCTTTTTATTAGAGTGCATGACAATCTGTGACTGCCATTTAACCCAGCAAGGCCTACAAGAAACACACAATCAAACGATCATTGGACCATTATGTAGAACTTTTGTCAAAAGCATCCTTCTCTCCAAACACAATAAGCAAAGTAACCAACTTCCTAAAAGTGTTACCACTTTAGAATCACTAACCCTTAACGACACACTACTTAGGCACTCCATGTTGACTGGATTTGTCAGCTGTTCCCTTTGCATCGGGTAGCACACACTACATTGGGTGAGCAGAGCCGGCGCTCCACTCTAAGCAGAATTTATTGCCTATTTTTGTGCCCCTAAGTCCTCAAGTCTTTGCTGAGGGTACTCAATGGCATTTCCGGCTCATTTTCTCTGACTGGGCTCGCTTTTTAACAATATCCCTGAGAATTCGGTTTTTCCCGGTCGCTAGACACCGTGTTTTTAATATGTAATTTTCTTTGAACAAGTTTTGCAATGGTTATCGTCGCCGTCGGTTATGTTTGCTAAGGTGAATAGACCCTTTCCGAAATTCAGTCTGGCCACTTTGATCACTATCATCATCTGTGGAACGGCATCTGTGCCATACGAATGGCGGCCTTCTAGTGACTGATAAAGGAAGACGTTGAAGATGCTCCTAAGCGGATATTGCGAGGCCTGTACGTTCGGGGGTCAGTACGAAGCGAAGTAGGGCTGGAACACAAGAGCTACGTAAGCGTTTATTTCTAATTGCTCAGATTCAGTCAATCTGTTGTGGCACACAATCGGCTTTAAAGCACTTTGGTGTATAGACGCTTTACAGCAGCTGTGCATGGGCGCCCCCATAAATGACCTTCAGTTTTTGTTCCCTCTTATTCCGTTCGCTTCACTTAATCATTGCTACAGCAGGAAAGGTTATTGCCATTTTAGATGCTACTGTGTACTTGTGCCCAGCATAGGCCCTTGTGAAGACCCGTCAACGCTTGCTTCAGTGGCTCGGCATCTCGGTAAGACAAGAGAAGGGCGGCTATGGCGGCTCAATCTGGCGCGTGTGTAAAGCGTCTATAGAATTTTCTCGAGGCATCTCAGTGGGTTGGAGCTTTGTTCTGAATGCACGTTCTTGGTCACCATCGACCTGAAAGTGATCGAGAAAGAACTCACACTGAACAATTCCTCGCGTGCCGTCGACTTGCGAAAGTGACGGTGCCGATACAAGTTCATTTCCGCCATTGATAGGGCAAAACCTAAACTGCTTTACGAACCACCAGATGGCACTGAATTTCTGAAAGGGTCTATTGTGCCATCTGCAAACTTGCTTTTTATTCTTAATCAATTTTTCTTTTGGTTTGGCATGGAGCCCCCAAAGTGCCTCTTCTGTTTACAGTTGTGTTTTATTCTGACTGCCATAATGTTTGTAAAGCGTTTGTACATTAATTGTTTTTGTAGCTTCTGTTGTCTTGTGGTTATGTGCGTGTGTGTCTGCGGGCACGTCTGCCCCTTGTCATACTTGGGTAGTAATTCAATTACAGTAATTGAATTACTGTAATTTAATTACTTTTCCTGGTAATTTGTAATTGTAATAATTACTTTTAACTAAAAAGAATTGTAATTGTAATTTAATTACTTTCTAGCGTCAGTAATTGCTAAATTTCAGGCACAATTACAATTACTTTTGCAAGATTTGGCGGCGCTTTTCCCCCTGGCCACGGAGACGACAGTACAGCCAAAGCGACAGGGGAGAGTGTGTCTCCCAACCTGCTCAAAAAAGGGAAAAGAGGAATGGGAAAGAGAGGCTGGGATAGAACGGAATGAAGGATTTTGTAGACTGTAAAACGATTTAATGAAGAATTTGAAAAATAATTTGATAAATGAGGGCTACACTCGCGTCCGTTTTCGTTCCTGTCGTAGTTGAATCTGACTCTTCCCCTCGTTCGCTTTTTGTTGCTTCTGTTTCTAGGGGTCTTTCTTATTTCTCATTCCCGCAGGGGGGCATCGGGGGTCGAAGTAGAGCTGGTTGGCTCCGACCACATCATCCGGTCGAGGCGGGGAGGTTCGAGGTTCTCCTTACGCGTCTTCGCCGCTAGCGTATTCGCTTACACATTTCAGTCAAGTTTGGGGAATTTTTTGTTCATGAAATTATTCTCTTTTCTTTATAAGTTTTTCACGTCCTTCTCCTCTATCTCGTATGTTGGTACCTCTAACAGTAAGTCGTACGACTCTTACATCGAGGCGAAGAAGCAAAGAAGCAGCAGGTCTCATTAACACGACTCACCCTGCCTTACTTCCAACTGTTGTTGCTACACTGCTCTTCCTTCTCCCAATCCTCGCCTACCTTTTCGTATAAATCTTAATTATTTAGTGTCTGCTCTACCTAACCCTTTCAACCGTTTGTCAGCCTGATTGGACGAGATTCCAAAACTTACAAACCGCGGCTTTAGACTGTAGGGAGCTTGTTTAGACATTTGTTGTCGTTGAAGGCTTCTTTCTTTTCTTTATTTATAGAGGGCTTGGCTTGCACTTTGTTTTTACACCTCTAACGTGACCCTCCACGCGTTGTCCTCTCGTCCTGGCCTGTGGAACCGTCCCGAGGCGCGCAGTGCTGCTTTGCATTGAGAACCTGCAACAGTCTTATCTACAAGGGAAAAGGAAAGGCTGCATGCCGGGGCCTTGTTACGAAAAATTCTTTAAACAGATTAGCAACAATGTAGAAAGTATAATCGTTAGGTGCAAACTCTCCGCACCGTCTCTGAAAACAAATTCAACAAACCGAAAGGCGACCTCCAATTTGCGGAAACTTTTGCTGGTAGGCAACTTTTTTTGTCACTTTCAATAATACTTACAGTTATAAAAAAATAATAATGATGGCTCGTCTATATCTTCCAGCTGAAACATGCTCAAGTAACTCATGAAATCGAGGCATCCAAGAGGCCGCAGTTCCAAGAGGCCGCAGTTAGAATCCGCCTTCGCGGATTCTAATTTTCGCGACGCGGTGGGGTCGCAATATAGATTCCAATGTGTTTACATTTTACCGGAATAGCTCGCGGGACTTATTTTTCGTGAATTGTAGGCGATTCGCAAAATTCGCGAAAATGAAGTCATTTACAGTGTATCATTATTTTTTCGAGGTTGTTCTTGTCATGCTAAATTCAAATCGGTCTTCTTTATGAGACGCATAGCATCGATGCAATCATTGCAATCCTAATGATTAGCTACATGACGATCCTAAATTTATTATCTATCTCAGGAGCTTTTTGGGTGTTACCGTGCACTGAATTAACCCAGAATCCCTGACAATTGCTGCTATTCTGACTTTAGTTTTGTGGAAGCGACCACAGTTCGCGTGCTACAGTTACCCACATTCGGCATGTTACAAGTCCACAGACAGGGAGAGGCAGCGAATCATCGTAGCTGAAATGTTTTTGGAAGTTGTCATATTCTTTAAATGTTTGACGTCGTTTACAAGTTTCTCTTATTAGCCATTTTTACGCGAGTTTTATGATACCAGTACTGCCGCATATTTGTTTCCTTGTGTTATTTTTAAGTTTATTTTTTGTTGGTTTGACTTGGATACCATTTGCATAAGCTCTAAGGAGATTCACCTCGCACCTGTGAATTTCGTCGCCATTTATTTTTTATTTTTTGGGAATATAAGAATGCAGGAGTTCATTACTTCAAACTATTAAGTTCTATAATCCATTTAACAAATTTCATAAAAGGAAAGTACAATGCGTGACAATTATACAGCGGCCATATAACTCGTTTACAGTTATATGGCCCAAGGTGGGGGTAACTCTCAGAAATAAGTAATTGTAAAGTAATTGCATTACTTTTAAAAAGTAATTTGTAATTGCAATGAACTACTTTCACGTAGTAGTAATTGAAATTGTAGTTAAACTACTTTGGGACCTAAGTAATTGTAATTAAATTACATTTTGAAAGTAATTTACCCATGTATGCCCCTTGTTGGCTTTAATTAACTCCTTAGCGATATCCACGGGGCCGAATGGCATGTCGATTTCTAAGTTCGGGCATCTTTGTGTGCTCACCTATTCTGAAAAGGCAACATATATTTATTTATTTATTTATATGAAAGCTGCAGGCTTTTTCAGGCCCTGGCAAGTTACACTATATTTGACATAATACATAAATACATAACGGAGAACATAGTATATTATTATGGCATTATATAAATTTCAATCAAGCAATGACACAGAAATTAAACAGTTTTCATCTTATTTGACAAAGGTACTGTACAGAAACACATACTTTTATCAGATTGCATTTAACAAATGCTGATACAGTAAAAAAAGAGTTTTAAGATATCTTACATGTAAAATCAATGATTGTGTCTGAAAGTGCTTAGTCAAGCTATTCAGGAACGACTGTGCTTCGCGAATTGCGATTAATTTCTGTGGGAATAAGTTCCAATCTTTAATGCTATGAACGAAGAATGAATACTTGAACATGTCATTATTGCTGATGTATGGTCCGATCTTACTGTGGTCAGTTCGATTTAAATGACTGTGGTTTTTCAGGTAATGATCAGCGCTCATCTTAAGGTGACCATGATAAAGTTGATGTATGACCTTTCAGCGCGCAATAATCCGTCTAACTCCTAGACTTTGCAATTTTGATTGCTTAAGCAAATTGAACAAACTCTATGCATACCTATCTTTTGAAAAATAAACAGTATGCCCCAGTTTTGAATTTTATCTGTACCGTAAGATAGCTTATTCTAATGTAGGCCAAATTAATGACTTATAGGCAGATATCTTGCATTCTAATGTTGTATTTCTTAACTGTGTCCTCAGGGAGCCCAACTTTCGGCAAGCAATATTACACATATAATTAACATGTATATCCCATTTTAAGAACCGTGTTATTTGAACTCCTAGGTATTTAACTTGGTCTGTCTTTATTAGGGGGGTGGAACAAATCTCATCCAGAAATTCCAGAACTTCTTTTTTGTGGGTTATGGACATTGCTAAAGACTTCTGCTAATTAATATTCATTCCCCATTCCAGGCGCCACTGTGATACAGCATTTAATGACGAATTTAGATTTTCCTGATCGTTCTGGTTGGTTATATTATAGTATGAAATGCAGTCGTCTGCCTAGAGTCTGACCTTCGTGGATAGGTGACAATCATTGCCTATGTCATTAACATAGATGAGAAACAACAAGGGCAAGAGCACTGAGCCCTGTGGCACACCAGAATATACATCAAGGGCTTGAACATTTTCCACCGATTTCCAAAAACTGCATGCGCGCACTCAGATAGGCCCTTATCCAGGATACAAGTTTGTGCCAATACGGGTAACGGGTAGCGTGAAGTTTCTGAATTAACTTAATGTGAGGCGCTCTATCAAAGGCCTTTGATAAATAAATCAAAATAGCATTCATTTGACCTCTATTGTTAATTCCTTCTGCAAAATCATGCACTATCTCACTCAGCTGTGAGACTGCAGAAACACCAGCTCCAAACCCATGTTGATTACAAAAAAATAGGTTATTCCCTTCCACTAAGTCATGATGTGTTCACTTAATATGTGTTCCAATAGTTTACAGCACATGCCGGGGTAAGCAAAATAGCTAGGTAGTTGTTTAAATGTGGCCTGTTCTCAGTTTTCAGCCAGTCTGTTGGCACTTGACATTGCAGAAGAGATACACTACACATGATGACTAAATATTTTGCGGCCAATTCTGCATATCTTTTCAGAAAGCAGTTACTTATCTTATCTGCCCCTAGTGCTTTTTTAGTATCAAGATTTAATAGCAGTGACAGAATACCTTGTTCGCTCACGCTAAGTTCTGGCATATGTGATTCGACGTTCAAAGTTATTTCCTGAGAGAGTACCGTATTTTTTTCCACGGTGAAATTCAACTGAAAATATGCATTAAAAGCATTTGCTATGTCAACTTTATCTGTAAGTGTAGCGTCCCCGCAATTAATATGCATTATTTTCTCTTTTTACAAGACAAACAACACCTGAACTATAGCGGTTCATTTTTCATAAAACTGAGAAAAGTTTCAGAATATTTTTCTCTTGCTTCTTTCAACTTTGTCTTTAAGTGTTCCACTAGCTCTACCACTTCAATGATATTTTAGGGGCGAAGCTCCTTAGGGGCTAGCCATGTCCGTATGTCTGGCGTCGGGTGTTCATGCTCACAAGCACGTGGGCACATGCTCCCGTGCTCGTGTAGGGGAAAAAAACAACCGCATCTCCACGTGGTGAATCATGTTGATTGGGGCGAAGCTCTGGTGGTGCTTGTCTGCGTAGATGCTGAGCCGCAGCATGCCGAGCCTTTCATTCGTTTTTATCCATGTCAGAAAGAGAATGTGTGGTATGGAACGTGGTTATATACGCATTTGAGCATTTGACCGCAGCCTGACATGGATGAAACTGAACAAAAGGCTCGGCATGCTGCGGCTCAGCGTCTACGCAGACAAGCACCACAAGAGCTTCGCCCCAATCAACATCATTCACCACATGGAGATGCGGTTGTTTTTTGTTCTTTTGCATTTACGTTTTTTAGTTTATGTTTGATATGAATAATATCTCAAGTTATCTTTGGGTTTTGCCTTTTCTGTTTTCAGTCTTCGTTGGTTAAAGTTGCCCTTGGAATACACTATTATTGTCTTGGAAACTGTTCCACAACTCATTGATGTCCCTGTGTTTCGCAAATTCACCTCTCGAGATAATCTATTACTGACTCGTCCTCACTATCCAAATAATTCTTAAAAACAACCTTGTTAAAGGGTAACTGCAAAGAAAAAAAAGTGTTTTTTTAAACAGCATTATTGGGACAAGCATGTCACTAAACAAAGCTTCCGCGAAAAAACAAATCTTTCTTAGCAATATTTACGCCACAGGACGTAATTTAGTCGGAGTCACAACCTCTTCACATTTGAAACTCCCGCTCTTTCGACGCGCGCGGAGTGGCTGGAATATGTCACTCCGTGACGTATAGCCGCCACTCCGTGACGTGTAATACCAACTTTCTGGCGCGCGATTTGAAACGGACGAAATAGCCGCAAACTAATATCAGTCCCGCGCAATAAATACAGCTGTGAAAAATTTTGTTTTTCGCGGAAAAATTGTGTTGTGACATGCTTGTCCCAATAAGGCTGTTTAAAAAAACACTTTTTTTTCTTTGCAGTTACCCTTTAACATCATGTTCATCATTACGATAGGGTACCAAACAAGACAGAAAGACTAATTTATGATCCGAGATTCTTTCATGAATGGATACACTGTATTTAAAATCAGTGGTGTTAAGAAATATTAGGTTGAGTATTGATCCCCCCTTCTCATTCATTCTAGTGGCTTCTGTCACAGCCTGTTCCATGATGGCGCTGAATGCAGTGCTCATAAGAAGTTCGACGCGTTGATCATGACTATTATTTAACGTCTCTTTGCACCAATTTATTTTTGGCAAGTTGAAGTCACCTGCAATAACTAATTTGGTACGGTTATTTGCGTGTTTTAATATGAAATCATGCATTGCCTCTAGAACATCGATGGCAGCATTTAGTTTATGGTAAACGGCGCCTATCAAAAATTAAGTCGAACCGAGACTTTCTTCGCACCCGACGGACTGTATATCTGTAAGTTCATAAAAAAACAATGTGTTGAATTCCTTTCTCAATTAGTATTGCCCCTCCCCCTCCCCTTGATCAAAGGTCCTTATGTATAACTGAATTTGAAGGTGGTACTATCTTGGAACTATTTATTTTGGACGAAGCCATGTTTCGGTTATTATCAACACATGTGGGTCATAAGAAGCCAGTATACATGTTCTAGTTTTTCTATTTTATTCACGATACAGTCAAACCCGACTATATCAAACCCCTTTACATAGAATTATCCCTTATATCGAACAATTTTCGTGCACAGTTATGTTACGGAGATAATATATAGCAAAAACTATGGTTACATCGAACAAAAATAGCAGCCGCTAACGATACATCCAACTGCCAAGAGCGCCATTTTGCTCTGCAAACTAGCTTTCCCCCAACGCGAGCGGCCGCATTGGAAAAAAGCCAGCTTGCAGAGCACGCTGGCTTTTTTTTTTTTTCCAGGCAACTGCACCGATTGCCCGGAAGAAAAAAAAAATTGGTGCTCCAATCCACTCTGTGAAGGTGGTTGGTCAGCGAAGCTGTGGTATCACCTGCAAAGATTGTCTACTGCATTATACAAAATCCCGCCGCCCGTCGCAGCACGTCGCCGCTGGTCGTATTGCCATTTCTTTTCCTTTTGCCGCTCCAAGTATACACGCTTCTCCTTGGGAGTCCCAACTATGCGTGGCCTATTTATTGCGGTGCTGCAGCAACAATAAAATCAGTTGCTATACTCCGTTTCATATTATGTTTAAGCGCAGCGGATGTTACGAGTCATCGGAGCCAATCGGAGGCCATGTGAGTGTCACGTGACCTTAGAGAGGGGGCACAGCGACGTGCGAAAAGAGTATCACGGGCCACGTCCACAGAACGGGATTGGCTAAGATAGCTCGAATGCACCTGCTGTGTCCAGACGTAAGTTGAAACGGGGTATAGGCGGGTTCTTCTTTTATATATGAAAGGCTAGTGACGTCACTCCCCACGTCGCAAGCTGCCGTCGCCGCGGCAGCTTGGGCAGCAGTAATCTTCACCGGAAACGTATGCGGTGAGCGCTACGTGCTTCGCATTGTTTTCAGGAGCTCCTTATCATTCATTATATGGTTACGATGCTTGTTTTGTGCTTATTCTTTAGTGAAACGAATGTTGTGCTGTATGTTGTATGCGAACACACGCGGGGAGAAAAAAATGTGCGTCGCATTGTTTGCAGGCGCCGTTATCATCCATGATGCGTTTTGCACTTCACACGAGGGCTTCATACGACGTCAACCCCTTTCGAAGCAGCTGCAAACCTAATCTTTACCGGAATGTGTGGGAGGCTGTTTCTATTGTTCACACGCACCTTATCATCCATCATGTGGTTTTGATGCTTGTTTTGTGTTTTTTTTTTTATTATTATTATTGAAACGGATACTGAGCTGTATGGTGTATGCCTGATTTCAAAGGAGATATGCTGTTTTACCTTCAATTGTTCGCCGGGAGTTTTTGGTTTACAACGCCAACGACACGAAAATTTCCTTGGCTGGTAGAGGTACACAGCTTTGCTGTAAAAAATATCTTTTGCAGAGGAAGTGGGGAGAGGGTGCTCCGTGCTCCCTCTCCCAATATCTCCTAGAAAAAAGGCCGTAGCGCTCCCAGTGGTTATGTCACAATGTCGAAGGCAATGGTGCTACTACGTGAAAAAATATCTGGTATTGACGTGAAAAAAATGTTTCTTGTCAAGCAGCGCGGTAGTGTTCGTGCGCGTTTATTCGACTTTAATATATCTTTTAAAAGTGCAGTCTTGTACAATTCATTACATATAATATAAACGCAATATACAATGCCTCACCAAGGTTGAAAGTACCAAATTTATATTTATGATTATCCCCGTAACCATGGGACTATGTGCAGTCTTGCAGCTCCCCGCACTTTTCGAATAAAACAGCCCGGTGCGACATTTTCTTTCCTCATACACGAGCTCCGATTCTGGTAAATTTTCTGTCGTGTGTGAGCTGCTGACTGTCTCAAAAGGAACGCTGAGACGTTTCAAAAGGGAAGGAAACCGAAAAAAAATCCAGTCATCGCCGCAGGGAGCGCATACGAGCGAGAGATATATCGACAAAGTTAAGCCTCTTGTCACAACTGCTCTCGTGTGTGATTCTTCTGAGACTTGTTTCCTTCTTCCCGTCGTTTTTCTGTTGTCACCGCAGTCTCGGGTAGCTTTTTTGCGTGTTCGCTTGATACTACGGCATTTACGTGGATTCACGGAACAAGTCTTGCAACGGTTTGGATGACGTGTGGCAACTAGTCAACGATGACACTGGTCCATTATCGATAGACCTCTCTTTCGACAGAGAGACTTCTTGGAGTTTGTGTTCAAAAGTTTTCGTAACGAATATTGCAAGAAGTATGGATACGATCGACAGGTGAGGAAAAACTTATTTATGGGTTTTCTTGGTCATGTTGGATGCAAGTAAAATGCTGCCGTAGATATATTCTTTTTTTTAAAGGAGCTGTGCAACAGTTTCAGTGCTTTGCTTAAATAATTTGGAAATTGGTGTCTCGACCTTTCTGAAGTAAAGAACAAAAAACGCTTTTGCCTGCATGTCTTAGTTTTTATTTTAAAAATGGACAAAGATTGAGGTTTTCGGCACCTCTCAACTCCTTCACCATCTTCCGAGTCACATGCACTGTGACGTCAATGGGGGTCGCATGAGGTCCCGGTGAAGCTCTCCCTCTAGAGCCATCAGTGAGCAGCGGGAACTCCTTCGCTCGCGACCACTTGACCACATGCTGGCGGGCGCAGTGCGAACAATATGGTGAGAGGAGAGAAATCTCATCCAAGTCCGGCCATACCCGTCCGGCTCTGTCACCCTCCCATTCCGGCTGTTCGCGGTAGCAAATAGAGCTGACGGTTTTGTGGACCTAGGATAGATGGCGCCATTAAAACTCCGTATAATAAAAGTTACAATTTTCGGGTAATACTTTTTTTTCCTTGGTTCCTATGAAAATCATGTTAACGGGATTCCGCTGTATAGCAACCTTGGTACAACATGGGCCACTGAGAAAAAGGAGGCCTTGCCGCTCCGGTTCTCGGTGAATTGTAGTGCCGTGACAAGCAACAATCAAAGAACAGCAGCTTGTGGAATTAAAACAATATAAGAAACGCAACAATTTCTAACTCGGAATCCAATCAGAATGTATGGAATTCTGTGTAACTATAGAATACCATACATACTGGCATTTATCTTGTTTAATAAGAGAAAGTGGTCTGCTGCTATGCACCCACAGTTATCAGGGGGACCTAGAGTAACTGTGCACGCTCTACTTTTGGAGCAGAGCATCGCAATGGTGCTACGAGGGCGGCCCTGTTTGATCCAAGGCTGAACTGTGGAAAAGCGAACTTCATTTTGGCAGAAGACACGGAGGCACGGCTGGCTAGATGCAGGGTGCTGCGGAGTGCAAGGCAGAAAGAATAGTGCAGCGACACAACGTGCGCACGCGTCCTTCTGTCATTTGGTTCCCGTTTCCCTGCAGTCTATGCCCTCAGTAGAACGCAGCGGCCTACAAAAATGTCATCCTTTCCCAAGCCGTAGCTGCATGTTGTTGTCTGGTCCGAGGTGCCTAGATGTGCCGGTCGCATATTGCGTATCGCTCGGCAAACGCCGCAGATGGCAGCAATGCACTTGTTTTCTGTGTCGTGTGCTTCCCAGAATTTGGAAACAAATGTTTTAAATCATTGCTGGCATTATAAACAATGCATTTATATTGTACTCATTAGCTACACATAGGCTGTGTTCCAAACTTTAAACAATCCGAATGCGGAGTGAAGGGTTTGTACCGTGGCGTTTCAAAACTTACTCGCACTTACTCAATGACGTCAGAACTTGCGTTCCCGAAGCGGGTTGTTTACTCCGGAGTAATTACTCACGCTACCCTCCTCCGATCGGTGGGTAACATGAGTAAAGACGTCACATCATGTTTGCCGTGTGCTCGTCGTCTGCCTTCTGCACTCACAGCCGTCGAAGCTCTCTGTTTCGTTGGCTTTGGTGGCAGACGTTCAGGAATGGCAGGGAACGAGGTGCAGCCATTTATATGTAATCATTGTGATTTGCTGTTTTCAACTCACAAATGGATTGTGCACCACATCTAGACGATGCACCTTCCGTTGGAAGGCATATCTGTTGTTCTCATTAAGTGCGAGCGTAAACAGGAGCTTGCATCCTCCTCTTCGGCGTTGAAGTGAACTCCATATTCTTTTACGTTCAAGGCTGAAGCTGTTTGAACGGAGTAAATGATGTAGAAGTCATTTTTTTCTCCAGAATCTGTGTAATGGCACTGAATGCTTTGAAGATTTCATGTATATGACCAGTCAACAACCCCACCCTCTCTCCCACCCCAAGAAAATGTTGTTTAGTACAAAACTTCTCACTGCAATATTTTTTTTTGTGTGTCAATATTAAGGTAATTAAGTTACATATACCACTGTTGAGTACCGCTAGACCATGTGAAAGTAGATTCTATATTTACACAAAACGTGATCAATGTAACTTACGATGCGTGGAATGTGTATGTTGAGAGCGTATGAAGCAGAATTAAAGTCAGCATGCTGATTAATAAAAAAAACAAATGTTTGATGTCTAATTGAAAGGAGTAGCAAGTAAACTTTATCTTAATATACAGTCCAAAAAGGAAGTTGACCAAGTGGAGCCAGTAGAGCCACCTCTAAAAACACGTTGTAACGGTCAAAGAAAACCTTCACAGCAGTTTATATTATAGGGAGTTTTCACTGACGTAATTTTGTCCCCAATTTTGTTGTTTCGAGCTATTTAGCGCTTGCAGAAGGCAAGCATTCCGAGGATTTCCATGACCCCTTAAATGCAGAGAGCAGAGAAGATTACAAGTCTTACCACGCTGACATCTCCTCGACAGGTTGTGGTGTAATCCTTCATATTAGTGAATTTGTTTGAAAAAATAAACTAACAACAAAATGGCGGATTGACGTCATACGAAAACAACCTATTGTCGCTTCAAGTGCTTCCTCCATGATTAAAAGCAATCGTATGCTATTTTCCGCCATTGCTGTTATGTTTTCTCCTTGTCGTAGCCCAAAGCAAAAGCCAATCTGCGTGGAGGTGATAATCCCGGCCATTCCAAAATCAAGTTGCGGATCAATCAGTCTCGATGTCACATGGTATTATGCTCTGACGTAGGAGACAGGTTACTCGGGTAAGATTTGGAACATAGCCATAATGTTTAATGGTCAAGGAAAGATGTACATTTTGCAAATGCAAAGCGAGGGACATGCTCCGCCGAAAACTCTGTACCTGCAAGGTCGCTTTTCCCCATAAAGGTTGGTCAAAGCACGGCGCACGTGACCGCTTTTTCACCAATACAGAGTTGGCAGCGAAAGAAAAAAGAATGTAACACTTTGACTCTGAAAGCAGAGCTTATGCAGTTACTTTAGGAGGTCAGAGTTTTAAAGTTGCCTAATGAGAGGTGCACAAACTAAGCCAGCAGCAGGATCTCCCTTAGGGAGAGCTCAGGTGACAAGGTCCTGAGTATAGAGAAGGTTGTGGCTTGAACACCTACCACTGTCTTCTGTTCATGAAAAAGTTGAAAAGAACAACTTACTATGACCTGAAGGCTGCACGAGTTCCATACGAATTGCTGCCCGCAGTCAGGTTCCTGAAGATGCTCAAAAGGTAACGAGGGACATACGGGAACAGCTGAGATGCCTACGAATAAACACAAAAAGCAATGACAGTAATTAGAAACAAAGCAAGTGCAGCCTCCAACTGCATCAAGCTAACCAGACAGCAACGAGGATAACACACAAGGCACACCCAGGATTTTGCAATTTCATGAACACAGTGACAAACGAATTAGGAAACGGAATACCTGCGTGTCTAGTAATGGGTGCCAGCTCGCACTATCTGACGTAAAAGTTGGAAGGTATTATGAAACATATTTCTTTTTTCTGCTACATCGCCAGTATGGTAAAAAGTTGATCAGTTAAAGGGCCATGAAACGAATTTTAAGCTGGGATAAAGGAATTTAGATTGGGATTTTACGAATAATATATTGTTTAGTGGGCCAAAAGAAAGAAGGTAGAAAGTCAAAAGCCTGATTTTTGGTATGAACATTTGAAAACATAGCGGAGTATTTTGTAGTTCCTCCACTTCGAAAGGTCTCTGCCTTGTCACTGTGAAACATCCGCGGTACCCAAAGCACGTCAAACGACACCCGACCTCACTATATTCCCTTCTACCCTAAGCTGACAGTGCAATGGAGGCTATGCACTTGCCGGACCAATCAACCACCTCCCTTTCATCACCTGACCTCATTCTCTGCGCGTGAGTATGTGCAACGGAGTGTGATCATGTGGCAAAAAATAGAAGTGTGGCTGACCCAACGAGCACGTAGCTTCCACAGTAGTGCCAGATTAGGGCTGAACGAGGTGGGGAAAGGAACTTTCGTCTGAACTTTAAGCGACGGGCTAATCTTCTAGGGGGAAAATGGCGATGTCCGGGTACACAAACGAGGGTCCGAGCAAGAGGCGAGTTTTTCCTTTCCCTTTTTTGAACTGCTTGGTACACTGTGCGATTTGAGAGTTGAGGAAAGCTAAGTAAAAAGTGGAAAAGTCGTTTCATGGCCCCTTTGAGACAAATTCTATGCAAGTATAAATTACTTTATGTATTAAAAGTATTGTTGTAAAACTAGGTGCTACATCAAATAGAAAATTTAATGACAGCATTTACACAAACAAAACAGCAGTATTTTTTTCATGTACTAGATTTGGTGAAACCCTTCAAATCGACATCAAAGAGCCCAGTGATCCATCTGCCTTTGAAAGGCAGTAAGCAACGCCACTTTAATGCTGTTGAGGGGAATTCAGGCTCAATCAAATGCTGCTTGAACAAAGCTGTTCCATTGAATGCTGTCCAATCAGCAGCCAGGTGGGATAGTGCACAGCAGCTTAGGGCACATAGACTCAAAACTCGCACTGCACAACCCAGTTATCCCCTGCAACTGCCCAATTCGAAACAAACTAGCATTGTATTGGTGTGGAATCTTGTAATAAATGTTACAAAAAATGCAGGAGGGCTGCTGACCACCCCTCCGGAAAAACAAAGGAAGAGGAACGCAATTCAGTTATATTGCTGCATGCGTGCCAGAGCTCACAACGCACGCGGTTGCTAGCAGAGGAACAGGATTCAAATGTTTTTGACCCACTTCTTTCTCTTATAATCTGTACTCCACTAGAAAACTCTACCCAACTTTTGGCAGTCGTCGTGTTCTGGTTCGAAAGATATTTTGACATATGTGCATAAAAGACAGTGTAATGCGCTGCTTCGGGACTGTTGCTCTTCCCTCGCCAACGTGAGATTCTGGTACCTTCACATTCATCTCCTATATTTATTTGTGACAATATTTATTCTGCACACATCTTTGGATAGAGTTAACAAACAAGCCCGTTGCTCTATTTCTACCCAATAGCCATTGTTCCGTCATTGAAGAAAGGAGTTATTTTTTTTATTTCCATGCTTCCTTTGTGTACCAAGTTGACACTTGTCATTTCAATACGTAAACCTGAAATGTCAATGACGTAATTTGAAAACAGATTACCACTTGACATGGCAAATTCTTAGTGGAAACTGAAACGACAACACGAGATGAACCTAGGAACAAAAAGCTGAGTGTGAAGATTTATGTTGTCTTTCCCTCAAGTCCCCTTTCTCAAGGTTTAAGACACTCAAGCTACTGTGCATGCTAAAGACAACAGGTTGCCATTAATGCTCCACACTGGCCAAACTGTCCATTTACAGTGGAAACGGGCACAACATTTCAAGACATCCTGCAGTTCAAACCGCTGTATGCAAACTGTGGCTTGATTTCGTCAAATGCCGTCTTGCCGCGAAGCCTGGGGTTTGACATGCATCATGCAGTAGTGATATGCAATCGCGCGCCGGTACGTTGCTCATCAACATCGAAACAGGCAAGGGCAGTAATAGAACCCACGATCTCTAGGTTCCCCAATGTAATTGCTTTTGTTCCACATGCTCCGGCATGTGGCGAGTTAACACACTCTGCTACCTACCCCCTTTTAACCGAGTTAAAGACCAGTGGCTCAAAAATCTCTTGGCAAGCTGAAGGAATGCTGCAAAAACCATAAAACTAAATCAATAACTTTCAGAAAAAAAATCCATAACCTTCGGAGCAACGTCAGTCACAGTGAGCCATAGCACGATGCTTGTCATCAAATTAAAGGGTAGCTCCAGCGTCAATTTGAACGTTTTCAACTAAATGTAGTTTCAGAAAGAGTGCAAACGCAGCCTAAGGCAGCAAATAAATTTCCCTAAAACATATTAAATGATTTAAAATTTTTTTTTTTATGATTTAAATGAAATGATTTTTAAATGATTTTTAATTGTAGAAATACGATAAAACCAAAACTGAGACTATCCTGCAACTTTAGACCCGTGCCACACGGGCAATTTGAATGCCGTTTACAACGAATGACATTCGTGTGACTTGGGGTGAAGCGGGGGGCAGGGACAAAGGGGGTTACAACTTTTAAAAATAAATATTGAAACTTTACATGAAGACAACTTCATTACATAAATAAAAACAGAACAGCGCAAAGACGAGGACAAATTAGAACATAACTGACAGGACACAGAGCTGACTCCCAACTCAAGATTTATTTGTGTTAGCATCCAGTATAAATAACAAACATGCTACATCAAATAAATCAAGGAAAAACACAAAAAATGCACATTATGAGTTCAATACAACACCGTCACTGGTTTGCCCTCCTAGCTCCAAGTACTGCAACTCTTTATCTGAAAGCACGAGCAACGGGGCGCTAACAGAATCGGTTCCCAGTCTTGCGATGTCACGAGCTTCTATAATTTCACGCGTGACTCAGTCTTCATTTTTAAAAACCACTTGGCATTTGTCGAAGACTGGGATGCAACCCCAATCTCTGCAGAGCACCCCAAGGTGACCCGACACAACTTTAACAGCTCTATTTCGGTGTTCTCCGAGTCGATCGTTGACGCATCTTTCTGTTTGACCGACATAACGACGGCTGCAAGAAAAAGGAATGCAATAGACCAGTCTCTCCACACACCACGAATTGATTTTGGTGTTTTTTAAAACACCCAACCTTATCTTTAACATCTGAATTAACTTTTCTGCAGAGCCCGGCCAGCTTATTTGGTGCATAGAACACCACGTTAAAGGGGCCCTGTAATTTATTTAAGCAGCTACCTTTTTTGTGGTTTCCACGTCTCCTGGAATTCGGGCAAGCCAGCGGGCACGGAGAGAGTAACTAAATATTACTGCATCATATTTTAAAGGGATTGTCCAAACGAAACCGGAAGTACTTACGTTTTTGCACGGTATGTTGAGGGAGCCTTCGTGTAGACAAACAACATTTTTATTTTGATATATGATCTCCCGTTAATAACTAAACCTTTCGTGAGCTTATGTACAAAACTGCACCCCGAATTTCGCCAATGCCAATGGCTGACATCCGTAGCTGCTGCAAAACGTCACAAAACGCAAAGGTTTGTTGGATGGTCGAGATAATATGCATTGGTCGATGGATGTCTTGTATTTTGTTTCGAATTATAGTCTCCTAGGCCAGTGGTTCTCAAATGGGGGTCCACGAAGGCCTTCTAAGGGTCCGCAAAGCCCTGCCTCATCAGTCAAGCCTGGCAATAAAAGTTGTCTTTTTTTTTCTCAGGTCGAAAATAAATGTTTCCATTTTCGGGCGAGTTTTTTCGTGTCAACGTCAATAAGTCTGCTTCACACTAGCCCTTAGTTATATCCATTTATTAAATCATTATTATATTTAACCTATACCTTTCCTTTCCTCTCACCACAAACGGGGTCCTCCATCATCTTTGCCGATCCACAAGGGGTCCGCGAAACGTGGATGGTTGAGAACCACTGTCCTAGGTTGTACAGTATTGAAATATGGTTCTTTTATTGCAGTTCCCAAGCATGCGCAAAAAAAGTCACGCCTTTTAGCAGGATATTACTCGAAAACAGTCATAAGCTTCGAGCAAACGTATGCTGTTTCGCACGAACACAACTGCGACGGCCACCGATCAAATTAGTAGCGCTCGCAAAGCAAAGGATGCAGATTTTGCCTCTGAAGCGGGAACTAGGTACACGAAGCGGTATCTGGGTACACATATCGGCGAATCCACTGGATCGGTGATGAGGCTCCGGGTCTTTCTTTCAGAGGCGATGACCGCGGGTCGAAGGCAACCGGCGAATCGTTCAAATGCATGTCGTCACTTGACTTGGACGAGCTTAGTGAATCGTAGCCACGCTCTATTTGCACATGCAGGTCAAACAGAATTTGGCTGCACGCGTGCTAAATACAACTTCTGGTATCAGTTCCAGGTGGTCTAGCTGTTGGTTTCGGTTTCACTGCATAAACAAATTGATTGATCCGATTTGGGCGAAGAGTGGACGTAGTTTAATATCGTTGGCACAGCATCACACCTCAGCTTATGAGCCTTCTGTCCGCTTAGAGTTTAGCTCGTAGCTCTCTTCTGTGAAATGATTGCTGCATAAGCGGGATCTCGGTCTTGACGGGAACCGAGTCCCTACGCATGGCGACGATCCTTTTTGCTCGTCACTGCACATCTCGCGGAAAAGTGTTGAACGTCATGTCTTGGCTCGCATGTGCTGCCCGGTGGTTGTGGCATCCAACCGCGCAACAAAAATCGGCAGTTTGAAACTTTAGACCCATGTTACGGATAAAAAAAACAGGACGCGGGATGGCCAAACAAACATGCTTTTCATGTAAGGCTCGTTAGCGCGGCGCACCGGCGGAGGCAGTTGACCTGACAAACCGCGTTTGGCTTTGGCTAGCAGACGGCGTTTGTAAAATGGCGTCAGCTGTTGCTGGCTTCACGCGGCGGTACCGTGCGTGCTTCTATTCATTCGGCATTCATTGCCATGGTGACGGCGAGGAAAGCAGACAAACTTTATGTTGCAGAAGAACGCTGCGGCACAGCGATACCAGGTGCGTTCTAAGGCTCTTCCCGCATGCTTTTCAATAGGCAGAAGCGAACAAAAAGAGTTTGAAATAAGGACTTAACGCAGAATGCTGCATTTCTCCAGCGCCTCATAATTTGACGAGCTTTGCACGAAAAGCATGTTTGTTTGGCCATCCCGCATTCTGTTTTTTTTTATGAGACCCAACCCAAAAGAAGTCGAGCACAACAACAAAAACGAAGCACGCTGAGGCGTTCACTCACAGGTAAACGACGAGACAGAAATACTCGCTTTGTGTTGTATGACGTCAGAGCTCCAATGCTGCCACCGAAAGCAGCGTTTACGCTAGAGTGCGATTGGAGCAGCATAAATTCAATTACTCATGCAGAGAGGCATATAAAATTCAGATATTGCACATACATTGCGTCTCGAGGCAATAACAATGATATTCAATTGCTGTCTCGAATACAAAATTTGACCGGACAATCCTTTTTTTTTTAACCAGACGAGGCCGAAACATCCTCTACCTACAGGCGCGACCCGCGGTGCCGAAAGCGCGCAATATGTGACATCTTTGGTCCTGGGCTTACTACTGGTCAAAGCCGCTAAAAGCTTCTTTTTAGTTGAAATACTAAATAAAAGTGGCAAGTAGTTTTTGTTTAGTATTTTAGATCAGAAAAGAAACAAACGCAGTTTAGAAAATACGGAAACAACGGCTGTGTTCCAAATCTTACCCAAATGGATCCGAGTTACTTCGGCGTACCGTATCACATGACAGCACTGATTGAAAAAAATTATTTCTCAAGTTATAACGTCCCATCGTCCGCGATATTTTACGCGAGCGTCCGGTTGAATATAATGAATTAAAAAAGTAACCAATGAGCTGTACAGATAATGTATAATTTAAAATAAAAAATAAAGTTTAAAATGATAATATTTTATGGTGCTATAAAAAAGTGAAAGCCGTTTACCACCCCCTGTAACGCCGAATTGGAGCACAGCTCTTGAGGAGGAGGAGGGAAGAGTACTGAGGGCCACGGTTTCTCGGGGGGGGGGGGGGGGGGGGGGGGTCACGTGACATAGGGGAGAGGGTCACAAGTGACCCCCCCCCCCCGAGGGCACGTGACCTTGATGGGGTCACGTGACCTCGGGGGAGGGGGCGCACACATGGAGGGGGTCACGTGCCCCCCCCCCCCCCCCCCCCCGAGGTCACGTGACCTCGGGGGAGGGGTCACGTAGGTCACGGGACCGAAATTTCCCCGCTAGATTTAGCGGGAAAATTTTTCCGCTAGATTTAGCGGGGAAATTTTTCCGCTAGATTTAGCGGGGAAATTTTTCCGCTAGATATAGCGGGGAAATTTTTCCGCTAGATATAGCGGGGAAATTTTTCCGCTAGATTTAGCGGGGAAATTTACCCATAATGCACCGCGCGGTTACGCCGACGGCGACGCCGCTCAAGCCGGGTACGGGCGCCTAAGAGCTGCGTTCTAAAACGCTTGACGCGGGTAGGTTTTAGACAACGTTATTAAATTACCTCAGTTGTGGAACTCCCGTGGAGGGGGCTACCCCCCCTCACTCACCCCAACCCGCCAAGCGTCGATCGAAGTGCCATCTACATTTTCGTATCATAACTATTCGTTTCCAAGAGCCCGGCTGAAGCGCCAAATGGCGATCACAACGCCGCCATTTATCCCACAGCGGTCACTCAAGGAACTGCACGTAACAACCATTTTGGCTTCAATCGTCCACTTGGGAGCCGAAACAGATACAATGGAAAGAGGTCACAGGGATGCCACGCCCGTGATCTGTGATCCCAGCGGGCGCGCCGCGAAATTGCCCTGAAGTTAAGATGAGCGTAGGTCGGGACGTGCTACCTGAAATGGCTGCTGAGTCATGGTTGTATGAAAACACTATTAATTGTACTGCAAAACCTTGCAATCTAAAGATTTTAGAAAACACCCCGTGCCCCTCATTTTGTACTAAACCCCAATAAAAGTTACTACAAAGAGTTTTTTTCCGTTGGTTTTTAGGTTTCTAGTAACGTTGAAATGTACGTATCCTGATTCAGTTACCAAAGCAGCCGTCTGGCGGCGCGTCAAGCGACGCTTGGTCAGAGCCGTTTATACTGAGAGAGTTTGGCCTTCTTAAGGAGATTTTGGCAGTCTGACAACCACAGCAGCGTAGTCTGACAACCGGGGGATGACTACTTCCGTCCGCCATATTGTGGATCTGACTCATAGGAACTCTACGCGATTTCACAGGAATGAACAAGACAAAGAAGTAACGCCATATTGTGTTATCGCGAAATCCGCTGGTTCTAGCGGCCAACAAGCTCCGCCCATCGGCCAAACTCTCTCAGTATAAACGGCTCTGCGCTTGGTGAGTCGTGGTGAGTGAGGGGGGTACTGTTCGTGCATGCGGCGCCTATGAGCAGTTCCGTAACTGAGCTAATCTAATAACGTTGGTTTTAGAATGCCAAGGGTACAAAACCCTTACCCTGGAGTAAGATCGAGTAAATTTTAGAACACGGCCAAAAAATGACTCGTCGACATACCCACCACCAAGCGGTGCAAAAGGCGGCACATACTAGAAAGGTGTAAATGGGATCAAGCACCTACGAGCGGCGAGCGTAGAAAGGTCCCGGATGTACGCGGCGGCGCTGCGGTCGTATGGACTGGGGGATCCTACCGGTTCCGAGCGTTCCGAAGGCCTTCGGCGAGCAGCTTTGGCTTACGGTTTGGCCGTTTCGCGGTATGGCAGCGCGAAGTGGCTCCCGTTCTGATGAACGCGCAGCGCTCACCAGTTATACACGCGCCGTCCGAAAAGGGTGATCCAAATGGCATGAGCTTTCCGCGTAGTGCGTTATTTCCGGTAGAGGTGAACGTAGTGCGTATACCTTTACTCGTCCGGTTTCATCCGTAAACATAAACACGAGCATAGCTTCGTTACCGAAACGTGACCGAGTTCTTACTGACGTCATAGGGAAACACTGAGTCAAACAACGAAGTCTTTAGGCACTTATTAACATTTCCAAGTCCCAAAAAAACTTGAAAAAAAAAATCAAGGACTTACCTTGACTGGCAAACAACGCACTTGTGCACTTTAATAACTTTAATCGGCCCGTTCTACTGCCGCTACCGCCGCCATATTTTCTTGTTGACAACGATAGCGATGGGGTGTCTCTGTCCCCGCGGTTTAGAGTTCCGAACCGAAACTATAAAAATGGTAGGCCCTACTAATTTTGTTCATACTCTTCCTCCTCTTCTTTTTGGTTTAGCCAAGTGAAATCTCCCTCCCCGCCCCCCCCCCCCCCCCCTCTCTTCTGCAACGTTCACAAAAATGCGTCTTATACGCAGACCCCAGTATGACGCCGGTCTATTTTATAAATAATCTGTCCCGGCAAACTAAAATAAAAAAAAGAAGTGTTTTCAGGCGGAAACATTTAAAGGAGGAGTTCGCGCCACACGGAACCGCAAATGCTTCTCTGAGCAAATGTCAGGGGGCAAAGTTGGGTTTACTACGGTTGATAGAACGCCATTTTGTCGAAGCACGTTTTATCGAAGCACAGCTTAAAGAAAGCAGAGCCTCAGTCTAGAGAAATGCCGTTTATCAAAAAGGGGACGCTATTTAAAAAAGGGTTTTCTACTTTGCGCGTGTTAACCCAAGCCCCCCGCTGCGCTCTCGCCGCCTCACGGCGGGAGTCTGCGCCGGCTCATTAAAAAAATGTTAACTCACCTGACTTACCTATACACGCCGCTTCGCGGCGGCCGAATGGACCCTTTTCCACATACCGACGGCACCAGGCGGTGAGTGCACGAACTAAAAATCGAGGAAGTGACCTACCTGCGCTAGCAACCGATAATGGGAGCTACGCTACCAGTTTCTTAGCACTCTGAGCAGCGGCGCCTGCCCAACGCGACTTTAAAAAGGGCATCCGTGGCGTCCACCCAAACATCGTGTTTTCCTTTCCGTCGACGTTCTTTTTTTGTGCAACACAATTATATATATGCTGCAGTTACGTGTTCTACTCGCTGATATACAGCCTCCTTCCGAATTTCCTCGATTTTTCGTTCCGACTTCTGCCGCTTGGCATCGGGCGCTCGCGCGTGCGCAGAACGCTTCTTGGAAAAGGTCCATTCGCTAAATGGAGGCTCATCGCCATTTTTTATAAACTCGGCTACTCTATTGAGGGTTTCAGCGACGGCGTCACCTCCCGGCCGGTCGCCGAAAGAGAAAGAAAGGTTCGCTGGGCGTTGGCTTTCTGTAAGTGTGTTATTTGGCCGCGAACGTAGGCTTATAAAAACTTCGGCAGCAAGAATATTACGCGGCTCTAGTCTTCCGGTACGAGCAGCAGAGGTGACATGCTCTGCTACAACTAGCTACGACCACCCGCCGCAGCGATGCAGGCGTCGAAGGAGTGCAACCTGTGTGCGACGCAGTCAGTCGCCGTCGCCCGACGCAGATCGTTTGGCATTCAGGGTTTTCCGCCCTGGATTCTTCATTTGTACCTGGAACCGAGTATTATTTTCTGTTCTTGTGTATGTGCTCAGTGGCTCGATATATGGACCACATAGAGCAGTTCTTCAGAGGAGGATAGAAGGGTAGGAGAGGGCATGACGCCAGCCGCGTAGCCTCCAGCATGCTCCCTTGACGCCTCGCCTCTTTCTTAGTTTCCTCCTTACTCTCCTCACTTACCAGGCTAACATGACCAGATCACGTGACCGTAGCTAGCCTTCGTCTAGCTATGGGGTACTTGAATAGCCTTCGGTCTGATAAAACCTACCAGACGGCGCGTGCACAAGCCTGCAAGGAGTCCTACAATATCAACCATCCATCTCACACGTGACATGTCACGCGCACCAATTGCCAGAGAGATCTGCGGTCACGTTGGTCACAACATTGTTTAAACTTTTTATGACTAGGCTTCACCAATATTGCAACGGGCCCCCTAGTTCTTCAGACTCAACAGCGACTCAAAGTTGACGGCGGAGGGGCTTGCAGCAACGCTTTCGGTTGGTGCGTGGGTGTGACGACTGCACGGATAAATTTTAAGATTGCTGCTAGCAAGGTGGGCCATAATCGCTTTATGTTGACACGAAAATACTCTGTGCAAAGGTGAATCAATCGCGTTTTTAATCCACCTTTGTTTTAGAGCGCAGCTCTTAGGGGCCCGTTTCCGGCTTGAGTGGCGTCGCCGTCGGCGTAACCGCGCGGTGCATTATGGGTAAATTTGCCCGCTAAATCTAGCGAAAAAATTTCCTGCTAGATTTAGCGGAAAAATTTATTTGCTAAATCTAGCGTAAAAAGTTTCCCCGCTAGATTTAGCGGAAAAAATTCCCCGCTAAATCTAGCGGAAAAATTTTTCCGCTAGATTTAGCGGGGAAATTTTTCCGCTAGATTTAGCGGGGAAATTTTTCCGCTAGATTTAGCGGGGATTATTTTCCGCTAGATTTAGCGGGGAAATTTTTTGCGCTAGATTTAGCGGGGAATTTTTCCCGCTAGATTTTTCCGCTAGATTTAGCGGAGAAATTTTTCCGCTAGATTTAGCGGGGAAATTTTTCCGCTACATTTAGCGGGGAATTTTTCCCGCTAGATTTAGCGGGGAATTTTTTCCGTTAGATTTAGCGGGGAAATTTTTCCGCTAGATTTAGCGGGGAAATTTTTCCACTAGATTTAGCGGTGAATATTTTCGGCTAGATTTAGCGGGGAAATTTTTCCGCTAGATTTAGCGGGGAATTTTTCCCGCTAGATTTTTTTCGCTAGATTTAGCGGAGAAAATTTTCTGCTAGATTTGGCGGGGAAATTTTCCCGCTACATTTAGCGGGGAATTTTTCCCGCTAGATTTAGCGGGGCAATTTTTCCGCTAGATTTAGCAAAAAAAATTCCCCGCTAACTCTAGCGGGAAAAATTCCCCGCTAAATGTAGCAGAAAAATGTTCCCGCTAAATCTAGCGGAAAAATTTCTCCGCTAAATCTAGCGAAAAATTTCTCCGCTAAACTTAGCGGAAAAATTTCTCCGCTAAATCTAGCGGGGAAAATTCCCCGCTAAATCTAGCGGAAAAATTAACCCGCTAAATCTAGCGGAAAAATTTTCCCGCTAAATGTAGCGGAAAAAATTCCGCGCTAAATCTAGCGGAAAAAATTCCCCGCTAGATTTAGCGGAAAAAATTCCCCGCTGTCCAGCGGAAAAATTTTCCCGTTAAACCTAGCGGAAAAATTTCCCTGCTAAATCTAGCGGAAAAAATTCCCCGCTAAATCTAGCGGAAAAATTAACGCGCTAAATCTAGCGGAAAATTTTCTCCGCTAAATCTAGCGAAAAAAATCTAGCGGGAAAAATTCCCCGCTAAATCTAGCGGAAAAATTTCCCCGCTAGATTTAGCGGAAAAATTTTCCCGTTAAACCTAGCAGAAAAATTTCCCCGCTAAATCTAGCGGAAAAAATTCCCCGCTAAATCTAGCGGAAAATTTTCCCCGCTAAATCTAGCAGAGAAATTTCCCCGCTAGATTTAGCGGAACATATTCCCCGCTAAATCTAGCGGAAAAATTTTCCCGCTAAATCTAGCAGAGAAATTTCCCCGCTAGATTTAGCGGAAAAATTTCCCCGCTAAATCTAGCGGAAAAATTTTCCCCGCTAGATTTAGCGGAAAAAATTCCCCACTAAATCTAGCAGAAAAATGTTCCCGCTAAATCTAGCGGAAAAATTTCTCCGCTAAATCTAGCGAAAAATTTCTCCGCTAAACTTAGCGGAAAAATTTCTCCGCTAAATCTAGCGGGAAAAGTTCCCCGCTAAATCTAGCGGAAAAATTAACCCGCTAAATCTAGCGGAAAAAATTTCGCGCTAAATCTAGCGGAAAAATTTCCCCGCTAGATTTAGCAGAAAAAATTCCCCGCTGTCCAGCAAAAAAATTTTCCCGTTAAACCTACCGGAAAAATTTCCCCGCTAAATCTAGCGGAAAAAATTCCCCGCTAAATCTAGCGGAAAAATTAACCCGCTAAATCTAGCGGAAAAATTTCCGCGCTAAATCTAGCGGAAAAAATTCCGCGCTAAATCTAGCGGAAAAATTTCCCCGCTAGATTTAGCGGAAAAAATTCCCCGCTGTCCAGCGGAAAAATTTTCCCGTTAAACCTAGCGGAAAAATTTCCCCGCTGTCCAGCGGAAAAATTTTCCCGTTAAACCTAGCGGAAAAATTTCCCCGCTAAATCTAGCGGAAAAAATTCCCCGCTAAATCTAGCGGAAAAATTTTTCTGGGGGGTCACGTTACCCCCCAAGGTAATGCGACCCCCCCCCCCCCCCCCCCCCGCCCCGAGAACAGGTAACCCTCAGTAACCGTCCCTCCTCCTCCTAGAGAGCTGCGCTCCAATTCGGTGTTACAGGGAGTTGTAAACGGCTTTCATTTTTTGTTGTCGTTTTTATCACACACGACTGACTACTAAGCAAATGCAGCAGTTTGACACTTTAGACCCATGTTACGGATAAAAAAACCAGGACGTGGGATGGCCAAAAAAAACGTGTTTTTTGTGTAAGGCTCGTCAAATTATGAGGCACTGGAGAAATGCAGCCTTCTGCGTTAAGTCCCTATTTAGAACTCTTTTTGTTCGCCTTTCCACCATTAAAAAGCATGCAGGAAGGGCCTTAGAACGCACCTGGTATCGCTGCGCCGCAGCATTCTTCCACAACATGAAGTTCGTCTGGTTTCCTCGCCGTCACCATGGCAATGAACACCAAATGAATGGAAGCACGCACGGTAACGCCACATGAAGCCAGCAACAGCTGACGCCATTTTACGATTGTCGTCTGCTAGCCAAAGCCGAACGCTGTGCGTCAGATCAACCGCCTCTGCCGGTGCGCCGCTGGCAAAGACGACGAAGCTGAGACATGCCAACAGCAACAGAGCAAGCAACAGCACCGCGGGACGACTACAACGGCGGCATTTATTGGGATCGATCAAAGGTGCGAAATAAGCAAGGACAATTTTTATTTGAATCATAACACGCGATATCCAAGTCGGGGCCACGTAACCTTTGCTTGGTCTTTCCTGTGAACTTTTTACAGCGACACGGGGTGCCGCATTTAGAAAACAGCTCCGTCTGCAAAATATAGGGGTCCTGAAAAGGGCCATTTAGACCGCTACCAGAACCTATAACTGACGTAACGAGCATTTGACAAGCGGTTGGCACATAAGTTGTCTTTATGCATGCAGGCGGGCGACGGGCTCAGCGCAGCAGATCACTCGATGTGACCGGGGCCGTCAGATTCCTCACCCTGTCTGCGTCGGGGCTCTAGATTTTGGCGGCTGCGGCGACGAACGACTGGAATCTATCAGTGTTTCCGTGCACCTTCTCTCTCCTCCAAAACATTAACTTTTCAAGGTGACCAGTGAAATGGTGGCTCTCGCATCGTCCAGATGGAAGAGAGTTTTTGACGTGGACCCAGGTGCTCTCTACTGTATTTGTGTGCGCACCAGTGTTCGGGTCGAAAAAGTGCAGCTTGTGGTTGACGGTGAGGTGCGTGAAGTGAGCGTCGTCTGCAAGCTTGCGATAGCCAGCCCAACAGTCAGTGATTATCCTTGTTCCAGGGCAGACCCACTCGGCTATTGGCCCTTGCAGGGTTTTAGCGTCACGGGTCTCCACGGGAACAAAAAAGCAGCACCCGCTGCCATGCTCGACACCGCCGAAAACCCACTGGCCAGGCCTTAAATACCCGTGATGGTACTTTCGCTGCCCGAACATACTCTCGTCCAGGGGCGGATGCAGGAATTTCTCGAGAGGGGGGTGGTAGCGTACCATATGTTTAGAACCACCCCCCCCTTCCCCCGTTTCGCCTTAAATTTTTGCACATGCAGAAATCAAGAGAGGAGGGGGGGCAGGACATCCAGACCCCCCTCTAAATCCGCCCCTGCTCTCGTCTATTTCTACAGTCACGCCTTCACTACCAATCACCTCGATCTGAATGCATAAAGACGGAATTTACAACAACCTCCCGACAAAGGATCGTCCAATCAGTTATTGTCTTGCGACATCAGTCTCCCGCTGAATGACTGCGCACGGTAGGTTCTGGAACCAGAGGTAGATGATTTTCATGAGTTGGGGAAGTGTCAGGTTCAATCCGTCGAAAAAGGAACCGCTCCGTACCGAGACCTCGCCCCGGCACTGAACCTTGACCGGCTTCTTCTTAGGAACCTCACGAGTCATCCACACACCCCACCTCCACGAGTAGCCATGCGCCGAACACGGACATCGTGCTGTCCGTGTTCCGTCTTTTATGCTGTGGTTCTCCTTGGGGCCACTGCCTTTGGGAGCACCACGTTCGTGGCAAGACGCTCTACCGCGAAGCAGGTTCGTACTTGCGTGGCATGCTGCTCGTTGAGCACAAACAGACACCAGTCACGTTGATAATTCTGTTTATTTACAATATAAAACAAATAACAAGAAGACAGCGGCTATCAGCTGGTGAACGCCGTTGGTGTGGAGATCGCCCACGGCCGAATGGTCGCTCACAAAGAACAAAGGACGGGGTAAACGCTCACCGGCACACCGGACGGTTCCCCGTTGTCGCCGCCGCCAAAATCACAGGAAGAAAATAGCGCGAGATACTGCTGTTCGCTGGTTTTAAGATAACGGCGGGGCGAAGTGGCCAATCAAGGAGTGACACGTCGATCTCCTTTCTGCGGGGGTTCGTTACGAAAATCGCCCCCTAGGGGGAAAGGAGGAAGTTACTCACAGTGGTAAGCAGCGCCACCTCTCGCTACGTCAGCGCGACCGCCACGGCGCACCAAAACGCTGATGCGACAGAATGTTGAGGGATCGCAATCCCCACAATGTGAACTCTTTCGTAAAATATTTGTGGATAACAAACTAAAACGCTGCGTCTACAGTGCCGCCCGACGGCACTCTTGCGGAGCGTTCAAGTGCCGCTCGACAAGTGCCATCCGAAAGTGTGACAAGTGCCATCCGAAAGTGTTAAGAAAGTGTCATATGAGATGATTAAAATTGCGCAAACTTGACAAAGACGAAAAAAAGGCACGCATACCTTGCACACGTACGACAGGGCTGGCACTGACTTCCAACTAAGCTTATTTCATCATCCAACCAAGCAATATATACCATCGCCTGCGGACATAAAAAACACAAAAATAGTTATACATTAAGATTGTTTGTCTACCACGTGTCTAGGTATCTTCGGATGAAACCATCCAGAAACGACAATTCTTTGTCAATAAGGCACACCGGCAGCGTGCTGATGCACCTGCCTTTCTTCAGGAACTTGGTGGATTTCAGAAGCTGTTCGCGTCCCACATTGTTTAACGTGCTGAGCAAGATGACCACCCAAATTTCTTTGTACTAAGACTATGCTCGTGCGCTCCCTCATTGAAACGCCGACCTGTTTGTCCAATGTAAATGCGGCCACAGCTGAATGCAGTCGCAGCGCGCCTCGTAGCCATGAAAATGTGTGGCCATTTAAAGGCGGTTCCTCGAGCTCTCAGGGCTGTATATCAATAAACAGCTCTGAAAGCTACCATCATACTGCACCATTTCACATTTCTCAGAAATGGGATTGAATCTTCGACACACTTTCTCCATAACGAAGTGGTGGCGTCGCCGTTCAGACACTGCTCTCTTCATTCCACCGTGGCCATGGCGCCTATGAAGCAGACGGCAGCGGATCTTTTGCGAGCTTGTAGGGGAAGGATTTTCTTGAGAAAAACCTTCACCAGGGCCCAGGAACCCCTCAGACAAACGTCGATAAGGATCACACATTCTGTGCTTATCCATCTTCGTCAGAATGATCAAGCTTGTAAGCTTGCTGTTCAACGGTACTCTTGCAGATCTTTTAAAGGGGCACTGACACCCACCAAAAAAATGTTTTAATTTTTTTCCAGGCGATCCATTATGGTGTCAGAAGACTACCCAATCAGCTGGCTAGCGAAAGTCCTATGGGTGTGCAACCCTTTTCTCTTTTCGATCAATGAATTTGCAGTTTTTTTACAAGCTACAAAAAAAGGGTATCAAATTTATTGTCCATTTTTAACATTGAGTGTGTGCCTTTAATGACCCACGACTTTATCTTTGGTGGTTGTGTCTAAACCATAGAAAATGGCACGTGACTCCAAAGAAGAGAGTGAACGCGACTCAAACCGGCCAGCTCTCGATCGGCGGTTTTCAGGCGGAAAGAAAACAAATTTTGAGCCGCAAATTGTGTTCTGGGTAGTTGGGCTCTCATATGTCATGTACAAGTAAAAACCTAGGCGACCATAAATACGCCGTCAGTGTCCCTTTAAGTGCAGTCCAACGTACGGCACTCCACGCCAACTTCAAACGCTGTCCGAATGATGGTATGCATTGTCCTCCAAGTTTGCCGAAGTGGCACTCTCTCAAAAGTTGGAATTGCGATTTAAAATAAATTTGCATTTGGATCTTACGTTCTGTAGTAGCAGTGAAAGCCTCTACAAACTACGAGAACAAAAGCATAACAAAAACGGGAAGACAATTTTGTTGTGGCGTGCGTATTTAGGTATTGAACCTTATTCGATTGAGATAACGTTAATTAAGACCATGCCACCAGCAAAACATGCTATCCTTGGAACAATCAAGAAATGTGACCCTTTAGTTCTCAGATATTATTTTTTATCACGAAAGTTTTATCGAATACTTCTGGCCGAGTATAGACCAACATGCGGTGTTCAAAAATAAGTTGTTTGCCCACATCACCAAGTGTGGGCGCTGCGAGTATGCAGAAACCAGACTTGCGTAAAGTGAAGCGTCTGTGCATGGGCTGCGTAGAGTAACTGTATATGCCTATACAGTTAGTCTTGGGCTCTGGTGACGGCAGCGCCACCGCAGTGACATTATGTAAGAGCCACGTATTCGTGTACACTCCTAAATGGCAAATTTAACACAAAAAAATACAGCGAAAGTAGGCATACTAATTTCGCCCGCAATAGTATGCCAAAAGCATGCAGTTCCTCACTAATTAAGGGACAGCATTCACTCTGCAAGAGCACCGTAGGATAGCACTCGAATGCGGGCATAAAGCCTGGGTGGATTTAGGGGGAGGAGGTGGGGGGACGAAGGAAAGATTACACCCCCTAAGCCAACTTATTTTTCATGAAAAATTTATATACCCCTGCCAAAAGTTTAGTTTTTGGTGAAATAGCAAATATAGGGTAAAAAAACAGATCAGGGCAACGTTTCGGCCGTAACATTACCTCTCAGCAGAGCTCCCTCCCACCCTCCCCCACCAACCAAATGCTTACAGCACACCCCCCCCCCCCCCCCCCCCTAAATCCACCCCTGGCATAAAGTGCTGCCGGATGGCACTTGAACGCTCTACAACAGTGCACTCTAGGTGCTCTAAATTTTTATATCCCTTGGCCAATTTGCAAAGAACATTGCTGAAATAGTATGCACTCATTGTTCTTCAACAATTTTAAAAGTAAAATAGAGCTCAATGACCGTCTTGTCTTGTCTGCACCACTACGCTGCAGACAAACTAAGGGAGCAGATGAACGACATTCATGCTTTTGCATTCACAACTCATAAGAAGTGCTTAGGTGTCCTCAGATTTTTTTTTCGTATTTAAGTAAAAAATATGTTAAAGCCATGTTCTTGGGTGGAGCATTCAGTTATATGCAAACGCCGTAGCTAATTTCTTCTGAAGATATAAAACCGGACAGGACAGCGTTGTCCTGTGTGGTTTGTTTCTTCCTTTTGTACCTTTTGGCACTGTTTTATCTCATCATGTTGAACAACTACCAAATAGCCCAGCTCTCAACCTGATTAGAATGTATTGCCCCATGGTTTGAATTGAAGTGCGTATAGCTGTTCCTAAACTCCACAGCAGCAGGTTTGGCAATCAAGTTTTTTGTTGTGCCACGGAGGCTAGAGGAAGGCAGTGCCGGTTATTGGGTCGGAGCACTGTTTGCACATACCATTTGTCACTGGGTGTTGGACACTGACATCTGAGTGTCCATGCTGACCACACTAAATAAGAAATTTTCTGAACACACGGCAGCCAGGACTTGTATCGAGCCAAAAGTCCATTAAAATCAAACCGATTCTGCTTTAGCACTCTCAATACAGACAACACGTAAGGCAGAAGGGAAGATTGCTTTTATTTGTGAGACACCTCACAGGACCATCATACGGGGTGCTATAGACATGGACATGAGCTCCTGGAAAAGAAGCTTGCAGGCATACGGGAGGCGGATCTGAGAGATCTGCAACCAGAAAAAGAAAAACGACAATGTTAATGCGTGAAAAGAAACACAGATACCGGATTATTCTGGGGGTACGAAGCCGCTCCACGGCCCCTGTAAACTGGCATCCAGTGACGTGCGTTGAGCTCAACGTCAAGAGTTACCACGCGCAGGGGTGCGCTTTGAAAAGTGCACGGCTCGCACGAGCGTCGACGCAAATGAGGCACTCTGCAGAGCTAAACTCTCGCAACTGTACCCTTGGTAGCAATGCACATATATGTAGTACCCTACATATTTCTGACCAATAATAATCCGGCAGCCTGAGAGAGCTATGTCTCCTTATGTCAGCTGCCGCTCAAAAGCTTCTATAGAAGGTTTACTTCTCAATTCTTCCTATAAACTTCAACATACTTTCTGTTTCGTTTGGACTGCGCACAATCTGATAAAATTTAGCCTCGTGAGAAACCGGTATCAATCTCTGTTGAGCAAACTCGCACGCACCTCCATCCTTTACAGCATTCATTCGTCCCATAGAGCCACTGATGGCATCCACAGAGACGACCGCAAAAAGGCAGCATCTTTTGAACCAGGACGAGAGTATGCTACAAGGCAGGGCAGTCCGATGTAGCCAAACCCGGCTATGGATTTGACTACGTCCCAACGGATCCCGGCAGCCACGGACTTGACTGCTTCCCGGCGAATCTCGTGCATTTCATGTACGCTCGTAGTGACCCGATAATTATAGCGGAACAATTTCTCCGCCAAATTTAGAGGAGAGTCGCACTGGCGTTACTTCGTGATGTCACATTGTCATGTGATATCAGAATCTTCCCACTAAACTTAGCAGAGAAATTTCTCCGCCACATTTAGCAAGAATTTGGTGCCACTTGACGTCAGGGTACCAAATGACATCACTGCGTCACGTCACATTACGTAGTCATGAGATGTCAAAGCGTCACACAAACATTGTTTGCAAAACATAGCGGGATGTCAGTCCGCTAAATTTTAACACAGCAGCGCAACTGCTTGCAGTGGCCATGCGGCGCCTCGACTCTCGCCACGGTTCATATTTGCAAGGTACGGTGAGAAACCGGGTCTTTGTTGTTTTTTTTCGTTCCAGAAATAATAAAACCATTTCTCCCGCCGTCCGTTAAGTGTGCCTTCCACGCTCGCTCTCTGAGCACGGTGGAGCTTCGAGAAACCCCGGAAAAGCCCGAGACTGGGAGCAAGTCGCGGGTGTAGGGTACGGCACCTGGGTCTTGTTGCGGCAGCCCTTGCACTCGAAGGTGTTGTTGCGCAGGTTGGCGATGGCCAGCAGACCACACAGGTTGCAGATGTGGGCCCGGTACGGGTCCGACACCTCGAACAGCCGCTCGCGTAAAAACTGGGCTGCGCCGTGAGAGATCTGGCAGTCCCGCTCCATCTCACCGAACCGGAGGCCGCCGTCCCTGCACAAATCGGATACTTCGGCAACCTCGAAGCGCTCGGCAAACGCAGTTGGATTGCAGCTTGAATCTTGAGGCCCGTTCATACTCTTGCGTTTGCTTAAAAGGGCACTCGAGCAGATTCTGAGATTGTCTAACTCAACCTATAAGCTCAAAGAATATTAAAAAAAAAAAAATTACGCTCCTGGGCGGTTGATTTTCCTATTAATACCTAATCAAAGGTCGTGACATGCCCCCCTTTCTGCGCCTTAGAGCAGACGCCATGGGGCACCGTCGGAGGGCGTTTTTAAACAATGATTGCTGTATTATGTCTCCTATGTACAAAGATTTGATGTTTTGGTCAAAATATGATGCACAACGTGCCTAAAGCCTAAAGAGAACAATAATACTAATGTTCGGAATCTACACGTAATTAACTATTTTTGTTGGCAAAGTTTTGTGGCAATGGTGGGGACAAGAAGATGGCTCCCCATAAAAAAACATGGTGCCCGTGTATTTCTATCGCTGCGCGTTTACTAGGACACCTTGCCGTCCAGAACTGGTTGTTTTTATTGACTAAAGCCCAACATATAATATGCCATCCAAAACAAGCTTCTATAAAAACCATGTAACTGCCCCTTTAAGATTGAGTTCTTCCTATCTTTTACAACGAGCGGACACACTGGTAAACACGCCAGTCGGAGTGGAGCTCAAGGCACCATAGTTTTTCTGCTCCATTAAGGGGGGACACTACCCGGAGAAAAAAAAATTCTTCAAAAAACATTGATTTTGAAAAATTACATATTTACATCCATCTACATCCAGAGAGTATTCCCAGAAATTTCCACCAGTTTACACTGCATAGTTAATTTTTTATAAATTATTTTCTGTCTAACGAAGCTAAAGAAAAGGTAGGCTTTGGAGCACTTTGAACACATTTTTCTCCGTTCCACTTTTTTGTATAAACTCCATTTTAGTCAATCTATCGTTTGATAATGGCAACACAGGAAAGGTTCGTTCTTCACTTTTCCTGACTGAAATTTAATAAGGAATGCGCCTATGTAGTTTGTTTGTCACTTTACGGATGTCTTTTATAAAAAATGTTGACATTTTGTTGGAGACACAGAAAACCAAAAAGTTGACCAATTTTCCATAGGCACACCTCCTTTCCATAGGTGCACCTCCTAGGCATTCTGCTACATATCTAGCGAATAAAAATCTTGAATATTCTGATAGTTTTCCGACGATAGATTAACTAAACAATGTAGGGGTGTGGCTGATAGAAGCTGCCCTAATTTCTTTCCCACTTAACCGACAGACCTGCAATTTTGTTATGCACCCTCTAGCATGACCACCAGCCTACCCTGTAAATTTCATTAATTTTAAGCCAAGGGTTCAGAGGTTGACCCTCCCAGGGTGTGTCTCCCCTAAACCCGCACCTCCTACACCGGCCATGCTCAGTGCACACAGCAGTGTTTGATTTACGAGTGCAGCCTATACCAAAACATAAAGAAAAGTATGTTGCCCCGCACTTTCCTGCACCGGTGCAAGCTGGAGCAGTAAACCGAAGGAGCCCGACGACGACATGGGACATGGTGCTCGTGGCGCCGTCTATATTCGCACGACTGACGAAGCGGAGGCTCACCTGGCCCTGCCCTCCATGGGTTGCCGGACCAGGATCTGCACGGGACCTCGAGCCCTGGAGTGGATCTTGTCATCCACCATGTGCTTCAGCCGCTGGTAGTAGGTGGGGCCGAGGAAGATCTGGGCATTCACCTTGCGTCCCGTGTGCCCGTTGTACATCACCTGCAGAGACGGCCGGTCAGTAAGAGCGGCCCCGTAAGTGAAATTGTGTCGTGTGTGTGCATACGCGGCGGGAAGTTCGGGTCAGCTCGCACTGCGCATTTTTTCGGCAAATCTAGTGTCACGAAACTAGGTTTTGGGAAAGAGATGCGCCATTTGAACGAGGGAAAGAGAGGCACGCATCTGGGAAAGGGTAATTGCACTCCTCGTTCTCGGAGCGAGATTTTGCCAGAACTTTATTAAAGCCCGCCAGTTGCTCGAAAAAGAAACACAGACACTGCCAACGGTCGCTGGACGTCTCCGTGACATCTGGTTTTCGAGGCAGGGCAAGCTCTCGGAGGAGCCTGATATTCGGCCATTTCTGTATCCGAGCCAAAGCCAAAAAAAGAAACACAACACGGCGATGAGCACCACGCAGAGAAGCGGTGTGTACGGTCGGTACGGGTTGGCGGCTTGGTGCATACTCCTCGCCGGTTGCAACGGGTGCAAGCGCCGCATATAAACATGATGACAGGGGATAACCTATCTTTTGGTAGAGCCAAAATTTCTGAAATTCAGATCATCCTATAGTAATTGGTTTTCCATGGTTGGCTGTGTGGTCACTGTGAGCTACTATTTGTGCTATTATCCCATGCTTGCACCTTCCTACCGACGATCGTGCTCTTCAATTTTGATGTCCTGCTCTATGATACATTAAACCTAAACCTAAAAGTTGACCAGCTCTGGCTCGTTGCCGGCAGAATCCGCGGCGGCCGCTGCTCATTTCTTGTCAGGGAACCCCACAGCTCGGCCGCTCTACCTGCCCTTCCTGGATGTCTCCTGCTGCCAACTAGCAGCCTAATCGTCCAACCACCGAACCATCAATATTCTCACCTCTTAATCAGAAAAATGCTACATTCTGGTGCGTCAACCACCATTCCACATCCGCCCGTTCTTTGACATTTGCAGTCTTTTTCCGATTTGGCAGGCCTAGTAAATGGGGAGGGCCAAATCTCTGAAAACAAAGCTTATCGAGTGATATTAAAGCAGGCTGTGTCTTGACACCATGCATCCTTCACGCCATTTGCTGCGAGATGCCCGATAGTACTTCCGGTGCGGAAGACAAGGTTTGGTAAAATTCTTGCAAATCAATACATCGCAGTTCTTGCGCATCAAACTCGACGAGCAAATTAGCCAATTGCATAAAATTCCAATTTTTCGAAACCGTCACATGTGTGAAAATGGATTGTGGGAGTAAACCCTTAGTCGGCCCCCATGGGCATCCGGTGTTTCCACGCAAGTCTTTTACCATTCAAGGACAGTTCTAGTTTGGGGCTTCCTGGTTTTTCCAGATTTTGTATGAAGCCGGCTCAGGGCCCATAACTTTTGCGGTTTGTCGGCACATACCGAAAACCGAGAACTCGAGCAACACTTTTCGCAACAGGAGCCCGAACAGGGTTAAACATGACTGCATATACTACTATATCTTGAGAAAAAGTGGCAAGCGTGTGTGCAGCGTGTTGAAGGAGGAACATCTGCACCAAAGATATGAAGTCAACTATCAAGATAAGGCGCCGACAAAGGCACATACAAAGTGCCACTTGTTTCAGACGTCTGCTTTAAAAGGGTTCCTGCTGGATGCTGGCATGCTAGGCGCATAAATCTATATAGTCGGCGACAGATCGGGGAACAGCAAAGAGAAATTTCGGTCGTTCCTCCTCCTGCGCGAGCTTCCTACCTTCAATATTGCTTTGGTGCAATTTAGCAAAAGGTCTATCGGCAGAGTACAACACCAGATTTACAACGGAGCAGCGGGTACGGCCTTCGTAAAACTCGCCTCATTTCCACGCAGGTGGTAGCCATACTCTTGGAGCAGGTTGGAGATCTTCTGCACGTTGACGGAGTCGTTGAATGGGGTGGCGTCGCCAATCTCCCCCTTGTTGGCCGAGACCTTGCCCTGAAGGCACTCGATCAGATGGCCCACCGTCATTCGGGACGGGATGGCATGGGGGTTGATGATGATGTCCGGTGTGAGGCCGTCTGCCGTGAACGGCATGTCCTGCAGAAAAAGTGAATTGCTGTGTGTGTAGCTGTCTTCCCCGTGGCCGGCTTTTGTGAAGACAACTTCCCTGTAGCCAGCTTCGGCCCAAGAAGCGTGCCCGCAAAGCTCGGCCGCTTAGAGTGTTACGTGCAGGTTCACCCTTTCACTACAGCTTCCGAGATAACTTGATTATCCCCCATGCACACCCCGCTACTCCAAGTATACTCATTTTGCATTTTAAGTTCACTTCCTGCGGCTCCTGAGGCAACTCATGCAAAAAGCAAACAATCCGGGCTTGTCGTGCCACTTATGGGGAGGTCACCTGAACATACAGAACTTGTAGGTTAATTCCTAGCAATAAGTGGGGCGCATGTCTCTTCGTGCGCTCTGTCTCAATGACTCAACCATGGCATGTCAGCGCAGCACGTGCGTCCGCTCTTTGACGGACGAAACAATTAATGAACTCTCAAACATTTCTGACTGATGAAAGTGATATTAAAAAAAATAGCAGCTTATATAAGTGGCTCGTTTATACAGCATGTCGTAGATGCAATCGTAGAACAGACAACCTTTCCAGTGCCAAGTACCTGCCGCGTTTACGTTGGGGAACCAATCCAAAAACGCACTAGTTGAAAGGCGTGACTGCACATGACGTCTACACCACTGTTGAGTTATTAAAGAAAAATTAAAGACGTTTACAATTCTCTGTAATGCCGAATTAAAGTGCAACTCTTGAGGAGGAGGAGGAGGGGAGGGTATGCCCCTGCTTTCCCTCCGTACCCTCCCCGCCTCCTCTCCTGCTTGCCTCCCATTTAGCGGGAAATTTTCGCTAAATTTTCCTGCTAAATTTAGCGGGAATATTTGTGCGCTACAGCACACAATGTAAGAACTGTGTCATCCTAGCTCGACGGGCTCGAAACAATGACTGGTCACTTTACAAATAAGCACCATTTTAATTATTTGAAATTACATTATCCCGCAAAAACCAGTTTTGCGGCAGACATATTTCGCATGGGGGCCATTTTTTTTCTCCCTCTCTCGATGTGAGAAAGAGCGGAAAAAGGAATGCAGTGACCCACCTCTTGGCGGTAGGTGATGCCGCAGGTGCCCTTTTGGCCGTGCCGGCTGGCAAACTTGTCCCCGATCTGCGGGATGCGCACCGAGCGCACCCGGATCTTGCAGAACTTGTAGCCCTCCGCGTTCACCGTCAGCATCACCTGGTCCACGATGCCGGTCTCGCTGTTCCGGAGGAAGGTGCTGGCATCCCGTTTGGTGAACCGGCGGTTGGTGCTCTCCAGCTGGGGTTTGGAGAGAACGTTGGTGACTGCATTTCGACGCGTCGATCAGGCTGTCACAGGGAGAATAGGAATGCAGGAGACATTCCAATTCTTCGTGACATTCGTCACATTCTCTTTTTTTTCTTGCACGCTTTGGTTTATTGTGTAACGTCAGTGTCCGGTCACGTGCCAAGTGACGTTTGTCGTTGTGGTGCAGTGTCATCTGCCAACGCGATGTCACGCAACATGGTGCTATGACGTGACGTTGCATTACACCACAACTTGACATGCAACGATACGGGACCCAATACAGCGAGCACGTGTTTTAAAATTTTTCTTTCGCACATTGGAACACAAGGAGGAGCATTCCAATCAGAGGGCAACATAGAGAATGCGTAGGAACTGCGCAATGACGAGGCATTCAAGTATAGGTGCTTATTGGTCAAGGTCGGGGGGAAACAAAACCGCATGGCGAATTTGGGGGAGGGGGGGGTAAACAAACCCTTGAGGTGTGCAAAGAGCAGACGAATTCGCAGGCCATATAACGTCGTTGACGCCGTGGTATCACATGACGCCACGACTTCGCACCACAATGTCACACAACGCCGGCTTGCGCGAAAGGCCAGACGCACCACGGTCAAACGCGAAATTCAAGCCAGCTTTTAGTAGAAAGCCACTCCGCCTTAGAACAGCACAAGATGCGGACTCACGTCATCGTCGTTTTCCGGCAGCGTGATAGTCTTCCCAATGATGACGTCGTCTCCGGACACCCTGGTGCCCGGGGCGATGATGCCGTCGTCGTCCAGCTTGTCGTAGATGGCGTTGCGCATGCCTGTGCGTTAGAGAGGAGCAACGTCAAGGTCCAAAAGGAAGTGCACGACGTTCCCCACCTTGGCATGTCTCCCGGGTCGGTTTTTCAAACTGCTCTTCCTGGTCGCCGACCCGCTTGCACTCCGAGTCCTTGTACGACCGGTAGAACACGGACCTGAGGAAAGAGCACAAAACGTGGTCTGAAGTGGTTGGAAATCGTCAATGGACGCTGCACTGGTGTGCCTCCGTCCAGTCGGCACTGTGTCACAAGCCCAGGTTAGCAGCCACACTGTACTGGCTAAATTGCCACTGAAAAGTGGCACAGACTATCGGCTGAATCCTCTACAATAGCTGCCACGGGCCAAACTGTCGCAAAGTAGAGACAGAGCAGGCCAGATAAACATCCGGGAAAGGGGGGAGGGGGGGAGGGAGATGACCAACTTACGAAAATAACCAATAAAACATAAAGTGAACTGTTATGCTCAGTGCTGCAGGCTATATTTTGTGTGGCTCTTGAAGCCGCAGGTTCTGCCTCCATCATTCTCACAGAGCTGCACAGTTCTGATTCCAAAGCCAAATGACAGATGAACTGAAAACCACCAGGGCGAAAATCAGTCCACTTCCAGCCGGATTATGGAACTGGAAATGAGGCAGTCCAGCTGGATTCCAGCTGGAATTCAGCTGGACTGCCTTATTTCCACTTCCATAGTCCAGCTGGAAGTGGACCTATTTTCGCCTGGGCACTGAGTGCTACCGTCCAATTTCTCTTTGTAATGAGCACCATAAGATTTTTTTTTTAAACTTCTGGCCATGTGCATAGTGAGAATCCTCATAGCAATCCCCTGAGTGCGACAAAAACTGCTAAAATTGACAATAATATAAACCAAGATTTAAAAAAAAAAAAAAAAAGACAGCATCTTCACGTGGTGAATAATGTTGATTGGGGCAAAACTCTGCTAGGGCTGATGGTGCTGATTTTTTTTTTTATTGCTCATAGGTAGTGCCGAGTTTCGGGTTGTGTTTCGACTTCATTATTACTGCTTTATGGTTGGTGAAATGCAGAGCCAGTGGTTCTTCTAGCGGATCAGCTTGGATCCGATAGAAGCCGTAGGAACGCAACTCCACCGCTTAAGTCAACGGTCCATGCCAGAAAGAAAATGTGTGGTATGGAACGTGGTTATATAAGCATTTGAGCATTTGACCGCAGCACCCTTTCGTCTATAAATGTTGAGCCAATGCATGCAAAGTTTAACGTGATTACATACGCATTTGACTGCAGTGCCCTCTCCTGTATAGATGTTGAGCGGCTACATACAACGTTTCATCCGTGAAAGAAACCCCAGCTCTTGAGTTACTACCACATCTCAGAACCCCCTACTCGTCCCACAGTTGTGGCCGAGTGGTTAAGGCAATGGACTAGAAATCCATTGGGGTCTCCTTGTACAGGTTCGAATCCTGTCGACTGCACAAACATTTTCACTTTTTATGTGAGCACGGACGCCGGCCGGCCGGATGGACGGACGGACGGCCAAGGCTCCCTAAGGAGCTTTGCCCCTAAAAATATGCATAAATTTGACAACCTTAATTACTGATTTCCAATGTATTACTGTGGTGCACAACTGCTAATGGAGAATAAATTGATTTGCTGGTAGGCCGCTTCAGAACCAATATGTCAAATTACACCGGGTTTGCAACCAACAATAATTCTTGCGCCATTAGTCCTGAGGTAATGTGGTCTAGTCACACTTAACGGGCACACTCCAGTGGTTTATTGTTGGCATAACCTGCATACACCGAAAGGGCCTGAAGGACAGTATAGGGCGAAAGAGAAGCATAAAGCCTGGCTCCAATGCAGAACACACACATACATATAAAGCAAGATGCAACACTCCTTCCAAAGCAGGTGGGTATGTACTCCACATCTAATTACCATAAAGTTCCAAGAGAACACCCGCCCCTGAGAGATCACCCACCCCGTTTTTCTGGCTAAATATCTGTAATATAAAAATTTCGAAACATCGCCCACCCCCCAAATCCCGTCGGACGTCACGCGATGTTCGGCGGGAATTGCATCAACCGCGCAAGTCGCTGTACCGGCACATCTGACAAGCGAGTTTATAGCGGGTTCCTGCATATTTGCAATCGAAGTGCGCGATATCAGCTTCCATAACGCACGAGTTGTTCTTGCGTGTATGTTGCACCATACGAATCTGCTGCGTCTGCAATTTGCAGTATCCATTCCCGTAACAAAGTTTTTAGCAGATCCCCACGTTTTTGACCGCGATCTGCGCACGCGATCTCGATTCCACGAAAGTTGGTCCCGCGTGTATATTGCATCGTGAAATATGATTCTGCTACATTCACGACCTGCAGTACTTGTTCCTGTAACATACAAGTATGTAGCGGATTCCCTCTTTATTGTCTGCAATCTGCGCGCGCGATATCAGTTCCCATGACAGGCAAGCTTGTAGGGGTCCCTGTGTGTTTATTGCACCATAAAACTTGAATCTGCTGCGTTAATTCCCATGAGATGTGAGTTCTAGGCGGGTCCTTCGCACTGTGAAATCTGTTGCGTCCGCAACTTGCAGAATCCTTTCTCGTCACACAGGAGTTTGTAGCAAATTCCTGTGTGTTTATCGCATCAAGAAACGCAAATTTGCGATGTCCGCGATATGTCGTATATGTTTCTGCGTCATGTGGTTTGTAGCCGGTGCCAGGGTGTTTATCATTAATTTTCGATAAACTTTCGCTGTGGCATCCCCAAAGATAGCCCACCCTATGTTCTTCACCATTTATCTCTCCATTTTGGGTGGGTGCTCTTTCGGAACTTTACGGTACGAGTACACCTGTAGCACTAACTCCTTCGAATGAGACATGGCCATTCTGACGGCACTCAAAACCAATGTGAAACTACGAGAGACTCACCTAAAAAAGCCCCTGTCCACGGCCGATGCGTTTACAATGATAGAGTCCTCCTGGTTGTACCCCGTATACGACATGATAGCCACGATGGAGTTGATCCCTGCGGGCAGCTCCCTAAACCGGAGGTACTCCATGGACCGTGTGGTGGTGAGCGGCTTGTGTGGGTAGTACAGCACGTGGGCCAGCGTGTCCATGCGTACATGGAAGTTGGTGATGTAGATACCCATGGCCTGCTTGCCCATAGCAGACTGGTAAGTGTTACGGGGACTCTGGTTGTGGTCCGGGAACGGAATGATGGATGCGCACACGCCCAGGATCATGGACGGGTGGATCTCACAGTGGGTGTATGTCGAACAGTACGCAAATCCCTTGTCCTGGAGGTCATCCGGCGTCATCGAGAGCATCACAGTCTCTTCCTCTAGGGTGTCGATGTACTCCACAACCCCGCTGGCGACCAAGTCCTGCCAGCTGTAGTTGTTGTACTCGCGTTCCTTGAGGCTGTCGATGTGGCGCCGCTTGAGCAGCAGCTTCTGGTCTTCGACGATGAGCAGTGGCCGACAGATGCGTCCCGCATCCGTATAGATCCGGATCTCCCGGTCCCGGATGTCGCGAACCATGGACACCTCCGACACGATGATGTCCATCTGGCGTCGAAGCTTGCGGAGAGTGTTCATCAGCTGGTCCGGGTCACGGTGTATCCCGACCCAGCAGCCGTTGACAAAAATCTTGGTGGCCTCCGCGATGGCGGACGGCGCAATCTCCTCCAAATTCTCCATGCTCCACTCTTCCAAGAACTCGAGGATGGGAGACGGCTGGGAGCCGACCGAGATGTAGGACATGAGGGCGAGGTTCTTGACGAGCCCCACAGCGTGGCCCTCGGGAGTCTCGGCGGGGCAGATCATGCCCCACAGGGTGTTATGAAGCTGGCGCGGCTTGGCCAGTTTGCCGTCGCGTCCGATGGGCGAGTTGACGCGGCGGAGGTGGGAGAGGGTGGACGCGTAGGTCAGCCGGTTCAGGACCTGCAGCGACGGCGTTGCCGGACAGTGACATTCGCCGCCAGATTTCGGAAATCTGGTGTACCAAACTTTTCAAACTATGCAGAGCGCAAGTTTGTCTGCTTCTTTTGCAGGGGTTGTGTTGATGTCAGAACACCGACCTCCGATTGGATTTGATTCGAAAGATAGTGAGTAGACCACAAAGCAAGCCGCCTAGAGGTCTACCCACTATCCTTCAATCAAAACAAATCAGAGCTTGGCATTCTGACATCATCAGGACCCCTGCAAAAGAAGCAGACGAACTTGCGCTCCGCATAGTCTGAGACTATAGATGTTTCAAAGTTGCAATTTTAGCCGCGCAGACTATCTACAGGTGCGAACACATGAGGATTCATTTTTTCAAGATTGTTATTTATGACGAGACATGACAGACCCTGAAAACGACAAAGTAGTATGTTAATGATGATTTATATACGACACAAGCTGCTTTGTGAAAGAACAAAGCAGGCAAACTGTCGAGGTGTGTCGTGTATAAGTACTTTTTACGTGCCAAACTAGGCACCGCATGCGGAGTATGCAGCCTCCGGAAAAGACGAAGCTCAGGATGCGAATGCTTGAACACTTTTAGGCATTCCTAACGTTAATACTGGTGCCTGGTGGAATTTCTATGAAATCCTGGTGTCACAACTAGTCCGCAAACTGGCAACGCTTACCTGGGATACGCCGGCACGTGCCTGGTGAGCCTTCTTCTGGTCTCCCCAGTTGCCTGTGGCGAGGGAGTAGCGCAGGCCGTCGGTGATGATGCGCGTCTTGATGGCCAGCTCTAGGTTGAAGTCCTTGCCCCGGTCAATGAACTTCTGGGCGTACATGCGCACTTCCTTGGTCAGGTTGCGGAACAGCCTGCGAGTGTGGGATGCGGAAACTCGCGAGGTCACTCCTCAAACACTGAGTTAGGCTGAAAAGAGTGTGGCATGCTTTCATTAACGATGTCGCAGAAGTGTTCCCAACACTGCAGATCGAACAGAGCGAGAGGCCAAGCATTTCCATGCTGCGAGCAATGCAGCCGGAGTGAGAGGCATGTTGGCACGTGGAAGTGTGACCTTGTGATCTTCTTCCACTCCCTTTCTCTTTGTTTGTACTTTTTCCGGGAGACGTCACGCCAAGACGCAACGGCACAGCTGGACTGAGGGGCAAAATCACCTTGGCAGCTAGAAAGCTTCGGGACAGCTTTCATTTTCTAAAAGCGTTTTCAAATTTTTTTTTTTTTTTTGCCGAACATTAAGGCGATTACTGTACGAAACCATTTTATGATTTAGAAGGCAACTTCTTGAACTGCCACCTTAGAGGGTGGCAGTTCAAGAACTGCCACCTCTCAAAACTACATATGACATCCTTGGCCTATTCTGGTTCACACTTCAAGGCGTAATCCTATGATCGAGTTGACCTCAAGAGAAACACCTCATTGCACTACTGAGCGTTTTACCAAATGCTGGCCAAACTTTTTATGTAAAAACTATGCATCGTGCAAACGAAATAGGTAAAGAATTGGTCATTGTCAAAGGGCCCACCAATAAAAGTACATAGCGTTTAGGGCATTTACCGTCTTCAATTAAACTTACACATTTAACTTACTGATTAGTTTAAACAAATACAATTCCAATTAGAAACTAGATAGTGTCATCAAGAACTGAAAAATCAGCCAATTCGTAGAAAGATTTTGAGCATGTGCTTCATTTTTCTCGGTTCCCGATAAGGCACCCAACTATCCCGCGTTCGCAAATTACTTTTTATTTTCACCTGTATTTTTATTTACCCGGCCTTGCGCCTGTAGTACAAGCAGAAACTTTTGTGCATCACCATAATCCCCATGCACTGCGAGCCTTTCTAAAATTTATCAATTCGTGGTTAAGGAATAATACCAGGCAAATTTCTAAAGGAGAACCATATGCCGATTTTAGTAACCAAAAAGGTTTACCATGCAAAACTTAAGGATTTCATTATCTAAAATGCTAGGTACCTTAATAAACTGGTCCCTCGGCAGTGACTAATACAACACCAGCTGTTCTTCTCCACATTGCATAGTTTTCACAGGCAAACTTTGGTCGACATTCAGCACAACCCACTGGTATAGCTGGACAATTGAGTTTGAACCCTTCCAGATGTGGTGCTATACTCCAACACGAGAATGTGCCTCAATACCACCAGTCACTGTTCCTCCGTGATCTGCCTACCAGTATATATCTCACTTTAAAGACAGACATCAAGCTGACGTGACGTAGCTCATCCCAGACACTATAATTTTTGGTTGGTCCACAGAGCAATTCAACGCTCTGACTGGTATGAGGTGGCCTTGGCACATTCTTCAACTCGTATTCAGCTAAACCAGGGGCCTCCAAACCTTTTTGGCTAAGGGGCCGCATTAGGGATCTGTCGCAGTCTCGAGGGCCGGAAAAAAATAGTAATTAGAAAAGAGAAAAAGCTAGACAAACAAAGCTAGATAAGCATTTGAACACAAAAATTATTGTTAGATTAAGTGTTCAAAACAGCACCTTAAGGTGGATGAATGCGTCTACTTCAATTTGAAATTTTATATTTAGCTAATTATGACCTTGCCCAAAAATTGTGACCAAGAAAATGCCCCAGGCAAAGATCAAAGCGCGTGGAAAATTCGGCACGTTCACCCAGTGCAAAATACTAATGAGAATGGTAACACTAAGGCTGACAATATGCAATTGTTGTGACAAAGAACACTAAGCCCAATGTACATGAAAATGCAAAGAAATTTCAACATACAGTCACAAAGACACGAAGCAGAAGATTAAGAATGATGACACTGGTGAAAATGTTAAAAAAGCACAGGGTCTCTTATGTTATCTCTAAAACAACCTGAAGGCGAAAGCCCACGTGCCGATGCATTAAAGACAGACGCATGATTTACAGATTTGGAGGTACCCCTCTGCCCGTGGCGGAGGGGTACCGCATCATACTACTAAATGAAAGGTCGCTGGTTCGACGCCAGCCGAGGGACAAGAGCGAAAAGTCCTTTTGGAGGAATATAGAACCTCCACCCATTCTGGCACAAGTAACGCCATCTCGTGGTTCAGTGGCAAACCGTGGGTTTTGGTACCTTTCCTGTCGCCGGTTTTCGTACCTTTCGCGTCGCCGTCGAGTTTTGGTAGCTTTTGTATCGTTGAGGGCTTGGAGGGTCGACTGAACGATGAGACATACAAGGCTTTCGCCTTAATAAATATTATGGCGAGAGGATCCGCATTACAGTGCAGTTTCTCTCATCCTTTCTGGCATCTTCGTTTGCGCATTTGGAGTGCGTTGCGGCGTCGTTTCTTTACGCGCACTTCACTTTGTGCCGTTGGGAGAGGGTCTGCTGGAAGCGGGTTGCGCTTCATCAGAAGGACCGCGACCAGCTGCGGGCCAGTCAGTTTCAACTTTAAAAGCTACTTCAGTTGGGAATATTTAAGCGAAAAGGATAGCCCCCAAAGCTAAGTGCATGCGCCATTTTCTACCGCAGTCGTCTGACCATTTCTACAACAAATAATAGCAAAGGAACAGAGAAGCGCGAGCCAAGTAGCGGTCTCACAAGATGTGGGGGCCAATAACAAGCGAGTCTTGCTCGCTCAATGTTGGCTGACGAAAGCGAGTGTTTTTTTGGCCGAAGAGAAGCGGGCATGACTCGCGAGCTGTCCTGAGAGCGGTACCCACCCCCTGAAGAGGAAGGCCATGAGGGGTCCTGCAAGATCTAGCCTCTTGTTCCCGTAGTGATCCCGGTCGTCCAGCTCCCTGCGGCCCAGGGCTGCCAGGAGCAGCCGGTGCACCATGTACCTGTGAATACCATGTAGCTTTAGCTTTAGAAAAGGTACCATGTACCTTCCATGCATGTACCATCTCTGAAACCCTGAAACATTCCGGTCCTCCTCTGTGGCACATTCAGCGAGTGCTTCGCCCCCCGACCCAGAGAACAGCATGTCCTTCGGGTCGCGAGACGGAGCACTCATTAGGTGTGCTGCAGGCTTCAAAATGCCTCACAACAGGAAGGAACAAACTGAAGAGGAGATAGGTGAACAGAAACGGCGGCGCGTTAAGTAGGACCATACTCAAAGTGCCAAGGAAATGCCAGAATATACCGTATAATTGCGTGCATGAGCCAAGAGATGCCACACACATATAATGGGCCGCAACCCACCTATTTAAACCAAAATATATAAAAAAGAAAAAGATTTTAAAAATTATTCGTGCATTAGCCACACACAATCCGCTTCTTCCGAGGCAGGCTGATCGAAGCAGTGTGGCATGCACTCCACATCTCCACCATCTTTACCTTGCCACGTGTGCGTCTCTGCTGCCACTTTTGAGGTGTTTTGAAGCGCAGATAAGAAGGATGACGGGAGTAAAACTTCGGAAAGCTGTTCTTTTTATGGTTATCATATCATCCGTAGTTGCCTTCCACTCATGGACAGTACTAGCTGCTGCAAAATCGGACACTCGGGCTGCCGAATGTCGTCGAGCTTCGTGAATGTTTCGTTCTGCTAAGTTGGTTTATGCGATCCCCATAACCTGAGAGCAGTGGACAAGTACTTATGAACTGGCGCTTATACCCTGGACTGGGGCAGATGTGCACCGGGTTGCAAATATGGTATCCAGAAAATCTGCATAATGGTGCAGAACAAAGCATGCGGTCCAGGGAGGACTCACTGGTACGCTGCACCCGCTCGACGTCAACATCGAAACAGACGTCAAGGTGAAATTCTATGAAATAAATGGCTAACGTAAACCCTGAAAAGGCGCTCACTGGACAGCTCAAAAGAAAACTCTGGCCACTGTTGACACAGGTCAGAGCTGAACGCTGAGGGTACCATGGGTGACAACAATTTAGATTGAAATAAAGGCGCTCAATACTACTGCGTACGATCACAAATACCGAGAGTTCCTGAAAAATGAAAACCGCGGTTTTTGACTCGGGTATATAAACTATGCGTCGCAGAAAGCTTGAGCTCTGTGAGAATGTGGCGCTCGCAGTTGCGATAGAGTGCGGAAGTTTGTGAAGATGGCGTCAAATTTGGGGGTTTTACGTGCCAAACCAACGGCGGGCATCTGGCACGCCCCAGCGGAGGACTGAGGATTAATTTCGACCACCTGGGGTTCTTTTGACGTGCAACCGAAAGCTCGGTTACACGGCGTCTTCTCCGCAATAACCCTCCGTCATATTGCGGGCACCTCGGCCGGGATTCGAACCCGCCACATGGGGATCCGTAGGCCGACGCTCTCGCCTCGGAGCCACCGAGGTGGCTTGTGAAGATGGCGTTACCTGGATCAAAAGATTATAAGGAAAAACGAAATTTATCCATGAGCCGACGTCCACCTAAGCCTAATATCGTCAAAGCGAGAATTGACATTGCAGGCGCCTGTAGCACTTACTTCAGTAAAAAATCTTGACAGCAAGAAAGAAAAAAATATTCTCTTTCTTGCTGACCAGTGTTTTTCACTGATATAATTACAAAAGGCGTCCACAATATCAATTCTTGTTTTGAAGATATATTAGGCTTAGGTAGGCATCGGCTCAGCGAGAAATTTAGTTTTTGTCAATTATCTTTGGATCCAGGTAACGTCATGTCAGGATTCTCCCCATAAATTCTTGAGATCTGGACATCTGACAAGTTCCAAGTTGTTGGGGGAAGGAGGTGGGGGTGATTGCTGGAAGTTTTGGTGTTCTTGGCACTTTCTCTGCCACACAGCAGTGACACACCACAACAATCTGGGGCATAATGCATTTTTAAAATCAACACTGTTTTGCCCAGCAGAGGCAAAATATAGTGGTGGGTTGGACATAGTAGAGGTGGACAGTCAGCCAGACTGGGGGGATCTTCCCATCCAATTTGTTTCAAATTGGATGGGAAGATCCCCCCAGTTTTCTCCCAAATACAAGTGGAGACATGCACAGCCCGTCTGGAAAATAGTGAGTGCCAAGCAGAGACGTCGGGAGGTCACTCACCCCAGGTAGTAGGCCTTCTTTGTCTCACAGAAGTCGCTCACTCCCACGTGGGGTAGCATCTCCTTCTGGAGGATCTCGCGCGAATACTTGATGCGCCTCTCCTTGGTCACTCCGGGGTGCGCCCCACGAGCACCGATGAAGTTGAGGGCCACGTTCTGCTCTTGAATCACGAAGGCCTCGTCTAGGGAGGGCTTCACCTGCAAACATGGGAGCGGCCGAGCCCGGTGAACATTCCGAAAAACAACCGGATATTCCAGAGTAGAGGGCGGCTTTACGTGACGTACTTCTGGCTCGAAATTCGGCCGGGCGCCATGTTAATGAACGTTCGCTGTATGTCTTTCTACGCGCGGAGGCGTAGAAAGACATACGGCGAAGGTTCGGACGTACCGGAAGGGAAAAGGTTTTCCTTTCGAAAAAGGTTCTTCCCCCCCGATAGGGTTTCTTTCTTTTCAATAAGGTTTTTCCCTTCTGGATTGCCTTGCAGTAGCCGACAGCTTAAAGATTGTTGTGACACCTCAGCTACTTGCGTCCTCCTCTCCAAAACTAGGAGGCGGCAAGGTAAGAAGTAGAGAAAACAAGAAAGAGGGCGAGCGCAATCTGCTATGCTTATGATCCGAAAATGCCAATTTCTGGGCTCTAGACACGGTGTAGGGAAGGTCGAGCGACATCATTTCGCCCTTTTGCGAACAGTTATGGCGTCTCTGGAGGACGGGAAAGCGTTTCCCACCATTCCAAATAAACCTACCAAAAAATAGGCAGCTGCGGTTTTAAACCACAAGGTGGCTGAAGCTTATTCAGCAACTCCGTCGGTGCCCTATAAACACTCATTGCTCACGACTTCGGCCATCCTAGCTGGAGCCACTAGATAGGCTAGGCTTCAGAGTAGTGACACTTTGGCCATCTTTAGGCAAAAAATGAAAAAAATCCCAACCGATCTCATGATAATGCGCATGCTAGAAAGTGATTGGCACATAGTCGTAGATCAATGAATGGTTAAGATCCGGTAATGCAGTGCTTAAAGTGGAAGATGATTTCGCTTAGGGGCGGGAACAGTCTATAAAATTCGGGTGCTCGAGGATCTCTTGAAGGTGCATTGAAAAACCCAGTTTGAGAACCTGTACTATAAGAGTAGCTTATTCAGTGGCTGTACTCCAGCCCACCTTACCATTTCCATCATCTCGGGGTCTTCGAAGTCGTAGATGATGTGCTCCAAGATATCTCGGTCAGCCACGAAGCCCAGTGCCCGAAACACAATCATGATGGGAATCTCTTGCTTGATGTACGGCAGGATGGCGATGATCCTCTGGCCGATAGCGCTCTTGCGCACTCCCTGCGTGTGTGCAATGGCGCAACGTGAGAGGCTGGACCCAGGGGTCCGATCTTGTTCGAGGCGAGAGCGAGAGCATTCTTAACTGCCAATGGGATGCGGTGCCACAGCTTGCGCATAATCGACCGATAACAGAACTTTTTGACCCATTTGCGAGCTCACAATTGGGCAGAAACTTGGTGACAACGTCTTGCAAATGTACAAATGGCAAGGAAAGTCTCACCACCTCTGATGTGCTTGTACTTAGTACTCCTTCACCCATCGATTAATGTCAGCTTTTGTACGGCAGCGGAACAACTTCGGATTTGTAAGCGAAGTATGAATTGTTAATGGCTTCCAACCGGAAATAGCAGACAATCAATTTCAGCCTGCGTCCGATCTCACTTTGCTGCGGCACTCAGTTCGTAACAAGCTATCAATATTTTTCCCAGGCTGTCGACAGACAACGTACGGAGTTTACTCATTTTATTTTCGTCTGCAAATGACGCTTCGTGGCAGACGACCTGCGTCCTTCGCTCGCGTTAGCAGACAGACCGCTTACGAATGCCAACTTCGCTCGAGAGGCAAATTAGATCTCGCTGCGACCCAAAATTGAACACCAGGATAGGTGGCGGTACGGTGCCCGGAGCACGTCTCCGACTGGCACGTCTACCGCGTCCTCAAAAGAGGTTCGTCAATTTATGCCGGCGTCACAAAAGCATCGCACCATTGCCTCCATTGATCCTGGCGGTGGCACAGCAGCAGAGGATGTGGTAGATGCTTGTTCTGCTGCGGCTCGTTTAACAGCGAGACAGTTAATACAGTATGCCACACTGGCTACCGCGACGCAATTTGTTGTCATTTCGGGACCACTTTCGGTGCACGGGCGAGATGGGATGGTGAACAAACAAGCCAGTCGAAGACGCAAGCGAGTCAAAGACGCAAGCCAGTCAAAGACGCATGGCGGCGGGGGACTCACCTGTCCTCCGCGAGCCAGCATGTTCACCCAAAGGGTGCTGGTGGGTCGTGAAGAGTGCTCCAGGCACGACCGGCACTCCGCCTTGAACACAAACTTGGAGTCCTTCATTTGGAAGACGTACACGGTGTTGGTGGCCATCTTCTCCTGGGCTATGAGTACCTGTCGTAGGAGGAAGCATCCACCAGGCACCAAGGTGAGTGGTCAGAAGGCAATGAACAGCTTGGATGGGGACACAAGCAAAGCAATGTGCGAATGAATGACACTTCGCTTTGAAGTTTGGTCTCAAGAACAGGACTGCTAAGACTCATGGAAATTGGCTCATACTACAGTCATGTCTCGTTTGTATGGACCCCGTTAATATGAACAGCGCACATTATGCGCAAACTCTACAAGCACTGATTCATCCCCCCATACCATTCTGCCTCATTAATATAGAAACATTGCAGTTCAGACTATAGAGAGCTAGTTTGGAAATGAACTGAGTAAACATGCATTTTTGCCTCATTATTATGAACACTAACTTTCTAAAGACAATCCACAGGTGAAAAAAAAAGAAAAGAAAGATAGGCAGTGCCTTCGGTTTACAGAATACATGCAGAGCTTCACTACTGTCAGTTGCCCTTCCCGAGAAACAAACAAGACCTAAGCACTGAACAGTGGTCCGATTTCTCGGGGTCTTTCCGACCAAATGGATCACTTGACCTTCCCTGCCCACTTGCATCACGGCCGCGAATGACAAACTTGAAGAACATTCATAGGTCATGTATACCCCTTATGCATAAAAGGCTGGACACTTCTTTCGCTATACTGTAGTACTTAGGAGGTAAGCTAGTTCCCTAAATAAAATATGTCTCTTGTGGCCACACTTGTTCATTATTTGTGGTCTCGTCCTCGATTCATCATTATGGACGATTTTTCAGGGGAACAGAGCTGTCCACATTAACAATTTCACTCGACTGCACACCTCAGAACAATAAAGACCTGTCTGTCGCACCAGAGACAGGTTAGATGTGGACGACACAAAGTATCACTGTTTCAAAGAAACAGGCACTTCGAATGGATGACAAAGCTTAGAAGACACCCGAAAGCAGTCACCTTCTCTGAACCGTTGATGATAAAGTACCCCCCGGGGTCCAAGGGGCACTCGTTCAGCTCGCTCAAATCTCGGTCCGTCAGACTGTTGAGCAGGCAGTACGTGGAGCGCAGCATGATGGGAATCTTGCCGATGAAGGTCTTCTGGTGCTGCGTCTCCACAGGCTCTTCGCCCTCCTTGATCACCGTCTTGGTGATGTCCACGTACAGCGGAGCGGAGTACCTGCGACACGAAAACCCGGTGAACTGAGGTGAGGGTCTGACTAGAGCACAAATGCCGTAAAAACAAGACAGTTCCTTTTATATATTTTTTTTATTTGCACCTTTTGGACGGCGGGAATGCCGTTGACCCATGCTACTTAGGCGCACGCCAAGAGGACTTTATCCAGTCGATTGCGTTGCAGCGTTTTCTGTGCCATGTGTCCTCACCTATATATATCTTACACCGTGGACTAGGGTCACCGACAGGACGAGAACAGTAGGTAAGAGTTTCGACAATCACGCCTCCGGTACGGGCCGTCTACCTTTGACGACGCTTCGCCCTCTTTTGAGCCTCGAGAGTAGCCAAAGCACGGCGAACGGCAACAAGCGTGTGTTGCAGGCCGGGCGTTCCAAAGGGAAGCCCTGCCCTTCCCGTCCCATCAAGGACTACTGAAAGCTGTGCTTAGAGCATTGATATTCCTTTCCAGCGCTGTCCGACACTGCCACGATGGTCGTTCGTCCGCTCGCACCGCGCAATATTTGTGCACATGCTGGCGGCTTGCGTGCACAGCCATTTCATTGCCCAGTGCCAGCCGGGTGCTGTTTGCAGGGGGTCGAGGCTGGTTTGCGTGTCTGTGTCTGAGCGTTTCGTTGTAGCCGCTTACTACGAAGGAAGGTGCTGGCTTGCCGGCGCCACCTATAGGAAGCGCTGGAACAGTTCTGACCTCCGTACTCATGTTTATGATTTTTCGTGTATTATTCTTTTGTTGTGGGCTTGAAATAGTTCTGACAACGTTGGAGGTGACCGTTTCTCATTCAGTGCATACATTTGATCTAGCAAATTGTGCGAAACCATCAGTTTAGTTATAGACTTCCAAGGTAACCCGAGAGACAGCGCTGGCACTCCAGCAGAGGGGGCCAAGACTTGAGCGGAACCTGGCAAATGCTGAGTGCCGAAATCGGTAATTCCTGAGAGCAAGAATGAGAAAGCAACAGTAAAGCGGAGAAAGAAAGCAGACGAAAGGTCAGGTGTGTTTGTTTTGCTGTGACGAGCCACAGTTGCTCAAGCACTTATCAATTCCTTATTTCATTCTAAACAATGCGTGACGCCGGTGTTTTCTCGCAAAGTAAGCAAGGAAAGGGCTGGGCATACACCCTCCAGGTGATGTTTCGCTGCATCTTGGTGCATATTAAGGTGTCGCCGGCAATGTGGGCGAATCGGGACCACCAACTGGGACCGCCGATGTCTGTGCCTATGCCCCGTCGTTCCGAAGGGGCCGGAATGCGTGGACCTTACCCTCTAGATTATTATATTAATGCTATATATGTCAGCATGCTTCATCACAGTAAGTGCACTCGAGTGCACTCAGACGCAAATGTGCAAATCGGTCTATTAAAGCTCATTCACACAGTTGCATTAGACTGCGTTACGACTACTTGCATCAAGCTGTTGCTATGGCGACCCTTACGACGAGCTATCGTCCTTAACTGCATTGGAAGATTCCAATATCGTTTTGCTCTGTTATGAACTTTTTTAGCAAGCGGGATGACGGAAACCACTTTTTGCATCTTCCGTCGGGAACGACAAATGGCAGCACCGGTTCTGCACATCAATACGGCTGAAATGTCATTAACCTAAAGCGTAACCTATCCAGTGACTCTAAATTGAAAAAAAAAAAGAAAACATGCGAGGGATGCAACTGAACTCACGTCAGGTTCCGCAGCCGAGCTTCGTTGGGCATCATAGGGCTCGGGGCGCCGTCCTTTTCCCAGTGAGTCGGCTTGGACAGGTAGATCTGCTCAAACTTGAGCAGGTAGCGGGGCTGCAAGAAGAATACAGTTTGTCGGGCGAGTCAAAGAAGCTTTCACAGTGCAGCTTCAAGAAACCAGAAGAAAACCTGGGAACGGCCTGCAGACTTCAGAACAGCTGGTATGCGGGCCGAAAACAACACTGAGGCATGAGACTCGGTAATAAACTCCACAATTTAAAGTTGAAAAAAAAAAATGTTTATCCACCCTATGGGAGAGGTAGGTTTCCTAGCTTGCAACAGCTGGAGGCCAAACAGGCAGTATCAATGTAGCCAACAAAAAACTGTGAGGGACTCAACTCTGATAATGAACCAGGTGATTGGCAGAACAGAGAACTGGGTTTTTCCCACTGAAAACTGAACCGTGCGTCAGCAAAACATCAGTTTGCTGATGCAAGCCGTGTCAGTCCAAATGTAGCACTTGTAGTTGAGACCAGAAGCCCAAGTTTGATAACTTAGCATTACCCAATTCAAAAGTTATAAGTTACTTTCTGAAATATTAAACAAGAAAATGGCGGCCAACAAGACATCCAGGAACACGGAGATGCATGGTGTCTGTGACGGGAACGGACACCCTTTTCCCGATTGAAAATTTCTGAAACTTTCTTATAACTTTTTAATTAGACAATAATAAGCTCTAAAAACCTGGCATCTCGTCTCAAATGCCAGCGCCGCATTAGCATGGAGCTTGAACATTTCGTGAACCATAATTTGCTTTTGCGGTGAGAAAAACAAATGACGAGAAAGAGAGATTCTGCCAAACACCCGGTAGTTCAAATTACAGCTCAACTCGGTGCTACACGGCTAGCTAGGTTGAATCTGTGGCCCAGGTCCAGAAAGATCCGCATACAACGAGCAAACTTGTTTTTGGTATTTTTTTTAGACCTGGAGGCATGATCAACCCGGCTAGAGTGCCCTGCTTGCAGAGCCGCCCAATGGTCCCCGATTTTGGCCTTCCAAATAACACAGGAAGTGTTTGTCGCTCTTACAGGAGACGCAACAGGCGCGACAGCGTGTGGGGCCATTGCATCGCACATGTCTTCCAGATCCCTCTGCGCTGCCTGAGCAGCTTGGTAAGTGTCATCTGCTTCGTGTTGTCTGCTGCATTGGTGTTCTAAAACGTTGCGTGCATCATAAAAGTCATATCAATGTTTTGAACACCGATGCTTAGAACACAGGCATTTTAAAAATATGTTTTAAATACATTACCGATTAGTACAAAAATGATGAAAGGTTGAAGAAGCATCCAGCTTGTCCGATTTCAGTGCAAGATTCACATTTCACAAGTGCAAAGCAAAAATCACGTTCCACACCAAGTCAACTTTGGTGCCGTGCTACGCCAACAGTAAGGTCCACGGAAGTACACGCCAATGCAGTGCCGTCTGCTCGTTCGCGGTTGTTTCGAAGCAGCGCTCACATAACAAAATGCAATTACGCAAATCCCAGTGGAACACACAACATTCCAAGGATCAAGAAGCTTCCTGCTCATCACACTTTGAAGAAAGACCTACACTTTGCGAATGCGGTGCGAAAAATACGTCCCACCCCAAATCCACCGCTTCGCCAGGCCGCTTGCCTTGCAAGCACTTTAGATTCGTTTGTCGTTTGAGGCATGTGACCGACAAAAGGAAAAGGAAGGCAATACTATGGTGAAATGAATGTAAGGGCGCAAACGAGCTGGTTTAGATTGAACACTCTCGAGTTTATGTCATGTTCAATACTAGGGTGCCTGGAATGAGTCTCTGCCAGTGCCAGGTGCGCCTACCACAGCCTAAAACGTGGTCCCTCGACTTCTGCTTGACAACACCGCAGAGGTGTCACGTTGTCACCAGCTTTGATTCTGGCGGTGTTACGGCGTCGGGGGGTGCACATGGCAGGTGCCTGTTCTGCTGCAGGTCACCTCTCCAGCTCTACGATCTACGGAAGATTCGGCAGCCAGAAGTTGGAACCCCACGACGATGATGATGCTCGAGTTCGCTCGTAGCTTTTGCCGGAACATCTACGACCGATCGCTGGGATCACGACATCCGACAGTGTGACACGCCGGCTTTTGCGACGTCATATGCCACCACTTTGGAACCACTTTAGACGTATGCGGAGGGCAAGTTTGTGTGCTTCTTTTCCAGAGGTTGTGGTGACGTCAGGACGACAAGCTTAGATTGGCTCTGATTGAAAAATAGTAGGTAGGGTAGACCTTGTAGCGGTTGTGCGACCACCGAGTCCAAAACGACAAAGTCGGTGAGCAAGAGCATGAGCAAGAAGACAGAGCGTGCTGCTGCCAGAACACCACGAGACATGAGGCTCGGAGCCAGCACTGCACGGCGGGTGCATCAACCAATGTCTTGGACGGTTTTGTATATTTTGTAAATAAAATTTAGAGCCCTTCCACTTCACGTGAAGATAGAGGACTAGTGAAGCTGTTATCTTTACGACGTCTAGGATGATGCCCAGAGGACGACGTCTAGCACGACTTCTTGGACGACCTCAAGGACAACCTCAAGGACGACTTCTGGGACGACATCTAGAACGACCTCAAGGATGACTTCTAGGACGACTTCTCAGACGACCTCAAGGATAACGTCTAGGACGACCTTAAAGGGACGCTGAACTGAAATCTGGATTCCCCAAAACACATGACAAAAGCGTGCAACGGGATGCTACAAACACCAAAACATCACTCATACAGCGATGCCTCGAAAGAGACGCTTTTGGCAGGAATGTTGACGTCATGTTTCTCCGAGAAGGAGAGGGAACGGCCTCGCATCTTCTCCGCCTCGCGGCCTTGAGGGAGCAAAGCAAAGAGAAGAGGAAACTAGGTATCTTGACGTCAAGCGCCTCGTCGGCCTGGTTCAACCTCGACTTCTTTTTCCAAAAATACGGCCGTCCATTTGAGATATCGCCTTACTAGTAGTGTTGTAGGGATAGTAGCGTCCCGCCTACATCTCCAGCATTGTTGTTTTTTTTTTAAATCCAAATTTCGGTTCACCATCCCTTTAAGGTCAACTTCTAGGACGACGCCTAGAGAAATTCAGCCTTTCCAGTCTGGTGAAAACCAGAGTGGAAAGGCTGGGAAAGTTGCCGCCGTCTGTGAGCAAAGGCGGCAACCAGACAAACGGCAAGCCGGTTGTCTGGTTGACGCCGTCGCTCAAAAACTGCGATGCTTTCTGGAGTTTTGTGTCAACATTTATTTGTCCCCGGACACGAAACTGGGGAAACTAGCCCTTAACAGCTCCGCTGTAATAGTGTACATAGAGTTTTTGATTACTATCTCTACATAATTGGTAACCCGGACATGATCAGGAAACGCGACTTCTTCGAGGGGGGGGGGGGGGGGGGGGGGTGTGTTGGTCCTCCTGAGAAATTGAAGTTTGCCGTCTACTGCTTGAGCCGTGGCAGCCTTGACGTGTGCGAAATGCACCTTTTCCGCATTCAGGCTGTTAAGTTTAAAACGGGAGAATGTGTCTGCAACAATGTTATCTTTTTCTTTTGCGTGGCGGACGTCAGATGTGAATTCCGCGATGAAAAAACATGTCGGATGCGTTGAATGATTTTGAATTAAGTGAAAGGATGTGTAGAGTGATTTTGACTAGAAAATTTTCTTGGCGTAGACCAGTGGTTTGTGGTCTGTGGCAATGAAGAATGTGCGGCCTTCAAGAAAGTGACGGAAGTGCTTGACAGCTAAGTACACCACCAGAAGCACTCTCCCAAAGGTGCTGTACATCTTCTCGGCATCTTGCAGTTTTCACAAGAACGATAACCTCAAAGCAAGCTGTCTTAAAGTCTATCCACTATCCTTCAATCAGAGCTCAACAATCTCATGTCACCACAACCCCCTGCAAACGAAGCAGATGAACTTGCGCTTCGCAAAGGCGAGATAGGATGCTAAACAAAGCAGTCGGACGAGCGTTCCAGGCATCGCGGCGATACTCAGGCTCTGCCTGAGTATCTAGCCACCTTGCCGTTCAAGGTCAAAGACTCCAGACGAATAGGGCAACCAAGACGCACCGGATTCTCTATCTCCCCAGAGGCATGCTGGGCCTCTGCTTGCAGGTCAATCTGGGGGGTGTCCTCCACGATCCTCTGCACCGACATCTGGATGAACTCGTCAAAGGAGTCCAGCTGCTGCCGCACGAGGCCCTTCTCGTCAAAGTAGGCGCTGATGACGATCCAGCAGGCCTCCTGCCACAGGTCGGGGGTGATCTCCTCCGACTCATCTTCCCGGAAGGCGTCTGCAGAGGAGGGAGGAAGGCGGCACACTCAGCACGTTCTCGGCCAGATGTAGTGCACATTGCCGAAAATGAATAATAAAATAGCGTCACTCATCAGTTCGTCAAGACGTCGATGCGCGACAGATTCATTACCGCACTCCCAATGTAACAAAATGCCGTTACCATTATCACTTCCGAAAACAAACAAACATTACTTTTGCGTTGCTTTAGATTTCGGTGTTGTTAGATGGTGATAAGCTGCGAATACAAACTTCAACAGTAATTAAACCGTACAAAGTGATTTCGTAGTGTTGATATTTTTTATTGAATTTGTAGAATAGTACTTTATTCATTCTGACTGGATCGACCTCGCTTTCTCAAAGAAGGATTTTGAAATGATGACGGGGAGAAAATATAATTCCCGTTTTCAGCACTCTTTACAGAATTTATTTTCAGCTAAACAAAATTGTAATCAAAAGTAACGAGGAACAATTTAAAGAAGGATACATTAAAATATTAATTAAAATACTTTACTCATTAGTAATATAGAAATCTAACGAGCATGTTAATGCACCATTGAAGAAAGTAATGTGTTACCAGTAGTGCTGTTACTTGTAAAGCAGTACTTCTAATACTGCTCCCAGCCCACCAGTGTTAGGAATCCACTCTCTAAGGCTAGTTAACGAGGATGTTCAACCAAGCCGTAATAAAGACCCAATTTTTTGAGGCCGGGGAGGCCTCAAATTGCGGGGTCCCAAATTAGGGCTCGGCTGGACGTCCCTTTAAATTACTCTCGCCCCAACCAGACAGACTTCTGTCAAATGTTCACTTTCACCTCTTCGGGGCTCAATGAACAAAAAACAGAAGCGCAAACAAACTGATGATCAATCGAACACGATTACAAAGAACTCTAAGACCGAGACAAGAGATGGACAGCACAAACACCTCTTTTTGTGTTTCTGCTGTCTTCCTCTACCCTTGGTCTCAAGGCTCTGCGTAATTATGCCCTTTGATGTCGGTTCCCAAATCCATGTTCGAGAATGCTCAAGCCCACCGTGTTCCCTCATAACTGCTCACGACGCGATGAATGCTAGAGAGCGTGTATTACAAAGAGTTTCCAACTGCTCGATCAGGGTCGCGTGGTTCATGGACCGCGTTTGCAACACGAGTTGCGAGGAGGTGCGGAAAGCGTCGCTCGTCTGCAAACGTCTCGACCTTTCCACCCGCTTTCTTCCTCACCACACAAAAATGTGGCACGTGCAACTAATCTTTGCGGGAGGCGTCTGCCATTAAATTGCAAACGCTCCCCGTAGTTTGAGTTGGACCCTCTCTCCAATTTAGGCCCTCTGTAGATCACACTGGCACCATCTAGATCACCCTGGAACACTCTGAATTTTCATAAATCTTTTATTCGTCATTCTTTCGCCGTGGACACAATATCATTCTGACAATGTTACGAGCCGCCCTTTCTCATGGATAGCGTGCCAATCTGATCTCGCAAATGCTACAAGTCCTGCGGTCTAGTATACCTATTTCGGAGATGTGCAGAGTGCAAGTTTGTCTGCTTCTTTTGCAGGCGTTGTGGTGATGTCGAAATGCTGACCTTCGATTGGTTCCCATTGGAGGATGGTGAGTGGACATCAAGGCAGCTTGCTTTGAGATCTACCCACTATACTTCAGTCAGAGCCAACAGACCTCGGCATTCTGATGCCACCACAACCCCTACAAAAGAAGCAGATAAACTTGCGCTCCGCATTCTATTGCTACCTGACAGATGGCACCAGTCTGTTCTCTCGTCTGTAATAGTGAAAAAAGTGTTTGTACTGGGCTCCGAAGAGGCACCAACGTCACATGGATCGCAACTTTCGGTTGCGGAGACTGGTAGATGAATGCCTGAGCTTAGCGGCGATACAAGTATCTCTGCTTTTCTCCACTAAATTAGAATTCTATCGGAGATTAGTTCGCTGGTGGATTTAGAAGCTTTGAATAGGTGGTGCAAGCCTCCGCACGATTAAGAGTTTAGCTGTATCCACCTACCGTCGTCGTAAGCGGTTACAAGTGAGAGCAACGCACGTGAGCACAGTCAGACGCAGATGTGTGAACCAGACTATTTACTCACAAGGGAACTTGTTTTACAAAGTTTTGCAAATAAATTATAAATACGACCAATCACGATCGTTGCCGCCACTTATATTTAATTACTTTTTTTTTTTTTCTTTTCAAGGCAGGCTGTGATGTTTACAAACAAAAATGTCAGAATGTTGTCAGAATGTCTTGAAGCATTGAGAGCACGGCTAAAATAATAAATTTCAAAAAAGTGTTTTGCCATGTCATTTAACTTGGTCTGTTGACCTGTTCAGGTAAACACACAGGTCATTACAGGGAGTACGAACGTTAGGCAAGATCAATGCACGATTAGCCTCGAGGCCGTGGAACTTGACACAGGTGATCCTTGGGAATCTGCGCATCACGGAAAGTTGTTCACGAGTATAAGAATAATATTATTAATATATTTTTTGGCTCTGGAGAGCCGCGGCACCGCGGAAAGGCAGCAGCCCGTGCCATGGAAGCCCAAGGTGCCGCGTCTAAGGGTTATGATAATGAGATGGGTATATACAAGCAAGATGACGACGAGATGGATTGCTGTTATTGCGGAGTATGGCAGTGCGATTTGCAGATGTCCAGGTTTCGATCGGTGCATGTAGTACAAAGGAGCCCCAAGAACACGGAGGTGCTGTTGCTCACTGGGGTCGAAGCATCAGGCTCTAAGGAAGTAAACCAGTCAAAGTAGAAAGCTGCCGCCTCCGAGGTACCAAGGGCTCAGATTGAGACACCGCCATCACCCGGTGTGACATCCTCTCGACGTATCAGCATGCATCACGAAAAGTGTGCGACAGTCGAAAACAAGCAGCCCAAAAAGGATTTGTGCCAGACGTCTCAACAATCGAGCGAACGTTGGCCCGATCCCGAGGCAAATGTTTGCGTTTCCGCGACTAAAGTTGCTTCGTTTTTTTTGTTGACGGCTTCACAACGTTCTGTCAATCACAACTTCGACGCGAGTCCAGTTCAATGAAAAAGTTTGAATGTTACCTTCTTCTGGTTCGTACATGGCTTCTTCGTTGCTTTTGGAGACTTTGAAGACCAAAGAGCGCCGATATAACGCTCCTACCGGGCCTGTTCTCTCGCTGAGCACGAACTGCGTCAACCGCGGTCGAGCGCAGCCATTGCGGAATAATGGCTATGATGTGATGATGATGATGATTTTTATTTATTTATTAGAAACATTTTATTTTGCGTTCTTTATTAAAAACAAAAGGCGTATTTTATTTTCTATAAAACACTTATCAGCACTAAAATAACGTTTTTAACAAATATAATTCACCATTTTGACTAATAATGTGAAACCGGATTTGGTTTCGTTTTGGTTTCAACCAGTGAGCTGTACCGAATGTACCATAATCACAACTTGAGCCGCTAAGAAATAATGTTTTTTATAAACTAAAACCAAATGATATATATGAAATAAATACTAACATACTTGATGAATTCCCTTTTTTCAAACCAAAACCGAAACAAGTACTAACCAAACAAAACGAAAAGTTTAGTGGTTCAGCTCTTCTTTTAAGCGTTCATACTCCTTCGTCATTGAATTTTTTTTTTTAGTTTGTTAGAAACAAACATGAACAGTGTCACTTAAATAATTAAGAATACAAAAAATATTACAGGATATTGTTGGTCTATTATTGCGTCTTCTCACTTTTTGGTAAAACTGCTCACGCGCGACCAAGAGAACAGCCGCATACCATCGAACTGTTTGTTTACTTAGCGTTGCCATGTTCACCGCCGCATGTAAATACAACGAGAATCGGATACCGACGGCCAAGAACCGCGCCGAGTCGCAACGCAATGTGGACATCTGTAAGTCGCACCCCGATCTCACCATTTCTTCCACTGATCTTAAACTCCGCCTCAAAAATTGGCATCTGTAGGCGAAAAAGAAAAAAAGGCGCGATCCCAACAGGCTGGGGGGTGTGACACGTACTTGAACCAACTTATTTTTCTTCCACGAACTGCAGCCAGGCGCGATGCCATTTTTTTCGCGCTCAAACTTTGGTCGCCGCTTGACGCACATATCGACTACGTAACAGGCAACCGAAAAGCATTTGAACATGATCCTACCGATCAGACTGTCTTGTTTGAGCTTGCCGAAGTGGCTAGGCGAGTTTAGAACGCACCTGCTAAACTTAAGGCTAAAAACAAAAGAAAAAAACACACGAAACATGTTGCCGTGAAGATTACGACATCGTCTCGTTTTTCGCTCATTCGCGGTACTGTTCACTGTACTTCGTTTCACTTTAAAACTGCGAGCTTAGCAGAAGCTACAAGAGCGAGCTTCGGGCTTTTAGCGTCCCTGCGAAGCACGCGCGCTCGCATAATGCAAGCGTCGCTCGAGGCAACATGCGCGTGCTTGTGGCTCTTGCGCTGGTTTCGCTCGCGCATGGAACGAACTATGGAGATTTCGTTTTAAAAAGTAATCGCTTTTCTTTAATGGGTTTGAATTGAGTTTGGGGATCTGAGTAAACGCTAAATTAGCAGGAAACTAGTTTGTATTGGCTGATGGCGAACCGACGTTGCAGCCTGAAGAGAGAATCCGTACAAGGGAGAGAGTTTCTGCGTAATTTGCACGAGGTCGAGCCGGCTCCGTTACGTTCGCTTTAATTCCGCGCGATGAACTGAGATGACCCGAGCACGTCCGAGAAATTCGCCGTGCTTTCGCTTGGCTTCACGTTTCCGAAACCGTTCCGTACTCGGTTAGCAGACAACACTGCGTGCAGACGACACACACAAAAGAAATGGGGTTACGGGAGAATCGGTTTTCCGATAGGCGGTTTGCGGAAGTTTTGTTCGTATATATCTGTGTTCATTGATTCGTTAGTGTGCGTGAGTTGTTGCGCCGTGCTCAGTTACAATTCTCTGGGAAATCGTATGCTGTACAAGGCGGTAAAATTAATTTAATGTAATTTTGTTCATGTTTCGACGTGGGTAAGGCAACTCGCAAAAAATGAAAATTGAATAGGCCGATAAAAGTTGTCGACGAAAACATTGCATGGCGTCTAAAAGCCGATTCTGTATAAATATAGAAAAATCATTGATTGATCTCGATGCCCCACATATGAGGTCATAAAAAAGGATTTAAAAAGCACCTAAAAAAAATTTTTTTTTTTTAACAGTTTGGGGGTGACACGCGCGTCAAAAAATTAATTTTGCGCGAAGGAATATATATATATATATTTTTTTTTAGTAATTTGTCGGCGCGAGACACGATTTAGTCGGCAGTCACCTCCTTTCCACTTTTTTTTTCTCGGCATTTCGGGCGCGTGGAGAAAAGGAGGATCGGCTTCTAGCCTTCACGACCGAGATGGTCATTCCGGAATGACCCGTGACTTCATGGACCTTGCGCGCAGAATTTCAAATTAATCTCTCGCCGTCAAATATTTTTTCGCGTAAATTTTATTATTATTATTTTTTTCTGCCACGCGTGTCCCAACCAAACTGCTTAAAAAATGTTTTTTCTTTTTTGGCTTTTTTTTAAGAGGGGGGGGGGGGGGGGGGCAACGAGCGACTGCCCCCCTTCCAAAGGCCCCCCAAGGTTGACTTTTTTAAATTCAAAAATTGATTTACACCTGGCAAAAGTTTACTTTTTGGTGACAGCAAATATTGGGCCAACAAAATAGATCTGGGCAGCGTTTTGGCTGTAACACATATTTTAACTCTTCCCCCCCCCCCCCCCCCCCCCCCCCCCCCCCAAGCCTGACCCATATATTTGCCCCTGGGGTCATAGAATGGGTACACATAAATGGCTGTCCAACCAGCTAACACAGCAGATGCTATGCCCGGCGCATCTGTTTTCAGTGCGGAGAGCAAGTCGTCTGCTCCTTCCACAGGAGTTGCGGTGACGTCAGAACGACGCCTCACTCCGATTGGATTTGATTCAAAAGACGGTGAATCGACCTCAATGCTTTAAAGTCTACCCACTATATTTTTCAGTCAGCCAATAAGAGCTCGACGTTCTGACTTTATCGTTATTGCAACCCCTGTGCAAGAAGCAGACAAACTTGCGCTCCTCATTTGGGCATTAGCCACGCAAACAGCACGGCTTTCCTCCTTGCCTCCTCCCTTGACGATAGCCAGCAGATTGTCTGAGTGGCTGCCCGAGCCCACAGAATGAGCACACTCTATAAGTCTGTGTGAGGACACAAGCGAAGGGAAGCTTTCCTCCTGGCAAGAACACAATGTGCAAAAACGGAACAGAACCAAAGGCAAACCTCCACTGTACAGCAGATAACATGACTAGAAAATTCACCCTGTTTAAACAGCCCCTTAAATTGATATTTCAACAAAATTTGAAATATACCTGTCGTGTTCAGATATAGGCTGAATATTGTGGGATTTTGCTACCAAGAGAGGTACCGATAGAGTAACCAAAGGGTTATCTCAACAGCGGCGGCGATCTCAAAGGAGACGTTAAACCTAGTAGCATGGTCCCCACATCCCTGCGGCAATATAGACGTTTAGTTCCACATTACCGCGGGTCGATTCGGTAAATTACCTCTGTCAATGCCAATGATTGACTACCTTGTCTCACTCTCGAATATAGCGGAAGAGAAGATACACATACCAGAGTAAGGACAGAGTCCAAGAGCATTTACTATAACACTCTTCTAAAAGAACTACAATGTTCCCATCCAATATGCCCCCCAAGCCGGCAAGGTAAGAAGAGGCCCTTACCTGCCTGATGGGGTGTAGCCTGAAACAACCCATTCCCGTTTGAGCCCGTCCCATTTCGACCCATTCGTGAATCAACCTTCCCTAGTGAACCTGTCCCATTTCGACCCATTCCCGAATCAGCCTTCTCGTTTGAACTCGTCCCGTTTCATCCCATTCCCCAAACGCCTTTCTCATTTGAACCCGTCCCATTTCAACCGACACTCGAAAGACCCTTTGCATTTGAGCCCGTCCCTTATCAACCCATTTGTATAAGACCCTGCGTATCGCAGCCTCAATTTTTTTTTAGTTCCGCGGGACGACGATGCGATTTCGCTTGCGCACATGGCTGCAGACCGTCGCCGTCGTGCTCAGCAGATCCACGCACCGCCACATTATCGTTTGCTATTGCATCGCTGACTGCTGCCACTGCCACACTGCTTCAAACAAAGAGCGCAGGCGCTCATCGTGTTTCTTTTTCTTTCTTTTTTTTTTCTTCCCCTATCTCAGCAGCAGTGCCCGGAGGGGGGGGGGGGGGGGTGCGATAAACAAACCTAACAACCCCCCTCCCCCCCCCCCCCCCCCCCCCAAAAAAAAAAAAACAAAAAAAAACGCGCCCCCTTTTCTTTTTATCTCTGGGTAATGTCCACCCCTCAGAAATTTCTGGGGAGAACCCTGCCACATGATGATCCACAATATCCGTAAGTGACAATCGCATGTCTGTACTTTGAGCCTGATGGTTGTATTTTTCATTATAAACTGCTCACTCTGGCAAGCGCTCGGAGAGCAGCCAGCGCAGAACATGTGACATCCAGCACAATTGTGATGTCACCTGTCTCAGGACGAGCAAAGCTGCAGTGCAAGGCTGACGTCGACAATACGATTGCAAGCAGGGCATCTTGCCGCTGCCATGTCTCTGCTGGTGCGGGCAAGTGCTTGCGATTACAAGCTTGCCAAAGCTACATTCACGCACATGCTGCACATGCTTGCACGCATGGGGCACCATTGAGGCTAGAGTTCTAGGTGAGACAGGCATCGTCGTTACCTGTTAATGTTCCTAGACGGACATTACAAACGAGGCTTTAGCGACGTCCATCAGGCGCCATTTGCTAATTGTTTAATTTTTTTTTTTAAATTCCTTTTTGTGTCATTTTCAATAAAAGATTTAGGTGTACGATGTGCTACTGCTCTCTTGAACACATATAGACCAAGAAATAAGCTCCGAAATTTCGCTTTGGTGTGATACAGCTTTTACTGTGTGCGTGATGCAGTTGAGTAGTTTGTTTTCATCTTGGGAACTTTGTATACTTCCACAAAGCCCTCCACTCTTTCCATTTTAGCAGAGGGAAGGCTAGAGGAGTGGAGAGGAGGCAACCACCAATCATAGCGAGCAGAGAGCTTTATATGAGGGGCCTGGCCTGCTTTGCTTAACCCATTACTAATTCCCCTTTTATGTGGAATTTGAGATGAGTTGTCCCTTATTTTGTCAAAACTTGCTTGTTTAAAGTGCAAGAAGCATAACTTTTGTTTTTCTCTTGCAACCAAGAACTATTTTAAAAACTTAAGCTGTATCTGGTACACAGAGGAATTAAACGAATGCACCACCATGCACTTATGCAATCACTACTGCGCAGTGAAAGTTATAGCCCCGAGGTTACCTATGGCTGCACTGCTCAGATGTGCTCTCTATGGCAGGGAGACAAGGCACCATATTAAGGTGGATCGACTTTGTGTTGTGCAAACATCAGTACTGCTTTGGATCATGCATTGGATTGAATGGTGTTGGCTAAAATCCTTGGATGGGTGGAAGCTATAGGCCTCTTGCATCTGACATCACTTCTGATTAGCCTCGAAATCGAAACCAACATTGTGTCTGCCATCAGTGCCTTGGCACCTTGTTAGAGGGATTCGGCGTCTTATTGTGGCAGTAGTAGTGCCGTAGAGCCCTGGCGCTTGCCTTGCCCGTGTTTGGTGATAAAACAAAGTGGTGGCGAGCAGCCGATGGAACACGGGTCAGTATAAGCGTGGCCGTTTAACATCCTCGGATGGCACTTGAATGCCTCGCAAGATTGTCGTCGAAGGGCAAAAAATGCGTCGTCTGCTAATCATTTGCGGTGACTAACAAGAAAATTAGTGCTGTGCAAAGATTCTCAGCACTGTAGCCGGTCCTCCAACTTTTTGACTGGCTACAGAGATGAAGACTGAAGCTGCCACACAAGTAATTTTGTCTGCTTAACTTGTCCTAGTCAATTGCAGAGGTTTCTCAACTGACACAAAGTGCAGTTTACGAACCCTTAGTCGATACACAGCTCTTCTGTCGATATTGTACCGACAGATCCATTGGAGCCGTTTATGATGCCGGCGAACTGATTGCTCAGGCATCGCCTTGTCCTAATTCCTAATAATTGCCGGAATTCTAAAAAAAATACTGATTGCCATAGATCCATCTTGTCACCTACTTTTACTGCTGGAACAATTCGTTACAGCCCAACTGACCGTTTTAGACATCAAGTAAGCGGACAAACTATAGCGTGTACACGGCCCCCAAAGCACACAAAACATTGCGTAACAGCAACGAACACCTCCGATTCGGATTTTGGTGAGATTTCCAAACCAGAACTAGTTTTGCATCATGGTCTCGTGCAAGAACCCTATACTCTGTTTCACTTTTCAATGTACTGCACGGACATTATCAGTCATCCCAGCCAGTTTAGCAGTATGAACTATCGCACAACACAGCACCCCGTGTGTGGCTGTGACCCTCTTGAAGGTCAGGTGACATTCACGCGACGTTGGACTGGTTCTAATGGCTCACAGCATGGGCTACGGGCTGTTGTAAGGTGAAACAGAGAATAGTGGCTGGACCCTTTATAGTGGCTGGTAGCTTGCACCACCTAGCCTAGAAAACTTTTCATTGATCAAACAAAGTGTTGCCTCCAACTCATTATTTTGCAGCTGGGTCCGGCTCACAATGACTGGACCGTACCGGGCGCTGGACAATGAATGACCAGTGTCGGCAAGGGTTCACGAGTGCTGCGATACTTCGAGCCGTCCACAGCACCACCTGGGAAAGCAAGTCGGTGCGCCATGGCGGCCACGGCCACCCCTAGAGGCCGTCCCAGCAACGAAGAGCTCTTGCGCAAACCCCCGCAAGAGATCCTGCGCTGGCTGCAGAAAGTCGAGGCCGAGAACCTCAAGCTCATGTTTGACCATGGCACCATGATGCGGGAGGTCAACCGGCGCATGCAGGTAAGAATTGCCGCCCTCCCCTGGTGCATCGGATCAGCCGTGTGCTACTGCAGTGAATGCGGCGGTGACGTCGGAGCGCAGAGCCCCGATTGGAAGGATGGAGAATAGGCGCAGAGGCTAGCTGCCTTTGCGTCTCCTTCCACTGAGAGTCGGCAATATCGTTGCCTGCTTCTCATGCAAAGGGAGCAGTGGCATCAAGGTCAGGTGTTAGGGCTTCAAACGCCGACATCGTTTGCTACTTGTTCTTAGGATGGCTGTCTTACCTTTCCTATGGCTTTGCTGGTTCCTTACGAACAAGCACTTATTTTTTCAGAAAGAAGCGATGAAATTGGAAGCGTGCGACAAGATGGTAGTGCCACGGTGCAGCTCCTAGAGGAAGCATTTTGCATAGATTACAGCCAGATGGGCATGACATCCAGTGTAGCAGCCAACCTTAGTTTATAAATAATGTCAGCTTAGACCACAACTTCTTGACACGATGGGTTGGTCTGCCATAATCCAATCCAATCCAATGTTCCCAGCTGCACCTGATAGAGATTTGCAAATCTTGCATCGTCTTTGGCTAAATCCCGTCTTTTTTTTACTCTGCGTGACTGCCCTGGTTGGGCCACCACAATCCAATCCAATCTGGTGCCTTCCTAGTTGCACCTGAACGACCCTCCTTTGCAAACCCTTTTTAACACGTGCCGTAATCCAATCCAATCTGGCACCTCTACAGTGCACCTGATGAATAGAGCCCTGCACGGATAACAGTTTTATCATGTGCATCAGAGTCATATCCGCAAACTTTGTATCCGCAACCAAACCGCATCCGCAATGTGCTTAAATTATTGTATCCGTATCCGATCTGCATCCACAAACTTGAGGTCTGTTCGATTTGGCCAGAAAGTTTTGAACTAGTTCTGTCCGAGTTTAGAGGGGTGCGGAAGTCGTGCAGCGGCGGCACAGAACCAGTGCAGCCACCGTGTTAAAGTTGGTTCACACACTTGCGTCGTGTCCGACCGCATGTGACTGCAATGACTTGCGATATATGGGTTGCTATGGCAACAGCTGCGTCGGCTTCGACAAAACCGGCTTTTACCCTGTTTTGTTGGAGCCGACGCAACTTTTGTCTTAGCAGCCCGTACATCCCAAGCCATTGCAATCACACTCGGTCAAACTCACGGAAATGTGTGAATCACCCTTTAGGACTTTCGCTGTGATCGGCTTCCGGAGTGGAAGCGCAGGGTGTTGTCTGCATCTCTTGGATCTTGTTTCTGCACGCCACGGCGTATGCTACATTTTATTATTTGCAGTTTGGTGAGACCATTCGTGTTCCTTTAGTTTGAAGTATATAAACAAAACATTTTTTGTGAATGTTTATTTATTCGAGTGTTCTAAAAACAATCTCTGCGTGACATGCGTTTCTGTCTGCATTTTTAAGGGCTGTCCGCTTCCTCTCGTTTCCATAAGTGGAAACTAGAGGAAGTGGATTCACATTCATTTACCAATAGTACATTCATTCGAAGTCTCTCGAGTTTTGCATCTCGGCGATAGGTTAGCGGGATCAGGATGATTCTGCGTTGAGAGTTACTGGCGGCAGCGCATGGTAGTGTTTACTTCGAACATGAAGGCCTGACGAGACTTGGCCAAAACGGTTATTGATTGTCACTTTGATGTCAAGTTAAAGCGTTTATTCTGATTTTCAAGAAATAGTACCGTGGAACTGCCAAGCCGATGCAGAGTCTCGGTGTTCTTTCCCATGCCCAAAGTGGGCGGCCACAGTTGTTTAGTTTAAATTATCTGTTTGCCTCATGTATAGCTAGTGGGTGGGTTAAATAAAAGGTTGTGAATGCAAGCATTGCTTCCTTGATGTTTCTTGACTGATGCAAACAGACAAATGTTCTGGCACTGTCGTGTGACATACACGCATTTTTCAATCAACTGCAAATTTGATGACTTGACATTCAGCTCGTTTGTGTATATAAAACACGTGAAATAAATCATAAAAAGCCACGGTGCCGCATTCTGTAATATTGGGCACAACCAAGCAAAGATTACACGTAGCCTGATAGCTGATGTTGTACTTTGTTTTTTGCATTCCACATCACTTAGAAGTCATAAAAACTGCGGTCGACCACACATGTTTTCAGAAAATGTGTGTCGAGGCGCGGCGCTGCCTGCAAGATAATATTTTTTTGACCGCCACTTTCGATCGCTCCCCAGTCCGGACTCCGAAGTCCAAAGCTCCAAAGTATTAAGTTTGAGACATAAAAGTAATGACAAAATTTCTTTGAAAATATTTACACGTCTTCAGGATCAGTTCTAAGCAGAAACCCTCAACTGCATGCTCTGAACCACATACCTAAAAGCAACTAGCCAACTATCAACAAAACAAAAACAAAAAAACACTCGCACGCAACGGGGTTGCTGTGTAGAAGGAATTGAATACTGTCAGCTTAGGTGGATTCAGACTTTCGCCTCTCTTAAATTAAGACCCACTAATGAGAAGCCTCTCTGCCAGTGCATTTGATGCTGGGATGGCATGCACGAACTGCGCTACAAGAGTGAGGTACGGAAACTCATGCCGGTGCAAGTTTCTGTATCGCTCGCCTATTCACTCTGCACTCCGCGATCTCACTCGTTTATGGTCCGCCTCAGCAAAAATGTGGATCCCAACTCGCAGATATCTGCATCTGATCCGCATCCGTTGCCCCTGGCATCTGCATCCGATCCGCCATCCGCCAGATCTGATTCATTCTTATCCACATCCGCCAGTTGACTGCGGATATTCGCGGATGATCCGCGGGTAATCCGTGGATATGCAGGGCTCTGCTCATGAAGATTTGCAAGCCCTTGAACATTTCTGGCTAGATCCAGTATTTTTTGACACTGTGATCTCTTGACACAAAATGTTAAGTTGCCATAATCCGATCCAATCCATTCCCAGGTACATTTGATGGAGATCCGCAGCCTGCGGGAGGTGAACGAGCGTTTGCAGCGGGACAGCCAGGAGCTGAGAGATCTGTGCTGCTTCCTGGACGACGACCGGCAGAAGGGCCGCAAGCTGGCCCGGGAGTGGCAGCGGTTCGGGCGCTACACGGCCTCGGTCATGCGCCAAGAGGTGGCTGCCTACCAGGGCAAGCTCAGGGGCCTGGACGCACGCCAGCAGGACCTCCTCAGGGACAACCTCCAGCTCAAGGTGGGTACGCTCGGACCAAACGGTTGCACATTGCTACGTCACTTGCAAAACAGTTAAGAGTGCTTACACGCTTCGGTTGCATGCCGGTACGTTGCTTCTGATATGCTCGCTTGTTGACACGCCGCTTATAAAATGGCTATGTGTCGGTGCTTCATTTATGGACTGCAGGGACTGCCTGCAGCTCAAGGTGGGTATGCTGTGACGAAACAATTACATGTCGCTGCGTCACTCATAATGCAGTTACGGTGTGTGTTGTTCACTCACGAAGCAGTTATGGTGGTATGTTGCTTATGAAAGAGCTCCGTTTTGGTGTATCACTTATGAAATGGTTACATGTCGCTACATCATTAATGAAATGGTTACGTCTTGGTACGTCACTTATGGGCTGCTAATGAGACCTGCAGCTCAGGGTGTAAGGGTGTCTGTATGCTTCAACAAAACTCGGTGCCTAGAACGCACCTCTGACTGGTGTGTTTAGAGTCGACGGACACCGAAGGAGGCACGAGACGAGACGCTGCAACGACAGGGAACCCTGGCTTCCTCTCGCCTTTTGCTCCGGCACTTCTATGACTGAAAACCAGGATTGTGACATCCGACGGCACGAGACGCCGGCTCCGGTGGAGCAAATTGTTGCAACCTCGGGACCACTTTCGACGCACAACTACAATTGAGGCCGGCAAGTGCTACGCTGCACCTAGAGCGTCGGCGCTCCAGCCGCCAATTTTCTCGTGGATGCTGCCATTTTGATGCTTGGTGCGGAGCGGATGTTATCGACGGTCGTCACAATTTGAAATTGTCATTTACTCGACTTTCGACGGTGCGTCCGAAAGCGTTCAAAAGCTTGTGCGATATGTATTCAGAGACTGTTTTTACTTTCCAGGGTGACCGAAATTTGTTTCTAGGTGTTTAGTTAGAGCTTTGGCCAACCGGCAACAATGATTTTAAGTGCCTAGGTGGCCAAAGTGTCGTCTCCCTCAGGCAAAGTTTATGTAGTGGCGGCTCTACGCCGGACTAAAGTCACCGGATACTGGGAAAGTAGCACCGTTGCCTTCCCAGGCGAAAATCAGTCCACTTCTAGCTGGATTATGGAACTGGAAACGAGGCAATCCAGCTGGATTCCAGCTGGACACAGCTGGACCCAGCTGGAATCCAGCTGGACCCAGCTGGACCGCCTCATTTCCAGTTCCATAATCCAGCTGGAAGTGGACTGATTTTCGCCTGGGTTCCCTGCCCGCTAGTGGGGCGGAAACAGATACTAACATACAGGCGACCAAAACCTCACAAGGCGATTGGCAGATTGGTCTCTGTTGCCACGGTAGTTGCCATTTCGGTCCTTGGAAATCTTTGAAGATTTGAACAGGTTGTTCTGAACCAGTCAAGCCGATATCACTACAAAGAGTCATCATACTAAAAGCGTTCCTCGCCAATATAAATATGCAATAAACTTATCAATCACTCTGAGCTCTCCGGATCTCTAACAATTTTTCTTTTTCTTATTTCAAGGCAGGGAAATTATCTTTCAATGCCGCCAAGCACCAATGTCACTTGTTTCATAGGTCTGCACTTGTTTCGCTGATGTGTGGGTGCAAAATCTCGGTATACAAGAAATATCATTATCAAAGGGGTTAGGACATGCCAAAAATAAAATACAAAATAACTACATTGAAGCCCCCCCCCCCCCCCCCCCCCTTCCCCCCCCCCGCCCCCCCCCCGAGAGATGACCAGCCCTCCCTAAAAGGTAACCCTCCCCCTATTTTTAGCTTGATTTCCTATTTTCTTTGAAGTACCGAAAGATAGCCTATTCCTAGTAATAGTAGTGTTGGGATCAATGATAACCTCAGCATAAATGCGTCTAGTTCGCTATGGCAGGATATAATCGAACATTGCTGACTGGGAAGTACAGTCATCTTTACTTCATTGCTCCTCGCCTCTTTAACAAGTTCGGCAGAGGCACATGATCTAGAAATAGGATTTTGTTTTCAACTTTTCTTGATTGCACATTGAAAGTGAGCCCACTCCTTACTTTCACCCAATTTTTTCTCGATCTTAGGCGGGCCATTTCTTGGGATATTAAAGTATATTGATACGACCCACTGAACGTTCCTATAATCTTCTTAAATTTGTTTTGAAAATGGCACTATAGTTTCATGGGTAAATCTATTTATATGCGAGACCCTTTGATCTGCTCTGTTCGAAAAGGCCGCCCTGGTTGTTCGGTCGGTGACATCATTCGCCCAACGCGCGACTTTCACTTGCACGTACTCGCTAACTTGGCTCTCTCGGCGTCTCGCCCTTCAGCTACCTTGTTTGGGTTGCACGCGTTCTCGAAACAATTGCATATACGGCATCGTCCGCTTCATCGGAGTTTTCGACACTGATCGCAGCAGCATTGAGAGTGGCTGTTATTGAGAGATGTTGGAGGCTGGTCATTTGGACTCCGATCCACTGGCGACCAGCTCCAGTGATGACGACGAGATAGCCACGGACAAACTCGCCATCGTTCAAGACGGTCCCGTACATGCATGCGGGGTGGAAGGTCAAAGAGTAAGTGGGCGAGAGCAGCGTTGGAGTAGCAGAGTGGCGGTACAGTGTGCAATCAGACCATGGCAAGGCGAGCTTGGGCAAGCATGGGGGCACCAAGAACGAAAGAGTGTTCTACTAAATATGACGATCACGTGGTTTATGGGCACCGTGGTGCGACTAACTTGGGCTGTGCTGCCCGGTCGCCAGACAAGTGTGATCAACATTTGTAAATTGATTATTGCAATTAGTACCGAGCTCTAAAAATCGTGAAACTTGGTGTGCATTCTAAGTAATCTAAGAGAGTTTGATTTCGAGCATAATATACCCGTTTAATTTTCGTTTCCTAACCCCTTTAAGCAACCTGCCACCGGGAAGTTGGATCGGCTCACCAAGAATAGAGGGTCCAAAAATAAACGGCTCATACCAGGGACCAAAATGGCGACCGCATGGGGAGTTTGGTGCTACTTCCCCACGATTTGGCGAAGTTAAATGGGACAGGCCGATAAATACACCTATCGAAGTTGTGTTCCTCTAGCATTGCGGTGAGATCGTTGCTCTGAACATTCCACGCATTGCAGGAGCTCTGCCTGTACCTAGACCAGGAGCGCCTGCAGAGCACGTGCTCCTCGTGCGGCGTCCCGTCCGAAGATCGTCGCGACGACGGCGACGGCAGTTCGTCGTCTACCATCACCAACCAGGAGGACACGCTCTCCCCCTCCTCTCCTCCCCCACCCCCCCACCCTCCTCCGATGGCGGGAGGGGGCATGCCACCCATGCGTCATCCGGCGCCACCTGGGAACAGGGGTCCACCACCGCCGGCGTTGCGAGTTCATCAGCCCTCATCGAGATCTGCGGCAATAGAGGAGGCCATCCACCGGCATCGAACCATCATCAACGGTGAGCACTGACGACTTTCTCTCCCAGGGTCAGACTTCTGTGTCCGCGAGATCTCTCTCGCAGAGTGATCCAAGATGGCGTTCATAGATGGTTTGTCTGCTACGAAGCGTTTTTTGCAGACGAAAATTGAGCGAGAGAATATTGTACATTGTCTGCTATTAGGCCACAAAAAAAATCTATTGTCTGCTACGAACCGAGCGCCGCGGCAGAGTGAGATAAAATGGGCAAATAGTGATCTTTAGCTGTTTCAGAGTGGACAACCAACGCTTCTTTTGTGAGTTTAAAGTTGTTCCGCTGCTGTACAAAAGCGGACATCGACCAGCGCACCAAGGAGTACTAAGGACAGGTGTGTTGGCAAGGCATTCTCGCCAAAATATTGCCTAATTGTGAGCTCGCCAACAGGTCAAAAATTTCTCGATCAATTACGTGCATCGAGTGGGAAGCTGTGACTCCACATCAATCGGCAGATGACAAGGCTCTCGCTCTTATCTTGACCAAAATTAAACCTCTAGAGCAAAATCTTTACCTCAGCTCGAGTGCAGTTGTAGGTTGGGATTCTGCACCACATTGAAGGACCTTGAAGGATTTTTCAATGAAGTATCTTGGTCTGCTACGTAACATCTATAGCGTAATGTAACAAACAGTCGGGATGAGAATGACAGGGAGGTCTTTCGGTTCTCCCGCACCAGCGTGAGCTTCGTACCTTCGGTAAATGTTTGGCGTCCCGGTGAGCCCCAAAAACGCATGCGTAGTGAATGTATGGCAGAAGGCAAGGGGCGCGTGCTGGAAATGAACATCTGAAAGAGAAGTTCTGTTCTCCTCTTGCGAGGAACTTGGTTGTTATTAAGGACGGCTTGACCATTGTTACACCGAAATTTCTTCGTCTGCTTTCATCACATATAAATACAGGGTGTTTTACCAACGACCAAAAATAATGTTCATAAAAAAGGGTCTGTCACGGCAGACGACGTGTCTATTTACATAGATGTGTTTGACAGACAAATTATCCCCGAGTAAATATATCAGCTTGAACTTTAGAATTACACTTGAACACGAAGAAAGAAAGGACAGGAGAGGACAAACAGCTGACGACCAATGGTGTTTTAGAGTAAACTTCCAAATTGATTCAAAAGCCAAAGTAGAGCACGATAAACTTATTGCATAACTAAACCTATTGCACTAAAAAAGATTTCTACTGAATGAAGAAGCGAACGCGCAAGGGAGAAGTTTACACTAAAACACGGTTGGTAATCAGCTGTTTGTCCTCTCCTGTCCTTTCTTTCTTTGTGTTCAAGTATAATTCTAAAGTTCAAGCTGATATATTTACAAGTATGTACCAACACGCTCAACTCTTAACCGTTATTCATCTCTGAGGGCCGGGCAATTCCTCGAGCGCAGCTTTGCAGGTTCTGCGCGCAGCATGGCCAACTTTTGTTGTTTGGGTTGGCATGACGGCAGTGTTTTCTGTTTGTAAGCGCCGCTTGCCAAGCTGATGAACGAGTAAATTTTGTTGCCACTGGTACGAGGAATATCTGGCCAGTATCTATTGCTGCACAAATCCACAAGTGCAGGATCCTCTTCCTGGGGTGCGAGGACATTGCAAATTCGTAGAGGAGTTTTAAAAGAGTGTGTTCTATGGAGGTTTATGTACTTTGCATATAAATTTCTAAGGGGAGGGTGGTGGGGGGGTTATACAACACTTACAATTCATTGGATGAATCAATGCACCCTTGGGGCCTTCTTGCTTGTACTTTTGCAAGCGATCTTTAGGGAAGTGGCCTTTATGGTTGACGGCTTGTACTACAAACTGCTTGACGTTCACATTTGCAGAGCAAGTGCTGCGCTACATCAGAAATCTGGAAAGGCGCATCGAACTCTTGGAGTTGGAAAAGAATGGAAAGGAAATGGTGAGCATTGCGCAGCTTCGGTCAAAGACGACACCTTCTATCAGTGTCCAAAACACCAGTGGAGGTTTTTTTTTTTTTTTTTTCTGACATTCAGTGCAAAACAGCTGTCGTAGCGTCCTCTCATGTATACCGATAGCCTCGTATTCCCATTTCTTGTCTTCTTGTGCACTCTAAGAAAAAAGATGGTCTCAAAGGACTAACGGCAGCATTTGGTCCTCTGAGCTCCCATTTGCTCCCCGAAGAGTCCACCGGGTTCGAGCTAGGTACCATGGGCAAATGCTGAGGACTATCTGCACCCGATTGGGACTAACCGAAATGCGCGCAGGAGGAAATAGCAGCGAAATGCGCGCGGGAGCAAGAGCGCGGGAGAAAAAGACGCGCGGACAAGATGGCGGCGTTTGCTGCATTGCTAATAGCCAGCGTTAGCGATGCACTTACTGTTTCGGAACGCAGGGGGAGGTATCCACAGACAATCATAACATCAAAAATTTCAGGAGGGGGCATGTTTAAGGGTTGAAGCTGACTTTATAACGATTGCAGCCTCTGTACCAGCACGTCGTGGAAGCCGGCGCTGACTCAAGCGCCGCCATCGTTGATGCACTGGCCATGCGGCTTTTGAACATTGTCCTGCCGTCCTTCCCCTTTGCATTCTTTTGAACGCGCTTTGAAAGCATTTATATTTTCTTTTTGGTTTAACTGGAATTAAAATAGCCACGTAGCATGTGGTAAAAACGTTTCCAAAGACAAAAAAGATTCATTCTGGTTTATTTTCTTTTTGTATTCTTTATAATCTGTGTTGTTTAATTTTTTCGCAAGAGAGGATGCGGTTGCCACGGAGATGCGCATGCGCAAAGTAGGGCAGTCTATGCGGGAAAGCGAGAACATGGCTGCTGGGAGCCTATGGGGACGCTGTTTTATAGAGTGTCACAAAAAGTTTATGTGTACCGTTACTTCTTAGTAAGATATACACTCCTTGGAAAGTTTAGCAACAATATTGGAGAACAATATTGGTGCGAAAGCAGCACCTTATTTGTAACACCGTTCACGGTTGAGATGGTCACTGACAAAGCGACTCCTGTCATATGATTAGTATAAAAGGCGCATGGGTAGGCTGTGGGGTGGTGATTGAAATAGCGTGTCGTCACGTGTATGTTGTGTGTGTCATCTGTGTTCTAATTCCTTGTCTATGTTAAAATGTGTATAACATGTGCAAATGTGAAACAAGCGTTGTTCATATGTGAATAGAATGAGCGTGAAAAAGATCTACCCCAGCGATACCATATTTTTTTTACCAATTTTGAATTTGACGTTGACTAGCGCCACCTTGGTGTAAGGGCGCAATTCGGTAATAAATAAGGTAAGGGCGCGACATTTAGTTCCAGTGACCTAAATGCAAGGGTGCAAAAGTTAGTCCTGGGCGTTCAACTTTGAGGGACTAATGGTAGGGGAGCAAGGGTTGCTCCCGTTACCGTTGCTCCCCTAGGGGACCATTGGTTGTGTCAGCGCATTTTCTCCCTTGAGGGAGAAAGTCACGCTCCCTTTTTTCTTAGAGTGTGTGTAATATTCAGTACTGATGGTACTGCAAATGGGAACACAAAGTGTGGCAGTTTAGAGTGGTGAAGAAACGCTCAAAAACCTTCTGCTTTCCGAATGGGCACCTGCTGCCTCCAAAAATTGACAGATCCGCACGTCAAGCGTGGCGGCACAATGGCTTTAGCTCTGCCCAAAGATTCTGGATGACACGAGAACGAGGTCATTCATTCTTCACGGGCAAAACACAAACGCGGTTTACTTTCAGCTTGGTCCGTCGAATAGTCGTCTTGCGCTGTTGCGTGCAACACCATGCGCCATTGTGATCGTCTATTCAGTTGCGACGACTGGATCACTATTTCCCGGGATGCATCAACTAGAGCCATCAAATAAGCTATGCTTAGGGTATTGACACTTCATTCCCCAAATTTTTGTGGGCATCCCCATTTCGGTGATTAGCGCGGAACGGGCACAATCGACGATTGTTACAAAATGCTACTTTCCGAGCTTTAGATATTGTCGCGGATGAAGGTGGATAGACAAACGTAGAACTAAAAATAAAGGTTTCGTTGGCGAACCTGTGCCAGAAAGAAAAGGAAAATTGAGCGTCGAGGTGTCGGTGCGACGGCTGGCTAGCGCCAGAGTGCGAGAATGAGTTGGCAAGGTGTCTTGAACCTTCGGCCTAGAACGTTCAAGCGTCAAACAGTTGGGAGACTGACTCGGCAAGGTCATATTGACCTCCTTATCGATTGCACTTGGTATCCCAAACATACCTAGTACGTTGTTTCTCTCCGTCGTGGACCGTTTTGAGATCCTTGGAGGATGAAAGATTGTTTGCCAGAATTTCAGATGAAGCTTCGGACAACTGGCGACGGTAATTTTACACACTGAGATGGCCGAAACACTCTCACTCCGAAACGTATGTCATTTGGTGGTTCCAGTGCCAACCGTAAAATTACGCTTTGTAGCTCACTCGGGTTGGTTTAGCACGACACAAACCGATACCACAGTGCCTGGAGCGTGTCTCCGACCGGCATGTTACTGTCCCAGGCACCGAACCCATACCATTGGTAGGGGGATTCTCTCACACGCTTGCACGGACGGCTCTCTTGACCGAATGCGCAGCCGAACTTGGAAGGGTTGCAGAAGCAGTCTGGCAACGGTGAAAGGAAGTACCAGAGCGGCATCCCTCGAGCTCCCCTCTACCGACGGGCGGAAGAGGCCAACTGCATCGGGGTGCCTCGCATGCACGCTGGAAACGGCCTGGAGCACTCGGTGAGTCGGCGACGAGCGGCATAGCCAAAAATTTTTTTCAAGGGGGGCTGATGTGGCTTGTATGTCCATGACTTGTGGGGGGGAGGTCAAAATGCATGTGTATATTATAGGGTCGGCTGGATTTCAGGGCGAGGTTTAAGCCCCATAAGCCCCCCCCCCCCCCCCACCCCCGGCTACGCCACAGGTGGTAAAAGTTTTGAACGAGCGATTGACAGTTTTTGTTTTTTTTAGAGCGCAGCTTTTAGGCACCCGTTTCCGGCTTGAGCGGCGTCGGCGTAATTGCGCGGTGCATTATGAGTAAATTTCCTTTTACTTTTTCAAAACACTTTACCACAATTTTTTTTTTATCCTTTTAAGGTTAATTTTATATTTTCAATAAACCAAGTTGGGCTTGGTTTTCAGTTGTTTCTTCGACACCAGCTCACTTTTTCGTTCAGATTACCTTTACTCTCGCAGTTGTCTCGAGAATTATTCCGAGGCTTCCATTTTGAAGACTCGTCTCGAGTTCTTAGTTAGCCCTCTTATTTATTGGGATCTGTTCAAGTGCTTAGTCTGGAGGGCCCTGTTTTGTATTGTAGCAATCGACCAGATGAGCAAGCTCGAAAGGGCAAGAGGGATAGCAGTGTCAGGCTCCCGACGAGGTCTCCACAACAGGATGGAGACCAGTCTCGTCTTCCGACAAGACCGCGAGTTTTTCTTTAATGCGTCCTTCCGGGCTTGCCGAAAAGATTGCGAGTGCATTTGATAACTCCTTAACAATTCTATTCTCCCTACACTTATTCCAGCGAATAAGACACAGGACCATGGCAGCTCCATGTGTACAAATCTGTTAACTACGACGATTGTCACCGTCGGTTCGTCTCTTCTTTTCTCCAGGAAGTTTTCGTAGGTCAACATTAATATTGTGGGCCGTCAATTCGAACGGTGTGCCCAAAGTGGCATCGAACATTCAAAATCAATTTGCTCCAACTCTGTCATTTTTCTGCCTTGCCTACCATACTTACTCGCATAATGAATGCACTTTTTCTCCCGAGAAATTTATGCATATGGGGGGGGGATGCGTTCATTATGCAAGGTAAAGTTTTGTGCATTTACACACGGGGACGCATCCCACGGTTGATCCTGGGTGCACCACAGTAACCGTGCTCTATAAATTGCGAACCTTTTCTAGGGTGCCTTCGGCGTTCCGTTTGCCAAAGGAAGGGTGCGAACCATAGACAACTGCGCGTTTGGTGACGTTATTCTATCCGATGGGCGAAACGTCTTCGGGGGCTAGGCAAGTCCTCGATGTTACTGCCACGCTTGGTTTGGCGGCAAAAGATCTGCTCAGTAGGCTTGATGGCTGGCCGAGTTGGCAAGTTAAAAACTCGCAGACCGAAAATTTAAGGTGCGTTTATTATGTGATACGGTATTTGTGTGGGTATGACTTGTGTAGCTTGATGTTGCCCTGTCCATTTTGCTGGAGACACAATCTCTAAAGCTTGGTCTGTTATTTTGTTTCAGGAACCGTACGTGGGGGTGGCAAGACCGGAAGCCGTCGTGCACGCAATGAAGGCAAGTGTTTGGCGCGTCTGATTACTAAAGCCACGGCGACACAATTTTTTAATCTCAGGCTGAATAATGATCAGAATTTGGCTTGGACGTGCTGTAGCAGATGTGGACCTGCAACACGGGTAAAACGTGTGTACAGAGCATTTCCAGGCGTTTAATTATCAGTCTTTGAGGCTGGAACACGCGTGCAAAAATCCAGCCAAAAATGTGCAAAATTAAAAACAGATGCGAAAATCGTTCTGCAACAATTCAGATGTGGGCATTTATTCATAACTCGCAATGGTGAAAAGCAGGCTTGCAATTTCCTTGCAATAAATAGTTATGCGCGATTCTTAGCAAAAAATAGTGTGGAACTATTTTTTAGGATCTGAATGTTGTCATCTGTGAGATTAAATGAAAACTCTTTTTTGGCCTTTGTTTTTTTCAATTGAGAAACATTATCTTTCTAACACATTTTACCCTCGCATTCTCTACAATTTGAGGAAAACATACTCTTCCTCAAATCGGGAGTCCAAAACGTCCGACCCTGCCTTTGATAATATCCGTTAGTGATGGGCCAAATCAGCCAAAGTTCGTATTCAGCAAAATCTTTTTTAAACAAATCCTGCAGATTTGGCAGACTTCTGTGCGTCTGTGCAATGTCGGCAACATTGAAAGAAAACATTTTTTTTAGCGCGAATTTTGCATTTTTTGTTTTTATCTCGGTTTAAACAACTTCATGCAAAACTACACAAGGTGCTCGTTTTTGCACATCCAAAACCTCTAAGTGCCACATTCCTAGACAGTTTACAAGCTATCAACACGTGCAAAACTGGTGCAATATCCAAAAGCTTGGATACTACTTACAATAATAGTGGCTTCCAGTGGAGGTTCAGCTGGCGGATTCATTGCGACACGCAGAAAACAAATCTATCCACGGTACCTGCCAGGACCACCATTCCAAATGCAAACACTTGCATCGATGAAGTTCCGAAACAAACTAAATCAGCTCCATAGGCGTACTTAGGGCGCCTTCATGTGCGCTTTGCTTAGGGTCGAGACATCTGGCCATTCTGTCCCACACATTTATTTTTCTTTTTTGTTCAGAAGCCCATGAAAGAATGTGTTCTTGCACACGTTTATGGCGCCGACTGTGCTATGGCGACATTTTGTTTTCGTCGACTTCTTTGTATTTTACCCGTGAGCGCGTGCTGTCGGCATCGGGTACTACAAAGGGTGGCATCACCCTAAACAGAAGGACATCGAGGCATTCTAGGCGTACCATGATTGAAGTCACCGTAATTTTGCAAAACAACACACAAAAATGACACTGATAAACTTGTACTTTCATAATCACATTATTTAGCGATTTCTATGTTCAAATTTATTTATTTGTTCTGCTAGGCACCTAAAAAAAATTTCCGCTAAAATAATAAAAAAAAAAAATTCTTTAGTCAGTTTGACAACGTTGCATTTTTGCTGAATTTCTGGAAAAGTTTGGCAAATATTCGGCTGTGCCGAATCCCAAGATTCTGCTGAAGATTGGCCCATCACTAGTACCTGTAAAGAAAGTGTCGGTTTGCTGGCCAAAGTGCCAGCCTTTGGCGTAATTGATGGACACGAAGATGGTGTGCGAGTCTTTGCTCATTCGCAGCATTTTTTCTCCGCTGTCCAGGTTTTGGAAGTTCACGAACAGCTGGACAAGACCACGGATAGCGAACTCGAGTTTGAAGAGCTCGCCGAAGGAGAGAAGGCGCTTGTCAGAGAAATGTGCAACGTGAGTCAAAACCATGTTAACTCTGCACATTGTGGAGTAATTGCAACGGATAATTTATATGAGCCTGTCCGAGCTAGTTGTTTGATAGAGATGCAACGAAATGGCGAGCCTACGTTCATAAAATGTCAGTGAGCGCAAGTGTTTGGGAAAGGGGCTACAAATTAAACAAGTGATCGTTGTCCTAACTTCAGTCAAAAATCTAAGAACACTCAGAAGTGTAGGAAAGCCTGTATTGCTAAAATGAGGACCGACCCGTTGACTTGAAACCCAAAATGACATTCCTTAGTTTTGCAAGACGTAGGCTTAACAAAACAAGTCTCCTTTTTTTTTTTTTAATAGCAAAAATGAACTTTGCATTGCTGAATGTAGCACTAGCGGGCCAAACCTGATGCCAAAGATTCAGAAATTAACTTTATCTCAATCAAAACTTACACACAATTTTCAGAAAATTTCCACGGGAAAATGAGGCCCGTTTTTGGTAACTGGTGCCATTCAGCCCTGTGTATTCCAAGTTTGTCGGCCACCATCTTCCCGTTGAAAATTTCAGAAAATCACTCGCAACTTTTGAGCAAGACAACGGTTAGTCCTGAAACTTTGGCGTGTGGTTCGGACTGCTAGCGCTATGTATGGGCGGAGAATGGGCATTGGGCGATGCATTGTTTATTTTTGCAGTGAAGAAACCCCTGTAAATTTTTGAGGGGAACACCCCATTGTAATGTTCTATTATTTCCGATTCTTGACCCAGTAATGACGGACGATGGAGCGTTGGACAGATATGCCCGTTGCACAGTTACATCTGCTACAGACGCCGATGGGATAAGAACAGTATGTCAGAAGACATTGAGCACGTGCTGGGCACCGGGCACCGGAAAGGGACTTCCTGCTGTTCTCAACCTCGGTGACCGTAGCGTTCCGCAATTTCACTCCATTCTTTTTACAATTTTTGCGTTTCGACAGGTTGTGTGGCGGAAGTTGGAAGACGGACCGACTTGAGGAAGAGCAGAAGGGGTGGCCAAGTCTCCAAAGGAGGTTGAAATACTCGGAAGAAAGAGAAACGAAGACGTGCCAACGCACCGCCATGCATTCTGGGCAACCGCGCTCGTTTCCGAGATGCATGCCATCGCGACTCTTTTTCGACTGTTTTACGCAATCGAAGGGCGTGCGGGGATGCCCTTTTGCTCCCGTGCACCCCTCGGATCAACGACCACCTTAGTATTATTATCAAACCCTTTTCTAAACGCATTCCGCAAATTATTTTTGTTTCGGATGTCGTGCCTCGTTTCTCGCCGAGCTCCCGCCATTTAGAGAGGCTCGACGGGACTTGAGTGCGTACAAAAAGGCGAGAGTGACGACGCATAAATTGTGCTCGTATTCCTGCGGTTTGCCCCGTGTCAGTACAGGTCGCTTCGGATCTCGAAGGTCACAACTAGGTGTCGTAAGAAGCTGCCAAGTGTGCAGGAACAAAACTTTGGAGGTCTGTTCTGAGCGGTTATGTGCCTGCGTCATTATTTCGCTTCTTGTAATTTAATGATACGCTTCGCTTCGAGGGACCACGAAATGCTTTGCTCGATTTCGCTAAATACTGTTCAGACGTGATCACAGACGTGTAGGTTAAGTCCACACACACACTGTTGCAGAAACCACGGAGTTGGTAATACTGGGCTGTGCTCCAGACATTATCAAAGTTTGGTGACTTCCATCGCCATACTTATGCCACCAAACAAGCCACACCTCAAAGTATGGGCACTCCATTCCCAAATTTTCTTTTAGGCGCCGCCATTTTTTTGTTGCCATTTTGGTGCTTGGTGCAGAGCGATCGCAATCACCAATCGTTACAGTTCAAAAATGCAACTTTCTAATCTTTCGACACGGTTTTAGTACGCTCGGGCAACGTCGTTCTGCTCCATCGCGTACCATTGTAACATTTCTAGAAAACTGAAAAACATTTTTCGCAATTTCAGGTATAGCTTCAGGCAACTGGATAAATAGTAAACGCCACATGCGTTTACCAAAATTCAAGCCCCACATCGTTTCATGGTCCCTGTAAGGTGCATTTCTACATAATCAAAACTTGACAAGGTTGTGAAGAGGTGTTTATTTATGCAGCGTCATTCCGTCCCTTCCACTTCAGTGTTTCGCGTGCTCGACATCGTAAGCACCTTGCGTGATAAGGTACTCAAAAAGCGTGTGAGATTACGGGCCCCACGCAAAGAGTTTTGTCTCTCATTCTAACGACTCGCTCGGTCCAATGGATAGAAAATAAAAGTATTTTACATTAACCCGCCGAATTTTCGGGGCGACTGGCCGTCGTAACACTGGATGCGTCCGACAGAGCTTGCTGTGATTTGGTGTCAGGGTATCCAAGCTTCTTTGTGGAGCATAAAATGAAAATGAGACTACTACTAACATAAACATGTAAATACGGTGTGCGTGCGACGGTCGCAGAACGTACCAGGGTTTAGGAACGTTGTACAGTGTACTGCATGTGTCGTGTTAATTTTTGCAAAATGCCATACGAATAATTTGGTGTTCGTCAGCTCGAGACGTGCACGTAAAAGTGCCATCTTGGAAGTCCGTTTTCAGTCGCGTACAGTGGGGTGCCTTGGTGGTGCTTTTTTTAAAAGAAAAAGCTGCGTTTCACCGAAGGCCAATATCAAAAGCTGGTAGAAACAAGCGCCAAGAAACTGGTTTTGTGTGATCAAAACTTGAATCTTGGCCATGTTTTTCGGGCGTCAGCTTTTCACCTTTTTGCCGCGTCGACGGAAACTGGATGAACTCGGAACTCGCAAACATAGAATGTACATAGCTGTCGAACAAGCATTTATTATACCGACTAGATCTGTCGTGCTTTTTTTTTTTTTTAGAATATATTATACAATGTACAAGTGCCACGAAAACATTGTGCCTTGCAGATAATGCCGCCGTATTTTTGTTACAGGTTGATGAGCAGAGTTTAATGAAAGATTGTTCTCCCTTTTTACACTGCGCATTTTGTATACAAAACCGTAAGGGTGCGTCGCGAGATCAGCAGCTTGTAGAAATGTCTGTGCTACTGCGCTGCAAACCTGTTTTTCCCTACTGACCTGGTATTTTGTGCTAATCTTTTCTCCACGCAAACAAAAATTGGTGTTTCTGTGTTGTGAAATAAGCGCAGAAGTTGAATAAAGAAATATAACGACTGCTTTTACCCCTGAAATGTCTCTTCCCTGTTTGTCGCTCACTGGTGCAACCCGACCTCAAACACCTTTTGAACAAAAGTTGAGAAGCTAGGGAACGCACGACACACACACACATTTACACTCGCAGGCATTGACTTCACTCGATCTTTGCAACAAAGATGTCGATTTGTTTCTGGATTTCCTTGAGGATTTGTTCTTCTGTGGCCCTTGGGTTTTTCTTGATGTAGTCCGCTATTGCGAGAAGAGCTTCATTCTGAAGAGAAAAAAACTTTTCTCTATACCTTCTCACACACTGAGAGGCTGACAGTGAATGCAACAATACAATGTAAAGTAAGATGATGTGTAAATACAATGTAAGGAAATACAGGATGGTAAATTTTATGTTGAAACCTTTTTTTAAAGGGCGAGAGTTAGATGAGTGTCTTCATCATCTATTTTTATAAGGCTTGGCGGACATTAGATAGGGGGTAATTGTCATGAAAAGTTGGCTAATTAACTAAAATTTGTTTATTAAGTTTTTAATTATTGGTTTTAGGGGTCATGTTTCAATTGCAGTATTGATGGCATTTACTAAACACCAGACCCATTGAAAGCATTTGCAAAAATGCGATGGTTTTCGAGATATTGATCAATTTTAACTTTTTTGAGCCCATTTAAAAGTTGTGCACAAAAAGGGTGCGTGCGAGCCCCGCCCACGACGACGTTTAAAGAGCGACGTAGGTGCTTGAGTAACATCGTCCGTCGGCACACCCACGAAGGACCCACTGTTGAGATAGTGACGACAAGATTGAAGTGACGTAGCTCTTCCAAGCGTCATCGTGGGTAGGGCTTGCAGTGCTCTTAACGCGAGAATGGTTAGGAGCTTGAGTCGCAGGAAATCCGGCGTCAGTCTCGGCGTAACCAAAAAATCCCATAATGCAACGTGCGACCCCACGTCTGACGTTGCACGTGTCTGCACGCGTTGCATTATGGGACCACACACACACACATGCACGGCTTGGACACGAACATGCGCTTATATGAGAAGGCTTTGCGAACACGACCGGAAAATGCTGTCGCATTCCACTCTTAAAGGCGAAGCTCAAGCGTCCCCCATGATTTTTGCGCTCAATTTTTAGATGGGACAAAAATAAATGTGCAAACGGAGCAATTAATATCTCGGAATCTATTGCATTCTGGCAAATTCGTTCAATTTGTCCGGCTCCTAATTAGTAATTCTGTCAATACTCCAATTACGACATACTTCCCGAAAACAAATAATTAAAAAGTTACTGAACAAATTTTTGTTAATTAGCCAACTTTCCTCGGCGTTTGCGCCCTCATCTGACATTCGCCGAGTTTGATAAATACTTGGAGAAGCCAGCAGTTGTTATCTAACTTTGGCCCCCATTTCGTAAAAGATATGTTCAAATTCAAATTAAACAGGAAATACCACGTAAAATAACTACAGTACCACTGAGGATATAAAACAGCAAACACAATCCTGTCTCGTTAATATGAACATCCCGCCCGCATTATGGACGAAATTTTCGTCGACCAATCTTTCGCCATGCAATTCTGCCCTGTTGATAAGGGAACCCGCAGTCCGGATTATGGACAGCTATTTTGAGGACGAATTGGGTAAATGCAGGCATTTTTGTCACATTATTGTAGACCATTCCATTTAGCGCTCTCTGGGCGGCACCATTTTGTTTGACAGCAGCGCCCTCTCCATACATCCGGGAAATTCAGCAGGTTCGGCGGGGTAAAACGAGGGTTGCCATTCTCCATCTTTGGGCTGTACTGGCGGGCTGTACGGAACATCAAACTCTTGCTCGTGGCTGTCATTGTGAAGTGGTTCGCGTTCTTAGAATAGTTATGGCTACTCCAAAGTCATAGCTCTCTGTTGTTCTATTTCGGTAAATGATCAACTAGCATATCTTTTTTCCGTTACTTAAATAGCAGTTCAGTCAGCCCGCATTACTATCCTCAACTACTTACTGCGTGTATTGCGGCAGAAAAGTATATTTTTATTTATTATTTCAGACTTCCAATCATGGTCGCTAAAGATCTACACAAGTACGAACTTTGTATAGTAAAAAAGGTACCGCAACCGGATTTACTTTTCGCCGGAGAGACCGACCAATCTGACACAGTTTTCCCTATTTTTTTTTATTTGCACGTAGGTAACAGCGCAATCGGACCCTGTTAGTCTTTTTATCTAGCATAGTATTACACGATAACTGGCATACCAAAATCTGCGCACCTGCACTTGAAATTTCCAAAATGACGCGATTTTAAACAGAGTTTGCACGCCAGCCGGATGCTAGGTACAGCCCACTCGGCGGAGCAGACGACATATGGGGTGAGAGGGCGAGGGCATTTTTTTTCTCCATTACCCTCTCTGCTATGACCCTAATGGAACTGTCTATAGATGCCAAAACTTTTTTGTTTTTTTTCTTTTCTTTAAACTCTTTTAAAAAGGTCCAAAAACTCCCTCGATATATTGATGAACCCAGGAGGTCACAATGTGCACCCGGACATCTGTTGCAGGTCTTGCAATATGAGCTGTGCGCAAAAAGATGTTTTTGTTTTGTCTTTTACGTAAAATGGGTCACTAACACTTGCAGTCTTCTGTAGAGATTGGTATACCTACAAACGGGAACAAAATAAGAATGAACACTAAAGCAGCTATGGTCGGTGACAGGTTAAGATTAAAGTGGAAGCTCCTCCCACCTCCATTTTAGCAGTGTGAACACTGGAGAGGAGGGGCGACCTCCTTTCCAGCAATGCTTTAGAGTGGAAAGGGGTCCGGAGGAGCTTCCAGTTCACCTTTACCCTGTAACCGACTGTAGGTCATAAGACCGTAGACCTCGTCATTGTTTGGGGAACGAGATAAGCTCTGGACCCACAAAGCTAAGTTCTCCTATACTCCGTTCCACTGCAACTTGGCAAACGGCGAAGGTCGGGATGAAAGGAGTTTCTTCTTCCCATCTTCAACCCAAGCATTTGGAGAAGATGGGAAGGAGGAGCTCTCCTCCATGCTTGTTGATGTGTGTGTTTTGGCCCAGATTCGTTATTATGGACGACTCACACTATGGACGATTTTCCTGGGGGACAGAGAAGTCCATACTAACCAGACATGACTGTACAAGCAAAGTCGTGTACAGAGAGAGTTTGGTCAATGGCAAAAACGGGCAGAGCCAGAGCGTGCACCAGACGCAGAATGAGGGCTTGACACGCCCTCATGGCCAACCAGAAGCCGAAAATGGTACCCTGGCGGTGGCAGCGAAAAACAGTTTTAATAAGTGCGTAAGAGTTAAATGTAGTAACTCTTCATGGTTGAAAATGTGGTGCACGTGATGTTTCGATTCTGATCATGTAAAAAGATGTGAGAAACGAATGTGCTGCTTTAGCTCTGTTTTGCTTGGACGGAGCCTGACTGCTCGGATGGCAGATTCCCAGCCCTCGGCGCCTGGCATACGAACTACATTGATCGTTCTACTAGTCGCACACTTTTTACATCTTTATATACCTTCCACTATGATTTTGCATGACCGTGATCACAACGTCACGTGCACCGAATTTTCAGTTTCCGACAGTTACACCGACACGTTTATTAAGTTTGTTTCTTGCGATCACCACCAGGGTATTACCCTGGCGGAGATTGTCAGCTGGCCAGGCAGGCAGGCAGGTAATACCCTGGCCAACTGGCGGCTTCTGGCTGGCCACATTCAAATTTGTGAAGACGCCCTGGAACACGCCCAGCCACCTTTTGGCCAATGGCGCCTCATTTGCCTCCTATACTTCCCAATGAATGGCCACTCTCTCTATATACAGCTCTGTGTACAAGTAAATACAATAACACTAAGTAAATACAACAGCTAGTACAATGACACTGAGAATGCCACCTGTGTAGGTGGCTCTGTGTGTTCTGTACAGTCGGAGTAAAACTTTTCTTAATCAAGAATTGTCCCGGCTTTGAAACATTTTGCACAATGCTTCATCCACAACGAGACACAAGAAAGACAAGCAATGATATGGTCTCGTTTCACAGCCAGGTTCTGATGGAAATAGCAAGTCGTCTCTCAGCATCGACGGTTGTGCAAATGCCGATACAAAAGCTATGAAAGCTTACTGAGCACTCAATACCGTTCACAAATGATAAACTTGTTTTATGGCCAGATTCTGATTGCAATAGTAGACGGTCTCAACCTCGGTGATTGTACAAACACCAAAGGAAAAGCTACAAAGGCTTACCAAGCGCGATATTGTTCTTGAGCGGTGAACTGTCGATGCAAGGAACTCTCAACACCACAGTAAAGTTGAAGCAAAATCAAGACTCGCAGTACTGGCTTGCCGAGTGAAAGACAACTCGTGTAAACCAAACTATATTTACCCTGTGTGCTTCAATCTCGTCTTCCCTGTTCAGTTTCTTCCAGAAGTGCTGCAGAAGCCGCACACCGACCACGGACTTGTAGAACTTGTCTGCGTTCTCGACTTTCTCTAACGAGAGATACAGTCCGATCTGGGCGCGAGAGTAGACAAAGCATCGGCGCGTCACTCTACGTCATTGTTAATGGTCCATCTGGGTGCAGACGGAAAGGCCCTGAACCGTATTCATCCTTTTATCAATTTCTCAAGTTTATCGAGGTCGGATCGATTGGCCACCGAATTTTCTGGAAAATCCGGTAGACCCGACAGACTTTCTGACCGGGACATGTAGAAGCAAAAACGGAAAGGGGATGCCTCAATTCAGGACCCTTTCCGGCTGTTCTCACTGCAATTGCGACAATCAAGCTGGGAAATGGACAATTTTGGTGAAATGTTCAAGACGTCCACCGCACATTGCAAAAATGAAGATTTCAAGGCCACAAGTATGAGGGGTATGAACAAGTTATCTAGCCCACTATGAAGTGTAACTCTGACTGAGCAGAAGTTAAAATTTATCACATTTTCCTTCCACTTGGTCAGTTTATTTCTTGGAAATACTGTAAATGAAGAATAAATTAATTCAAGAACCTCAAAACCTCAAAGTCACATCTCCCTTTTATGAATTTCTTCGGCAGAAGCGGATACTGCGTGTCGAATTTACAGCCTCTCTCTAGAGAGCAGTCCCGAATGCATCAAAGTACTAGACTCAAAGCGGGCAAGGCTTGTTTGTTTGTTTCTTTTTATTTTTCCTTTTCATAATTATAATTTTATTCTATGTTTAGGTGGATAGCTGGAAGCCCATATCAGGCACCCGAGGCTCCTCTTTCAAACTATGAAAATAAATACTTAAAAAAACTCCTAAATTTTTACAATGTGAAAAATTGGTCATTTCCCAGCTCACATCAATGCTAGCCATCACAGAAGCACATTTGTGTGAGCTCGCATTACTTACAAGGAACTACGGCGCTAACGTAACCAAAACCAGCCACACCACTTCACGTAAGGCGCTTTACGGTAAATAAAACCCAAAATCACATCAAGTACAGAAATAAAGCCGGTGAGAAGCATAAAAAAGGGGGCAAAAAAATAAATAAAGCTGAGGCGGCCAAGGCATACGACAGGTGCTACAACACGAATACAATACGGTGTGGTGTGGGTGCCGTGGATTCCATGCGTCTCCGTTGCAGGGGATGCACAGGCAGATGTAAGAGAAATATACCCGCTTCCTGACCTGTTCTAGCAATTCAAGATTGTCAGCGCTTACTTGCTGCAGCAAGTCACCACCATCTTTTAGCAATGGTGAAGTCATCTTTCAAACAGAGGTCCGACTTGTTTTCCAAACCAGGATTAAGTTTGCGGCTGACGGGAGACTCCGTAGGACGTCTACTTTCAGCACTAATGTCTTATTATGTTTTCAAAACTGATTTCTTGAGCTGTTCTTGAACTACAGCGTAACAGAAAACAGCACCAAGAGCACCGACAGCAGCCTGCAAAACTTGGGCGGCGGCCAGCGGCGGAAGCGGAAGTTAATTGCTACGACGAGTCTCGTGGATCAACCATAGAGGGATCAACATTTTAATGGATGGATAAATAAATAACGGCTCTGATAAATAACTACAGCTAACGTTTTGAACTGGGTGGCGTGTTGCGTTACCTATGATCTAATCAATATTTACCTTTTTTTTTTTTTTTTATGACGAGGTCCTTCTAAACTTCTTGCACCAGGACGGCAGTGTTGGCAGTGTTACGAAGGTTACGAAGTAAAGCGATCAAAGCGTGTGAAAAGCACGACCGGTGGGTTACCGAAGGCGAGACAAGAATACACAAACGTTAGGAAAATAGAAATAACCAAGCAGAGGTTATCTGGCTGCTGACATAAATTTTAAAAATATATACATCAAAACTATATTAAAAATATAGTTTTGATGAAGCATTTAGGATAGATGGCGCAAGTTGCCACATCTTCACAGCATAATAAATTTACGTCCATTCATCCATCCATCCATCCATTAAATCGTCGCTTCCCGTGCGCTCGTGCAGCGCCTGCCCGTGCTTTCGAAAACATGGCCGAAGGTAAGTGAAATGCGGCGAGCAGAGTCTGTGCTCGGTGTTTCTTTTAACCACTTCAACATAAAGCAATGGTCTAACATGATGGAGAGGACTCAATAATGCAGCAGAATCATTCCACTTCCCCGCCGTCTTTCTCTATGAACCGAAAAACAGATACTGTGGCGAGCTAATCCACTCACGATAAGAAATGGCCGACAGCACATTTTTTTTCAGCGTCTAATCTTTGTTATAAGCGGGCAAAGGGATAGAAACAAACCCTAAATTATCGAGAAAAATGCAGAAATCGGGCACGCCATGTCGTGCTTACGCTTCTTTTTGCAGACGAGAACAACGCTGCCACCAAGGCTGAAGTCACCGAAGACGTACGCGCCGCCACAGACACAGTAGCCGCCGGCGCTACAGACAACGCTCAGGTTAGTAAGCTTGGGGTAGCGAACTCTGCTTTCTTGCGAGTTTAAGGTCGTTAGTCGAACTTTTCTGACTAGTTGCGTCGTGTTCTCGTTTTTGTTTTACCTGGGGGGTGGGGGAAACCTGGAAAAGGACTCGACCAAGGCCACATCCGACAAGGAGAACATCGCCGCTAGTCTACCCAAAAAGTCGAAGATGGACTCGGATTTCCATTCCTTACCGACGAGGCAGTACTTGGATCAGACGGTGGTGCCGATCTTGCTACAGGCGCTCTCCACTCTGGCTAAGGAAAGGTGGGTAGTGGACTCCTTTGGCGTTCTCCTGGGATTTTGGTTTCCGTCTTCCGGCTTCTTAATTTTACTCTACTTCTGCCCAAGTAATTGCCGCAAGTAATTGCCGACGAGCACAGGCCTGCATCGTCTGCTTCCAGACCATCTAGTATTGAGGTCTACCCATTATCCTTTCAATCAAAGCCAATCGGACCTTGGCGTCATTCTGACGTCACCGCCACTCTTGCGTAAGAAGCACGCGACTTGCTCTCTGCATAGAAAATTTCTCTTATCTGTGCAAGATGGCAGCCTAGACTGGCCTTAGTTGGCAAAGCCAGAGCGTCAGATATCACCCCAGCAGCAGTACCAGCAGACGACTCGCTCTCTGCATAGGAAATTTCTCTTATCTGTGCAAGATAGTAACCTAGACAAGACTTGGTGGGCATGTGCATAGGAAATTTCTCTTATCTGTGCAAGATAGTAACCTAGACAAGACTTGGTGGGCAAAGCCTGAGCGTCAGATATCACTCCAGCAGCAGTGCCATAATGGCGTCACGCATGCAAGTCAACGGATGACATCCAATGTCTGATATTATGCTCAGATAATTATAAGATGGCCAACCACTGAGCTCTAGCTTTGCCTATTACTCTGCGGTTGGCTTTTAGGTTTCGAGTCGTACGCCGACACTATATGTTGTTTGTATTTCCCATGACCACGATTAGAGGTCATGGGAAATACTGAAATATTACGTCCTACGGCTGCACCTGCAAAAGTAAACGGCCCGAAACGGATGTAGCAGGCCCGTAGCCAAAAGGGGGGGGGGGGGGGGGGGGGGGGGAAGGAAGGAAGGAAGGAAGGAAGGGAGGGAGGGAGGGGGGGCCATGGGGCTTGGGCCCTTTCCCCCCTTTGAAATTTTCCATTTTGCTGGGACCTCCTCTCCCCCTTCCTCTCATACAGCATTTTGTCATGGGCAAGTCAAAAGATTGTCGAAAGGTCAAACGTGCACGTCCCTCCCTGCTACTGTTTACTCGAAGTTCTGGGTTCAAATCCTCTCGGGGTTGCAACCTTTTTATTGCTTAACTCTGTTTTATTAGAATTGTAATCTGCCAATCAGGTTCCGCAACGAATGCGAGCCGCGGCGGGACGAGGCGCATAGTTGCGATTGTTACTAAGCAGCAGAAGACCTAAAATGTGTTTAAAACCGAAACTGTACCACAGTCGCATGATGTAGTGACAAACATTCGTAAAAGAATGAGTGTAAACTGTTAAGTGTTTTTATTGCACCCAATTTATTATTTGTGGATTAAATGAACTTGAATATCTGTCCCAACTTTTTGCATAGCTATCATGGCATTTTTTCTGCTCATACTGGCAAGGTGTGTCGCATGGTCGTTTCAGTCGGTCCAAAAAACACAATTTTTTTACACGGCTTATAAAATGCAGGTACAATATTTTGCCGCACTACTTGGGAATCAAGATCTTTGTGGCTTAATGATTACAAAAAAAATTAAGATCTGGCCGATACATTTTCTTTTTATTGCTTCTTTAAAAAAAAAAAAAAAAAAGCTAAAACTTATTTACAAAAAAAACAGGAATTGTGGCATATTTTTATCTCATGAATCTGAACATTACGTTTGTTTCCCCCGAAGATGTAACTAAACGCAAGAAAACACTGAAAACCTCTGACCAGTCATGACGTCATACTAGGATATTTGGGCCGCCAAGCACATGTCGCTCGTGTGGGCAGTGCGTGCAATAGCAAGCTTGCCAAATATATTTTTCCGCATTGACACCAGTCGCGACGTCAGACCTTTTTGAAAATAGCAAAAGTCAGCGTGCATAGCTCTGACAGGCGCTGAAGATGCGCGAGAGCAGAGATTTTGATAACTTCTCTAACATGACATCACGCCCCGAGAGCCCAACTACCCAAAACAAATTTGCGACTCGAAATTTGTTTTCTTTCCGCCCGAAAACTGCCAATCAAGAACTGGCCGTTTTGAGTCGCGCTCACCCTCTTCTTTATGGTCACGAGTCGTTTTCCTCAACCTTTCGGGCTTAAGCTATCCGGCCCCCACCCACACTCAAACGAGTTTGAGACCCCAGACCTACAAGATGTGCAGTTCGTAAAATATGAACCCGATGTTGTTTCTTGGTCACTACAAATGGCTTATTGCATATAACAAATTTCAAAACTGTAGTTTTACCTTGTACCAACTCCTGCTACTTATTCCCTTTGCAGGCCGCCAAACCCGATTGAGTACCTGGCCAACTACCTGATCCGAAACAAGACGCAGTTTGAGCATGGCAGCCAGTCCGTCAACGGACAGAACTGACGCGAAGAGAAATATATATATTTTTTACAGCATTTATTTACATGCGTCGCAAAGACACGAAATGAAAACACCAACATGAGAAACAATTTTTTTTTTTCACGCTCCCACCAATATTCTGGCAGATGGGAGTTCTGTTTAGGCAGCCCGGCTTATTTATGGTGGCATTGCACTGAAATGGCAAATGAGCTGCACCTAACTCGAGCATCCACAATCGAAGATGCGACGTCGTAGGAAATGTGTCGCTTTTTCTTGCGTATGTTCGACGTTTATTCGTGCTTTGAACTTTCTTTGAGCTCTGTACACATGGTCCGTCTTTCTTTTTAGCATGTAGATAAGTTTGCTACCTTTTCTTTTTGTTTAATAAATATTATAGCTTGCACAAACAGTCAAATTTGAAAGCACCTCAGGTCATGCATTTTGTTTTTTCGAGGTAATTTTTTTTGTGTGCGTGTGTGTGGCACCGTTCGAAGGAGAAACGGTGAAAAACGTGTCACTTGCATTTTTCTGTGTACAAAAAAAAAATAAGAAAAGAACATTGTTAGCCACCTGACGGAGTGGAGAGGAAAATGAAAGTGTAATGTTTTATCGATGTGTCACCTGTAGGCGTTTAGGAGATGGGGAAAGTTATAGAGTGGGCAAGACGTTACTTCTTGGTGCAGTGAATTGCAAACAATAAAAAAACTGAAGTAAAGGCGTGCATTTCTCGCTTTGCTAACGATCGCACGGGCGACACGTTTATTCAATTCTTCGGAGCTGTACAAATCTTGTGCTGCACGGCGCTTCGTCAGAAAACTGCAAGGAAAGAAAAAATGTGATTTTAACGCTTAAAGGGGTGCTCCAGCAATGTTTTCTTATGGTTACCGATTTACCTCAAAAGTGGCTCAATACACTGACAGAAAACATGACTGTACCAATCCCCCAAGTATTGAGTGAAAGAAAAAAAAAATTTGCAAAGTCATTGAGTTTTTGCATTCCATTATTGTTTGTCAAACCGAGAGCCCCTCTGGCAACTCTGAATGAAGTGTGCCGACCGAAATGGTACAAAGTGGGCAGTTGACCACGTTCCCAACCAATTACAAGATGTTTCATCGTCAGAAAAGAATGTTTGGAAGCTCATTGACAGGGAAGCAGGCAGAAACTTACTTGCGGTTTTCTCAAAAAGCTATTTTGAATATCAAGACAATAATTAGCATGCTGTGAAGACTGACACCCGGCTATTCAGAAAATGCAATTTGTTTGGGTAGCTGGAAAAAAAAAAAAGTCCGGAGCTCCCCTTTAACATGCACTAAACCATTCACTGCCACGTGCAAGCCTGGCTTCAATAAAAATTACCATTTTTGACAAGAAAATTTGACAGAAGAGGTGAACTTCATGCCAAAGGAGACATTGCAACATTTCCACGTCTGAAATATGAATGAAAAATTAATTTGTATAAAGAAGCCTCCGAACTCCAGGAAAAATAATATTTTTCTTTTGTGAAAAAATAAATTTTATTTTTGCCGACATGTTCTAAATTTCTGGAATTTGCAGAAACCCGTGTAGTTAAGACACTGAAAAAACTTGTGTACCACACAAATTTAGGTGGGTGCCTAATTCCTTAATATGCCCTATCTTGCAGTTAAATACAAGCATTGAAGGACGCCATTTTGAGTCCAAATAGGAGCCCAAGACGAAGGGACTTTGATATTTCTTAATTTTTTTTAGTCAACTTGGGGTTGAGTGTTAGCTAAAATACTTTTTTCGTTTGTTCCCATAGAACTAATAATTGCATTGCATCCATTAAATTTTTAAAACTTCATTTTGTTGGTTTTTATATAACTAACAAATTCTCCAGTTTATGCAGGAATTGCCTTATCGAGAGCCAGAAAAAGCAATGTGGGCGTCGAGGCTTGGAACTTTCAAAATAGCCAAAAGTTCAACCCACATCTGTTCAACATATCAAAAAGTCAGAAAAAAACTTTTCGTTGCTGGTGAGAAATTATTTTTCAAAGATGGGCCTCTCCGACCCTACATCCAGGCACCCGCCTCGTAGATGACGCACGCTGGCGTTCGCCAACGAAGCGTCACGGGTGCGAAATGCCACCAAAAGGTCTTCAAAGCTCTCCCGGAAACACGTTTTGTTTACCTGATGTGTACGTTATCCTGACTTTCAAGCATCCATATCCTGATACTGGCTTCTTAATTTTACTGTACTTCTGCCCATATAATTGCCGACGAGCACAGGCCTGCGTCCTCTGCTTCCAGAGTTTGGGAATGCATACTGCACGTCAAAACAAAAACAGTTCAGACCGGATAGCTTTTCACCATTGCGAAATGGTAACGGTGATGTCGCTTTTCCATTGAGCTTAAATGTATTCGGTAGAATATGTGTGCTACCAAAAAGGAGTGTAATGATGGAAAAAGCATTTCACTCTGGCAGATGCCTCACACCCCTGAGGTCACGTACATGTGCAGTATTTTAGGCTCCAAAATACACTGGGGGCCAACAGAACATGTCTCGAATTCTGAACTCCCTAGTATTTTTGGAGGAAGTGTGTTTGATGAAAAGTGGGCATTGCACAGGTGTCGTCTGCTCCATCGGAGCGGCAGGCTCGGCGGACGTTAGGTGAGGTAACAACCGTCGTTGTAAGTCTGCTTAATAAACAAATTGTTGATTAACATTTTAAATGACGGTTTTATGGCGGATGTCGCAATTCCAATATCGACGCCAACTACTATCGGAGGTTTGAACAATTTACAAAATTTGCAAAAAGGTAATAGTTTCTTAGATATTCATCGATCAGTTTTCGCATTTTTACTCCCGATTTCAATATTGCCGCAAGCCCCGCCCACAATGACGCACAGAAAAGTGACAGTCGTTTCCGTGACCCGTTGCTATCTCAACAGCGCGTTCTTGGTGGTTCACCTACGAACTTCAATACATCTTGGTTCTATACATATTTACGTTCAATGGTGAAGCGACATCACTGTTATCATTTTGCATAGGTGAGGAGCTATCCGGTCCGAATTTTTTTTTACATCTGGACGTACCACAGACAAGGTCGACATGCAGTATGCATTTCCAAACTGAGGAAGCAGACGATGATGAAGGCCTGCGCTCGTCGGCGGTTACCTGCGCAGTAGAGTGAAATTAAGACGCCAGTGTCATTATGTAAGGTAAAAAAAATACGGATGCGTGGATGTCAAGATAACGTCTACTTCAACTAAATAAAGAGTATTTTCAGAAGAGAGTTGAAGACCTAGCGGCAGCTTTTCGCACTGTCGACATCTCGTCGGCGAACGCCGGCGTGCGTCGCCTAAGAGGCGGATGCGTGGATGCACGGTCGGAGAGGCTCATCTTTGAAAAATAATTTCTCGGCAACAACAAAAAGCACTTTTCCATTTTTTTGCTATGTTGAAGAAGTGAGGTGGATTGAACTTTTGGCTATTTTGAAAGTGGCGGGCACCGCTGCCCTCATTGCTTTTTCTGGCTCTCAATAAGGCCGTTTTGTCATAAACTGGAGATGTTGTCATTTAATTAAAATGCAACAAAATGAGGCTTTGGACATTTAACACATGCAATTCAATTATTAGTTCCCTGGGAACAAATAAAAAAAGTATTGTGGATAACACACAACTCCAAGTTGACTAAAAAAAATAAAGAAATGTCATGAAGTCTTTTCATTTTGGAGCTCCTATTTGGACTCAAAATGGCATCTTTCAGTGTTTGTATTTTACTGTAAGATGGGCATGTTGTTAAGTAACTAGGTACTAACCTAAATTAGTGTGGTGCGCAGCCATTTTTCACAATTTTTTTTTAGCTACACGGGTTTTATACAAATCCCAGAAATTTAGATCACCAAAAATAATATTTATTTTTTCACAAAAGAAAAAGGATACTTTTTTTTTTTTAGCTCAGAGGCTTCTTTATCCAAATTAATTTTTTTGTATATATCCCAGACATAGAAAAATTGCCGCGTCTCTTTTGGCATGGAATGACCCTCCTGTCAATGGTTGAAAAAACCCCGAGACTGCGGGTAATCGACACAACACTAAAAAGTCTCTACACTAAAACACACACACAACACTAAAAAGTCTCTTAAAAAGTCTACACTAAAAAGCCTCCTGTCAAACTTTTTTTTTTTTTGTGAGGGGGGGGGGGGGGGGGGCGTAGTGCATTTGGTGAATCGGCGCTCAACCTCAACATAGTGATGTCGACGCCTCTGCAAGCGTAGCAGGCTGCGACAGCACCGCTCTCCGGCTGCTTAATTTTGGTTCGAAGCTGTATACAAGAGCGACCTTTTCGCACCTTAGTGCCCCCTTCTGATTTTTTATTAAAAAATTCCCATCGTGGCTAGGCTGTACTGTACTGAGGTCGAGCATCCACTCTCCAAATACATTATGCCTCCAGAATTGAAATGCAAAATGTTAATCGAGACTTTTTACTGGGCTAACTAATTCATCCATTTTGCTTCTTTCCCAGTGGCCAGTAACTTGGCCAAGAGGCGGCTTGCCGGTGAATGCAGGTATCTCTCCCAGTGGCTAAAGCCACCGCAAAAGGGATTTTTGATCACATAACCAGCTTCATGAGGTCAAGGCGTCTATAAAAAAAAATGTCAACTATTTTCTGCTACACTAAAGAGACTAGCGTAGTGTAGTACTGCAGCTCAGCACTACTGCAAGAGCACGTGGCTTCGCCTTGTATCTCGTTTGCACGCGCTTTCGTGCAAAGGAGACGCCAAACGAAGCAACGCGCTTGTGCAAGTAGCTCCAATAGCATTGGAGCACATTGGAAGCTGCACCAGCCTGGATAATGCAGCACAAAGTAGTTGATGCTGAGACAGGCAGATGGCTGCCGCAAGTCCATCCTCAATCTGATTACTGAAATCTGCCTTTGCATGCACAAAGACGGTGCACACGCTTAAAATTCAAGTGAAATAAACCGCATTCGTGTACTTTAGAAACGGTGTGTAAAATGTTTTATGGGGAAAATTGCATCGAGCGAGAGGCCATAGAATGCGATGGGCAAGGCTTACACGGAATCGGGTGGAATGCTGGGTGCTTCCTACCCACGGACCTGGTCATGTGACCAGGTCCGTGGGTAGGAAGAATCCTTCTTGGGGTTATCTTAGCCTCCGGGAGAGAGAGCCTCATTCACCAGCAAACTGCCCGTGGGCTAAAAAAACTTTGATGCAAGTTCCTTTTTTTTTTTTTTCTTTTAAATTGACATTCTGGATTGATTAAAAGAAACGCTCTGTATAGACTTAAAAAAAAACCAATAAAGGGGCCGTACCGTCGTCGAACGACCCGTTTTCGTCGAAGTCCATGTCAAGCCACTTTTTGAAATACTGGCACGTGGCCGGGGACACCACGCCACCTTCGTAGCAATTCTGGATCACCTGCAGAAGCAACGTTTTCAAGGTTCTACAGCACCGCTACAATGTGCATTTCCAAGGCCGCTCCACAAACGTGTTTGAGTCCCGTCGACTGCGTCGCAACCCGTGCCCCCGCATACGCAGCAGCCGAATTGCTATGATTTTCCATCATCATCATTAAATTCTAATTTTCTCGCACCATTTAGACGCACAGCTACATGCTATAAACGTGGTTTTATATCTTTAAATAACATTGAGAACGCTGACTCGTGTTTCTGAAACGATTTATTCTCAAAAACAAACCATTTCAAACCGGAACCAAGTCGAAATATTGCGTCCCTGATTGGCTGCTGCCACTTCAAACGTGTCGGAGTTGCTTGTTTGTTTCTAGCCGAACTCTATCTCGGCAATTTGTGTTGCAGCGCGAGGGTCCAGGGAACAACTGGTCAGCAACTTCATTTAAGATGTAGGGAAAGCTAGGGAATAACTGGCCAGCAATAATGAAACAGCTGAGAAAGTTGCCCTGTCTGAAGCTGGCCTTACAGCGAGAGAACACTCCGGTACCATCTATCGCCATCCGCCAATCGCAAGCAGTACAAAGCTTTGTGGGAGGTGGTTTTCTTCGCCTTACGTTCTAACAGACCCAGATTGGACACGAGTGCTGCACAAGCGTTCGGCTAGGACCCGTGCTCAATACACGACGGCCCCAGCCGAACGCCGACGTGGCCCTCTGCGACTAATTCATGCCCCGCGCTGCCCTCCGGTGGGCCAGATTTGAAAATGCTGCCTGGCAGCTTCGTTATGCGGGGCGCAAATCGTCTGCTTCTTGCGCAGGAGTTGCAGTGACGTCATAACAAAGCCGAGCCCTGATTGGCTCTGATTGAAAGGGTAGTGCGTAGACTTCAATGCTAGATGCCTTGACGTCTCCCTGCTATTTTTTTCAATCAGCCAATAAGAGCTTGGCGTTCTGACCCCATTACAAGCCTTATGACAGAAGCAGACGAACTTGCGCTTCGCATTGGGAGGTGTTGGACGAAGCAGACGGCAGAAAGAAAGAGAAGACGCGATGCATGACAGAGAAAGACGGAAGCGCGAGGAACGAGGTGAGGCACCAAGGAGCAAGGGGCGTGCATGGAGACGTACGGGACACGTGCCGCAGGGCATCCGCATGATGCCGGCGCTTTCGACCAGCGGATCGACCGCCCGGTACAGGTTGACCACGTCCGCAGAGTCCGCCCCGGCCCCCTTGGAAGATGAGCCCATCCCTCCCGCCGAAACGACCGTCTTCTCGACTTTGCCGTCGTAGATGAGGGTGTTGAGGATGGTCTCAATGTCGTCCATGCTCAACTGGACCTGTGCGAGACGGGACGGGAATGTCATCTCGGGGATCTGTCGCATGCCATTTTACGAAACGGAAAGATACCGCCTAGAAGACCCGTGCCTTTCTCCCTCTAGCGTCGTCGCTAATGGATTCACGCGGCGCCAGCTGGCTCACCTCCACATCACTGCAAGCCCGTCTTGCATGCGACATCTTGCAACAAGCGCAATGCTGCTTTTTTTTTTTTTTTTTCATTGGAATGGAGTTTTGCAGGTTTATGCTTTACTTTTGACAGGCATGTGTATGAAACGGGGCGAACAACACTACTGTCAAGATCTGTTATAACAAAAACAACAGGAATCGGAAATCCCTTCGCTGTACCCGCTATTTCGTTATAACCGACTTCGGTTAACGAAGTGCAAAAGGGGGTGGGAAATCGTGGTCGCTTTGTTATGACCGACTTCATTACAACCGGTCTCGACAGTATAAAAAGTATTCACTGGGTGCCACATTTGAGGATGCTGTTTAAAGCATGTGCTCAGAATGAGCTCATATTAATAGGCTGCTAAGACCAGCAACCTTGATGGTGTGGAATGCACGTTGCAAAAGAACTGTGGATGTCACCGACCCCCCTGTTAGCCTGTCACCGACTATAGTAGAAACGGCCCCTCTTCCTGGAAGGATAGATTTACCAAATGGGTTTTAGAAGTTGGAGACAATCTGTTACATTTCATTCCAAAAGTTAGGTTTCTGGAAAACGTGACTGATGTGCCTATCTGACCCGCTCAAGATAAAGGTTTAGGTATGACTCGCTTCAGAAAAACTATATAGGTATATTGAAATACTCTGATTAGAGAAATTGTACCAGTTTGTAGTTGTCTCATCACTATCAGATGAAGACTGTTAAGTGTCCTAAGTTAGCAGTCATACTGTACTGGCCAAGTTAGCCTTTACAGGACTGAACCAGTGTTGCCAAATCTCAAGGCAAAACCAACTTTCTGCGGTATAAACATGCATGGCATCCAATTTGCTTTTCATAGGAACATTACCATTGAAACTTCAGATTGACAACTAAAGTCAGGTTTTGCATGTGTGTAACATTTTGTCATTGTTGCAATGTTCCTACTACATACATACATATGTATATATATATCAGTGGCATAACCAGGAATAATTTTTTTTTTTTTTTGGTGGGGGGGGGGGTTTGTTTCATCTTTAATATTCAATATACTTTGCACACTTATTTTCATTAGCCTAAAAAGAAAGCCTGTGAAACATAAAAAAAGACCACGTGACAACGTGCTCGCGTGTTGAGCTTGCAGCGCACTTAGATGTGCCCTGAAGGAACAAAGTTCTCCTTATCACTGGCGCGTTGTACAAGACAGGGGTTTGTGTTGTAGTCGTCCTCGACGATAACTGCGAGCATCTGCTGCTGCAAGGCTCTTTCTCGGACAGTGCACCAGTGATAGGGTGGACTTTATTCCTTCAGAGCACGTCTGACAGCACTGCAAGCACGACGTGCGGGCGCATTGTCAAGTGGTTCTTTTTTATATTTTGCAGGCTTTCTTTTTAGGCTCATAAAAAGAAGCACACAAAGTGTAAGGTATAGGAAACACCTTAATTATGTGTTTCTCAATGCGCTCTAAAACTTTCCAATACACACCTCGGTCTCTTAAATGAATCATTAAAACATTTGCTAATTAGTCTTAATAAACTAAATAACTAGGAGCACTAAAACATTTTTTGCACATTCCCAAAACGCTTTTTAACAACATACAGTTGGTTTCACTCTCGCAGAGTGCTCCGATTGTTTTGTAAAGTTTAGTACAAGTTATCTGGAACACCCTCTCTCTCTCTCTCTCTCTCTCTCTATATATATATATAGAGTGTTTTTTTTTTTATTACACATTTGTTTAAAAAAAAACGTGAAAGCTACACTAATGCCGTTTGTGCAGGTGGGTTATACGGCCAAACGGACATTATGTGGGTGGCTAATCTTTGCGATAAGTCGGCTAATTAATTAAAATTTATTAATTAACCTTCTAGCTCGTGGAAAAAGACACATGGTTTCAATTAGAAACTTTTAGAGCATCATCGAAAACCACTAAATCAACTATTTTTAGAAGGATATAACGCCGGGGAAGCATTTTACAGCGTTCTGTAAAAACGCTCCATTTGGACGCGTTTCTAGGTTTCGGTTTCTTATCGGAGCGAATCACTGTGCCCGTGGTCCTGCTCCCCAGTGGCCGAGACGCGCAACACACGTGCGCCGTACTTCCCTTCATTCTACGAGGGATGCGAGGAGGTGGTTTCGCGCCACGACCACCGGGGAGCAGGATCGCGGGCGCGTAGATGCACTCCGATAAGAAACCGAAATCTAGAAACGCGTCCAAATGGAACGTTTTTACAGAACGCTGTAGAATGCTGCCCCGGCGTTATATCCTGCTAAAAATAGTTGATTTAAGGGTTTTCGATGATGCTCAGCAAGTTTCTAATTGAAAACAAATGTTTACTTTCAGTAATTAAAACGTTAAATTACGAATTTTAATTAATTAGCCGACTTAACGCAAAGATTAGCCACCCACATAATGTCTGCCTGGCCGTATAACCCACCTGCACAAACTTTCTTGTGTAGCTTTCTTAGTATATTTAAACAAATGTGTAAGAATAAAAAAAAAAAAAACACCCTGTATATTTATATATACAGAATGCTTCTTTTTAAGACTAACAAATTGTTTAAAAAAGAGCCATAAAAGCTGCACTAATGCGGTTTGTCCAGGGGAGTTATACGGCCAGTCTCATTTCGCACTCCCGTGGGGATATGAGTTCATTTCCTGTTTAATGTTGTGTTTGTCTCTCCGACTAATATGTCCAAAAACTGCTCTCTAACATAGCCAGTGTGATAGATATGCTCCACCTCATTTACACCTCAATGCCTCCCTGTGCCTGCCATGCTCCAATGTTTCTACTGCAGATGAATTAGTACCCAGTAGGCTCGTAACAACTTATGGCCAACAGATCCAGAGGAAGGCAAGCCGGCTGACCTTGCTGATGCCGAGCTCCATGATGAAGTTCCACACCTCTTTGGAAGAGGCAAAGGAGGCGTTCTTCTCCAGCATGGGATCCTTGCTTGTCTCCCTGGCCACTGTCAGCTGGGCACAAGGACAAGACGAAGAACAGACACCATTAGGCAATGCTCTAAAACGCGCTCCAACAAGCGACCTTCATTGCACTGCCCTCGGAACTCGAGCTTTTATGGGCGACTGCCGACGACTTGCCTTCTTTTGCAGAAACCGGTGGCACTGCTGATTGAGGACTTCGACAAATTCGGACTCAAAGTCTTGATCGCTGTACCAGGCACCCCCGGTGATAGAACGGTCTGGTTCAAGGTTGAACAGCATGTAGACTTTTTTCTTGGAAGCCTTGGATGGAGAAAAAAAAGGAAAGGGATTGAACCCTAAACACTTATAGCTGAGGGTGCTGTTTCTGCATCTGTGTTCTGTTTCTGTACAGGAGTAGTTTGAAAGCTTTTTTTTAATTGGCATACAGCTGTGATCCTGAACGAAGCAGGTAAGAATTTTGGCGTAGTATCCAGAATGTTTGTACTATTCAAATTTCATATAATTTACTGGAGAGGCATCATTCAGGATGAGCAGGCACTGTGTGGGACCTGTACCAAGAATACCTCATACATAGTATTAAGATTGTTATGTACTTCGGGGTTAGGTTATAACATAACACTTTATTAACTAAAAACAAGCGGCCGGAATAACAGCAGCCTTCCATCCCCGCGGTTCCAGAGTTGGCCCTCCTCTGACGATAGTTTCTTAGCCTTCCCCGACACAGTCGTTACAGAGCGGGTCGGCAGCACCATCTAGTGAAGGCGTACAGATACACAGCAGAGAACATACAGAATCATGCAGTAAATTAAATTTTGCGTAAATACCCATGAGAAGCAAGTGTCGCACAACTGAAGGCTATAGCTCTAGAATAGGATCTCTCAACAAAAGAAGTAAAAAAAGTAAAATGAAACTTCATTATATATATATATATATATAACTGCTCAAATTAATTAACAAGAATAGATATCTGAAGAAATCCCCCATTATATTGAGTGGGAGTGATCATGTTCATTCAGTGTTCATCTTTTTTTCAAAGTACAGTGATTCCTTTTGTGCATTCGAGCAGCACCCGCCCAGAACAGGTACAAGCACCAAAATGTACCGATTTCTTCCAAGCAAAAACACAAAACATCGGGCGTCCCTATTGTAGCCCTTGCTGTTACTGTACTACGAGAATCCAGTCAACCTCTAACATGTAACCGAAGTTGCAATGCAAAACAAATATTACCTATGCTATGCGGAAAGCAAGTTGTCTGCTTCTTGCGCAGGGGTTGCGGCGACGTCAGAACGACGCCGAGCTCCAATTGGCTTCCATTAGGAGTGTAGTGGGTAGACCTCAATGCTAGATGCCTTGAGCTCTACTCATTGCTTTTTCAATCAGCCAATAAGAGCTCGACGTTCTGACATCATCGCAAACCCTGTTCCCTAAGAAGCAAACAGAATTACGCACCGCACACTCCGCCTCGCCGCAACTTGGCCAACGGTGAAGGCTGTGGTCCCGGTGAACCAATCAGCACGTCGGAGGGAGGCACGTGAGTATGCTGCATCTCACTAGTTGCGCCAAGTTCTGTAGGAGCCACGGCCAAGATAGAGAGGAAAGCCGCTTCGCTAAGAATTTTAAGTGACACGCTAATTTCCGAGGGGGATAAAAGCGACGTCTGCGACACACCCAAGAAGGTCTTGGGAAGAAGGGAGTTCCTCCTTCCCCTTTTCTCAATTACATGGGTTACACTCACACTCCCGTGCCTGTCGTAAGGGTCACCACATGCTTTGCCTGCATCATTCCGACTTGCTCGGTGGGTGGGGGGTCGTAGCATTTGCTCTTTGCCAAGTTACGGTGAAACAAAGTATAGGAAATGAACGCGCGGAGGCTCCTCACCGAGACAGACTTGACGGCTTTGATGAGTTTCTTGCTCTGCAAGTTCTTCAGAATCTTGTTGAGCGAGGTGAGCACCAGGCCACTCTTCATGCGGATGTCGCGGATCCAGATGCCTGCAACGACAGGCTGCTGGAGATACAACAATGACTTGCACTCTTTCGTGTTTGTCGTCCCTCGATTGTCACCTTCGACGTCAAAGAACGGGACCGGTGTGGTCAAAATGAGCCGAGACAAGACATTGGGAGAGTTTCGTAAAAACGAGCATTGCTAGCATTGGCGACGCCTACTTTTGCAAGTACTTAGGGCAAGATTCCGTCTGTTCGATTCAAGCAAACAGAACAAAGACAGTGGAGAAACAGAGGCTCTCCTTAGGTGCTTGAAGTTTTGTGATGGGTGCAGAAGGTGAGGCTTATCTCGTTATGCAGTCTATTTAATATACCGTACGAGTTGGTAATTTTCCATGGAGACGCAACTAAATGGTAGAACTATATGTACCCCCCCCCCCCCCCCCCCCCCCCTTCGTAATGCATTCTCAATGTTCCTACAGTTGCAGAGAAATACTCCTGTGCTACCCATTCTATATGCCTAAGATGACATTCTCGTTGCCCAGACATCCCACCTACCATTGCAACCGGTTGTCGGTGCTACTGCGGAGAAAAGCTGAACTGAATTTGTCAAGTGCGTGTACTATCATCAAGATGCTTTGTTCCTTTGTGTGATATTACCTTTGTTTCCAGCCTCCTCCACAATCTTGTAGACGACCTTCTCTTCCCTGTCGGAGCCCTTGCATTTCCTTGGAACGAAAAAAAAAAAAAAAAATGCAGACAAATGAGTGTGTGTGTGTGTGGGGGGGGGGGGGGGGGGGGGGGGGGAGGAGGAGGGCCAATTGTGTACGCACACAAGGCGCATCTGTCAATGGCTCAACAAATGAGTGATTGCAGTGTGTCTGTATGAATTGAGCCGACGTCTTACTTGTCTGCTTCCGGGTCCTTCAGTCTGTACAGTAGTTGATTCTTCTGCTTGAGGATTTCTATTTTGCCCTGAAAGTTAAGAAAGATGCGAGTGAATGACCCTCGTCTCTTAGCGTTTTAATTATTTATATATTTTCGGTAGCTGCGAAATCCTACCTGTCCCAACAACTTGTTGAATGCCTCCGCCCTTATGACGGGTTCCACATTGGGGATGTGTAGTTGGACGATTTTGTCCGTGATTCCCGCTGGGTTGGCATTGCAAAGCTCGATTATTCTGCGAAACACGCAAACATAACATTGTACACGACAAGACACGTAAGACTCCCAGTCAGCTGTTGAGCTCGACTGGCCAAATGTCAGAGATCTCAAATGTATTACGAATGAAATTAAGAAATAACTGTCCAAAACATCGCTAGATACAAATATGTTGCTTGCTCGGGTAACTTAACAGATGACAGATATGCAAGCATCGTTTCACGACCACGACCGGCTTTTTATCGACATGCAGTGCTCTGGACTTCATGTTCTTCGCAGATTCTCCACTACTGAATGAGTTTTCTGTCATGCGGAACCTGAGCCATGCTTACTTTTGTTCGACGTCGGCGGAATCAAGTTTTTCCACTTTGACTTCGACGGCACTTGCCATGTTTCGATCTTCGTAAGCTATGGAAGCAAACGCGTGGATTTTGCTTTCGAAATACGATGCGCTCGTTCAGTCGATACGCGAACCGCCCGAACTGCCCGAACCACAGTGGGCCCGAACCACCCGAACAATCCCGTTCATAATGACGTCACAAAAAAAAAAAAAAAAAAAAATGGTAGGTGTGGATGGATCTATGGGATGGTTGATCTACTTTTGTCATCTAGAGTAGAATCAACAATAGAGAATCACGAGGCGCTCTCACTGTACTTATGTAAGGTTTTACGTCTTAGGACGCAATATTTTATTATTATATTTATTTAATAGTTCTAAGGTATCGGTCTTTATGGTTTTTAAGACTGTTTTAAATGACGCTTGTTGGTCTTTTTTTAATCAGACGGTGGCTTGCGCCACCTATCAGAAAGTTTTCACATGATGTCAATTCGCCATTTTGTTGTTAGTTTGTTTTTTCAAACAAATTTACTAATATGAAGGATTACATCGCAACCTGTTGAGGAGATGTCAGCATAGTAGGACTTATAAACTTTTGTGCTTTAGACAGTTAAGGCAGTTAAGGGGTCATGTAAGTCACACGCCAAGGGAAAACACCTGAGCAAGTGGGATGTTTCATCCCTTTCACGCCCTCCTCTGCACCAATTCATCTGCTTCGTCCTCCTCAGACGTTTACCACAGTGAAGGCCTGTCCAAACAGGAGGGGCATTCAAACAAACTGTGGATTATTCCTTCCGGATGACGGTCCAGGCTCGGATCAGCACCTGCAGCATGCTTGCAGGAAGAAAAAGTTTGAAAATTGGCGCCAGACGCTGACACATTACGAGATACAAACAGCTCAAAGTGTTGCACACGGTTTCAAAGAATAAAGAAAAAAAAACCAACAATAAAACTGGAACACTATGATAGCACAAATATAAACGAACAAAACACCAGATTTGAGAAGAAATAACAGCAAGAAAATTTAGCTTTAGGTTGCCCTTCCTAACCTCGTTTCCGTGGTGTAGTGGTTATCACGTGCGCCTCACACGCGCAAGGTCCCCGGTTCGATCCCGGGCGGAAACAGTTTTTTTTTTTTCTTTTTACCCACAGATTTTCGTTTACTATTCGCTTTGTTTATCCATATTTTATGCGGTACTACCTTTTAAAGAACTCCGGTTTTATTGACTGTTAGGGGTTGCGGTTTCGTTGCACACACCAGAGGCTCGTTGACAAGCTCAACCAGAAATATAGCTATTTGCTGAAATAGCTATATTTTTGGGAGTCAAGTTGCGACTGCGAGTTACCAGGAGCCCTGGTGTACACGGCGGGACCTAGCGGGACCAAGTGTGTGTGTCGATGTAGTTGGAAGAGGCAATAGAGGCAATCGTTGGTGGAGGCTTATTGGATGTCCCGCCGTGTAGAGTAGGACAACAGGGGTGCTATGTTGCACTTTTTGCACTCCCAGGAGACTTGGAAGAGGGAAGTGACGTCAACGACACAGCAAATGCAGATTGGATGTTGACAGAAGAAAACGAAATCAACAACCAATCTGCGTTTGCTGTGTCGTTGACGTCACTTCCCTCTCCCTAGTCTCCTGGGAGTGCAAAAAGCGCAACATAGCCCCCCAGGGGGGCTATGTTCGACAAGGGTCCATATCACAAGAGCGAATGACATTTTAGCGAACGGCAACATTTGAGCGAATGATCGTTTTAGCGAATAACGGGGGCGCGCGTTAACCCATCCGTCGCGCTGCGCTTTACGCCGCTTCGCGGCGACAGTCTGCGGCAACTCATTACAAAAATATAAACTCACTTGGCCCACCCGAAAACGCCGCTTCGCGGCGTCCGGCTATTCGCTAAAGTGTCGTTCGATGAAACGTGGGCGTTCGCTAAAACGTCATTCGATCAAGTGAGTGCCTCCCGTTCGACAAATGTTTCGTTTCTTCTAAAAAGAAACGAAAGTGACAGAACTGACGATATCGCGTCCGATTGGCTACAGGCTCAAATGACGAAAGAGGGAACTTTCGTCATTTGAGCCTCTAGCCAATCAGACGCGATATCGTCAGTTCCATCACTTCCGTTTCTTTTTAGGAGAAACGAAATATTTGTCGAACATAGCCCCCCAGGACACCCATACCCCCGTACTTTGTATGAATCGTATGAATCATGGCAATAGAGTCGCTAGATCAGAATAACAATGCGCGGATTAGGCTGGAGAGGAAAGGAGCGTCCAAGAGCTGGGTACCCGGTGTAGATAACCGTTAGAGTTTCAGCACCCAAATTCCAGCACTAGCTTTGTTCGACTTAGGTGCACCTCCTGCACTGGTGAAGAAAAGTGCAGGGCTTTGTACTTCCAGTATGTGTCCAGATACGACCAGAAGCGCACTGCCCTGAACTTTTGTCAACATTGACTTCTCTGTACTGGTGCAGGTAAATCGAACGAAACTAATGTTTACAAACCCTGTTGCGCGAACCTTAACATCACCCCAGGATAACCTCAATGGACCTTTTGCAGAAAATCGGTTCGAGAGTAACTGGTTCCAGTACCCTCTCTCTCTTCCTTCTGGCCGAGCAGAGAGGGAAGATGGTTTCGTTGTGTCGACTTCGGGGCGAAAGATTACGCACGAAGGGGACAAAGGCGAGTTTGGGGGAGCCGTATCTAGGTCACAGTGTCTCACTGGGTGAACAGGATGTAGCTGACATTGTGGGAGTGCAACGGGTGGGAGAGGCCTCGCGCGCGCGTTGTTTTCTCGCCACTTAGCCTCGACCCGTCGCGTGTCTAGGTGGCAGCACATATTCGCCAAGAGGTCCATTAATCGAGTGCCAATTTAAAGGTCAAGTTTATAAGAAATTCCATCTTTATACAACCTGGTCATTAGGCAAGTACCAAGCCCGTTTTCAGTTTGTGGGTACCCTGGCAGCTCCCCAGCCCAGCTGCCCGACTACGGGGCACAGGTGGCGTACTTTCCCCTGTGGCGGCGGAGTCAAGGCGGCCACACGCACATTGTGCGCGCGCTGCCTAGATAAGGCGGATCAGAGGCGGCACAAAGGCAGTCGCTGCCCCGCCTTAAGCGCCACCGGTAACAATCTTAGTGTATTGACCGTCTCATCCATGTACCATTAAATGTAGTTTCTTGTTCTTGAAACCGCTGGCTCAGTGTTATTCCTCCAGGTTCGGTATGCAGCAAAGCAAACCAACCACAATGGCGCCCAACGTGGGGCCAGCGGTTTCAAGAAACTACATTCAATTGGACATGTACAAGACTGCCAATGGACGAAACATTCACAAATCTCATGCACATAAAAAAAAAAAAAAAAAATTCTTATAACTAAGGTTGTGTGTTTTCGAAGTTTGTTTCAACAAATCGACAAAAATTTAGTTTATTTTATATTTGATTCCACATTCTCCGAAATTCGGTTGAATTTCGCAGTGTTATTTTTCGCAAATACAAATAAATAATAGCCGGGTGTAAACTTATATTGGATTCAAAAAAGCACACTTGTACCGAACAGCATTTAAGCTGGAGCTTGGGGTTCGGCACCATCGCCATTACTAGTGTCCCAAAACAAAACCTGCTAACAAGTGTTTCTTCAATAAGAATAAATATTTTAAAATGATCAAGTCCTGGAGGCAGTCACTGGAAAGCACTTTTTTGTCCCATCTGAGCCATCTCCCCCCCCCCTTCCCCCCAACCTATTTCATCACCCTACCGTGGTTCATAGCTTTCAGTTACAAAAGCACAACCCCTCGTTTCTCCAAGCACAAATAGTATGGTCCAAACGAAAACCGGAACAGCGGAACAGTGGCCTTTTGTTGCAACCCAAAAGCAAATGACCGATTTGTCCCGAATAAACCTCGACAAGTTAAACCTGAGACCTATTTTGTTAATGGTCCTAGATGTGCAACTGGGGTGTCATTTTTTTAGGAACATTAACCCTGTAACTGACATGTTACTTGTAAAATAGGTTTGTTGAAATCCAACTGACCCCAATTTTACCGGCGAATGTTTTTTGGATTTAGCCGAAAACACAGAACCCCACTTGTAGCACGCAAACACTACCAAATTAAAAAAAATGACCGCAACGAATTGTAGCTTATCAATTATAGCAGAAGCTTAAAGCAGAAACAAAACTTGCGTAGTCTGTTACATAAATTTTAACATTTGCACTCTCACACACACACACTCCATTACACTTGTGCACAACTATCTCTGCCAATGGAGCCAATGCGGAGAGCAAATCGTCTGCTTTTTGCGCAGGGATTGCGGCGACATCAGAACAACACCGAGTATTGGCTTTGATTGGACGGATAACCCCAATGCTAGATGCTTTGAGATCTACCCACTATTCTTTTCAATCAGCCAATAAGAGCTCGGCATTCTGACATCATTGGAACCCCTGTGCATGAAGTAGGCAAACTTGTGCTCCGCATACCACCGTTCTAAAACTGTGTACGCACCCTTCACTTTCGAAATGCCACAGGAACTTGCCCCTAAGTATCCCTTAGTATGGTAGCAAAAAAAGTGAGACGACAAGAGTTGTAAAGAACATTTCCTAAGATGTTTATTGGAGAACATGCGCGGGACTAAAAACTGGGGAGGGGAACCAATAAAGAATCAAGAATTATGGAGGTGATACTTATATACATTTACAATAGAAATTACAAGAACCAATAAAAAAAAAAAAAAATCTTTAAGAAGAATAGAAGGCTGCCAGCATCCTCGCACACACACTACCAGCTTGCTCGTCGGCTCTTTCTGTTCCGCTTTCGGCGGAAAACAAAAAGAAAGAAAAAAGGCCGGACGCTTGCACACGCACACACACGCACTTCAGTCTGTTGTTGCCCTTCAAGCACTGCCAATGTGGCAAACTTGGGCTGGGCTAGGTCAAAGTAGAACCTTGCAGAGAAGAAAAAAGAATAATGAAGGGGAACTGTCTGGTGCCTCCTATCAAACGCCGGGCAACCACTCGCTGTCGTCTGCGTCACGTTTCCCGACACAGTTCCGAGAGGCGGGGGAACATAGAGGCTTGCGTGGCTTCCGTTGAGACACGGGACCTGCGATACGAAAGATAGAAAAACATTTTAGCACCATATTTTTTCCGTATTGCTTAGGTTTTTACTGACAATGCTGTTGCAACGCCACCTGCAGGAAGCCGGCATGAATTAGACGTGCGTATTGCACTACTATTACGCTAGGGCCAGTACTATGTAACCGATGCATTTAAAGGTCCAATCCTCTGTCCTTCCTTGTAGACCTAATTCTTGTTCGTAAGGAACCGGCGGCTTCGCGGCAGCTGCAGAGAAGGCACGGCAGACATTGCTGAGACTGGCGGACTCCGCAGATTCTGTGAACACGCCTTTAAATACAACCTCTGGGAACCACCATTTCGTCGCTGGTATCCGTAGATCGTCAGAGAGTCGAGCCTCGCTAAAATGTGCTCGCGGTTGCCGAACTGGCCTCACAACAAAGCATTTTCTACCCACGGTGGCCAGAATAGCTTTTGAAATGCGATTGTTTGGAAGTGTGTATATCCAACGAATCCTCCAATCAACAACGCCACACCAATAGGCTTGCTCGATTCACAGGAACCGGCCTACACCAATGCAGAAAAGCGCGGGGCAAAGCATTCCCAGTACGAGTTTTTAACTGCTCAGGGTAGTGTGACTTTTCGCCTTGTCATCCCCCCTGGCCAGAATCGTTTCACAGAAAAAACAAAGCAATCACTTAGTGGTGCTGAAATGTAATTCGCCATCGAAGCGTCCGCAGAAAAACAACTGAAAATGGTGGATCTGGGGGACACTACCCAGAAAAAACAATTTCTGCAAATAAAGTTGATTTTGAAAAATGTCCTATTTACATCCACCAACATCTAGAGAGCATTCCCAGAAAGTTTCATTACTTTATACTGCATAATTAATTTTTTATAATTTTTTTTTTTTTTTTCGGTCCACCAATGTTAAAAAGGTAGGGATTGTAACACTTTGAACGCATTTTTCTCCATTCCACTTTTTGGCATAAATTTCACTTTAGGAAAACTATTGTTTTATTATTACGTAACTTGAATTCCTTTTTATGAGTTTTTTCAACGGTGAAATTTTAAGGGGAAGATAGCTATGAGCTTGCATTTTTTATTTTTGTCAATTTCCTGGCTCAAGAATTAAAATTTTAGACAAAGGCTGGAAATCTAAAAAAAAATATTTATGTTTATGTGATGTTTTTGTCATGAAAGATGGTGTAGTATAGCTCTATAGCTATCTGCTCTGAAGTGTCCTAAAGCAATATAACACATGAAAATGACAAATTTATAAGTAATATCAAAACAATAGTCTTCCTATGCAGACACGCCCACTTTCATCTTTAAACATTTGCAATTTTTTTCGTACTTCACCCAGGTTAACAAAATTTGGCACAAATGTTCTCAACATAAACAAGCCCTGTGAATGTCATTTAAATGAGACAAGTGGTTCAAAAATATACTTTTTAGGGTAATGTCCCCCCTTAAACTGTACAATGAGGAGTCTCAACATCTTGGCCTTTCAGAAATTGCAATGTCCATAAGGCTCTCCTCGTTAATCTAATTCACGACATGGTTACAATCATCCTTTAACGATTCCACCTAAAAACATTCAGGGGCAACATTCCTCCCCAAAAACATTCCTCTAAAGTCACCCTCGTCGTCACTAGAATTGCTAACATATTTTCAGTAAAAAGTGAACAGAGACAAAGTTGCTGCGATAAACACCGCATGAATGTGCGTGCAAACTCAACTCGTCTAGGAAAAAAAGAAATGTAGGAAAAAGTCACCATTTTGAGTAAAGTTAAAAAAAATGAAAAGCCCTTGACGATAGGTGGCGCAATTAGGAATTGTCGGGGTGCGCACGGCAATTGACTGTAAAGCATAAACACCTGACCACAACTAGAACATCTCTTTGTCGATCGACATCCAAAACGTGACCTCAAAGGGTTAATGCAAGAGGTTTAGGTAAATTGAGCGACCCTGCTGGGGTCGTTCGATGACAAAGTCTACGAGATCGGTGACTGCTGCAATTGGTCGGCGTCACGCTATGATTAGCCAGCGCCAAGGTCAGGCGCTGCGCTGGCCAATCGCGGCGGTCGGCAAATTTGCACTTTCTCACCGGGCGTCCAACTTAGAGGTCAAAAACGGTGAACAGACAGAAATGCGAGTACAGTCAAGTCTCGATAATTCAAACTAACATGAGGGCCCCATCCTATGCGTCCCTATGGGAGAAAACCCTTGGTAATTCAAACTTTGCTTTCTTCAAACAAATTTTCGGACCCCTTGAGTTTGAATTAATGAGATTTAACTGTAACACCCATGCCAGGGCAACGCTCGACTTGGCACAAGCTTTGCAATTTTTGGAACCAGTAAATAAAGTTGTTTTTATGGGGGGAGGGGTTTAGTGGTACACGTGCGAAGTAGGGACTCCTTTTTTTTTAAACAGCGTCCCTTTTCGATAATTGTCATTTCTCTTAAAGGGATGCTGAACCGAAATCTGGATTCCCCAAACCCCTTCCCAAAAGCGTGCAACGGGATGCTACAAACACCAAAACATCATTCATACAGTGATATCTCGAATGGATGACCGTATTTAAAAAAAAATGAGGCGCATTTGGCAGGAATGTTGACGTCATGTTTCTCCGAGAGGGAACGGCCTCGCGTCTTCTCCGCCTCGCGGCATTGAGGGAGCGAAGCGAAGAGAGGAGGAAACTAGGTATCTTGACGGTCACGCGCCTCGTCGGCCTGGTTCAATCTCGACCTCTTTTTCCGAAAATACGGCCGTCCATTCAACATTATTTTTTTTGAAATCCAAATTTCGGTTCACCATCTCTTTAGCCGAGGCTCCGCTTTCTCTAAACGGAGCTTCGATAAAATGAGCCTGTTCTCTAAAATGTGTCTCAATGAAATGGCGCTCGATCAAACGTGGCAAACCCGAATTCGATGCTTTGCTGTTTGCACTACGGCTTTTTGCAGGGCGCCTGGGCGCAGATTTTGTGACAGTCAGTAACAGCGGTTATTGACTTTCGTCTTTGTAAAATTCTGCTTACAAAAATATTTGCACTAGTGGAAACACCTTGTCCCGCAGCGCTAACTAAGCCTCTCCATATTTCTGGCGCACAGCACACGGAATAGTAGCGCAGATGCGAGCCCAAACCATTTGGCGTACCAGTTCGGAACGGTTTATTTGTTTTGCTCCGGTTCAGGTTCAGCTCCAAAATGGCGCCCAACATTTCGGCTCGGGCAAAACAAGAGGTTCAGTTCCGGTTCGACACCCTGTTCGTTTGTAGAACGGACATCTTTCTATGGGCAAAAAGTTAATCGTCTCCGATCCTATGCCATATTTCTCCTATCACGCTTTTCGAGATACAGTATTATGCACGCTTTTCGAGATACAGTATTATGCAGTGGCATCTCGACCTTCCACCTCGAGGTCCATCTTTTTAGCCACCTTAGTAGACTTTTCCTTATTAAAACTTCTAACTTCCTCGTTTTCACAGTCGTTGAATACCGAGTTTATTAGCAATGTCTAGATCTCAGCGTTTGCCATCAAGTGCGGGGTTGAACGACACAAGTTCGCCGTCGTGCCACTACAAAGGAACACGCCGAAACAGAAGTCGCCCAAACGAAAATCGCAAGCCATAAAAAAAAGATGCCACAAGATAAAACATTGTTTTCAACGCTCGCTTGTACATTCCATAATGCACGCACACAAAGAAAAATAGCCCAGTCGGGAGGGGCAAGGATAAAACCAAAACTGAAGCCACACTAGCATACTTGGATGCGGCTCACGAAGGGTCAAGCTCCTAAATTCCTGGACAAAAAGCATATTTTGGCCCAAAAAAGCTTCACTAGCTGCTCGGGTACACACACACATATGCCCCGCACCTAAAAATGCGGCGCGCCTTACCTGTCAGCGTTGTCTGCACCTTCTGGTCCCTGGTCTCCGGAACGATGTGCCCGTTGCGCAGGGGCGGCGCCGCCGCCGCCGCGGAGGGGAGGTTGGGGGAGGGGGAAGCACTGCTCCGCTTGCTGCGGGCTGTGGCTGCCACGGTGCACTCGTCCTGCTGCTCCTGCCTGCGCTTGAGCAGCTCCAGCATCGCCGGCGTTGGGTTGTCCAGCCCCAGGGTGTTGAAGTTCGCGTCGTCGGCCTCGACGAACCCGTTTTGTCGGTGCACTGAGCAAACCACCGAGGAAAGACAAATGGACGTTGCAGCGAGGCTTACACCTAGCAGACCGGAATCGCCCCGGCCGGCTAGATAAGACGCTTAAAGGACCCCCTGAACAGTCTGGTTGGGACATGAGTGTCAAAAAATAAATGTGAGGCGAAAATAAAATTATTGACGACACTTTCCACTTCAACGCGCGCAAAGTCCATGACATCACGGAACGGTCATGCACTCTCCACTTCAACGAGATGGTCATGCACACTTTCCACTTCAACGTGACGGCAGAGCCGACCTGCCTCTACTCTAAGCGTTGGAAATGCCAAGAGAAAACAAGTAGAAAGGAGGTGACTACCAACTAAATCACGTCTCGCGCCATCAATATTGCTCTAAAAAATTTGTTTCCACGTAAACATAATATTTTTGACACGCGTGTCACAACCAGATTGTTTGAAAAAAACTATCTTTTCAGGGACCCTTTAAGGGGGAGGGGGGGGGGGGGAGACATTGCCCCAAAATTTCAATTTTTTGGCAAAAGCTGTTTTTCAAATGTTGCACTTTTGGAACCTCTTAAGGAGAGACACTGCCCAGAAAAAAAAATTTTCCGCAAAAAAAGCTGATTTTGAAAAATAACATATTTACGTCCACCAACATCTAGAGAGTATTCCCAAAAAGTTTAATTAATTTTCACTGCATAGTTAATTTTTTATAAATTATTTTCTGTCCACCCAAGCTAAAGAAAAGGTAGGGTTTGGAGCACTTTGAACACATTTTTCTCCGTTCCACTTTTTGGTATAAATTCCATTTTAGTCAATCTATCGTTTGATAATGGCAAAACAGAGAAGGCTCATTCTTCCTTTTTCCTGACTGAAATTTAATAAGGAATGAGGCTATGGATCTTTTTTGTCACTTTACGGGTGTCTTTTATAAAAAATGTTGACATTTTGTCGAAGACACAGAAGACCAAAAAGTTGACCAATTTTGCAGAAGAGAAAATTTATAGAAATAAATTACTTTTTAGAAAAAATGTTCCATAGCCGCACCCTCTAGACATTCTGCTACATATCTAGCAAATAAAAATCTTGAATATTGTGATAGTTTTCTGACGATAGATTAACTAAACAATGTAGGTGTGTTGCTGATAGAAGCTACTCTAATTTCCTTCTCATTTAACCGGCAGACCTGAAATTTTGTTATACACCCTCTAACATGACCACCAGCCTACCCTGTAAATTTCATTAATTTTAATACAAGAGTTCAAAAGTTGACCCCCCTAGGGGGTGTGTCCCCTTAAAGGGACCATAAAATGACCTTCTTACCAAATAACTTTTACATTAAATTCTTCCTTTTCAGGGGCCCTTTAACACCTTAGACGAGGACATGTTCTAGACATCTGTCGTGCATGTACGGCAGCTATTACACATTTGAAGGTGCCCGCACTTACATCTTTTGAAGAGCACAAGGTTCCTCCCCTTTAAAACCTTTTGAACTTCCCCGCCTCACATTGGCCCTCAACCTTTCAGGGGTAGGGGTTAACTGGCCCCCACACTCAAATGAATTTCAGTCCCCCTGCTATAGACCCTTTTTCTGTTTACAAGCACGAGCTGTCATTTGGCCCCCAAAGAGACTTCCAGTTGCTCTATTTCAGCACAGGTCTTGGCCTCTCGACTTGAAAATTCCTTGGACGACGAACTTCTACGGATATCACGAAGTTGGGGACTTGGCAGGTCCTTATGTTGTGCGAGTCAGCATATTTGCTCTTTCTCTTGCTAGTTGAAACGTGGTGGCACCAGTGTGCAAATAGCCCCAACCACTTCCAGTTCTGAACTAGACGGCCGGTTTCGCGGTATTTGCTAAATCAAATATACAGGCTTTCTTCTTGAAATGGCCACTTGCGGCATTGTCAGACTAAATTCACTCTTAAATTAAAAGAATGAGAAGTAAAAAATCTGGACATTTACGTGAACCGGAAGTGTGCCGGGGCTACCCAACAGATGGCACCACTGTGTTTGTTGCCACACAAAAAAGGGTGAATAAGAAAGGATAGGCTGTCTTAAGGGGGGACATGGCCTGGGAGGGTCAACTTTTGAACCATTGTCTCAAAGTGATTCAAACTTTCAGGGTGAATTGAACCCCATTAGGATTGATGACATCTAAAGTTTCAGCCTTATAGGCCAATTCTACCGCATACTATGCTTAGCAAGCTCCAGAAAAAAGTTACTTTATTAGGAAATGTATTTAAGAAAAATAATAACGGAAATCCACAAAATGTTTAGTTTAAAGTGAAGTAGAATACCTATAGTGCAAGTTAAGGTAAAAATTAACCGTAGAAAATGTCATTCTAGAGAAAAACAATAACACCCAAAAAGAGCGAATGATTTTAACAAATTTGTGAGTTTTAAAATATTCAGTTTTTGTCATGAAGAATTTAGCATTTTCAGATTATGAGTACCTTAACTTGTTCCTCAGGAAATTTGAGTCAAAGACAACACTGAATGAAATCTTTACACTTTCAAAATGTCCAATGATACATTTCCTCATACCACATTTCCTGCCAAAAAGTGAAACTGAGAAAAATGCATTTGAAGTTTCAACTTTAGGTTTCTTTATTTTTTATGAGTCCGAGGTAGGCAAAATTCACCTGGAGCATTGTTAGCATCTTCGTCTTTGAGCATCTGTTGTTCCCCTGGCAATAGCTACCAGTTTGTGTTGTTTGTAGGCATGCTAACTTTTGTAGCAGGCATTCCCTGACAGATAAGCTGACAGGAACTAAGAGGCAAATCACACTGAGAAAGAGCAGCAAAGCAGGAATAGGATCTGAAGTGGAAGATACTGTAAAGGGGCGTTAATGAAGACGACAAAATATGACGTCACTGGGAGGGACCAACTGTAAACCCTGTTTCAGGTGTCAACCAATAAAATTGCTCATACCAAATTTTCAGAATTTTTTCTTTTTGGATGTATTGGGTCCTCCTGGCCCTTGATACTTGTAAACTTCGAAAGCTTCTACGAGCTAAATCTAGAGTAAATGGCACTTCCAATGAGGGTGAGATGTTCTGGCTAAGTTAAACGAGTATGAAACAGTGCTAAATAAAAAACACAAAAAATTTCCTTCCTGCTGACTTGGAGGGCTGCCGACATGTCGAAAATAATTTATTCTGAGATAAATCCTGCATGTTTTTAAATGAAACTTTCTGAAACCATTCTTTGGAAGTTAATAAGCATAAACATATCATTTTTGAAAAAAACATTTTTTTCTGAAAATTTTGAATTCCGAGGCCATGTCCCCCCTTAAAAAGATGGTGAACCAAAATTTTGATTAAAAAAACAAAAAACAATGCAGGAGATGTAGGCGGGACGCTACAATCCCTACAACGCCACTTGTAAGGCGATATCTTGAATGGACGGCCATATTTTTGGAAAAAAAGAGGTAGAGATTCAACGAGGCCGACGAGGCGCGTGACGTCAAGATATCTTATTTCCTCCTCTCTACGCTTGCCCCCTCAAGGCGGTGAGGTGGAGATGACGCGAGGCCGTTCCCTCTCCTTCTTGGAGAAACAAGATATAAACACATCTGTCCAATGCAGCTCCTTTTTTTGAAAAATACGGGCATCCGTTCGAGATATCGCTGTACGAGTGATGTTTTGGTGTTTCTAGCATCCCGTTGCATGCGTTTGCCGCCGTGTTTTGTGGAATCCAGATTTCGGTTCAGCATCCCTTTAAGGGAGTAATAAAAACACTTTCAGCCTTTCCACTCTGGTGAAGAAGGAAGACCAGTGGAGCTGTACTATGTTGGGACGACCTCAGGAACGATGTCTAGCACGACCTCAGGGACGACCTCAAGGATGACTTCTAGGACGATGTCTTGGACGACGTCTACGACAACTTTAAGGACGACATCTAGGATGACCTCAAAGACGACCTCGAGGACGACACCTAGAGAAATTCAGCCTTTCCACTGTGGTGAAAACCAGAGTGGAAAGGCTGGAAAGGTTGCCGCCATCTATGAGAGAGAGCAGCAACCAAACAACCGGCAAACCAGTTGTCTGGTTGCCACCGTCGCTCGTAGATGGCAATAGTTGTCCATTGTGTCGAGATTTATTCGTCCACAGACACGAAACTGGGGTAACTAGCCCTTAACAGCCGTGCTGTAAAAATTTCCAACGAGTCTCTTGCTAACCAGTCCTTCAGCTAATGAGAACTGGACATAAAACATTTTACAAGCATTACAAGCAGTGCTACGATGAGGATCCCTTGTCCTCTCATTTAACTGGAAGTCCCCAGGGACGTACACTGCCTCCTTCCGGCACCTTCAAAAAGAGGGCCTATAGATCTCCAAAGTTGCGAACAGATGGCTGCGAATTTCGGAGCATGCCTGCCAAGAGAAAACCAAACGCGTCCGACGCTCGTCGGCGCCTGCACTCACCCTTCCGGTCGCCACGGGGTGTGCCCGGAGCCACCTTGGACCTGGCGCCCCTCGCCTCCGCCGCGTCCGGCTCTGTGGCGCAAAACCGGCCACCACCGCGTTCGACGGCCGGCCGCCTCTTCGGCGGCACCCAGTCGAAGATGAAGTCGTTGCCGTCGTCGCTGGAGTTCGATATCATCAGCTTCTGGCTGCGTGCCGGCCTCCTCGCCGTAGTTGCCTCCTCCTCATCGCTCGAGAAGGACACCGTGGCCAGTCTGGGGTAGTAACACAGAAGTAATGCATTAGTAACTTCGTTACCTTTTAACACGAAACATTCTTTGGCTAGGTGTTCGGCATTTCGTGAAGCCCACATACGTGGCCGCGAGGCTCGAGACCGACTGGTTGTTGAGCGGGAGGGGAAGGGCGATTTGCTCGATGCCGCTTGGGTAATGGTGAGGTCATTTGACCAAAGAGGTAGGCAAGGAGGTGCGAGGTAGGTGAAGAGGAGCTCGGGGGTATGGAAGGCTCCGGAACATCGCCAGGTTTATCGGCCCGACTAGTGGTACCGTCGCTCCATTCTGGTAACAACTGTCAAGTTTTTCAATTGTATGGAAGAGCACCGTGAACTTTGGCGTCTGGCAACTCGGAGTAAACATTTGCGAAGCTAAAACGTTCCATGTATGCGACACACTTGCCTAGCTATTTGCCATAAATTATTTCTTGTAACTTAACTGTAACACGCTACATTTTCGAGATGTTACTTGTAACTGTAGTTCTCTTACTTTTTAATGCGGAATCCGTTTTATCGGACAATTTTCGTGGAGATCTGGAGCGTTTGGCTGTAATGAAAACCGACGCCAAACAATGTTACGGCCATATGGAGCTCTGTAAAATACTCGAAGGAGAAAGGTCTTCGGCGGGACCTGAACCCACCACCGTCAGATTGCGAGCCAAGTGCTTCACTGACCGAGCTACCCAGAGTCGCGGTTGCTCTCGCACGAAAAAGCAAACTCATTGGTGCCGTCCCACGATTCGTGGCCTTTCCTAGAGCCATATATTGGGAGAGTCCGGCCAGTAATAAAGTGATAAAAGGCAGCAGCAGCAGGAAGAGTCTTCATCAGGAGCCCCGCAGACAAACGTTAAGTGGAAGGACCATCAGACATCCTGTATTTACCAGCCTTTGCCAACATGATCAAGCTTGCGTGTTCTGAAGTAATGACGTTATGTAGTCATTTTTCGCAGCTCCTTCGGCATTAAGGGGTAAATTGAATGTCCCATATCGATTTACGCAGAATGAAAATCGAGCACTGCTAAAACATTACTAAAGGGAAACTGCAATCCACTCTAAAAATGACATTCAAAATTCTACCACCGGCTTCTCGGTGGGCATTCGGCGGACTGCAGGCTGTTTGTCAAGCAACCTCATGCCCCGACATCATGTTCGTACTCAAGGAGGTAGCAACATTGAAAGGAGGCACTTGTTCAAACTGCCACTTCTTTCGCAGTGTTTTTCGGCTGCGTTTTCATCCCAGCAGTTTATTTCTGCTTGTTGTGCTATGTTTTACTGGCTGTAGTTTGCAAGTGCTCCTCACAGATCACACACAAAGATTATCGACTCTATAATCGCTCAACCTCGTCCTGGTGCCGAAGGTAGTATTGACTGGCGGCCATGGTTTATTTCACTCCTGCTTGGCGCGAGCTTACTATTAGCTTCCACAGCGCTTTTGCAACGTGCATCGCACACCACCAAGGTTCTCCTCAGAAGTGGGGGCTTGTTCTGAGCCAGTGCTCGTCAAGGGGAACTCGCTTTTCGGCTTACAACTATTTGAATGTGTATTAATGTGTACTACGAAGTTTGATATCTAAGAAGCAAAGCAGAAGAATAGCTGTAGTATCTCACCTCACTGATTGATACTGCTCTTGCGACAAGGCAAGTCATACGTTTTGTGGTACCGTAGCTTGCGTCAAACGATGGCCATGCAGCTGATTACGAGGGTTGCCATCACACTCAAGCTGGTAGTTTTGGTTTAGCCACACACCCCCAAAACAAAACTCAGACATAAGGTAGCTACAAAACTACCCAGGGCACCAAAAAAAGAAAAAATACACCTAGTAATTCAGGACACTTCACTGACAAAAGTCGTAACTCTAAAATCTGGAAAATGCACCGATGTTACCCATTAAGACTACACTAAACGAGTACAATCTATCTAATCCTTGCACTTTTCAAATTGTTTTATAACATTGTGAGCATCGTGCTCGCCCCGCGCCAACTTGACTTGTACCGGCCGGCTGCGAAATAACCAAACCCCGTTTTTCACACCGCAAAAAGAAAATAGAAACCGCCAAGCACTCAAACTCAATCAGAATGTAGCCCCAGCCGTTCGAGCAAGATACCAAAGTTTCAGCACCAACAGTTATATGTTGCAAAAGTTATAAGTGATTTTCTGAAATTTGCAATGGGAAAATGGAGCCCATTTTGCCAGTTTCCGGTGCCATAGATCTCTGTGTATGGAGAGCTCCGTCGGCCGCTATTTTTCTATTGAAATTTTCCGAAAATCGCTTCTAACTTTTGAATAAGATAACAATTGGTGGTGAAACTTTGTCATCTTCTTCAAACGGCTGAGGGCTACGTTCTGACTGAGTTTAAGCTCTCCGCAATGTCTAGTGTATTTTTGCGGTGCGAAACAGGGCTTGGTTTTCTCACGGATTCGCTGTACTTACCTAATACACTTAATAAAAGAAAAAAGCATTTTTAATTCTCTCTTTTTTATTTTTTTATTTGTAGTTTTGTGAAAAAGTAAATTAAAAGTAACTCTCTAAAGGTAACTAACAAATCATTTTTTCGCAGCGGTAACTGTAACAGTGTTTTACAAAATGCATTTTTTTTTTAAAGAGAACTGGAGGAACGGCGCCGTTCCATCCTGCATCAGTGAAATTCAAACTCTTTACATTTTCGAAGAAACAGCAAAAGGAGTGCCATTCCTCTCTTCTCTCTACATATCTGCCATTTTACTTATATTTAGTACGCATTTAGGCTTTCTATTATCGGGAATCCATTCCTTTCGAACTGCTGGAACTCTCAACAGGAACACGCTCCAAGATCGAGATAAAATGAGGCACAAGCTTTCGTTCCCTGTTTCGGAACACAGCATTGATGGAACAGTAACTTTGCTACTTTTACGAAAAAGTAGCCGCAACTGTAACGAGTCGCTTCCTGAAAGCGACGTACCCAACACCGGCTGTGACCTTGCGCCCCCGGGCCGGTTTCCTCTTGGTCGCGGCCGGTGGCGTAGGCGGAGGAGGCGTCGGTTCGTCCTCGCTCATGCTGGGGGCGCTCTGTCGCCGGGTGCGGCCGCCCCTCGGCGAGGCTGCGAGGGGAGCGTCGTCGTTGCTGGCGCTGGCAACGTTGGGTGGCTTGCGGGCACGCGCGTTGGCCGGGCGTGCTCGGGCAGGAGGGGGAGCCTCCTCCTTGTCGTCGTCGTCGTCCGACTCCGCAAGCTGCGCGGCGGGAGATGCCCTCGGCCGCTTCTGCAGGTCATGTTAAAAATGTTGCGGTAAGGAAGGAGAGGGGTGTCCAATTGACATGCTTACATTTAAAAAAAAATTTTTTTTTTTTTAATGTACATTATAGTTTAGAAGCCAAGAGGCGTCTAAACTAAAATAAGGACACAGACTTTACATACTAGAAAAAAACAAATTATTTAACCCCTTAAGTGCCAAATTTTTTTATCCAAAAGTAACCTAAAAGTGCCATATTTTTTTTTTATTTAGAATTTTTTTCCTCTAGTATTACACATAAAATTTGAAAAGTTTATTATGCAAAAATCAGCGGAGGCGAAAGAAATATTTGCCAACTAAACCGAGTGCTGCCATCTATGATCAGCACCGCAAAACTACTCGGACAAGCCTAGCTTGTCCGTGGAACTGAGAGCTGCCGAAAAAACCACTGGACGAGCTGAGCTCGTCCACGGCATTTTTAGCCAGAAATTGGCTGAGTTCAGCTCGTCCAAGGCACTTAAGGGGTTAAATGTTTCGCCTCTCATGCGAGGAGCACCATCGGTAGTTCGAACAGGGCGAGTATACGGGCTTAACTCAACACAATATTCTGGGGGAAGTTCTTATAGCACGCTGGTGCATCCTTGAAGAGAAACTGGGTGGTCCCACCCCCACTCCCTCGCCAAATTCGTTGCGGCGGGGAAGTTGAAGCAGAGCTCTCTAGTCCTCGCATGTGGGAAAAGGCCCCGCGTGGCAGGCAGAACGTTTAACATAGATTTGTTCCCTCCGTTATGTAATGTCGGTGTCCTTATTGAGACGACAACATTGATGTGTTTCTGGATCGTTCCGACAAATGCCGCATTTACCCAAATCCAGGCGGCCCTTTTCTTCACCAGAAAAAGGGCAGCCTTGGAATCGAGGACAGGGTGCGCCGACCACGTGCGCAGTTCGCACGCCGAAGGAAGGAGACAGGGCAAGCTCCCCTAAGTGCTGGAGACGTCTCGAAATTCGCTCGTGCCACTGAACATAACTCGACTTGAAGAAAGTATTCTCCGAGTAAGACGTGATGAGCAAGTGACGAACCAAGAAAACGCGTTCCTACGCTTGCCGGTTCAGTCGCACCGAGGCACAAAAAATGCAACATGTTTTCTTTCCGTTTTGTTTTTTCAGCGAGGCTCTACAATACCATTTTTGACATCTCAATCTCCGGGGAAGTGGCCCTCAGTTTGCGGTAAGGAATAAAAAATAAAAAGGGGCTTTCGGGAAAACGGCAAAGCCCCAGGCACATTCATTCTTGGCCTTGTTTTTAAGTTTTGTGTCGAACTTGTTTACAAAACTCGAATAAAAAGGTTTTGGGTGTACTAAACTTGCGTGCGAGTTCTCATTTGCAGAGCCTTGTGCTGGTGCAGATGTACAAACAGAAAGAAGCCAATATGAAGAAACTTCTCTCGTATGAGGGTTTTTGACAAAAGAACACAAAGATATCTAAATTCAACGCATTCCATCGGCTTCGCCCACTCTAAACTACAGAGTCGACCACATTTCCGAACGAATGACAGCACACAAAGGCCAAAAGAAACTGCCGAAACATTGAGCCAAGATCCAAGCACTCGGAGATCCGTCTCTAATCTCGCGCGTATAAATTCAATAATAAAAAGAAGCTACCGCAAAATACCGAGAAAGTGCCCTTGCAAAAAAATCTACAATATTTTAAAAACTGGGTGACGGGCACCTATGTAGGTCCAAGAGCAAAAATGCGGAAGAGACACCCGCTAAAGTGGACTTTTCCGTTTAGCGCTGGAGTGCTCAGGGAAGCAGCTGACGTGAGAACCTTGGTTTGCTTAGCGGGCTCAAAAGTTTACTAAGGCCCGCTTTGCCCATTGCTTACTTTTCAAATGTTTCAAAAGTTGTGGGGGAACACTTGTTGCGACACTAAGCATGCTTTCTGTATTTTGTGGTTATAAAGGCAAGGACCTGGCACAATGTCATGCTCAATAACGACGGAAAAATAGCTCGACCTCCACTGACCTGCACACTGACGCCGTTCTCAGTGACTGCTAGGGCGACTATGTTAGGCTTAGCTACGTCTGCTCCATGCCTGTGGTCTGCTTCATCTGTCTGTTGCAACGGCTGGCTTTCGATACGGTCGGCGCACCCCGTGACTCACTGCACACGTGCAGTTGCAGCGCGACGGAAGGCAACAAACACATGCTGGAACCGGAGTTTCCACGGAGTTCTCAACCCGAAGCAATTCTCAGCGTTCATGCGTACGACGCACGACATGCTACGACAAGTCGCTCTAGACGATGCTGCCAGCGTCCGCCACACGCCGACTACCTGCTGGCCAGGCAAGTGTTGGGCTCCAAAGCTCACCTGTTTGACAAACGCATTTACGCTAACTCTGAATTTTACGGTGATCTCATCACCTTTGGCACGGGGGGTTTCCGTTTAACGGGGGACCTGGCTGGGGGGGACTTCCTGGGCGGGGAGAGGAGTAGACGGCCGTCATGCTTGAGACCCGAGGCCCGTATCCCCTTGACGAGGATGGCACGCAGCCGGTTGTAGTCTGGCGCAGCCTCAAACTCGAGCTCCGCCACAAGCTGCAGGTACTCCGTGATGCCGCCTGCATTGTGTCGAGGTCGGGGGGAAAAAAAAAAGGAAAGGAGCGACGGAGTTAGAAAGAGTGCACGTGCAACCAAAAAGTCCCAGATATCCATCTAATCAGCACAAAGGTCACTATATTGGCTATGGACTGGACTAATACACGAGCCGTTTTGACACCTGCAAGGCCAACTGCAGTTAGCAGCACTAACTGCGATTACTCAAATAAACCGAGATGAAGCTATGTAGCTATTTTGCTTTCAGTTGAAAGTGAAACAAAACCAATTCGGGGTCTCTGAATAGTGAAGTGTATTGATTATAGACACTTTTTTTTTTCTTCTGGTAAGCACATGACATGAGATAACATAGCTAATAACATAGCTTCCTCTCTAAAGTAAAAAAAAAATGAAAATGTAACCGCTTTAAATAAATGCAAGCATAAGACATAACAGATGTTGCAACAGCTCCCTGAGCAATCCTAAATTGCAAGCGCTTCGGTAACGCCGGTCATCGGTGGCAATGTCCCAAACGCTGCCATTTTTAACATCCGTTGAGCTCAACTGTCGTTAGAACTGCCGTTAGCAGCTCAATGGCAGTTAACGCAGCGGTGCAACTCTGGCTACTACATTGGAATGAATGACAGTGGGGATGGTAACAACGGGCAATGTTACCGAGCCTACGGGCGCGAAACGACTGATTAGCAGCATCACTGCACGAATGTGACCGAAGAAAAAGCACGAGGTGGCAGACTCACATGGGACGTCCTTGTTGGGAAAACACTTGCTCATCAGCAGGGGAATATTGTCCATAAACCTGCAAGGGACGGCAAGAGTAAATACCTGACAGTAGATAGCTCCGATCCACCGTATTACCCAATTACACACGATGACAAATCAAGAATTCAGAACAACCAGAGACTATGAGTATTCCTGTCGCCCGTCTAGTCGCTCGCTAGATCGTTTACGTGTGGTTCAGTAACAGCCCGAACCACAGCGGCGCGGCGCCAAGAATACCGATCGCTGACACTGATCATCAACTCCTCGCGAGGCGAGAGTGACTAAGCATGCCCAATGCCTGCCCAAGCCCAAGAAAACAAAGGGACTACTAAGCGCATGGACCAGCAAACAGATCAGCGAAGACGCATGCCATCTTTGTTTTTCCTGCCCAATCTGGATGCCAACTGGCGCCACCTAGCAACTAAAAATTTAACCTGGAAGACCAAATCGGCGAATTAACCGGGTAGGCACGTGCGAAGCGCTCATATTACCTGGTCGTATTTTCATGAGAACTCGCAGGACCATGGAAATTTTGCGCATTATCCGGGACTCCAAATAAACCAAGATAGAATTATCGAGGTTCTACTGTACCTATTATTTTTTTATTTATTCAATAATTCAAAACGTCCCACTCTCGCCGGCACGTTTGCATCCAAATGAAAAAAATTTACCTTCCAACAGCAGCTAGCTTTGCTGGTAGCTATGGCTGTACCGTATTTGCACGACTGTAAGTCGACTCAACTGTAAGTCGACCCCCCCAAATCGCACATCAGCAAAAATAAAAAAATTGTTAGATGTGCATTTACTGTCAATACGTGCGAACGGCAAAGCATCTGTTTCGAAAGCCCAGCCTCCAAAACTCTAGCCCAGGCGCTATCCAAACTAGGAAGTTCACACTGGAGGCGGGATTAGACTACAACTCGTCTGCACTGGTGATGTCAGTCCCGTCGTCATCACCGCTACATTCTTGAGGCATGTCATCAGTGTTGTCAAACAAAATCTCGCACTTTGCAAAAGACAGCATCAACCGCATCTTCCACACTTGCATGGCGATTGCGTTTCACGTCGCAGGTAGGGACCGATTGCGCACTTTTGTGGCACACGCTGCAAGCCTGACCTCCAAGTCAGGAAGGTATTCCCACCTATCCAGACTTTGGCCTGCAGAAGCCTCTTCGTTTACCATCAAACTTTAAGATCCCGCACCATTGCAGACTCCACTAGAGCATCACCCGCTCCGACAAGTGATGCTCTAGTGGAGCATCACCCGTCGGACAACTTTAACGTTGTCTAATGCATGGCGTCACAACACTCGTTAACGACAGTTTTTTAGTAAAAAAAACAAAACTAGCAAAACACCCAGCGTGTTGCTCGTTTGGGACAAATTTCCCGTGAAAAAAACTGCCTGGATTCCTGAACTATGGAACTGTCGGACCTCGGGGAACCGAGCCCGACGCCCACGGTCTGCGAGAAAGCTACCGAAACGGCGTCCCAGGCAGGGCGTCGCACCGCTCACCACGACTTCCGCTGGCTGACATAGTTGACGTCCTTCAGGTTGTCCTCCCACGGGAGGGCGCCACAGAGCCACTGCAGCATGTTGTAGCCCAGGATCTCCAGGTCGTCCCGACGAGATGTGGCTGCAAGCCAAACGTCGCGGTCGCACGACTTTCCTTCATCCAGGTGTCCCGCCGTGCACCAAAAACACAGCCTTTAAACTACGCCGACCAGAACGACTTTCCGCCTGGTGCCTTTGTTGCGTCCCCCAACATGGTCCCTCCGTTACCGCTTGACATTCTGCATTGTTTGTAGCCACTTCGGCACCGCTTGTGGGCAGAATGGAACGCTAAACGCACCGGACCGAAAACTCAGTAAGCCACAAGCAAAGAGCGTGCCTCGTCCCGTCGACGGTAAACGGGTCGAACCCTCGCAGTCGCCGCACTAACGGGGTCCTAGCTTCGTGGTGGTGGTGTCACACTGTGGGCATTTTCACACCGTGGGCAAGTTTTCCCTGGGGACGAACTGAAGTACTGGGGATGCGCCGCCGACGTTAGGACTAGCCCATTTAATTGCCTCAAAGAATCTCGAGAATGTGGGTTTGGAAAGTGCCTTCTATGAACCGTTTTATTGTGGGTAGCGCCATTTTGAGAGCGAGAGGGAAAAGGAAAAAAGCTACCGGTACTTTCCCCCTTGCTGGTTGTGTAGAAAGAGTAAAAGTCCCAGGTGAGAGGCTTGGCCGGTGTTGGGTGTATGCAGTGCCCGAACTCCGTTCGTGCTTTCTTCTCTGTTTCAAACTCCTAAACTTAATTAGAGCCATGGTCTTCAATGGCGACAGTCCCCCGATCATCGGGACACCATTGCTGGACGATAGGGTACACGAATAATGACAAAAAGCATTGAATACTGACCGAGGACCTATGTAGCTTGCATGGAATCTGGGAAGGCAAATGCGGCTGTAATGTTTTTAAGCTCCATCGCTTTCCGCATGACTGCAAATGATGAACTACTAATTTTTGCTTGCAATAAGCCTATTTCGAAGTAGCCGTTTTTAGTAATCAACAAGCGATACACGATACGGGAACCTTAAATAATTTGTGTAAACACTCGGAGCTGCTACAGATCGCTTTGCTGGGCTGCTTTTACCTTGCATGTTCGTGTTCTTGTATTTTCTTGTGGATGAACGACGAAGACGTTCTAGATGTACTTATTTCGAACCGCAGAAAGCCTCAAAGCAGCCACAAAATATTTTACTACTTTTTGATGCAATATTTTGAGTACTCACCTCCAATTTCTATCGCTGGTATATTTGCTGCCGCTGTTCCCCTCGTCGCCGCACTGGCGGATGCCATGACTCGAACAAAGAAACGTGCACACTGGGCTCGAAAACGCAGATCGCAACACACGAGACGTACCCTGCAGCGACTATCCAGTGCTTCAAAGCACCCAATCAACGGAAACAACCCACCAGCGGCACTCCAAGGAGCGCTTTTGCCGGCTCTCTGGTATTGCGCAGGAGATCGCGATTCACGAAAACCGATAGAACTACCTTTTCAACAATTTCCAGCCTTGCCCGGCGGCAGAAATGAGCCTTCAACTAAGTGTTGTAGATAATAAAATAGAGTCAGTCACCACTGCAAATGATCAATTAAGGTAAACTCGGTTACACAATTTTACAGGCTGAAACAGCAATTATCAAGAGAAAACTCGCATGCCCCTTGCGAGTGTACCCCAAGTTCATCGGCGGTACAGCGTTCGGTGGGCGCTCCATTCACAAAATCTTCGAACACAGTCGAAAGGATGGCTTTGAGGAAACGTCTTTTCGGTTTACGGACGCAATCCACTGCCGCCAGAGACCGGGGTCATGTGAAAAGCGATGGAGCTTAGAGACATTGCAGCCGCTCTCGCCTTGCCGGATTCCTTGCAAGCTAGATAGATCCTCGGACAGTATTCTACGTTTTCTGTCGTTATTCGTGCGCCCTATGACCGAGCAATGGTGTCCCGACGACCAAGGGACTGTTGCCATCGAAGCACGTGGCTCTAATCAAGTTTGAGAGTTGAAAACAGAAAAGAAAGCGCAAATGGAGTTCGGGCACTGCAAACACCCAACACCGGCCAAGCCTCTCATCCGGGACTTTCACTCTTTTGTACACAACCGGCAAGGGGAAAGCGCCGGTAAAGAGGGGGCACAGCGACCCTTTCCGTGCGTCACTGTGCCCCCTCTTTAAGGTCACATGACACTCACACGGCCTTGGGTTCGCTCTGATGGCTCATAACATCCGCTGCGCTTAGACATAAGGTGAAACAGAGTATAACTCATTGATGCCGAGAACTCCCACCTGTGCGTACCTGCCGTACCCCTGCTAATGCGGAAACGTGTTTTGTTGTTTTGGGCTCATCTCCAAAATGGCCGAGTAATAACTTCCGCCAAGGGCTAAACCAGCCATCGGAACTAGATTCTGCGAGATTGACTTCCGGTAAGTGGACTTAATGAAATTCTGTGCTCTAAAAACATTCAGTGACTCTAGCGCCGCCTAATGCGTCGGTACCCGCTGCCTAATGCGTCGGTACCCGCCGCCTAATGTGTCGGTACCCACCACCAATATGTGCGTCCCGACTGGTAAACTCGATGGTGCCGTTGTGGGCGAAGCGCAGGTCCTCCTTGCACTCCTTGTGCTTGCCATCCTGGATGTAGCGGCTGGCCAGCCCAAAGTCCACCAAAAACACCTGCACACGTTTTGTTTTTTGAACGTAAAAAGTCTGCCATTATTGAGTCCTCGAGGTCAAAACGGGACACAATCGATTTAAGGCGTCCCCTGACCTTGTTCTCGTTTGCCTTGCCGAAGCCGAGCAGGAGGTTGGAGGCCTTCACGTCTGCGTGGATGTACCCAAAGCTGTGGACGTATTCCAGCACGTCAATCTGAAACGGGGCGGCGGCTTCAGTTTGCTGCAGCAATCAGAAGATCCTCAGGGATATGAATTAGGGCACTAACACTCCGGGGGAGAAAAAGCATTGAGACGCTGATGAAATGAGGAAAGGAGCACGGCTCAGTCTCTTCGACAAATCGGGGTACAGTTGTAGACTGACCTTTTGGACACGTTCAGACATCCGTAACATTAAACACACTTAATTTTAACACAAAATGTGTTTCATGGGTTGTTTTATAGTGTAGCTCTTAGACGCTCGTTCCCGTGTTTCGTGGCGTCGGCGTAACTGCAAGCGTTGCATTATGGGACGTTGCAGACCTATACACTAATTCAATTCCCCGATAAATTTAGCGAAGTAACTGAATTGGTGTACAGTATAGACCACTTACAACGTAACCGCTTATACTGCAGGACCGGGTATAACCCGTTTTTTTTAAACCACCGGTTCCCCTCCCATAGAACTCCATATAATTACATACCGCTTAAAATGCAGGCGCGCGAAGGGAAATACCGGTTATAGTGCGGTTTCTGAAACAGCCCGCCGAATGCGCCAAAGACTGGCGCAGCGAGCACGCTTCCCTGTGCGACACTAGATAACGGCGCTGACGGTGCTAGCCGCAAGCGGCACTCGCGGGGCAAGGAGGTTGCTTGAAGAAGCGGGGAGAAGCGAAGAGAGAGGCTTCAGTTGCCATAGCGACAGAGGGACTCACGCATGTGTCGTTCACGTGCGTGCGTCCCTCCGCTGCATTGGAAACAACCGCAACGACAGACCAATCGCAGGTCGAGGAGAAGTGTTCGCACGCGTTGCATGCCGGTCGCGGGCCGGCTTCTTCTATCCGCAAACATGGCGTCGGCTGTGATCGTCAACGTAGACAGCGTGGTGGAAGCTCATCGTTCCGCGTAAAAGCGCTATCCTTGACTGTGAATTTTCGTTGTGTGTCGCTATGATAACCCAGCACGTACTAGAAGGGAAGATCCACCTACTCGTGCGGCGATGTCGTGGCGGCACTCTCAAGAGAGCAGGAACGCTTGTGCCGTCATCTTTGTTTAGTTCGACTACAGTGGTGCTTTCTTAGCATTTGTGTTTTCGAACATCGCCCGGATTTCTTATTTGGAGCATTTCATGCCTGTGCTCAAGTTGTACGTATTACTGGGGCGTGCCATATAAAGGATGCAAATTTTCACGCGTCTTCATCAATGGGGAGAAGTGATTAGGGTTAGCAATCCTGAACGCTCGCAACGTCCGTCTGCAACCCGCGACGCCGTTAGAAGGCTGCGCCAGGCATAAGTCGCTCATTTCTTTCAAAAGGTGTGACACACTTGAGAGAGAAGTGTACTAGTCTGGTGAAATAAAGACTTTCCTCAAACTAAGCTTTATTTTTCATCTAACATAAAATAAATTCTTTTACAAAGGTAAGTTGTCTCATGGCATGTATTATGGCCTGAAAAATTGATGCTTTCGTTATAGCGCGGTACCGCTTATAGTGTGGATTTTCGCGACTCCCGCGACATACGTTATATGCGGTCTACACTGTATAGGTCTGTAACATCCCATAATGCATCACTGCGCATTCAGTGTCCCAGATAAATTTAGCGGTAAAACTGACGTCACACGACCTCAACACCAATTCAGTTTGTTCCGTTGCACGAGAACAGCAAAGCAGATGTTGGTTGCACTATTTCTCCACGGGGCGCGGTACCGTAAATGCTGAGAAGCACTCTGACTGCAAACCGAAACTTAAAAACCAGTCAAAGTATGCCGTTTTTCAGAAAGCTGAAAAATGCAGCGCATATTATCGTGCTCCAATTTTTTTATTTAGTCTTTTTCAATGATGTTCAGCAAGTTTTCAAAGGAAACCATGCCCTTAAACTCAATATTTAAAAAATAAATTATGCAAAAATAATTAACTTAATTATCCCAAACTTCAATAACTTTCCTAAATAGGCCAACGGTCTTGGAGCAAAACGACAATCCTTTCTACGGTGCGATGCAGTTTTCACAATATCAAATATGTCCATTTTTTGTGAAACACCCTGTATATATATATAATTTATTTATGTATGCAGAAGAGCTCTATATTTACACATAGGTATTTCTTCCTCAAATTCTTCAGCACGATACATCGCAAAATCAAAATATCCCAAGAGCTGCACTCTAATTTCGCATTACAGAGATTTGTAAACATCTTTCAAAATTTTTTTTTTTTTTTACAAAAAATTTGTTGTGAACGTGCGACACGTTGGAGGCAGTATAGTTAAACCTGGATATAATGAAATTGATAAAAGTTTGCAATAATTCGTTATATGGAGGATTTTGTTACATGCAGTTTTCGCAGAAAAACTCGTAAGGAACACGTGGAAAGAAAGCGAAAATTAAAAATCCACGTGGGCAAACTCACCATGTCATTTATTTAGTGGAAAAGAAGTCTGTAAGCTTGCCTGGTGCCTTTCGTGCGAGCGAAGGCAGCACGCAGCGCTCAAAGGACACCAAAGCGTTTCGAGCGCTGTCGTCGCAAGCCGGCGACCCAACGTAATACATCGATGGCACCCAAGACCCCCCCCCCCCCCCCCCCTCGCGGTAGACACCAAAGGCTGCTCGCCTTTGGTGGCAATTGGACAAGAATATATCTGCATTTTAAGTACAGTCACCGACCGATTATTCGGACTTCGCAGGGACCGAAAAAACGTCCGAATAGAGCAGTCCAAAAAATCAGCAGATTGAAAAACTTGCCTTTATTACTTCCAAGTGGGCTGTAAATAGTGCCTTGTTTCAGGTTATTCCTCCGTTTCCGTTCGGAAACTTTCCGTTAGCTTGAGAATCTCTGCCTTCTTTTCTAGCGTTATGGTCGAGTACTTTCTGCTCTTCTTAATGACACATCGCGGCGGCAGAAGAACAGATGGGGCTATGATGTCCAAGCCAGCGTTGTGCGAACGAGATAAGAGGCACAAAACCACGAGCGCAAAATGGCGACGCAAAGAAACGGGAAAAGCAAAATGATAATAATTAGTGATGGGACGAATCTTTATCCAAATCTGAAGATTCGGAAAGATTCGGAAGAGTAGCCGAATCTCAAGTGATTCGGAAAAGTTAAAAAAGATTCGCAGCGTTGCCATGGTTGCCAGATCCCATTAATGAGTGTTTCAGCTTTTCGTGACATTAAATTCACTAAATTTTACAAACTGCACAAAATAATAAGATAATATAATATTATAGTAATAAATAAAATGTTCCGTTTTGTGTATATTATTTTGGATGTTTGTCGAGAGCAGTAGCCAGACATCGCGGGAAAATTGGTTTCGGTTCCAGATTACGACAAAAATCGGCATGCTTGGTGCACGTGGAAATACAAGCGCATGTTTTCATCGCTGCAAGAGATCGATGCCGTACGTGCTGTTCGGCACAGGCTCATTTTGTGCTCATAATTACGGTCATAGTGGCACGCACTACAAAAGTGAGTACGTTTGATTCGATTATCTTCAACGCGTGTCCACTGAGGTATTGCTAGCGAAACACGGGAAACAACCTGAAACTCCTTGCGCCGTACTATTACAGTCTTTCTGGTTAATGATATCCGATTGAGGTAGTGTTTGTTTCCGAACAATAAAGTTACGTTGGACACCCCTGTGGTGTGTTCCTTTTTCATAAAGTAAAGTTCACGTGCACAAAACTTACTTTCGCGAACGGAGAAACGACAGTGCGACGTTTTCCTTCGCCACCGGTACGTGGTCGAAGTTGTGACGAGCAACATTCACCTCGCTCTTGCGCCTTAAGGGGGGACACTGGCTAGAGGTCGAACTTTTGAACTACTCAAGTGATCGGAATGAAATTTGCAGGGGAGATTTAGCTTCAGATGTAGGTGTATTGTGCAAACTTTCAGCTCTCTAGGACAAATTTACATACCTGCAGATGGTGATGTGTCACTCTTCATTAAGAAATCTATGATATGCAAATGAAGCTATTAAGCACCGTTTTGACTGCTTGAATATAAAGTGGGGAATATGGGACCTCGGGCTATCTAGTTTTAATAACTCAAATGTAAAAATTTCAGGAAAAGTTATTACCTCAAAATACGAGATGCATATCTGTTCTATGTCAATTTTTGAAAACTTAGTTTTTTATCACTGAGGAATTCAACTTAAAACAAAATAAAGTAGATAGCCCAATTCCCCAGTAAATTTCAGTTCAGAAACATCTTGATTGTGGTATCAGAATACTTTCACCTTTGAACAATAGATTCCTTCGTATGAAGTTTGCAGCAAAAAGTGGAACTGAGAAAAATGCATTCAAACATTGAACTCCTTTACTTTGTTACTGCCTCACAATGTGTTGAAAATATTTTATATCAATGTAAATATTTGGCGTATGGATATCAAATTTGGTGTAAGGGTGTATAATTAGTTTCTAAAACTTAAAATGTCAAAATTGAAAAATGAATTTTTTCAAAAAAATTTAAAATTTAGGCCCATGTCCCCCCTTAAAGGTACAGACATACGCAGCTCTAGAGAAGGAGACGAATCATTCCCTTGCCTGAATATATTTATTGTGCACTGCGCCACATTATGTATAATACACAGCATTTCGCTACATTTTATCGATCACCGCGAAACCGCACAGCAACTGAGACCGCGCATTGATTAGGCCTACGGCAACCACACCGATCAACTCGGCTGAACCTGGGCGAGTGCCGGGGTTTAGATTAACAGTACAGTACATACCATACGCTGATATAAACAAGACGAAATCTGGTTATATGCAGTAACAGTACCTAGAAAAAGCAGAACTGACCGCACTCGCGAGGTTTACGACAAGGCTCACGCTGTCATCTGCAACCAATGACGAATCTGACGAATCTGCCGAATATTCGTCGCGGGAAGTTCGGAAATTTACGAATCTAGGCGAATCCGAATCTCCGGTGATTCGTCCCATCACTAATAATAATGATGATGACGTGCAGCAAAATGGAAAAAAAAAAGGGCTAGCATAGCGTCACCTAGCGGTTGGACTTGGGAGTACTCAAGTAGCGCCAGTAGCGCTGCCAAACCAAGCCAATCCATTTGCAGCCAACATAGAATTCAAAATGGCCGCTACTCGATGGTGTCTTCCACTGATCGCTTGCGACGATTTTGTCCGAATAAACAAACTTTCGGACTTCAAGCTGTTCGAAACATTAGTCGTGAATACACACTATTTCTATGGGGTAAGTCACGGTTCCGCATTTAGGTCCAAAATATCAAACAAATCAAAATTACCTAAATCTAAAAAAAAAAAAAAAAAAATAGAGATTGCGACAGAGCGAGTTTGTTAAATCGAGGTTATCTAGTGCAAGCGCTTTGTTACATGGAGTTCACAAATACAAGCGCTTCCATGAAGATCGCGTCGGGGAATTGAAAAAGTTTGTTAAATAAAGGATTTCGTTGTATACAGGTTTGTTACATCCAGGTTTAACTGTACACAATCCAACTTCCCCTCTAAATTTAGCGAAGAAAATGATGTCGTGACTTCATGTCACAAGACCTAAACACCAATCCAGATTCCCGGCTAAATTCATCAAAGAAAATTGTTGTCACATGGCCAATATAATAATCCTGTTCCCCCATCCAAATACAATGGGAAAACTGATATCACGTGACTTAAACACCGACACAGTTTTTCCACTACATTTGGAGGGGAAAACTGACGTCAAGTGGCCAACAAAGAAACTCAGTTTCTCCGCCAAGTTTATCAAAGAACAAGCTCGCATAATTACTTTTCTTCACCTCGTACACACCTCAAAAACTCTCTACTGTACCAACAATGCATCGAAGAATGCGTCTCCACTCACCACCCTCAGTCCGACCTCGAAGACGGTCTTGAGGGGCAGGGTCTTGCTGTTGCGGTCCAGCACCTTCTGGAAGTCCTCCCCAAAGCGTTCCATCACCATGAACCGGTACCGGACGCCCTTGTGCTCGTGCGAGCCCGTACCAAAGAACTGGGGCATGCCCAGGTAGTCCAGCTTGTGCTTCTGCACCCAGGCCTTGACTGGGAATGCCACGGAAGAAACGAGCTCAGCGGGACCCACACAACGCACACGCTTCCGCCCTGAAGGTCCGATTCAGGTCGCCGCGCAGGCGAGATCTAATTCGGCTCTTGCAAAGCGAGACGAGATGGCGTTCGTACACGGTTCGTCCTCCAATGCGAGTGAACAATGCGGTTCGTCTGCTTTGAGGTGTCACTTGAAGACTCAAGTAAAATGAGAAAACATTGCACGTCCAATCTGATCGAAAACCCCCTTATTTTTTTTTTGTTTCTTCCGGTGTATTGATTCAACAGGTGGAACAAACAATGAAAACCGTGTAAGGCACAGTTGAGCAAGGGGATTATTTGTAAAAAAGATTATGACACGATTTGAACCCAGAACTTTCGTGCTACGACGGTAAGTCCCGGCTACCCCCCCGACTACAGCGAAAACGGCTTGTGTCGTGTCACTGGCGCTTTTATCTCTCGTGGTTTCTCCTTTATTTTGACACATATTTACCCGCTCTGGTCGTAACTTTGCCTGTCGCTTCTAAAGTATAAAGGGGCGGTTAACCGGACTCTAGTTAAAAGCCTTTGCAGTCAGTTTCTGCGAGCGAAGTTAAACTTTCGCACTCTAAGCGACACGGATTTTTCTGCCATTAAACAGGGACGTTAGGTACTTCCATGTACCCAAGGAGCTGACAACGCAATCTTAAAAATCTCTCTTGGCCGAAAGTGCGGCCGCGAGGTGAGCAAACCGCCCCTGGCACCTGAAGGGCGTGTCAAAACCTTTGATTCGGTTTTTATTAAAGAAATCGGCCACCCACAAGTTATAATGTTGTGTTTTTTTTAGTATGCTTCGAGCCTGCAGATTTGAGTTCTCCCCGTTAATAGATGACCCCAGGATCCACTCCAGTGTCCCTTTGGAGGCACTCTAGATGCATAGCATTCACCACAGATACTGTGATGTCAGTCACCTAACATCATGGTGTCACGCAAGACCATGGAGTCACTCGACGACAGTCATGCCGATAATGTCACGTGAACACTGTGTTTACGTGATGCTGCAGAGGGTAATTTTTATAGCGCAGTTCTAAGGCGCCCGTTTCCAGCTTGAGCGGCGTCGGCGTAACCGCAAGGTCACGTGACTCCCCCCCCCCCCCCCCCCAAGGTCACGTGACCCCCAGGCCACATGACCTCCCTCTGAGGTCACGTGACCCCCCCCCCCGCCCCCCCTCCTCAAGAGCTGCGCTCCAATTCGGCGTTACAGGGAGTTGTAAACGGCTTTTTTTTTTTTTATCATGCTGATGACATCACAAGAACACCGTAACATCATTAGAGTGTCTCCACTGAGGCTACGTGCCACGGACATGAGCGTGCCAAGAGCTAGCCCTATAAACACCATGCGCTTACGAAAAAGTGCCAAACTCCACAAGTTTATGGAAGTTGTCCCCAGTGCGTTTCACCCTCTTCCCAGCTCTTCACGATCGCTGCAGTTTATCCTCGGCCACACCGAAGCAAGGTAATTGATTTGCGGCATTTATTAAAGGCAGACTGTAGCTTGCACATTCCCATTCTCTCAATACTCATGCGCTTCATGTCGTACCAAATTACAAAAAAGCATGCCTTGACAAAAAAAAAAAAAGAAAAAAAGAAAAGAAGTCTTTTACTTACTTTGCTCAGCCTTGCCAACCCTGTGGTAAAAGTTCATCTCTGTAAAGAGTGGCCCATTGGAGTGGGGCTCCTAAAGAGACAAAGAAACAAGCGAATTAATGCACAACCTCAAAAGAGCCGTGGCACTGTGGGTAAATCCAGAACGCAAGGTATTCCCAATCTTTAAAATGGCGTGAAACCATTTTGCAACAGCTCGCGTCTGCTTACGATGAGATAACAGAGTGCCATCCATCAAGAGACCAAATATTGCTAAATTTTTAGGCATCATCCTTTTCACCGTGGGCTTCAAGTACTTTTGGAGACGTTATAAGCAGCTATTTCACATAGATAATGCATAGATTTTATCTTGCAAATGGTGCAAACTTTTCAGTTTAGTTTCCAGGGCCACCCGACAGGTGGCGTTAGCGTGCTCTTACTCCAATGGAAATGTGTAAACCAGCCTTGCAAACTACAAACGCCGATCTGCACGGCAAAGCTTTCGCAAACTCTCGAAGCACCTAAAGCGTAGGCTGAGAACACTGAGGCAAAACTCGTCACGTTCTGGAGTACGCTCACGACGTAGACTTGTCCCCACGATCACCACCTTAGCGAAGACTTGTCCCCACAATCCCCAGCTTAGGAAAGATTTGCCCCTACAATTTTTAGCTTAGGGAGGACTTGTCCCCGCAATCCCCAAACACTCACAATCTTGATGACGTACGATGCGTCGGGTCCCGCCGCACTGGCGACCTCGTCGGAGGCTGCAAAGACGACGAAAGGACGCACGGTCAGCCCATTCGCACCCGAGACTCATGGCTAGGGGGAGGGGGCCCAGGGGGAGGGGATTGCGACGAGGCCAAGGGCACGACGTTGCAAGAGCGCACCGACGCTCGTCGACGGTTTCCTCCGACCTCCGGGGTCTGAGCCATCCGAATTCTCCGGGACTCGACGCAAGGAGATACGAGGGGAAACCACGGCGCCCAAAATGAGCAGACAACAACCACCGGGTCGGATGATTGGACGAAAGGAACCACAGCAACCTTTATTGACCAAGCAAGGATGACGACGGTTGTACAGCGATTCGTTCCGAGCAAGTCTCGAAGAGCCAGCTGCACGGAAAATGTGACACAGGGGAGCCACGTAGGAGGAAGTCCTTCCGACACTCGTGTCGAATTCGTAGAATCGTCCAACGCGTTTTCTTAAGTAGTCCGCACGAGGTAATGTTTGCAAGGAACACTTGTACGAGGCACAAGAATGAGATTTCAGAAACTGTGTGCACACGGGAGCATCTGAACATTAATACATTTTTCATTGCGCCGCCCCTAAAGAAATGAGGAGGATCATGCTAATTCTGCACAGGATCCAAAGCACCTTCAAAGCAATGATTTTCTTCCAAGACCCAAAAAAACTTTAATAAACGAAAAGAAAAAAACAATTCTTTAAGCAACTTGGTGAAATGACAAAGGAGACAAACAAAGTTCCCGTGTTCCTGAGAGCAGTTCCTGAAACGAAGCAACAAAGCAACGAAAAACACATCCACACACACCACCCCACAAAGAACTGCTTTCCCCTCGGCGACAGACGACGTGAGAAAGTGGCACAAACACGGCTGTTGTACAACTGCACGAAAACGAGTAAACAACTTCTCTACGACACAAGACACTTCTTTGCACCACCGAGACCCTCGTTCCAAACTCACGTCGAGTTCCGCAACGTGCTGGGGTGCCCCCGTTGCCGACGTGCCTCGCCGGTTGAGCAAGAGAAGCGCCGTTCCCACACGTGTCCCGCAAAGCAACAAGCGGCGCGACGCCGCCGCCATGCAAAACGAGGACAGAGGAGGGGGGAGCCGCCACTCACCGAGGTAGATCTCCCCAAATCCTCCCAGCCCGACCGCCTTGCCCAGCCGCCACTGGCGCTTGGTCACGTCCGTGAGGACCTCTCCGGCCGGGAGGCGCTCCGGTAGACGGTGCCCGTTGGCGCCAACGCGCGCCTGTCCCGTCCCTGCCATCGGAGAAACGCACAATTCTCATGCCATTACTGGTCATTCTCCCTCAACCTCCGTACCTTAAACCGTCTTACATCGATCCTGAAACTGGGTTCCAGTCCCAATAACCCTAGGGTCCCACCGTGCAACCCAAGGAATTCTATGGAGCTAACATCCGCGACCACAAGGGCTACCTTGTGTAACTGCGGGGTTTTTATAAAGCCAACTCCAGTAATGTACGGGAATTCCGTAAAGTAACCCCGGGGGTTCCACAGACTAACACCCAGGGTCCCTACGAGGTACCCGCCAGAGACTATACAGGCTAATCAGTACCGGGGGGTTCCGTAAAGTAATCCTGGGAGTTTCACAAAGCAACCACATACACCCGAGAGCAAGACGAGAGGGTCAGTGTTACAAGTCACGTCGAAAGTGACCCAAGTGCCCGAGCATTTTAACAAATTTCCTCCATCTCTGATTTGTCTCGGCCAAAGATCCCCGGCACATTTCCTTCGTTCGAAGGTACACTACACCTCCTTCCTGCCCGTTCCAAGCGAGCCTTTGAGTTATTAGGCCTCACGACGGCCACAAGGCCTCCCTAATTCCCCAATACAACTGAAAGATGCACGAAACAGGGTTTTAAATCGCCTCAGTCAAGCAAAGCATTAAAGGGAAGCTGAAGTGGTTTTAAATATGAGAAAAAAACACCTGAACCTAGTTAACGAGACCTCACCCATCACGAATATCGTATTCGTTTGGTCATTTTCTGCGCGGATTAACCGGAAAAGCGCCTTCAAAGGAGCGCCGAAGCCACGCCTCTCCGAAGCAGAGGGAAAGGGGAGAGAGGAGGAAGCCCGACAGCCGGCGTCACAAAAGGACCGGCTGGGGGACCCCGCCGCGGATGGCCGCGCTTTCCTCGTAGCTGCTAGTGTCTTTTCGAGCCGTCGTCGTTCTGCCGCTGCATAGCGCTTGCTTTTATCCCTTGAGTGGTCATGCTATTGACTTGTTTTCTTGTTTGTTCACGGGTTTGCGAAATTCTCGTGGCACCGAACCAAGTGACTCGTGCTGTGTTGCACGATGCCGTACTCCTGTGTAGCCACCAACTTTCACGAACAGCGCTCGTCGCAATTGTTCTTCCCGCTTACTGTCTTTTCCACTTCGTCACCAGATTTTAAAGGGGTGGGTGGGTTTGAGCAAGTGCACCGTTTTTTGTTCGAAATGTGTTTCGGACGGCGCATATGAAAACTATGTATGTATGGGTTTGGGTCTGAAGAAGGCTCGCCTGAATCCGACGCTCTGCCGACCATCTTTGAAAGTACAAAGGCAATTCAGCGCATTAAAAGTCAGAAGCCAAGAGGAAACGTAACTGGCTAGGAATTGTAGGTCGACTGTTCTAGAAAAAAACTATTACATTATTAGAATTGTGCAGTGTGCTAGAAAAGCCGCGATCATTTAGCCGAATAGCGGGTTTCTATTCGCTCTGTTGTGTTAACCGCCTTATATTAGTGTTTAGTGTTGGTTTCTTATATTGTTGAAGTGACCATATTTTCCAGACCGACTTCGGTCCGGGAAATCTGGGAAACAAAAGACAACAATCTTGGGTAGCCCAAGATTATTTTCTTTTGCTTTTAATCTACTCGGCTACCCAGTCACTTGGGAGAGGAGGGCTTGCTCTAATAAGTAGTCATGCAATTCATAATGCGACTTTCACGGTGCAACTTGTTTTAGCATAAACTTGTTTTTGTTTTTTTTTACAGTTGCTCACATTATTTGAGGTCACATAATTTTTAAACGTAAACCTAAATTGTGTTAAATTTTCCTTCCAAAGATTCATATTCTCTTCAGGAGAGCCTTGTGGAAATACAAAGCATGTGACCTTCTGTTCTGAATTGAGTTCTTTTTTTTTTACAAGTTACGCAGTGTTTTCCGCATAAAGTTTGTGTAATGCAACAATTCTTTGTGCAGTAGAAATGCGATCGGACAATAATAATGCCTGGTGGCGGTGTGATGCAGTCAACAAATCTTGGTAAAAGTATACGAATGTAGAGGCCAAGGAAGCTTTAACGAATTCGACATAAAATTAAGGGGTGCGGGCACACATCTCCGCTTTAGTTTGCAGCAAACAAACTAAATGCAACAAAGGGTACTGCTATGACAAGGATGGACCTTTCGCGCAGTTATACGCATAGTGCCCAGGGACATGGCGTTGGCAGAACGGCGACCCAATCTTATCACCCGTCTCATCTCAGGGGAAGCTCTCCCGTCGCCCGAAGCCGATTATACTATCCCTTCAAACTACTTCAGCCTTGATGAACAATGCAGTCTGCACGCTCACGCGTCCAGCAGCTGGCAAGCACGAAGGCCGATGTGTGCAGAATTCCTGTCCTCTGACGACCGTTTTGGGAAGGGTCACGCTAATCCGGCTTGAGGCGTCCCGTCAATAGCACTCCGTTTATTGTCAACGTTTTAGGTTACAATAAGTAGCGGTCAGTACGTTCCTGAAGGTACAAAGCCGGCCATGTCGCTCGCGTCCGCGCAAGCGGTTCCTCGTCTCAGTGTTTATTACTGCGGGGAGTCATTTTCCTACTTCGCCAAAGGCAGAAACGCGTACTATGTCACGTCGAGGGTCGTCTGGACACATTCCTCTTTCGGATCCACCGGAAGATTTCGAAAAATCAGAAGCCGAACCCGATTTACAAGAGCAGAAGACCCGGCGCCCGGCTACTTCCGCAAGCGACGGAGCAAACGAGAATCGAGATGGTCCTTTTATGACGTAGTGGCGCGTCACGCGTGGCTAGCCAATGGCGTGCCGCTGCGGTGATCGCTTCCGATTTCTTCGCTTTTTTTTGCGTTTAGGGATTATTTTGGGTCAAATGGTTGTGATATTTGGACTCAGCAGGCAAAAACGCGTCGGAATCAACCATTAACTCATTTTTTTCGAAAAGCTCTTCAGCTTCCCTTTAAGCCGGACACACCCAAACCGTCCAAATTTGCACCAATCCTCAGCCCACAGGTTTCAATACTATCATTTGTTACACCCTACAGTCACAAGCACGACGAGAATTGCAGGGCGTCTCTTCCAAACGCCCAGCCTCCCGTCAGGCTTCGGCTGAGCGTGCTCACTTGAAGCTCACAAGACGTCGCTTAAGGTACAAAGCTAGAGTGTCACATGCACGAAGAAAACATGCTTGTCATATCTGCACCAAACACTCGAGTCTTTTGTACGACATAAGAGCAGTGCGAAGGAAACGTAGATGAGACACTCATTGCTCCGAGCAGCATGTCTGGGCAACGGAGCAACCGCCGTGACAATCCCGTCGGGTTGCAGAACGGGGAAGGAACCGCCTTACGACGTGGCCGTTACCGACGTCTCTCGTGCTCAAATTCACGTCAAACGTCTATTCTCTAAAGTGAGAGGAATGTGTGTTGTCTCGTGTTAAAAGCTTGTGCAAAGGGTACATCTATGACTAACCTATGCTGGCCAATCAAGAAAATGACACTAGGTTTCTTCGAAACAAAAGAATTTACTCTGCGTCGCAGAAAGCTGAAACTTTGCGAGGATGTGACGCCATCAGCGATGACGAAATGCGGAAGTTTCAGAACCTGGATCGGAAGATGACGAGAAGTTTTGTCCTCCAACGCCTGCCTAAGCCCAACCTTCACCGAATTCAGAAATGACACTGAGGGTGCCGGCAGCATTTGACTTTGTGAAAACACTTTGTCAGATAGAAAGAAAACAATAATGACTTTCTAACGGGTATTTTTTTTCACCAAAATTATTGCTACTGGTGCCCACAGCGTCATTTTTTGGCTCAATGAATATTAGATGTAGGTGGACCTTGGCTCATAGAGAAATTCCGTTTCTCTCTCGCGTCTTTTGATTCAGATAACGTCATTTTCTCAAACTTTCACATTTTGTCATCACCGCTAGCGTCGCATTCTTGCGGTGTTTCAACTTTCTGCAGTAGATAAATTATTTGTGTAGAAAAAAAAAAAAGACTGCATATAATTTTATTAATGGGACCCTGTACTTTTACTACAAAAAAAAAAAAAAAAAATAAGTATGCCAACTTGTCAGAACAAATTAATCAGACATTTTGCTTCTCACTCATGATGCGACATCAGTACATGCACATTAAATCCAAGGGTTTATCTCAAGAAAGACCCTCGTATTTGGGTGTGCACACACTGATGATGCCTCCTGCATGAAAATCAGAAAGTCTCATGAATTTGTTTCGTATGTTTTGTCAAGTCGACACACTTATTTTAGTTAAGACGTCTCCTGGCTCTTAAAGGGATGCTGAACCGAAATCTGGATTCCCCAAAACACGCGGCAAAAGCGTTCAACGGGATGCTACAAACACCAAAACATCACTCATACAGCGATACCTTAAACGGATGACTGTATTTTTCAAAAAAGAGGCGCATTTGGCAGGAATGTTGACGTCATGTTTCTCCGAGAAGGAGAGGGAACGGCCTCGCGTCTTCTCCTCCTCGCGGCCTTGAGGGAGCAAAGCGAAGGGAGGAGGAAACTAGGTATCTTGACGTCACGCGCCTCGTCAGTCTGGTTCAATCTCGACTTCTTTTTCAAAAACCTTACGAGCAGTGTTGTAGGGATTGTAGCGTCCCGCCTACATCTCCTGCATTGTTTTTTTTTTAAATCCAAATTTCGGTTCACCATCACTTTAAAGGAATATTTCAACGAAATTTGAAATATATCCGTCGTGTTCAGAAATAGGTGGGATATAATTCATGAATTTACGGTCAGTGCGCAGGTGAGCTGGTGGAAGTTGAACATAAGGATTATTTTAACCGAGAACTGGGGCAGGAGGAGGACATTTTTTACAGTTGAAGTGAAAGTAACAGGGACAGACAGCGTCTCTATCAGTCACAGACGCTGCCTGTCCCTTTTACCTTCTTTTTACTGCAAAAAAAATTCCTCATTTTGTGAGTGACGGGTTAATCTTCTATAATCCTGTAGAGGGTCAATAGCGACGTCTGGGCAAGTCTGGGACACGCAAAAGAGTCCCGGCAAGAGGGGAGTTCCTCCTCCCCCGGCTGGACAGCTGACAGGATGACATCAGGTTCAAGGCGAGACAGACAATGTCACTATCTGCCAAGGTTCCTAGACATAGCATTACAAACGAGGCTTTAGTGACATCCACCAGGTGCAATTTGCTGCATCGTTTAATTTGTTTTAAAATTCCTTTTTATGCCTCTTTCAGCAAGAAATCGGTGTGTCCGATGTGATACTGCTCCTTTGAACATGTATAGACTAAGAAATAAGTGCTGAAATTTTATTGTAGTATCCCTTTAAAGGATTTTTGTAACTACTTTTGATATTTACAACAGCTACGTCATGTAAAACAGGCTTAGTTTCACACTGCTTTCGACTAGGAGCAAAATAGTCATGCAGCACCCTCTCAGTTGAGTCCCGACTACCCTTGGCAAAACGACAGCTGGGACAGCTTGTGTAATTACAGTACTAGAAAAGGACGTCCCATAATGGTCATCCTTTCTCTCTAAACTGGTCACGGAGGGTCAAGGCATGCATGCACACTTTGTGCCAGTTGAAGAGGATCTAGCATAAAGTGACCAGACGTCCCGATTTAGGCGGGACAAGTCCTACTGTCCCGCCAGCGTGCTTCTGGGACAATGCTTTGTCTCACTAAGGCTCCCCCAAACCGTAAATAGATAAAGGACGCGGCTTAACGAAAGGGTCACACCAGTGAAAAGGTGCTTTCCGTGATCAATGGGCAAGATATGCTTGCAAGAGAAGATGCTGATGTTGAAGGTTAATTTGCATGGACATTGTATCTACAAAAATAAATACATTAATACTAAAGAAATATTCCAACCAAATGTATTAGATGTGCATGTGTATGCAAATTTTAAGGAAATGTGCACGGTGCATATGAAATAATAAAAAAGATGTAATTTCTTACCAAAATCCCCCCCCCCCCATATGCATTCTGCTTTGGGGCCCAAGGAATATGGTCACTTTAATCTAGCATAAATAAACATTGAGACTGAAAATGGACAACTCTGAGCATTACGGATGGGTAAGACGGCGTAAGAAATGCACATAACGTTATAGAAGGAAGACAAAACGGGCAATTATAGAAATTTAAAAAAAGAATGCTTGCATGGGGCCGCAATAGGGCACAGATGCCAAGCATGCAACGCCAACAAAGCCCAAGTCATGCTCCACCCACCTTTCTTCTTGGGAACCGGCGGTCCATTGGAGGCATTCCGCTTTGGCATCTTCGAAACACAGGAACAGGTATGTGCTAGAATTTTTTTTTGCTGTCGGCGAGCCAAACACCTATCCGGCACAAGAGAAGAGCAACACCACAAAACAAGGTCACATAGTAGTTACGAAAAAAGAAACAAAACGGTCGCTCTGATAAATCATCCCATTGTAAGGATGAGAACGACAGGGAGGATCTTCGGTTGTGTCGTCTCCAGCGAGCTCAGAACGTGCACACTGAACCAAAGCACCGCGAAAAGCAACGAGTGCGTACCAGTGGCCGTGCATCAAAAAGCGAAGCACCGGCCGTTTTCAACCTGCTACTACAGTTAAAACAGTCGCAATGACAGTACCCGCGATCGCAAGCCAGAGATTTTTGAGCGACGCATTTGAACGCGCTGTAAAAGCCGTCGGGTGGCATCAAAAAGAAGAACGTCAAGAAAAATACACGTAGACAGCTACCGCACGTCTTTGAGGCGCGCGGATAGAACAAACAGGATGCCGTAACGAGCAACCGTCTTGAGACGAGAAGGCAGTGATCGGAACCAACACTTCTTTTGCTTTTTGTATAGTTTCTTTGCAACTTGCAAATTTCTGCTGCCCCCAAAAGTGGAGCGCTGCTCCAACAAGAACGGTGGGGTTCGAAAATAATAAAAAAAAAATAGAAAAGGAGGTCGTGACATTTTTGGGGCAAATACACGGCCGCACGGCTCCAAGAGTCGTCGGACCCAAGAACGCAGTAAAATAACGGCCGCCTATGCGCAAGACAAAATCTGGTCTGCCCCAAACGTTCGTCGGTTTGAAAGATAATGACGACTACACGACGAAAAATAAACTGCACGGAGACGACAGGTGGTCTTGTTTTGTAAGAGAAGTCGAATGTCCCTTTAAACAACAATAAAAGCGGCGCTTTTAAAAGATGCCCCATGGATAAACAAGTTCGGCAAATCGCGACAACAAAGAACGACACATAGTTCGTAGTCCGATACTTACGTTACGTGACTGTAAATCAAAGCGCGTGATTAGTACAGACGGACGTGAAAACGTTAATTACGTTCATTCGAGGCGTCACACGGCGAAAGAACGCAATTTAAACGCCAAAGTTGGAGCGCAGCGCGCTAAGCCTACCGTCAGTTTTAGGCCTAACCTGTGACGTCCGTCCCGGAAAACTGGCTTTATGTTTACGGCGCCAACACACTGTCAACGCGGATAATAAATTTGTCCACGAAGAAGGACATTTGTGCGATGCTTTGTCGAGCTTGCAGCGTTGACGAGGTGCACGAACGAATCGTATAAATAATAAAACTAACCTTTATGTCCCGCCTGCCGCCATTGATTCAAATAGCACTGCAAATCTCGAACCCATATCGCTCATGTTTAGAACCGTTGAACCCTTTGAACCAGGCAAGCCAGACGATAAGAAGACTCATAAATCAGGACACTAAACGAAACTCAAAAAAATCCTAAAATAAAACCTGAATACTCTAATTAAACATATTATACAGAAGAAAAGAAACGTTTGTCATTTGATGTAAAATTATTATCTGGCTGGCGTTCGACGAGGTTGAGGGGCCGTTGCTGGAGTTATATAATTGCAACCCTTATGACCCTTACTAACTCTATTCTATACATGTTCGATTATAATTATAAAACTCCAGTCTTGGCAATGACGTCACTTTATAATTTTGGTCCTTTTGGTGCTTCGATCTTTAGATTTAGCTGTAAATTAAAGTTCTGTAGAGGTCTTTGTTTTATACACGTGCTACATTATTCAGTAGATTGCAATCTGCCATTAGAATAACGTTACTTGTTTTATTTTGACAAACCTTCTGGTTTGTCAGAATAAGATACGGAGCAAACGAACGCACCCCAAGTCCGGTCATATGGGCAATATGGACATCATCAGCTGTCTCTGTGGCGTCGGTGGAATTTCTCATTAATTCCGATCACAGCAGCGATTTTGCGAAGCACGTATGCGTCAGATTTGGACGGAGGATGTCTGCCGACGCCCTCAAGTTGCTCTGCAGCGGCACCAAGCTTGAGCGAGATCGCGGTCTGCAAGAAATCCAGCGCTACTTGTCGTGCGCGAAGAGCGCTGACATCAGGAGCCTTGAAGCGACACTTCTCGGAATCCTCGAAGATCCCACGTCTCCGTGGGAATCGAAACTCGGCGCTCTTCTCGGCATCAAAGCCCTCGTCGTCCACCTCCGGTCGGCCCAGCATCTCTGCGACAAGGATCTCCCCGAGAAGATAGCGAGAGTATCCTTGGAACTTTTGTCCCATCCCGAAGTTCGCTTGCGGCTTGAAGCAGGTAACATACTGTCCGAGTCTAGCTGAAACCAGAGTTGGTCGTGGCCGAAACAGCCTTCTCCGAAACGCGCAGGTTTATTCGTATTTTGGTTGGAAGCAATGCGAAAGAACAACCGAGATCGGCTGTGATGTGCTGAAGTGTAGCCTTTGGTATTTATAGAGCGTCGGCTCTGGTATGTGGGATGTTTAGAATCGACAGGGTGAATCATTTGCCAGCTGGTGTCGGTCTGCCGAACTGTATGGTAGTTCATCTTTTTCGAGTGGTTTCGCTATTGAAAATATACGAGTTTTACCGTAGAGCATGTAGCTTATAAATACAATAAAAATAGCGCAAAAAAAAAAAAGCGGTACAAGCGGCGCTAATTAATATTCTGTAAGATTTCCTGTCTTGCCTTAGTTGCGTGCCCTATTTGCACCTTTTTTTAAAATCTATTTTAGTTGTACCGAAATATAATATGCTTCTAAATATCTAGCATAAGCGGAAACAATTGTTGATGTATCAAAGAGTCTGTAAGAGACATTTCTCACAATGTGGGATGATGAAGGAAGAGTGGCCACTCTGTTCAGAAATAAAACATACTTCTAAAACAAATACTCCTACAACGGCACCTTGCCTTTCAAAATCTATTCCGAAATCTGCACTTGAGCTGGATATTCATGCTTCGTTACAGATTATGCTCAACATCAACTATTTTGTGCTATGTTGTCAAGGCTAGTGTAGCCTTTAACTCTGTCAAATTTCCCGTGTGAGCACTGGGATGGGATGATCTCGCAGCACTGCAGGGCTGCAGCACTTCAAAAGCCCCTAAAAAGAAAAAAAAATATTTTTAGCAGTTTAGCTGAAACATGCGTGTCAAAACATTAATTTTACGTGAAAAAAAAAAAAAATTAAGAGCAATATTGATGGCGCGAGATTTATTTTAAATTCTGCGGGCTAAGTCCATCATGTCATGGAATGGTCATACTCTCTTTCCATCTCAACAAGATAATCATACACTTTCTCCACCTCAATGTGATGGCCAAGCCGATCTACCTCTTCTCCTCGCACCCGAAATGCCGAGAGAGAAAACAAGTGGAAAGGCGGTGACCATCAACTAAATCGTGTCTCGCACCGTAAAAAATGCTCTAAAGAAAGTTTTTTTTTCTTTTTTCGAGTGAATTTAATTTTTTTGCACGCATGTCCCAAGCCAGGTTGTTTAAAAAAATTTTTTTTCTATCTTTTCAGGGGCCCTTTACGCTATGCTAGCTTTGACAGCCTAGCACAAAATTGTTGACGCCAAATATAGTTTTGGTGGGCAGTTGCTAGTAAAAGTGCCCCAAACTTTTTGATGCACTACTAGAATCATATTCAAGTAATTCGTAGAAAAAAAAAATTCTGAATTTCTTTTATTGTCACCTACAGTTTGCTTGTTTAATGCGCTAAACAACAACCATGATGTCATGCATCACTAGCTGTATGATAGCCATACAGTGAAACACTTAGAAGTTTCATTGATCGTAATGTAGAAGCAGTGCAAAAAGCACGGACGGAGCAAAAGCAACATGCACACAGGACAAACGGTGACTGGCAACTAAGTTTTTATCACTTGAAACAGAAAGAACGGAAAGTGTTTCTACATGATCAATAAATACTAACTAGCCCAAAACCACCTAGTTAGTTTTGAAATTTCCAGTGATTTTTATTTTTTACCGAAACAGACATGCCTAGAAATTTCACGAGAGAAAACTGTCCAGTAAAATTCATGTCGGGCAAAAATTTTAGCTCACATGCAGGGGCCGACTTCTCTGGCTTGTTTTTCCGGTGTACACAACTGTTGACGCCACCCTGTAGCTTTCTTTGCTCACAACAAACATTGCACAATAGGAAATGCAGCACTCACTACATTGCTTTGCATACATATGATAAGGTCATTATAGTTAGTAGATCTATTGCACTCGTTGTTACATCCAGGAAGAAGGAAGTTTTTCACATTATTCATGCGCTGTGTGAAGTAGCCTTTGCAAAGTTTGGTTGTCAAAGAAAGAAACAATGCTTGTGGCATTTTAAACGTGTACATCTTGATAAAATAACAGAAATCAAATCTGACATGCACCTAAGTATACCTTAATTCAACACAGAAAGAGGGAAATTAGTAATGCTTCGTGAAGAGCCAAACTTTTTTTTACTACGGTTCTTGAGCTGAGTATACTAGTATAGATGTGATCAAATTGTGGCGAAGAGGCAAGTTCTGCGACATGAACCTTAAGCAGCTTTGCACGTGCGAACTTGAGATATTTCATTGCAGCAAGACAATACTCCTGTAATTAGAAATCGTTTCTCCGTAGCTTATTTTTCTTGGACCTCTAAATTTTTTACACGCTATTGTCTTTTCAAGTCGGTGGTTATTGTGCAGTGGCATAGGCAGAAAGTAATTCCCCCCCCCCCCCCCCCAATTATCTTTTTTTTTTTTTTTGGCAAGGGGAGACACATGTTGAATGATTACCAAATTGTTTCAGCCAGCAGGGGTTTGGGGATGGCCGTGTTCGTACCCGTGAATTGTACAGTACTTTGACTACTACACGCAAAAATGAAACAAAGCCCCCCCCCCCCCCCCCCAGGAAATATTTCCTCACCACGCCATTGCTATGGTGACATTCATTTCGGGGTATATTGTAGACACGCTAGACTAGAAAAAAATAAGAAGTGGAGAGGGGTAAAAATTCTCATTATGTGTTTTATTAAACCTGTTGGTTCATCTTGAAACTTAAAAAATACCATCATAATAAAAAAGAGAAGTATAAATACGTCGAACAGGGTTTAAAGGGAAGCTGAAACACTTCTTGAAAAAAACGAGTTAGAGGTGAATGCTGGCATAATTGTATCCCGTGAATCTAAATATCACGTTTGTTTTCCCCGAAGATGTAACTAAATGGGACACGAAAAACCTCCAACCAGTCATGACATCATATTAACATCTTCGGGCCACCAAGCGCGTGTTGCTCGTGTGGGCAGCGCGTGCAATTGCAAGCTTGCCAGGTATATTTTCCCGCAATGACACCAGTCGTGACGTCTCTTCCTGACCTCTTTGAAAATAGCAAAAGTGTGCTGCATGCATAGCCTTGACAGGCGCTGAAGATGCGCGAGAGCAGAGATTACGAGGAATTCTAATAGGATGTCATGCCTTGGGAAGGAGAGGCTTCAGCGGTACTTTAAATATGAATTTCTGCTGCCTCCGTGTGCCAAATTGAAAAATAATCTTGATATTCGTAATCTTAAAGGCCAAGTGAAGACGATTTAGGTGTTTTTTCCCCGAATACAGAACTGCTTCAGTTTCTCTTTAAATACAATGAATAAACACTTCTAGGTGGCTTTTATTAAACATGTTTTTTTTCAATAAACCTCAGTTACGAGCGCACCCTGTGCAAATCTGTTTGTCCTTCTCTTTTTTCGGCACTTTTAGCAAACCTCGTAATTATTACCTTTGTGTGCTCTGTCTCTTTACAAGGATCTACTTATTACTGAACCGTGAATAATAATAATAATAATAAAAAAAAAGCATTTCTTTTTATTTCTTGGTTTGTTTTTTGTTGCTTTTCAGGACAAGTCTTGGGCGTCCTATGTGCCAACGAGGGGGTAAAGATCTACGAGAAATGTTGCAGCCGCCTTTTTGAGCTCATTGAATCCAGCCTAGAGAGGGAAATATCCGAAGCCGGAACACCCGTACAGGATGGGCATCGGGAAGAAGAGGTAATGCGTCTTCAAAACCTGTCCGGCATCGGCTATTTAGTTCTGGGCTCAACGTTACTTTGTTCACTTCTAACTTAACGCCCGGTGACCGGATACAAGTTCAGTGGATGCTCTGCCTCCAGTGCGAGCTTTCTGATTTCCGCCTGACTTCGTCTGTGAAAGGCAACGAAGTGTTATCAAAGGCAGAAAGCTCACGCTCGAGGTGAAGCGTCTCCCGGGGTGCTTAACCCGTCACTGACTGTAGCAACGACTGAAAACATTAATCATAAAAATCAATGCTTGAAGTAAAGACAGAATTTATTCAGGACGACGTTATTGACCGCGGCGCATGTCAGGGTATGAATGAAAAAGGACGGTTGGCAATCGAAGGACCTAAAAATTCACTACAATTAACCTTTGAAATATTTGGTTTAATCTAGCACAGGGGTCAGCAACCTATTGCCCGCAGGACAATATTTTACAACCCTAGGCTCGCCACTAGAAATGAATGCACCCCCCCCCCCCCCCCCCCCCCCCCTTCGAATGCAAATTTTAGGACAAGAGCTATGTTGGGTTGCAAACCCTGTATAATTGGATGCATTAACTTGAGAGATTTGCAAGGTGAGTTTGCTGATCAACTGGTCCTCGCTGGTCAGCTGGGCTTCGTTGAGTTTTCTGCTGGTTTTCCCAAATTAAAGTTTTAAAATCTATGAATTCTCTCGGTGGCCCCGACCAAAGTGTTCGCTGCAGCACATCTGTGTCTGCAAACCCAATTTTTCAGGATGAAGACAGTGAAGTCAAACTTGGGTCTTGCTAATGACAGACTAGATCGCCTCCAAGACGTCTGACGACTCCGAGTTTTTAAAGTGAACTCTTGCGTCTTGGCAAACATTGTTGTGTTACATGTGCCCTGAATGAAGAGCACATTTTTGCATATCACTTTGAGTGTGTAACAAATACTTTTTCATTTTTAATTTCTATACGCCGGATCTCCCCCCCCCCCCCTCCCTTTCTCCGTTCGGCCTGCTCCGTTTCCGCTATGCGGTGATTTGGCCCGCAGCAGCACAAGGTTGCCAGCCCCTAATCTAGCGCATTCAAATTCGAGATTTGTTGTCCGTCGTCTAAGCATGCTGTAGCAGTTGTTGGAAGCGAGAAAACTAAATTCTTCTTTGCGCTTTTATCAACAAGTTTGGGCTGTCTAGGGTCCATCAGGCCGAAACGAGTGCTGCGTCCGCGTTCGGCCGGAAGCCGTGTTCTCGTCCATTGAACACGAGTCTCGACCAAATGCTGACGCAGACTTCGTGCCTTGTCTTTGCCCTGCACTGGCCTCCTGTAGGCAACATATAAAATTTAGCACAATATCCTTGTTATCAAGGAGGTGTTGGTGAAAGTGTGTGGCTTTCACTGTTAACTTTTCCGGCTGTGTTCGCGTCTCTCTGACTTTTTGGAACAGACGTATATCGAAGCCTGAGGAAGTGCAGATGATCCTCTGCTCAAAAACTGCAAGTGGCAGCCTCATTTTAATGCTAGTTTAACATCTGCAGCATTAAAACAACACTAAACCTAGAAAAAATATATTTTTTTTTTTCAACCTGGTTAGGGCAGTCATGTCTCAAAATAAATGTTTGTTGAAAAAAAAAAAATATTTTTTTTGCCCAATATTTAGGTTACAATACGAATTTTTCGATTTGCGGGCAAAACTGAAATTGTACTTATGTGGGATGATGATGATAGCATTTGTACTCAACTAGTGTGCATTCTAAAGGCCCGTTCACACTCTTACGACCTCTAAAAACTGGGTTCCTTAAAACCTCTTACAACCAGAGGTTACACCGGCGCCAGCTATTGGGTAGCAGCGGAAACTTGGCGGTCCGGCATATTTTTTATTTCTTTCGCGCATTATCCTTTCTTTATTGGCTCGAAAAACTTTTGTCAACGTTACAAACGAGCCGTTGTTATAGGTATTACGCACATTTGACCTCAGAAATCCTGCTCTTGTAAAATGAAGCTCCGGGTCACCGCATAGATGGCGCCACAATGTCAGTGTGTTCTCTTGTCCTAAGAAAATTTTTAAGTTTTAACAGATCTCTTCTCTTTCGGTCGTACTCGGTTGCAAGAGTGTGAACAGGCCTTTAGTTCACTAAACCTCAGAGCACACACTAGTTGGGTACAGACGCTATCATCATTATGATCCCACAGGGATACAATTTCAATTTCACCCGCAAATCGAAAAATTCATATTGTACCCTAAACATCAAGCAAAAAAAAAAAAATTATTATTTTTTTTTTTGAGACATTTATTTAGAATTATGCCGGTAGTAAACAGGTGGAAAAAAAGTTTTTTTTCCCTCTAGGTTCAGTGTCTCTTTAAGTGAGAGAGACTAGAGGTTTAAAAGTTGTGATGCTCTGCATTTGGAGAAATAAGAGAACCCTGTGGTTTTTTTGCAAAGATAAACTTCGCTTTGTGGCACGCTCAAACTCCGGCAAAAAACATATTGCCAGCTGTTGGAACCGGATGCCAGGGTTTCACTCATCTCCACTTGTTTGGGGCTTTGTTGGCTGCCATTTTCTCATATAAAATTTCCGAGAATTGTTGTTACTTTTGAATCTGATTATGGCAAGTTTTGAAACTTTTGCGTGTGGTCCCAACCACTGTACTTCGTTTCATGGTAAATTGACGAGCTGTGAAGAATGTGGACCCCACAACCCAATAAGAGCGCTGGAACAGGGCACATGATAACACTCTATGGTCAAGGTCACGGAGGCCTCATTACCGCCACAACAGCAGCGCCGTCCGTGGCAAAAAGTAGTTCTAGGCTTCTTTTTCTTTTAGCGGCAATTGAGCTCGCGCGCTTCAAACGAGAAGATATGAAGAGTGAAGAATAAATTATCACAAATTTATGAGTTTCAATTATATTTAAATCCAAAAAGTGGCGTCACATCCGTAACTGCTCCCAATCTTTTCTCTCCTTGTAGCGCCGTTTCCGTTGGCAATTGCCAGCAATTGCAGTCGTGTGATTGGCCGTTTCAGCTCAAAACATTGCACTGTGCCCTGGCATCAGCACCCGTCACAGATTGACGACTAAATTGAGCGTATGGTTGTCTCATGAACTGTTCCCAAAATGCTTGCCATTCTAGCGGATGGAAATTTTGCTGCGGTGGACGTTCATCCAAAATTGGTCGATTTCGGAGCAGGTGACTCTTGGCTAGCAGACGACAGCCGGTTCCTCCGGGCCTTGTGCATCACATTTGGCATAGGGGCACAAATGGTCCTGTGACGTCCTGTCACGTGCCTCGCTCCGCTGCTCTTATTGGGTCGCGGAGCCCTGGCTTCCAGAGTTTGCGCAGTTATCGTGAAATGGAGTACAGCGCTACATTTGGACAACGTCTGGGCGGTCGCCAACGCATAGTCAATTTTTGCAGCAAGAAAAACACTGTTCTCTTTTCTCCTAAACACCCGGAATGAACATTAGAAACCTGCTCCCTTCGGAGCTTGTCGTTACTTGAGATGACACAACAGCTCCCTTTGAGCCATCCTGAACTTCGCAACGTCTTTTGTCACACTTTCAGCAAGAAATGTCGAGTGCTGCACGTATCCTCCTGAACACAGCTGGCTGGCGACACCTCGAGACTAACGTCAAGTAATGCATTCATTTCTTGGAATAATGTACAATAACTTGTGGCGTATAATTTAATCTGCATTGAGTGGAACGAGTGCTTGGTCCATATAGAGCATTGACCAAATGTAGGGGGTGAAAGGTAACTTGCAGAGGTCATGCTCTGTTTGCTAGATGGGCATATAGTGTACTAAGGCACGTAGCCAAAGGAGGGCCCATGGGGCCCAGGCCCCCCCCTTCCCCCTGAAATCTTCAATTTTGCTGGGGCCTCCTCTCCCCCCTCCCTCTCATACAGCATTTTGTCATGGGTGGCCCCCCACCCCCGGAAACAAAATCCTGGCTACGTGCCTGAGTGTACCCATGGCTGGGTCTTTCATTGCATTAGATGTTTTCCTATTATAAACTTACCACCCTTCTTTTTTTTTTTTCTAACTTTGCATGAGGCACTTTCACTGTAACAATCCCTATTTTAAATTTTGTATGTGTTTATAGTACGTACTGAAGAAAGAGAAGGCTTGTGTCTCATTTCTGTTTTATTAATTTATTCATTTGGTTTGCATGCCAAGTGTGAAATAATATTTCAATGGAATTTGAGACACTCATTACCTGTTATTTTAATCACAGTTCTTTTAATTATTTATTATACGTCCAAAAGTTTCCATATGGGTTTACATAAGGCCAGAAAAATGAAATGCAACAAGTTCAAAACAGTAAATACCCTCTGCTCAATAGAAGTCGAAACAATGAAATTAAATTCTTGGCTTAAATTTTGTTTTTTGTGTGCTTCCAATTTCTACACATATTCAAAGAAGAATCCAATATGAGGACTTGTAAAGGAGCACTAGAAATTATTGCTCACTTTTCAAACAGCGGCACGATCGGAGCAAAAACAAGCGTGGAGATCACTGTGCTCTACCCAAATCGACTGTTGAATCGAAAGCACCGCTATATTGTAATCAATTGTTGAGGGTTTCAAATGTTTGTACAAACCTATTTATGGTTACATTTAACCGTCACTTCATACCAGGCACGCAGCCAGGATTTTGCTTGGTGTGGGGGGGGGGGGGGGGGGGGGGCGCCCATGACAAAATGCTGTATGAGGGGGAGGGGAGAGAGGAGGTCCCAGCAAAGTGGAAGTTTTCGGGGGGGGGGGGGGGGGGGCCCGGGCTCCCCCTGGCTACGTGCTTGCCTCATACCCTGAGTTAATTATAATTGTAGTTTTTCCTAGAAGAGGATGAACGCGTTTGCTCCGTCAAATTTCGGAATGGATTCTTGTTTTTGTTTCGTTGGGTGCCCGGGAAGCATGTCGTGACGCGTCGACTCAGCGGGAAAATGCAAACGGCTCCAGGTGCCTTCAGTCAATGGTCGAGGGCTGCGGGTCGAGCTTTGGGCCCTTCGTCGACCCGAAGATCTTGGAGCTGCTCTTCAGAACGGCGCAGCACGTGAGCCGCTTCGTGCGGGAGACTACATTCTACGTCGTGTCTTCTCTCGTGGCCTGTTGTGCAGGTGAGTCTTTGTGTTCGTTACACTGCAACCTCTCTCATACTTGCGGTCACATCGCACAAGAGACAATCTGCAGACAGTTTTAGGCGCACGTCTTCCTTGTATGATGGTCCCGTCACGTTGGTCGTGCAAAAGCTGTCTGTGGACACGATCGAAGCATTTGTACGTATGAAGTAAACATGCTTGAGGAGTCTTCAGAGATAATTCTGCGATCACGTCTGCAGCGACATACAAGCATCATGACTGGAGATTTAGACCCGACGAAAAGCGCACAAGCAAAAGCTCGCAATGATCGCGAAAGAATGGTGACGGGTGCTTGTTACGTCCTAAAGTAGAAAAGCAAAAGGGGCTCGTGGTTCGATTCGACGAGATAGTACAAAGGAGCGGCAGAGGGTCTGATCGAACCCTTAATTTTTTATGCAGCCTCGTAGCCTGCTTTGCGCCGACGTTCTTGCGCCGAGCTTCGCCGCTTCACACTTACGCGTGCTTGTGAAGCTTTGCAGCTTTGCACCTGCTTCTCGGCGATGCAGGCAGGTAATGCGGAGGGGCGTCTCGTTCGGCTCAGCAGGCTCTGAAGCTTGTTGGGGTGGGCGCCTGATGTTTTTTTTGCCCATGTTTAAAATGTTTAAAAAGCAGGTGATGGTTGATTACTACGACATGGGTGGACGCTTGGTGTTTTACGGTAGTAAAAATAGCGTATGAAACTATAGTTGGCAACAGGTCAAGGGTTTGGGGGAAGCTCCTCCCACCTATTTTCGTTTTAGTCGAGTGAACGCCGGAGAGGAGGCGACCTCCCCTCCAGTGCTTTCTCTGCTAAGGTGGACAGAGGTGGGAGTAGTTTCTCCTGAACTCTTTAATGTTGCTGTTTTTCATTGTTTACTGAAAACTGCCGGTAAATGTACGACTTATATCGGTTGGGTGGATCGGTGGAAACAAATAGGCACTTACTGTCTGATTGGATGTTTGGAATTTGTTTTAACTTCGTTGCAAGCATTGCATATAAAGGTGGCGCATAGTTTCATAGCAGTGCGCATACTGTTTGGAATGAAGCTCAGTCTTTAACTGCGTAGCAATGTAGGGACCATCTGGAGTGAAACCCATCCTTTTAGCTCCATAACTACTGTAGTTATGAATAGCTACATAGCATAGTAGACAGCTTTCGTATTTCATGTTCCGTAGCCCTGTATACATATACAGTCAAACCTCGATGTAACAAACTTCTATGTAACGAAACCCCCGATGTAACGAAGTGCACAACTTTTTCTAACCGCAGGTGTATGCACGCTATGTATTTTTGACCTCTACGTAACGAAGTCTCGTTTGCGAAAATTTCAATGTAACGAAGTTTCATGGACAATTCGGCACACAATTTTGGGCCCCAAAGAAGATTTTGGGAAGCACACGAGCTGAAACGGGCCCCCAATAAAGTGCAAAGAGTTAAACGGGTTGAATCTGGTGAGTGTGGTGTACAGAATGTCCACGAGAACCACTGCCGTTTCGTCTGTCGGCTTCGTTCGCGCTGTGTAGTTCATTTCGAGGCCTAACTGAAAGCGTGCATTTCTTGTTGTCCTGGGAGATGGAGCCTTGAAGGGGATGGAACCGCCCCTGACAACGTCGACCTCGACGACTTTCTATACGCCGACTCTGTTGTCATTGAGACGGAGCGAGTGACCGATGAGGCGATAACTAGCAATGTTTGTGGGAACTCGCAAGACGCGGACGACATCGAGCCTGATGGGAAAGACACCTGCGATGTTCCCAGTAACAGTGAAATGGTGGACGCGATCAATGTCTTGAGGCGGTTCACGAGCACACAGCAAGACGAAGACGCGATGCAGGCTGTCTGGCTATGCGAACGCCGAGTGATGCCAATAATAATGTCAAGAGTGGCCCAGAGGAAGATGACTGACTACTTTCAACTGAAATAAAGGCATCCTCGGTGAGTTTTGTGCACCCAAGGAACATTTGTGGAAACTTTCTTTAACGTTTGCCCCGAATTTCTATGTAGTGAAATTTCAATGTAATGAAGTAAATTCAGAATTTTACTCACTTTGTTATATCGAGGTTTGACTGTACGCTATATGCATAACCCTGTAGCTACACATATCTGCAGAGCAATGTTGGTACTCGTCAGAGCGAAGTGAACCTTTTTAGTTCCATAGCTATGTAGCTATGCGTATTTGCAGAACAATGTGGATACTGTTTGTGGTATTCTCCGCCTTGCTAGTTGTGTAGCTATGTGATCGTGTGCAGCAGTATAGATACCGTTTTAAATATGAAGCCCACCTTTCTAAGCAAATATGCAATTGCAATGCACAAGAGGTTCAAACTACTACAAAACGAAACAGAGTTGCACGTTTTATTCCCTGCAGTGCTCCACTTTTCTGCTTTCATTCAGATCTGTCTGCTTTTACGTGAAATTTTTGTGTACTGTGGTTACTGACAGGATGAGAACAGCAGGAGGGTACTTCAGTTGCCCCGCCTCCAGCGAGCACTTCCCACCTTCTATAATATTTTTCGGCATTTTGTGTATCTATAGAGTCCTGCCGATCCGCGATCAGAGCTGGTAACCGCCCAAGACATTTTTCACAAGGGTGCCACCATCTTGAAAATCGTCGCTTCCGGTATGGGCGAACACATTGTTATGCTGTCACCATGTCAATTGAATGCATTAAGGAGATAAGCGTTATCATCACCCATCCTCGTTTTGTCTCCCCTCTATTTTTTTACTATTTGCAGGTTGAAACGTTTTCATATTTTTTCGTCGTTCATACCGGATATGCCTACTTGGCAGTCGGGGGCGAGAGTAAGCGGAAAAGGTCTATAGCATTAAACTGGACTCTCCCCGCCTCTCGTTTGTTGAACCAACGTTGCCCCGGCAAAAACTGAATATGCACCGACAAACTACAGCTTTCACAGATTTGGCAAAGTAACCTTCCTTTGTGTTTTTTTCTCTCCCGTTCAGCCGTCGGACCGAGCAATCCGTTTTCAGCGGACCACCTTGGCCACCGAGTGAGTAGGTGTCTGGCCGTCGGACTTGCCGACAACTGGAGTCAGGTAACGCTCGTCGTCTGTCCTGCTTTTCGACGGTAAAAAAGTTGGAGAACTTGTTGGCGTGAAACGGAGGCACACTTTGCGACAGGTTCGCCTTGCATCTTCGGAGGCCACGCGCAAGTTCCTGCTGTCCTTTTCGGAAAAGGACCGAGAGCCATTCTTTCCCGAGCTCCTGCCTCAGATGTGCCTTAATCGGTGAGTTTGGAGGTTCTCCGGAAAGTTTGGGAACTTTCCCTAAGGTTTTGTATGCGCTTTCGCCAGCGGTCGTATAAGTTTTCACGAAATTTGGCTTCTAAACTTTGAGAATTGTTGTTAAACTAGCAAAAATGTGGCCATGCCGAAGAAAACGCCCTTCTTTTTTCTCTTCTAATTCCAGAATTGGTTATGGCCGGTGACAACCTTAAAATTTACTAGGAGCTTCGCCTCCATAACGTGCTCATTGCTTTCCACTAGGTTTTAGCTGCACGTGCAACAAAGTGTTATCAAAGGTGAAAAGCTCGAACTGGAGGTGGAGAATCTGCTGAATTTTTTACCTGTCACCGACTATAGAGTTAGGTAACTGTGAATATTTTACATTTTTGAACATATCAATTTAAATCGTAGTGCATTTTATTTGAACCTTTAAATTGAATCGAATTGGTTTCATTTATTCAGACGCTAGGTCTAGGGTAACAGGGAAAAAGACAGATTGATTCTGCTTGACGTGGCCCTATTACCCATTTATGCTGCTCAGCAGGCAAAAACAAAAACAATGCACATTAAAGAAGTACGAAAAGATGCAGTAGCAGATCAACAATCAGATTAGCATATTTTGTAAAGAGTTTATACAATCGTCCATGCCTGTCTTAAGGGGGGACACTGGCTAGAGGTCAAACTTTTGAACTACTCAAGTGATTGGAATGAAATTTGCAGGGGAGATTTAGCTTCAGATGTAGGTGTACTGTGCAAACTTTCAGCTCTCTAGGACAAATTTACATACCTGCATAAGATGATGTGTCACTTTTCATTAAGAAATCTATGATATGCAAATCAAGCTATTAAGCACCATTTTGATTGCTTGAATGTAAAGTGGGGGATATGGGACCTCGGGCTATCTAGTTTTAATAACTTAAATGTAAATATTTCAGGAAGAGTTATTACCTCAAACTATGAGATGCATATCTGTCATCTGTCAATTTTTGAAAACTTAGTTTTTTCTCACTGAGGACTTCAACTTAAAACAAAATAAAGTAGATAGCCTGATTCCTGAGTAAATTTAAGTTAAGAAACATCTTGATTGTGGTAACAGAATACTTTCACCTTCGAACAAAAGATTCCTTGGTATGAAATTTGCAGCAAAAAGTGGAACTGAGAAAAATGCATTCAAACATTGAACTCCTTTACTTTGTTACTGCCTTACAATGTGTTGAAAATATTTTATATCAACGTAACTATTTGGCGTATGATCATCAAATTTGGTGTAAGGGTGTATAATTAGTTTCTAAAACTGAAAACCTCAAAATTAAAAAATGAATTTTTTCCGAAAAATTTAAAATTTAGGCCCATGTCCCCCCTTAACTCCTAGGAAATTCAAGGTAAACCATTAAATACAACTCAAAAGCAATGAAAACACTATCTGAAAGTATTTACTCGACATGATGTGGTACGGTTTTATTCTATTTTTGAAGCTATGGTTTGAAGCACAGTCCGAAATTATTTCCATAACGACAAGATGTTTTTTTAAGAAATCCAGTATTAGGTATGCTAAGTGGTGATGTCCATAATTCGCCCTAGACCGAGGTATTTTAAAAGAGCATGTCAAATGTATTGTGTATTATTTTGAAGAAGTGCGTGAGATAAATGGGACTGGTAATTATTTCATTATATAATGCATTGAAAGTTTAAGGAGGAATAGATGACTAATGGTAAGAAGACTGGGTTTAAAAAACAACTGTGCTGTGTGGTCAGTACGCTGAAGGTTTTTTATACAACGTAGTACTATTGATTGAGGTTGAGAGACGACGATGCACTCGGTTGCAGTCGATTGCAAATCTGTGACCTTTGTGTACGAACATGAGAATGGTGACTTGCACCGGGTGGAGGCCGTAAGGACCGGCACATTTGGCACGCCTTGCAAACTTCGGGTTCTAGTCATACATACTTGAAACTGCTCACGAACGCCATTTCATGAAAAGTTTTTTGTGTAATTTTTTGTAAAGCTCAACTCGGAGGTGGCAAGATATTAAAAGAGGTGCGGAAACGGCGGTCGTGCATTTTTGATGTCCTATAGTGCTGGGTGTTTGCCATCTGCATACTTGTTTGCGAGCTTGCTCCCAGGCGGTTATCATTCATATATTTACAGTGAAACCTGTTTAGAACGAACCCACGTACAGCGAATTATTGTCAATATTGAACTCACAGAAAATTTAAACAAAAATGCATGTAAGAAGTATGTTTTATAACGAAGAACACATTGGCTATATTGAACTTTTTCCCCCCGGGAACAATTCCAAAAACGTGCATACAATCAATCGTCTTCTGGCCTGTCCTTTTCCCAAAAAAGAAGTAGGAAAGAAAGAATATTCCAAAAGCTCAAGTGGCGAACATAATTGAGCGAAGAGAAGCGATTCAAGAGAGAAAGCTAAAAAAATACCCTGCACGCGCGCACAAAAAACAAAAAAAAAATTTCATCTTAAAGCGGTTGTTTAAGAAAAGAAGCGATTCAGAAGGAGAAATAAGCTAAAAAAACAAACTCAACACTCATAAAAAAAAACAAAAAAACTTTACAACGAGTTGTTACAAGGCACAAATGAAGAGATGAGAAAGAAAGAGGAGCTCTTACCTTACAACGAACTCATCGTGTAAGTTCATGGTAAATATTTTTTGCTATATCGAACTACTTGCTATATCGAACTGATCGTGGCGTTTTCTGCTGTTCGTTATAAACGGGTTTGACTGTACAGTTAAAGTTACTGCTCATCGCGATTATCCGGCTTGTTGCCAGCCTCTACTAGGCATTCTCAGCGTTTCTGTGTTCAGCAAGCCACCTGGGAGCAAACTTGCAAACCAGTAAGCAGACGGCTGCCGTTTTTATCTTATTTCTAACATTTCGCCACCTCTGACTTGAGGTCTAAAGAAGTGAACATAAAACTTCTTGCGAAACAAATTTTATATGCCCAGTTTCAGGTATGTACGTCTGGAATTAGAATTTTGCGAGGCGTGCAGGATGCGTTGGTCCTTATGGCCTTGCCCGTTAAAACCGTGCAGCTTATAGACCGGAAATATGCAGGGCAAATTTGCCCTGCAAATGTGTTGCTCTGTGAAATGTTCTTGGTTTAGCACTAGTAACCTCTGGGCATTTCTTCTTGAGCTGTGCCTCCAGGTGTCTCCACTCTTCACTACCCCACTGACTTTCCTCGTTGGGTCGGCCTGTGTCCACAGAGCATGGCGAATGACGGCCCGTGGCCGGTCACGTGTCAGTTTTCCCACAAAACTTAGCGGGTAAACTGAATTTGTGTATAGGTCACATGACTCAAAGTCATGGGACATAATTTTTCCCGCTAAATTCAGCGGGGAAACTAAATTGTTGCTGAGGTCATGTGACGTCAATTTTCCCTCTAAATTTAGCGGGCAAACTGAAGTCACGTGACATCACAGGCCACGGCTTCACGGAACGCGGCTTCAGAAAATTCGGAGCAACTATCCAAAGAACGTTTCGCATTCAAAAATGTGGTAATCGACTTGAGGAAATGGTGAACCGCAGTTTCCCGACGAAGCTTTGACCGAGGCTCGCGCTAAGAAGCTTCTTTGCCATTGGCGAGCGACGTTTCCAACCTCATGGACGTGAGCGCGTTATGGCAGTGTAATTTGAGCTGCAGGTGGATTAACAGTGTGGTGTTTTCAGATACTACACAGCGGATGGAGTCAGGATCTACTCACAGGAGACGTGGCGCCGCATCGCCAAGACGGAAGGACGGGAACTGGTGCAGAGGCACATCACGCGTGTGGTCAGTTCCGGTTTTCAATACACTGGCATTTTTAGATGTTTCCGGAGTATCAAATCTTTTAAGCATCTCTTTAAAGGGCAACTCCAGTCGGAAACAAAACTAAAATAAATAACTGGTATTGCTTTAGTGGCATGGAATGGGATCACAGTCGAAATGTTACATCAGAGTGAAGCCACATACTCTACTAAAACCGATTTTAAAGATGCGAATAGCTGCTCTTTAGCGAGCGGCAAGCGGGTTAGCTTTTACACAAAGAACATTGGTGCAGCACCCTTCCGACGTCACGTCGCGGCCGTACGGTTGATGATCAGTGTTGCCATCCCTCTAACAGATAGTTTCGGTTTTGCCATAGATGTCCGAAACCAAACATTGAGCTGTAATATTCATAAAATTACATACAGTATATAAAAAAAAAAATGGATACCTTGTAATTGAGGAACACTGCCTTAGCTGAAAACAGTCGAAATCCTAAATAAAAAATATTGACCAGAGTTGCCCTTTAAAGGGGCAGTGAACTCCCCCCCCCCCCCCCCCCCTTCCCCCTCTCCCCCCATTTTAAGTGCCTTATACAGAGAGCAAGTTGTCTGCTTCTTGTGATGATGTCAGAATGATGTTGAGCTCTGATTGGCTTTGATTGGAAGGATACTGGGTAAACCTCAATGCTAGATGTTTTGAGGTCTACCCACTATTTTTTTTTCAATCAGCCAATAAGAGCTTGGCATTCTGACATCGCAACCCCTGTGGAAGAAGCAGATGAAGCCTGCGCTTTGTATTGACCTTGAAATAGAAGCTCATTTTGGAATCGCTACAACGTAAATATTGCTAAATTTGTTAAAGCTTTTTGAGGGGGGTGATATATTTTGTAACATGTGTCCCATAAAGGCACTTAAAAAAAGTTTGGAGGGAGCTTTCACGTTTTTTAGCATCCCACGACAGATCAAACATAGAACTGTGACAAAAGGAAAACTGTCTGCATAGCTCATCCATACCGTAAAATACCGGACAAGCGCCTACTCAAACTTTGGAGATAATCACAAAAAAATGGGGGATGGGCACTTGTCCGGTCATCAATTTTACATATAAATGTACTGTGCATATTTTCTCAGATCTTACAAATTTGGGAATGGGTGCTTAATGTGGAATGGGCGGATGTGCTGTATTCTACGTTATGTATTTGTGTAGGTATCCATTTTGACACTTTCACTGCTAGGGGAATAGCCAAAACAGTCTGGTGATGTCGTGTGTAATTTGGTAGCAATTTTGGGGGAGCTGTGATCTTATTTAATTTGATATTATTGACTACTTTTTTTGAGTAGGTAGCTTTTTATACAGTCGAATCTCATTAATTCGAACTTGAGGGGGACCAAAAATTTGTTTGAATAAAGCGAAGTTTGAATTACCGGGAGTTTCCTCTCACAGAGACGCATAGGATGGGACCTGCATGTTAGCTTGAATTATCCAGAAGTTTGAATTAAGAGGGTTTGAATTAATGAGAGTCGGCTGTAATATCTAATTTTGCCTTTCAGTGGTAGGAGAGCCAGAACTAAGGTGCAAACCTCTTGCCTTGGAATGTCTTAGCCGTGAGCACTCTGAAGCTATGCATACATGCCTGAAGCCTTGGTTTTACTATGTGAAATGGAGTATAGGAGCTACACCCTTTACATCACACACACATGAAACCTTCTTTTGAGGGCTTTCACTGGTGCGCCGACCTCGAGCAAAGGTGATAGTGCACATGTCGTAAGCTTTGCAACTCAGTTGTAAATTTATGTTGATGCATGCCAGCAGCAAAACCACATAGTAGCTTCGTTAAGTTGACAGCAGAACCATCGTCTCTAGTGCCGCCGGGTTTGCAAAGTCTTACTTTCTCGTGTTTGGATTTCGTCAGGTGGATTACTACATCTCTCAGACTTCGGCCGAGAATCACGCCATCAGAGAAGCCGCATGTGCCTGCATCGCCGAACTAGCCTCCAAGGTGCTGTCTCGGTTTCTAAAATAAGCATATTGCTTCTCAAACTCACACTCGGGTTTAGCATCGATCCTTCGTTAGGTAAAATTGATATTCCAGTCACAACGACGAGTCTTCTTAAAACCCCTTTATGTACATATCGAGTTTGTTTCTCCCATTCCTTTGGGAACTTGCACTAATAACCACAAGTTAAATGAGCAAAGGGACCATTTACTACAAAAAATGTGAGCACGCATGAAATACACTTTTTTCTAATGTTCATTTTTGATTTACGTTTTACTTATTAATTCTAGTATTTGGATGGCAACTGCTAATAACTAGTGTGAAAGGTCCATCCATCCAGGGTGTTCCCAGCAAATCTTTTGAGAGAGAAAATACCTATTTATGTAGAGTGTTTACAATGTGTTCTGTCATTACTCTAAGTGCCTTTTGAGACATTATTGTCTATGGGTATGATACAGTGGTTCCCATGGGTTTTCTATGCAAAATTGTGAGGCCTTCTACAATTTTAATGACATGTTGGGACTCTTTCTGGAATCTAGAAACCATAGAATCTATCATTTTAGGAGTAACAGTTCTTTTAGTGTTTTTTGTCATATTGAACACCGAAGAGATAGACAGTTCTTTTAAGGTATTCTGAAGTGCACGGTGCTTAGTTTAAAATTACTTTAAAAGATAAATTTTGAATGAAAGGAGCGGTACAAAGTTATTTGATCAGACCCAGGCAAAGCAGGCAATCTAAAATTTACAGTTTTCTTAGGCTTTGAAAGCGCTAATTCTGAAAAATCGCATTGGCATTTCGCAAAATCGCTGGATTCCAAAATATTTCATGGATGGGGGAATTATGGTTTCTGGGCCAACAAATTGCTCTCCATTTTGTTCAAAGCCGGGTGGATCAGCTGTGAAATCATTAACATTCTGAAACATTAATTTTGTTTTCTTTTTTAGATTAACCAAGATGCTGTGAGACCTTTCGTACCAAAACTTCTCGACACGCTGGTCGTCTGCTTTCAGGACGAGTCCTGGGCCGTCAGAGATGGTGCGTCCAGCAAAACCAAAACCTAAGCCCAAGCCGTCGGCACGAACTGGATATTTGTCGGCTTTTGCAACTTCTTGAATTCCACTATAGTGCCACTATTGTGACAACTCTAGCTGTAGCTTTCAACTTTCCTCTATCTCAAGCGAAAATATGTTGCTAGTCAATATATTAGCAGCATTAAGCAACGACGCAGAGTCAATGAAGGCTCGTAATTTGGAACACAAACCCTTAAAGTTCCTACTCTCAAAAAATTCATGGCCATCTTGTGTTTCATTTGACACTTTACCATAATGGAAGCTACGAGTCACGTTAGCCAATCCCGTGCTCTGCGTGTGCCATGCGACTTTAACCTCCTCTCGTCGCTCCGCCCAACCAGAGGGTCACGTGACACGCCCAGAGCCATGAATTGGCTCCTGTGGCTTGTGGTGTCCATTGCGGTACATTGTAAGTTGAGACAGAGAATGGTTTCTGAATTAGCAAAGGAGCCCCTCTCTCTCTCTCTCTGTCTCAATGCCTTTGCAGTAAAACAATCCTGAAGCTTAAAAGCTGTGTTAGTGGAATTACACTTGCATTGTTGGCTCACAGTAATACATAAGCATGGTTATGTATTGACTTGTGTACATTACATGACCATGCTTATGTATGGTCAAATTGTACTTAATCTCTAAAGTCACTTTATATAAGGTATGGATTGTTGAGACCCTTTGGAGGGCCTGAGGAACCTCTGGGAGCCTTTTGGGGACTCCCAGATTCCTAAAGGTCCAGATTAGGAACCTATGATCCAAATCCTAGTGGGGTGAAGAGGCATCTTCATATGAATGTTCACTTTGACTTTCGCCTAGAACCCGTTGTGCTCATAAAACCTAGTTTTATTTGTCAATGAAACGAGCAGAAGCTTTCTTTAGTTGCTTACTCTTGGAGCCATGGTTACCCCAGTTTGGCTTGACAAGTTGGCTAATTTGTGTCATGTTTGATCCTAAGACTGATCTCATTTGTTTGTACAGCGGCCTGCCTTGCCTGCGGGAACTTTCTGCTCTGCTATCCTGAGGAGTCAAAGTAAGGTTTTTCGGACACAACGTATTAGGGGGTTGAGGCAGGGCTAGTGTGAGGCCCAGTTGTGGGTCAGCATGAGGCAAAATCTCAAACCCATATCGGCAGTGTTGGGCCTGATTTAGGTCCAAGATCGGGCCTTACAATGTGTCCTTGGGAACAGATTATGACACATCGAAGGACAATGTCTCCTTTGATGTGTCATTGGAAAGGACACATAGAACGCTTAGAAAGGGCCACAAAACCATTTTTAAACTGGGTGAACAATGTTCCAAGTAGAATTTAGAATTTCAGTGTGTATGAAAAACACATATATATTTGCTTTTTATTTTTTCTTGTGTAAAAGCTCTTCTGAATAAATATAGTAAGGGTGCGGGCGAACTGGTGAGTATTAGCCATGTTGATTTAATCTGAGGTTGGAGAAGAAGGGAAACATCAGAATCTAGAAGGAACAGAAAATAAAGATGATGATGTCTCAGACTCATCTAACTCGTTTGTTCAATCCACTTCTTTATATAATCTTAAACTCAAGGTCATTGCCACCAACACAGGAGGGCAAAGTCTACACAGTTCAAGTGCCACAACTACCATCACACAATGTAAGAATGGGGACAACCTTACAGGTCGACACACTATGGCAACAGCCATCCTCTTTTAAACTTGAACAAAAGGATCACTCTCCCCTTCTCTTCTGAACTTTGTTCCAACTTCTGATACGAAAGATCCCCCTCCCCTGAAAACTCCCAAACCTTGAAACTGCCTTCGTCTCAGGTTAATTCAACATGGTTAACTCTTCAAAGTTCTCTCACAAGAAGTACAGAAGCAACCAAAATCTGCTTTTTTTCTGATCTCTTCTTGAGAGAAGGGGGTCATATGTTTAGTAGGGTACGTTGTTGGGCTAGTTAGTTCATCTTAGTAAAACATATAAAATAGTGCAAAAAAGACAAGAAGTATACAGGACAGGCGATATGTGCAGTGGCATAGCCAGGGGAGGGGCTTATCATGCTTTAGTACCCCCCTCCGGAATCCACACGACCCTATAATATACACCTGCATTCCAACCCCCGATCCCTCCTCCCCCTCCCTCCCCGCACCTCAAGTCATGAATATTCCAGCCACCTTAGCCCCCTCCCCCCACCCCACCCTCCCCAAAAAATTCCTGGCTACACTGCTGCACCTGTGTGTGTGCATAGCAAAAAAGATACCATGGTTTGTTGGAAGATGAATAGAAAGCAGGGCACTCTAAAGAAGTTTTAGAGCGCAGCTCTTAGGCGCCCGTTTCTGGGTTTTCTGGCGTTGGCGTAACCATGCCAAATCTAGCGGGAAAGTTGACGTCACGTGACCTCAATACCAATTCAGCTTCCCGCTAAATTTAGCTGGAAAATTTAGTGTCTCCACTAGATGTAGTGGACAGATTCAGTTTCTCCGCTAGATGTAGCGGAGAAATTCAGTTTCTCTGCTAGATTTAGCGGGAATTTGGGGTTATGTGACCTCAACACCAATTCGATTCCTCGCTAAATCTAGCAGGGAATTGAATTGGTGTCGAGGTCACATGTTATCAATTTTTCTGCTAAATCTAGCGGAGAAACTGAATTTGTTCATAGGTGACGTGACATCATTTTCCCCGCTAAATTTAGTGGGGAAACTGAATTGGTGTTGAGGTCACGTGGCATCAATTTTGAGCTAAATTTGGCAGGGAAACTGTGAAGAGGGGAGGGGACAAAGGAGGAGGGGGGCATACCCTCCCCTCTGTACCCTCCCCTCCTCCTCCTCATGAGCTGCGTTCTAATTTCGCATTACAGGCATTTGTAAACATCTTTCATTTTTTCTCACCTCTTGCATTGCAGGAAGACAAGAATAACTCCTTCAATGGTGTAATAGGAACTTTGATCATTGGCACTGGCAGCGTCACATCAGTTATGAAGCAACTTTTCAAAACATGCCTGTGAACATATGCGACTTTGAATTCGTTTAACTACTAAATTGATGTGCACTCTCTTAGTGTAATAATTAGAAAATATGTTGTCTGCAACTTATACAGAAAACAACAATGTCTGGAAAGATAGTTTCCTGAGTTTTATTTTTGTTTTTCAAGACCAAAGTCTCCCCTTAATTACGTTTGATTGTGACTGTCTATGACACTTACAGTGCACGCTGTCCAGTGGGCAAGTCTGTCGTCATACTAGGGCACAGTCTGACTGCTGTCTAAAAAGAGATAGGCATTTGGCAGCTGTGTTGCAATGTCATAATAGCTGCTTTCTGCTTCGTGGCACAGACAAGAGCAGGCCGTGTTTCGGGTTGCCTCTGAGTGATTTTTTTTAAAGGATAGTTTCATACGGGAACCCTCCATGGGGGGGGGGGGGGGGGGGGGGGGGCCTTGTTGCTCATGTTGGTTGCATCGTATCCAACCACGGAAGAGAGTGCCAGCAACAGAGTGCAGCTGTTGGTTTGACAATGTAGAGCACGCGACTAATGGCGTATTGCCGTGCGGAGTAGAGGCATGTGGGGGAGTGTTGGAGCGGTGCCTAACACTCCCCACTTCCCTCCCCCACCTCTCCCTCTGCTGCATGGTAAAATGATTGTTTTACCGATACCACGGATTAGTACAATAAGTAGACGTGGCAACATTTCAGAGAAGTGATGCAATGCGCCCAACAAAGAAGTCTGTGAACAAAAAAAAGAAGTCCTTTAGATGTTCACAATTTCTTCGCCACATGTCGCATTGCATATATTTCTGATAGCAAGTGCTGCTCGTTAGATAGAGACCCTATCGAGTGACCTTCGCCGCATTTGAGGGAATGTCTAAGGCAGGCAGTTTCTTTTTTGTCTTCTGTTTCAGGAGCTCTTTGAAGGCGCTGTACCCTCTCTTCTTCGACAACCTCCAGGACTGCATCCCCTCTGTGCGGCAGGGGGCGGCTTCTGCGCTGGGGAACGTTGCGAGGGCCTATGGTACGCCATGCATGGCAGGAATTCTCGCTTTGTGCCATTTTTACTGCCTCATTTTTCTACACGGACCATTTTGCATGTAAAATATATATAGGGTGTTAGGAATTCAGGGGCTTTTTGTAAAATGAGCTGGAAAAATCTGTGCCTGCATGAAATGAGCTCAAAAGTTTGCTGAGGGTATGCTTCAGTCCTGTGAAAAATTAGAAGAATTCCCTCAACATTCTGGGTGGGCGCAGATGCAGAGAACAGAGTCACGCTCGAGAGTTGTACTCGTGGCGCCATCTCCTGATGGGTGCAGCAAGTACTTGGTAACCATCGTCCCTTTTCGTCCGAGTGCTCACTACGTACTTGAAGCAAGCATTTGGTTGTTGTGAGTGTACAGCGACCAAGTTGAGTACGGTTGGGTTAGAGAGTATGCAAACTCTTTGTGTCTTTGACGGAATGTCATTAGCTAAATGTGGGAAGGACTACAAGTGTGCTGGCCAGTTGTAATCAAACATGCCGACAGGATTGAGCCAGACTAGATTGTTTCATGCTTATCGCCAAAGGTAGTAACTCTTCATGACCGGAAAGTTACGAATGAAATGTTCTTAAACCTGGTGAAAACGCTGGAATATCACCGGCCATGTCTTGAAATGGCTCGGTACATGGACCACTGCTTTTTTTAGTTTTTATCAAAGATCTGATGGTAGATAAACCCCCAATACGGTGTCGGTTTTTTTGCAGGTGACTTTATACTGTTTTCCAAAATAACTCGCGTTTCTAATAAAAAATGTTTCGATGTTAGCCTTGAAATGATCTTTTTGTGATGTCAAAAGTCGCAAATGGACTCGAACATTAAAAATGCGAGGAAATGTCAATAACACTGAAGAAGGAACCGCTATTTTCTACCTACACTATTAACTCCAATGCTTTAGCAGTAGTCGGTGAGTGCAAGTATCTAGGTGTTACAATTACATCTAACTTAAGCTGGACTTCTCACATTGGGCAGGTTATTGCCAAAGCACCTAAAAAGCTGTGAACACTGCAAAGAACTATGAGGTGCTGCACCCCCGAAACGAAGCTAAGGGCGTATAAATCTCTAATCCGTCCTTGACGTGATTATGCTGATATCTTATGGGACCCTTATTTCCACTCATGTATAAACCAGCTGGAGGAGATGAAAAAAAAATCCCTTAGGTTCATTTATAAGTGGAATCTTGTTAATTCAAACTTTCTTAATTCAAACTCGCGGATAATTCAAATTAACATGCAGGTCCCGTCCTATGTGTTTCTAGGAAGGAAACTTCCAGTAATTAAACTTTGCATTATTCAAACAAAGCTCTGGTCCCCCTCGGGTTCAAATTAATGAGATTCCACTTAATTCGTATGGTAAAGAAAACACGTGTTTCACCGTTGTATGCTGCATCTCGACTGCTTGAGTTCTCATGTCGAAGGAATTAAAGCGCTTAAAATTTTCACTTTGCATAATATAATGCGAGCCGTGACACTAGACGGAAGCTTGAGAAACTGATTTGTGACCTCGTTTGCAGGAAAGACATTTTAAAATATTACTTTATTCCGCGTATTGTTAGCGAGTGGAACGGGCTGCCCTGCAGCTTGACGGGAATTATCTCTTTTGCCACATTTTCTAGTGCAACTGATGCACATTTCTTTGTTAAAATAAACTCCAAGAACCAAACTGCTTACTCGTTTTACTGGATGTTTATGTGTATTGATTTGCTACGCTGATCGTCGTTTTATTGTTCTGCTTACACCGTGCCTTGGCCTTCAAAAGTTGGCCAGCAGTATCTTCAAAATAAGAGCACCAAATAATGATAAACATGCTGTGGGCTCTAATTACCGTTGGCATTGATGATGCCTGCAGGCATCAAGGCCGACAGCGGTGAGCATCGGCCATGTTTGTTTAAGCATTCTGCGGTTCTCGGACTGCATGGCTTCTCGTTCTAGTTGTGAGAGTGAGCAGTTAAAAGACTCGAAATTGCGTCGATTCACTATTGATATAAAAATGTGCCCTTTTGAAGCTCCTCATTGTCTGTACTCTCTGCATATTACAAGGCCGAGAGGCTGGGGGGGGCACTAGTATTTTCATTTGCAAAACAACTCAGAGGCTAAAACTAGCGACTGGATCCAGGTACGGAAGCACTCAGCGTGCTCCAGGCCAAGGTCCTGGCAGGCCTGGAAGGGGTGAAGCAGCAGCCGAAGGAAACGCTCCACTACCAGAGGGCAGAGTGGGGCAACAGCATCCAGACCCCAGCCAGCAGCATCAAGGCGGCCAGGGACAACGACCCGGCACTTCACACCAATCTGCAGGTGCTGATAGTTTTAAAAAGATATAGGACTCGTGGAAATGGAGCGTGCTGGTTAAGTTACGGTGTTTGTGGAGAATAACATAGAGGACGAAAACAGGACGTCCTGTTTTCGTCCTGTTTTCGTCCTCTATGTTATTCTCCACAAACACCAGATATAGGAGCCTTGCACGAATCTTGCTTGCTCGCTTTGGTGTCGGTCGTACCGTAGGAAGGCCATGAAAGGGAGTGTCAGCAATGGGGCGAAGCTGTAGGTGTGACGTAGAGTGTGCGATTAATGATGTCGCACTGCGAAGACTGAGTGTGTGTGTGTGTGTGTTGGGGCGGGTGGGAGAGAGAGGGAGGGGGGAGTGGTACACTAACATTCCCTCTCTCCCTCTGCTGTATACACCTTTCCAAAAAAACACCTGACCCCAGGGGCAGCAAACCATTTTTGGTCCCATTCACTATATTTGAGGCTAGACTCACCGGTGTCCCTGCTAACCCTAACCGAGTGGACTGTGATTTCGATAGGTGCAGCCTGCATAGGCGCAGTTTCAAACACTGCTGGCGGCTAAATTCTCATCTTTTCCCGCTGTATTTTGTGTTTCATGGTGCATGTATTTTCCCGAGGTCACTGAAAAAGCATTCTACCACATTTGAAAAAAAAAAAAAAAAAAGAAAGCAATAAAAAACCTATAAACTAATTTTGTGGGGTACGCGCGCGAAAGAACGAATGCGACTAGAACGTATAGTTCTAGTTTTTTGTGTTTCTTTTTTTACAATAAGTTTTTATGGCACTGCGCGATTCACCGCATTTCAGACGACAAAGCGCTTAGCTGTCAAAAATAAATTACAACAGAAGAGAGCCGAAAGGCATGCATTTTTCACGCCCTCAAATAACGTGTTTACCGATGGACAGTACACGGGCATACAATTTAGAAAGTGTTAACATTCAAACAATATATTGTACGTACCACACGATGCAGCGTTATCCGAAAAGAATTTATTTGAGAAAGATCTCAAATAACACAGTCACAGTCGACGACAGTCACATCTTGACGATCGGACGGAATCCAAGCTGACTTTGTTTAGGGGCGCGTTTTGAGGAGAGCTTCCTTTTTTCACAACAGCATCAAGGCAAAGGAACGAACGCGACTGACCCGTTTCCCACCCCAACCTGGCCAACTATTTTTGGAGATAACTGAGGATTTTACATGGATTATCTGGGGAAAACAATGTTTGCAAAATCGCGCCAAGGGTCGTTCGACGTCCTTCACCTCCTTTGTTTCCTGTGAATGTCAAGCAGAAAAGCTTGAATGGCAGGCACTTACCAGCCTTATTTCCCACAATGGAAGATTACACAGAAAGGGTACGCAGCACGCACAAAAAAAAATTAAGTGGAAACTTTCAAGAGGGGCGAGAAAACGTTGAATGCAAAACCGCAAAAATGTAGGTCGAGAACTGCGCTGAGCGGGTCTTCACAGTCTAAGAGAGTGGCAGAAAATTTCTAGCTGATAAAGGGCACGAGAGTCGCATCAGCATCAGCAACATTGCGGCGGCCTAGGAGCGTTTTTTTGGAAAGGTGTATAGGAACAGCAGCTGTGTAGCAGGGTACGAGCTGCGTATTAGTGGAATAATCTAATACCATGTGCAGCGGCATTTTAAAGTGCTGCTTGTTAAAAAATTCATCAAGTGCTATTTCACCTTGTTTGTATTTGACTAAATATCTATCTTGTTTTCTTGGCTGGTACCATGAAGTGTATGTACTCCGTGTCACTAGTTGTGTGCAGTGCAGGCGAATGCAGTGCCAGTCGAAGAGAGAAAGGGCGAGCATTAGGAAGGCGGGACGGGAGTAGAGGGCATGGAGGGCGAGGGGAGAAAGGAAGAGCACGAGGATCGTTTGAGAGGAGAGGAGGTTATCTTTTCCTCCCCAGCCTCTCCAGTGCTTGCCCTTTCTCCCCTCGCCTGGCGTTGCCTTCGCCTGTACTGCACACAACTGGTGACTCAGAGTATAGACGGTAGCAGGGCAAGCTGGGGCTGAGTTGGACATTTTACAGCAGAGCTGTTAAGGGCTAGCTTCTCCAGTTTTGTGTCCGGTACCAAACAAATGTTGACACAAAACTTCACAAAACTCTGGACAGATACCGCCATCTATGAGCGACGGTGGCAACCAGACAACCAGTCTGGTTGCCGCCGCCGCTCATTGGTGGCGGCAACCTGTCCAGTTATCATAGAAAAATGGATAGTTGGGCGAGTTGGTGGGAATTCATCGTAGGAAACAGCGCACAAAACAGACGAGGACGAAGAAGAAACACACGGGACGAGCGTACAGCTTCGCTGGTCTTCCTTCTTCACCAGAGTGGAAAGGCTGAAAGCTTTTTCTGAAGAAATACATATAGTCAACAATATGAAACAGCTAGACATACCAAAATGCTTGCTATTTTAGTTGGTATTGTATAAGCAAATGATGAGAAAATGGAGGGACACCATTGCTTTATTGCCATGTGTAAAAATCTATCTGAAGATTTTTTAACCTGACATCTATAGAGCAAATGAAAAAAAAATGGTGAGAGGATAAAATCACAGGCAATCGGTGAACTTATTTTGTATAAATTTGAGGCCAGGGAAAAAATATGGACAACTACATGCAGAATCTTAATAAAAAAACACTTGAAAGATTAATATATTTTTAGCCATATTGATTGGCATTTTAGAATAGCTTACATTCTATGTTTGTCATTTTTAAATGAATGAGATTTTGTAAGACAATAATGGTTTTTAGATGATGTCTACTGCCAATGGCATGCATCGGTTGAGCCTCGATTTAACAAAGTTACGGGGCCCGCTAATTATTTAGTTAAATCGGAAACTTGGTAATATCGAGAAAGTCATTTTGCGGGCATAGGCTGCTTCTGGAATCTGAATTCGTTCGTTAAATCGGGAAATTCGTAAAATCGGGTTTCGTTAAGTCGAGGTTCAACTGTAGTACAAATTCTTTATAGTGCATATTGTCACGAATGACAGACGAGGAAGCAGGAAAAAACAGAATGAACTAAAGATTGAAGGGGGTCGAAGTTGTGCCAGAAACGAAAAAGAATTACACGCGTCGGAAAAGCAGCCGCAGCGAGTATCCGCGGCAGAAGCAGCAAGCAACGATGCGTCGGCGTAACAGCTGGCTATCGCAAGAGAGAATCAGTGAATGAATCGGCAATACGGCGCTCGGCTTTTCATCTGCTATGCTCATCATCTCGAATATTCCACCTAGAATGTTCGGGAAAGAGCTAGGATGAGACTGACTAGGCAAGGTCACTTTGGTCTCCTTATCTTCTATGCTCGGGGTAGGAGTATACACGAATCTTCTAGATGAACGAAGAAGTGAATCTTCTCGAACATGCACAGGGCAATATTTTGTCATATTTCACTTAGCTTTTTTAAAGCATGGAATGCTTTGCAACGGAAGTCCCCCACTTTCATAAATTTGCCCGTCCGTGCATACCCCATGGCAGGGCATGTTGGCCCAGCCGTCAGGTGACATGAAGTCGCAGCATCACAATCATCACGTAACATCATGTAACTATGTGACATCGCATGATGTGGTCACAACATAGCCTCATGTGACTTATATGGCAGTATGACATCACGTGACATAGTCACAACATGACTTCATGCGACTACTGCACAAGCTTCTTAATTCGAATTTCAAGGGGACGTTGAAAAAGTGTGAATTAAACAAAGTTTGAACTAATGAAAGTTGAAGGAAAATGGCAGAATTCTGCATTTAAAAGAGAGGAAAACGAACAAAACTAACAACATTATTTATGAAAAAAAAATTATTCGGTCATCACTTTTGGTTTTTTATTTAAAAAGGCGACTCACACCAGCCCGCATTGAAGTCACAAACGTAGCAGGAGGCGTCTTCACCCTCTTCGTAACCGAAGAAAAGGCGCGCAACATTGAGCGCCTTCATAAGCTGTGGCGCGCCTGGCCGGACCGGTGTTTCTTACCAATTCTTCTCGTCCTCCACGGTAGGTTCCTAAATGGCAACTTGTGCGACGATGACCTCGTCTGTCGGGGCACCATGCACTAGCATGCTGCTGTCCACGTCGACGTAATCGGCAAAATTGACGTCTTGCAGCACCTTGAGCACATTTGCAGAAACAGTCTCGTGCTGTCCGGAGTCACCTGTCGTCTCCACGCATGCAACGCTAAAGCCACGGTGGCAAAAACAGTTGACGACTGTTGCCGCTGTAGCTTGATCCTGGGTATGCACCTGCACGTGCATCGTACCGAGGAGCGTCACGGCATAGTTGTTATTGCTCCTCGTGCTAGAAATCAGCCGTTTGAGCATGTGACACCTGTAGAAGGACTTCATATTCCTTAGGATGCCCTGGTTCACCGGTTGCAGAACTGCAGTCGTGTTTGGAGGGGGAAATCCAATTTAATAGCCTTTGGCTCTATGTGAACCTTGTGAGCTGAGCAATTGTCCACAATGAGCGGGACTCTTTGATCACTAAAGTCAAACTTCCCGTCCGACTTCCCGAGCCACTGCTTGAACGACTCGCCGCTCATACACGCCTCGCTGTTAGCTGCATTGTCGGTTGGCAGGGAGCAGACGTTCTTAAAGCACCGAGGCTTCGGCGACTTTCCTATAACGAAGGGGGGAGCCTCTCCGTCCGCGTCACATTTGCTGCAACCACGATGGCAACGCGCTCTTTGCTCTGCTTGCCGCCGGTACAGTTGTCCTGCTTTTCCATGATGGTTTTGTCGGGCTAAAGCTCGAAAAACGGGGCAGTTTCATCGGCGTTAGAGGTGTCGTACGGAAAGTAGCCATCCAGGTAATCCTGCAGGGTTCCACTTGTCCACATAGGCACATCTCCACGTTCACGTCTTTACTTTTTCCAGACATTGTACAAAAGACAGGGTTGTGCCTTTTGCAGAAGCGGCGAAACCACACTTTGGAAGCAGCAAAGTCGTGGTTGTTTGGGCGCGCAGTGAACTCGGCAGCCTTTCCTACAATGATGGGGCTGCTCAGTGGGTGGTTTTAGCTTCCGATGTCTTTAATTCGTGGCTCGTAGCCTTTTCTTGTCAAAAGCAAAAGCTTTGGCTTTGTAGGCGTCTTCTTGCTGTGAAGTGTTGATTGGCTGCCTTAGGTTTCCTTCTCTCTTTGAGAGAGACAAGTGGAACATGTCACAAGTGCCCTGCTCTGTCGTTCTTTCTCCCATTTTTCGAGAAGACCTACTCTTGTGAGAGTCTTCAGCCAAAGCCTGGGCTGTGCATGGACTGGAAGTACCGCAAGCCACCGGAGCCGTGGGAACTGGCAGACGGGTAAGTTGCTAACCCGATGGCTTCTTCGAAACCATCCACACTCTCTCCAGACTCTCAACAAGTAGCCATATTCATCCTATGGCAGGCTAAACCCTAAATATTTAATATCACCCCTCAGATGAAATTTGCAACTCTGTCACAACAGGTTCGTCGCAGTGACACGATCACCGCCATCTTCGACACTGCAGGTGCATCCACCTGGTGGCGGAACTGTCGCAGATTCCACAGGCATCTGCCAGCGTGGTTCAGTGCATGCCGACACTCGCGGAAGCGGCCCGTCATAGGCATTACATCCACCACGTGGCGCTCCTCGAGACGCTGTGCAAGCAGGTGAGTATTTTAACACTTTGAGTGCCTCGCCTGAGTGTACTTGGGCGTGTTCCTGTGCGGTTTCGGTTCGCTCTCTGCTGCTCCAAACTGGGCTGTAATTTTTTCTTTTTACGCTCAGCGGCATGTAAGAGCAAGCGACAGAAACTGTGCTTTATCTTTGGGTGGCACTTTCCGGCGGCACATAATTTTTTTCTTGTTTTTTTGTTTAAGCAATTTTTGTTGCGGTGTGTGTGAGAATCGGCCCGCCATCACCGTGAGTGGACGCGGGAACAGGACCGAGCTTCATTTTCTTTCCATTGCGTGTTGGCGTTTGCATGTGTGCCCCTGTGTGTGGGTGAACTGGCGACGCTCGTGCGAGCTAGGACAGGGGACGCTTTGAGAAGAGAAGAAGACAAGGACAGCACGTGCTGTAACCTTTGGCAGGACATTCGAAAATTAGCTTCACTTGTAAATACAGTAAAACCTCGTTATAACAAAATGGGATATAACAAACAAATGGATATAACAAAGCAATCATAATTCCCCTTGCTTGAATAGTTGGAAGAAATGGACATTGGCTATAACAAACTAATGGTTATAACAAAGTAATTACGACCGCTACTTCAACTTCTTTATAACGAGGTTTTACTGTAGACGTGTTTTTTTTTCCCCCCCTATCTGCGGAGTCCTGTCTGCTTTACTCTTCCGTCAGCGACCACCAGCTGCCTCCGTCGTCGGGTCCCGGCGCAATCTCTAAAAAAGAACATCTTCACTGGCGCAGTCGACAGGATTGCGTCAGCGGACCCCGGCGGCGTGATCTTCACAACGGAATCGGCAGACAGCGACTTGACGCGGCTTTGGTGGAGCCTTCTAAAGAGAAGACTGGACCACCGAGCTCCTTGAAGACTGGACCACCGACCTACTTCGTGGTGACAGAGCTACCTCGGACCAGATGCCGTCCCACTCCAGCGAGGAACGCCTGGGTCTACAGCTCGGACATCATTTCGTGCCTGACTATTCTCAGCAGCGGGCTGCGTCTGTGATCCAGCGGCAATAGTTGACCTTACGGTAAGGTGATTCTTTGACGTGTGCCCGCCATGGATACAGACAGCGCAGAGCGGCGGATGCCGGTTCTAACGCCAGAGCAGAATAGGGGTCGGAATAGGGATGTTGACGGGCCAGGTGAATTGTCACCTTTGAGTAGATTAGTGGCGAACTCGCAGACACAAGGGGATGGGAACGGAGGAGTCCGATCATACAGCTCAATTGAAAAGGAGATAGAACTTATAAGGGAGAAAGAACGGCTGTTATGCCTCGAGCTAGAACTAGAATATCTACGCTCAGAAAACCGAAGGCAAGCCAGTGGAGGCGACATGGAGTTCAACCTCAGAGATGAAGTTTTTCGCTTTTCGAGATTGATGAAGGGAGTGTTGACTCCCATGCCGTCGTCCGACTTATTAGTGCCGAGCTGGTTTGATGGCGTAGAAAACGTCTTCGAGACATATGAAGTCCCTGAGCGGCTCAGAGGATATCTTGTGCGACCTTATCTTACGGAGAGCATGCGTGCACTAGTGAATAGGGTGAACACGGGTGAGAGAAGTGGGTATGGTGCGGTCAAAGAACGGGTCTTGTTAGAGCTCGGACTGTCGCGAGCTGAGGTCTGGAGGCCCTTTATTGAAACCACCACTTCTCTCAAGGAAAAACGCGAGAGCCCAAGGCAGGGCAACGTACCTGAAAATTATCGGGTGAAGTGTTTTGAATGCAAGGAATTCGGGCACTATTCCCGCGAATGTCCCCGGACGAAGACACCAGACGAAGAACTTCTGTTTGAAAAGAAAAAAGGAGACGCCGAGAAAGTCAAAGTGGAGGAAGACTGCAGCCGTGAGCCCGACAAGGTGACGACCGTGGTGGGCAAGACCGGCGGTAACAACTTGGACCACCAAGGTCAGAAGAGGTGGGACCCGTCGATCCGCGAGGCGCCTCAGATTCTGTTACAGGCCGACGACACGGAGGGGTCGTCGAAGAACAATCGCGGCTGCGTGTCTGTGTAGGCGGACGTTGACGGCAGAAATGAGCTGAACGCCTCGCGTGCCTGGAGGACGTCCCAGCGAGCCGAGGGTGACCACGACGAGCAGGCGAACGTCGACGACGAGAGGCCGTGCACTTGGCCTGGGCGGCAGGCGTCCCGGCGATCTAAGGACAACCCATGTGTGAACTTCGACAACGTCGAGGCCGGTCCCGATATCTTACCTGAATTGCACAAGTTCCTACATGCCAATAACGACCACGTTGAGAACATGGGCGGCGGTTACAAAGAAGAACCGAGGGTATCTTCCGAGAGGCGAAAATGCCGGCAAGCCGAAGATGACGACTGCGATAACGTGGACGACGACGAAGGACTAAGCTTATCGCCTGGGCGGCAGGCGTTTCGGGGAGCCGAGGACGACGATGGCGAGAACGTGGATGACGACGAAGGACCGGATGTATTGCCTGGGCGGCAGGCGTTTCTTCTAGCGGAGGATGATCACGACAAGGACGTGAACGTCGACGACGAGAAAGAACCGAATATCTTGCTTTGGCGGCAGACGTTCTGGCAAGCTGATAGTGACCACGGCAGGGAAGTGGGTGTCGACAAGAAGTCAGACATCTTGTTAGGGTGGCTGACGTCACAGCCGGCCGGTGAAGATGTCAGGGAAAGCGGGGACAGCGACGAGGACACCGTCTTCGAGATGAATATGTCCCAGAATATAGCTAGGGACGCCGATGAAGACTCGAGCACCTGCCAGCCGGCCACGTATGAGAGAGCTGGGAGTGCAGAAGACGTCGACAACGGCGACCGCCTGCGAGGTCCCTTCCTGATTCGTAAATCAAGAGAGAGTATAAACTGTCGTCGCCCTTGTGCGGAGAAATTCCGGAACCAGCTACACACCGTCCGATTCAAGACCCGCCGAAATCTGGGTGGCTTGGATAACCTGTCGGCAAAGAGGCCTAGGCTAGGAGGCTAGATGCTGCGCTAGTCTCGACGCGAGATTTGTCACTGCTTTGGAGCCTTGGCGGGCACAGTAAGAATCACTTTACTGGCGTGTGATATGCATTTTGGTGTAAATTTCTTGGATAGTTTGGATTCCGACGGGTTGAGTCACAAACACTGTGTAAGATGTGTCTGATGTGCGTACGCGTTTGAGTTTAGTTGTTATATATTATTTTTGACATTTTGGGTCTAAAAAATATACTTAGTCGGGAGCTGTGAGAATCGGCCCCGCCATCACCGTGAGTGGACGCGGGAACAGGACCGAGCTTCATTTTCTTTCCATTGCGTGTTGGCGTTTGCACGTGTGCCCCTGTGTGTGGGTGAACTGGCGACGCTCGTGCGAGCTGGGGCAGGGGACGCTTTGAGAAGAGAAGAAGACAAGGACAGCACGTGCTGTAACCTTTGGCAGGACATTCGAAAATTAGCTTCACTTGTAAATAGACGTGTTTTTTTTTTCCCCCCTATCCGCGGAGTCCTGTCTGCTTTACTCTTCCGTCAGCGACCATCAGCTGCCTCCGTCGTCGGGTCCCGGCGCAATCTCTAAAAAAGAACATCTTCACTGTGTGCTCCTTCGTCTTTACAAAATGGCAAATCTACGTCGTTTGGCCTCGCGCTTTGTGGCAGACACTGAGATCTAGAAATTTCTGAATTCAGTATTTGACAACTGCGAAAACAAGGAAGTTACATTTCTGAAGAAACCAAGGCCGAGCGAGACCGCTCGAAAAAGTGACCCCGGGGTGCAAAATCGGGGTGCCACCGCAGAGAGCTGTGTCTCGCAAAATACAGTGCGAGAAATATGTCGTAGGTTGATGTCATGCAGACATCAACTAACTTTTTTTTTTTTATAAGGTAGCATTGCCTTTTATAGATAAATATTCTTCACAGAGCACACCACAGTGCTACTAAGACCAAAATTTGCAATCGGTATGCGAGCGAAAAACCCAGCATTCGAAATTGATGCAGAGTTGCATTCCTTCTGAAGCTAACTTTGATTTAACCACGTGATGCTAGATGCTTTGTCGCGTGCCTGGGAAAATGAGTCGAGTTCGCATCCGCCACTTTTCTCGTAAAACACAATTTGGCACACCCTGGCTTGATAGATTAATTGATATACAACTGCAAATATGTTTTACTAAGCGTACGGCTTGGCATAAAATTTTATGGAGAAGCTCGTTCATTCTCATATAAGTTAGACACCATAAAAGGTTTTTCTCAACTTCGCTAAATACTGTTTAGGTGTAATATTTGTCATTCGTAATATGCACCTATTGGGTATAAATTTATTTTCTTTTTTAGCTCCACGGGTTAACTGTAAAAAAATATAGTATTAAAGAAATGTAGAACCCTTCCACTTCACATGAAGATGGAAGAGCAGTGAAGCTGTTATCTTTACGACGTATAAGACGATGCCTAGAGGATAACGTCTAGTACGACCTCATGGACAACTTCTTGGACGACCTCAAAGACGACGCCTATAAGGCTACGCCAAGGACAACCTCAAGGAGGACTTTAGGACGACCTCGAGGACTTCGCCTAGAGGATGATGTCTAGGACGACCTCAGAGACGACGTCTAGGACAACCTCAAGGATTATGTCTAGGACGACTTCAAGGACGACTTTTAGGACGACCTTGAGGGCAACATCTAGGACGACCTCAAGGACGACTTCTAGGATTACCTCAAAAATGACCTCAAGGACAATCTCAAGGATGACTTCTAGGATGACCTTGAGGACAACCTCTCGGATGACCTCAAGGGCTATGTCTAGGACGACCTCAAGGGCAACGTCTAGGACAACCTGAAGGACGACTTCTAGGACGAATTCTAGTACGACGCCTAGAGAAATTCAGCCTTTCCACTCTGGTTTTCACCAGAGTGGAAATGCCGAAAAGGTTACCGCCGTCGTTCATAGATGGCAGTAGCTGTCTGGAGTTTTGTGTCAATATTTGTTTCTCCATGGAGACGATACTGGGGAAACTAGCCCTTAACAGCTCCGCTGTAAAAAATGAGGAGCATTAAGTTCTTTAACTCGTGACCAGAACAAGACGTCGGGTGTTCTAGTGAGAATAAGGGACTGGCATCGTCAACCGTCGCAGAAGCCTATAACTATAATATCACTGAAATGCTGTTTGTCCAATCACAGAAGCAATAATGTTTTTGAACTGTTCTAAATAAATTTTAAAAACCGCTTGGTCTCTTGAAAGCTTTTTTTTTCTCCCACTACAGTCGGTGACAAACTGATGTGAAAAGGTTTGCTGGGGTAGAAAATAGCCAAGTTTTTGAACCAAGGACTTTTGTGTAGCATTGTGATAGAAAGGAACTCTGATCTGAGGATTACCTTAGATTCATGTGCTCACCACCTTGTAGCTTTTTCTTAAGCTATGCTCTAGCATAGGGGTGGCTAGACTGACAAAGGGTTAGAGCGGCAGACAAAACTACAAAAACTCAGAGAGCCGTAGGGGGAAAAAAATAAAAGGGGGGAGCGATTTTTAACAAGAAACGATATGGAGGGAAGTCTTTTCCAAAGAGGACAAGTGTAATTGCCGGCTACAACAAATAACACAAGGCAGTAGAATGTTTCTTCAATCGCTAAGCAAAAATGAATGCATGGTTCGCTAGCCACCACTGCTCCTGACGTTCGTATACATATACGGTTTGAATTTTTTTCTAGATTAATAAAAGAAACAGGGCCACTGGACACTTATGTGTAAAAAACCAGTCCAGTTGCATGCTTTGCTGTGTAGGACAAGACTGTCGAAACTGTTAGCTTTTTCTTTTTTTTAATGCTAGAACTTTTTTTTTTCTTGGGGACATAGGAGGAGAAGGGGGGCACGCTGACCAGGGAGCTGCGAGCCGCACTTGAACCTGCGAAGAGCCGCATGCGGCTTGCGAGCCGCAGTTTGGCCACCCCCTGCTCTAGCACTTGTCCTATTTGAGCCCTTTTACATAGTTCCTGACAAGTTGTCATGCACAATGTGCAGAACGGTGGCATTGGGTTAAGTGGGAATAAACTGTAAGGTCGCCTAAAAGTTGAAGTATTAAAGTGCGCACCCGAAAACTCCGTTTCTTGCAGCTCCCCAACATAGTGAAGGGCGTCGGCAAACGGGCATTCCGGCCACTCCTCGAGCCTTTCTTGGACTCCATCTTCTACAGTTTGGTATGTCACCCTCGTGCTTGAGTGTCTTATGTTTTGCTTCAAGGAGCTTGTGTTTGGTTTGTGTGAAACGTTTGCTTGACGGTCTGGACACTTGGTTTGAACTAGTGCAAGTGTCGCGGTTCTAGCACTTTCGGTTTCTGCTGCACGTGGTTCCATTAAGAAGGGCATTTTCTTTATTGCTGCCACCATATGTCCTCACAGAAAACAGAATGGACAGGTCACGTTCAATCTTTGCAGAGCCAGGCGGTGCCGTGAAGACTTTAGGAATTGTGACCACAGGATCCATTCTTTATTTATAGTCTGTTTCAGGTCGAGAGCAGCAGGACACGGATCTCCCGCAAAGCCCTTCACTCTTTCTACCTTAGTAGAGCGAGCGCTGGAAGAGAATGCCACCAGCCATCTTGAGCAAAGGTCTTTGTGGGAGGCACTTGTCCCGCTCGTCTTATCCTCCTACTTGCTCCTCTATGCACCAGCAAAAGATGTGTGGCCACTGGTGGGGCAACATATTCCCGGTATCTATTATACGGTTGGGTGTACTCCCAAGTTATGCAAGAAGATAGGAGCCACACTTTCTATAGCAGGAAATGGGGTGGGGGTAAATAAAAATGTGCTCGGAGTCGCATTTATCGTCTGTCTCTCGATTCCGGTTGCAGAGCTGCGAGAATGCGCTGACCTCAAGCGCTGCTAGCCAGTGCCTGAACCAGCTGTCAAGCCTGCTGGGTCCGTCTATTCTCAGGGCCAGGGTTGAGCAGTGGAACCCCAGGTCTGAGTTCTCCTCTGCCTTTTTCCTTCATCCATTATCTAATTTTGCACGTGTGTCTTCAATCTGACAGCAAATGTTGGCTCTAGCTTATGGTGTAAACTTGGTGTAAACTCTAGATATAAATAAATACCTTAAAGGGGCGGTGCAACGATTTTATGATTAAAAGAATTTGCATCTCGTCACTTTTACGTTGTTTATCGTGTCCCAGAGGATAGAGAAAACACTTCCTTCATTAAGGGAAGATGCTCCCCGGAAACACTTTTTCTTTAATATTAAACCTAAGATTTTGAAACTTTGGTCATTGATAGAGATTTTAATGTCAATTCCAAATAGGTTCTTAGTTTTTATGTAGCTTTGTTGGTTTTTGTGTAAGAGTGTCTACAAAAACACAATATAGTGCTTTTTGTGCACAACTTTTTGATAAATAAATATGTTGTTAGCGCAGCCTGCAATAGCTCATGTTGCTGCTTAGGTAAGGTAGTATGTTGAAAACTACTTGAAATTCATTTATATTATCCTATATTTGTAAAAAAGAATCAGGAACACCAAAAGTGTTTATCTTAGGTGCTATGAGTCAACATTTACATTTTTTGCAAAAAATATAGAAGGGATATTGAAAATTCAAATAGATATCAACATTCTACACACTCTGAAGAAGCTGTGTGGAAAATTTCATTCAAATCTAACTATTGTAAGTATTTGAAATCTGTTGCACAATGCGTAAAAAATGCTGAAAACTACAAACGGAAAAAAATGCATTTGAAAGTTTCAAACATCTTCATTTCTCAAAAGCATGACCAAAGCACATAAAACTACTTGATAAAATAAAGCAATATGTCCCAAACACAGCAAAGTTCCTTAGAACTCTCCTGGCGCATACGTTGGCCCCTCAAGATCTTCCCGAGTGGAGTCTGTGAGACGTGCTCTCTTCACCATATTACGGCGATGTGCTCGGGCTTCAGCGGTTTGGCGGGCTGACATTTTTTTTATTCTCCTCTGGTCACGGGAGCTGCCCAGGGCGACAAGCTCTTCTGATGGCAGTACGCCAAGCTCCTGAAGCACTTGCTCAAAGCTTCCATGCCCCCTGTTATACCACAAAACAGCAATGGCAGTTGCCGTTTCCACAACAGTCCTGGAGGCAAACTTTGTCTTCGGGCATAGCAGCCAGATTTTGCTATTCAAAGACTCCGCTGCGTTTTGTGTTTTCCCTTGCAAGCAGCGGGTGAGCAGCTTTTCTTCTGTGAGACGCCTGTATATAGGGAGCAGAGCCAGCCCCTGTGCCTTTGTCAGAAGCGGAGTGTGGTCTGGTGCGGGCTCTCCGAGTGCTTCGGCCCGCCGGTGCTTACACCATGATTCCACTCCTTCGGGGCAGAACTTGTGGCTCTTGGCAGCATTTGTGGAACACGAGTGAAAGTAGGACGCCCAAATGGCACAATACATTTTCCGGACGTTGCCCCTGTTGCTGGTGATCGCTATCCGGTAGTAGTTTTGCAACTTTTGAATCTGCCCATCCTTCAACTTCTCACCATGTGGAAGAGGGGTCTTGAGCTTACGAAGTGCAGTTCCTAGGCGCTTGGCCACATGGTTTGTGCAGTCTTCCTTCGTGACAGATGTTTCGCCATACACTTTTGCCTCGGAGACTGCACTAAAAGCTTTACTGTCCCCGTCGCTTAGAAACTTGGTGAAGCGCAATGGTGTCTCCTGTGAGGGGGTCCGCGTCCATATGCGCACTGCTGCCTCTGTTTCCATTGCGTGAGAGGAGCATTCAGTGTTCTTCTCACAAACAGGGCCATGAAACGCTTGCCACACTTCCTCTTCTTCACTCCCGAAATCTTGGTGCCGACTGCATGCAAGGCAGAAGTTGGAAAGTACCTCGAAATCGAGCCACAAGCCAGTGTCTACAGACACAGCTGCGCCAACGCCGTTATGGCTTTTGTGGCCCCGCTTTTGCCACGTCCCGTCGAACATAACGCCAACATCGCTGTCATCCACCATCTCCTTTGTGAAAACTCTGGCTTTCTCCATGTTTTCTGCCACGGCTTTCATGGCCGCAACATGAACTTTTTTGCCGATCGCTGCAAAGTTCTTATGATGTAATGGCACCGGCAAGCCAAGAACGGCACAAAAACGCGACAGCTGTTCGTGCCCGATGCCAATCGCGCGCGCTGCCACCACCGCCTTGATGTTCACGGCAAAGCTGTCGCGGGAGCTCCCACTCTGATAGTCTCGGCTTCCGCTGGCGCCATCCACAAGTTCACCAGGCACAACACGGCTCGAGGTGTGCACAGCAGAGAGTACCGATGCAGGGCACTCGGTATTCGCACAATGCAGCTCAAGAAAAGACGAAAGGCCCTTTCGTTTTGAGTAAAGCTATACGCACTCCGGAGTGCGCTTCGCGCGGAAATGGCTATACGCACTCCTCCGAGAGATCATGCCGCTCGGGCCACCCTTTTCGAACGGCGCGTGAATCACTGGGGCGCTCGTTAACACAGCCCCCCGCCTGCGTTCACGCCGCTTCGCGGCGACAGTATCGGCTGCTAATTACTAAGCGTAACCAGTACACGCCGCTTCGCGGCGTCCAGCCGGCAATCCAAGCCCCGCTGTCCCCGATCGCACCTCCGGAAAGGGAGTCCGATACCATTTAGTTCTGCAAAGTTTCTCGACAACATTCGATTTTTTTTTTTTTTTTTTTTTTACTGTTCATTGCAAAAAAGGAAATGTCGTAAATATCGCCAAATGCCTCAACTAAACAAAATGTTTGAAAAAAAAAGAAAAAAAAAAGTAGGCCCACCGCGGATCGAACCCGCGTCCACTTGCGTATGAAGCGGACACCCTAACCACTACGCCATGGCACCGCTTAGGAAACTCGTTGTGTCCACTCTTTTTATACGAGAAAAGCGGAGTGCGTATAGCCATTTCCGTCCGAAGCGCACTCCGGAGTGCGTATAGCTTTACTCTTCGTTTTTCGGTCGCTTCGCGTACCGCAAGGGTACTGGTGTAGCACATTGGGCAAGCAGCACCGCTTACCAGCACCGTAAGCGCGCTGATGTCGCATATCGCAGTACTACTCGTGGAATCCCGACCGCTTGCTGCTCTATCTTTCTCGAACAGTCCAATCTTCACCTCTGAAGCGCTGACAAAGTTCACCGCGGCGTCGATTTCGTCCGAGTGGCCGTCGCCCTCGTTAGGCCTAGCTGGCGGCGGCGGGCCAGCACTGGTCGGGCGAGTGCTTTCCGCTGTCGTTTTCCGTTGAGGTTTGCGACGGCGTCCTCGGTACTTATTTTTCGTCCGAGACTTCCGAGCTCGGAAGTCACGCTTTGTCGGGTCGTTCACTGTGAATTCAATCAACAAAAACAAAAAGGCCAGAGAGGTTGATCGAGATGCCGTAAAATCCGAGAGCAGGAGGTAGGCTTCGCCGCAGAAACGCATCAGTCTCGGCCAATGGTAGCCTCGCTAGAGCACCACGTGATTTAAAGGTCCAGTAGCAACGCTCGAAACGGGCGCAAAAAACACGACTTTTTCATTATTTTCAGCCAAAATGCGAAACTGCGGGAGGGGCTGTCTGTAAGAAAAAGGCTTACTCAACCTCCCCAACCGAATGGCAATGGCGGGCAGCGACGCGTTCTCAAGATGCAGACGCTCGAAGATTGACGATGTGCGCGGAAAGTAGCACTTTCTCGAGCAACCGTAGTTGAATAAAATAAACTTTTTACTAATTTGGCGTTCGAATTTTCGCATGATCTTTTGGGAAGTTGTAACTGAATGTCCAAGAATATTTTTACGGGCAAAAACTCAAAACTAAAAAGTTGCACGAAAAACTCGCTTTTTCGACGCGCATCTCCCCTTAAAAATGTCGCGATTCCGCTGCATAATCGCAAAGCAAAAGTCGAGCTTTTTCCCCCACCTGCAGCCCCAAGTGGCAGCCGAAGGAACTACGACGGAAAGATTACGTGACCTCGCTCGGCTCTAAGCTGCAGCATAGCGCCCGCTAATGTACGCAGAGAGGGGGAGGGGAAGCGTCTTCCGAGATAGCACACGGGAAGCTACACGGCACTCCGAATGACGTCACTGGGAGTGCGACCAGGTGTGACCCTGAAGGCTGGGAGTGAGTTGAGGGGTGCCCGAAATGCCAATATTCATCTTTTTTTTACGCAACAACTAGGACACGCAGGCGAAATCGGTTTTCTGTTCTTTACTTCAGAAGTGTCAGAGGGCAACTTCCAGAAATCTTTGACCGAAGTCCGAAAATCGTTGCACCGCCCCTTTAACACTTCTAATCTTCTGTGAACTACCAAAAAGAATATTCAAACTTAAAGTGTCTTTTTTTAAATACTTTTTAATAGGGATCATTGGTGTTTTCTTATTTTTGGCACCATTAGCAACTTTGGTACCATTTTGATAAAGAAGACAAGCTGTGCGGTAATGCCCACTTTGTAGTTTTTCAATTCTGTGAAAATGATGACTTTGTTAAATAATGAGAATACACATTTTTATATTGTGATTGACGCACCTTTTTGTTTAGTTGTGTAATGTTATTGAGACCGCTTATAACAAAGTGAACGTCAAGCGGAAATGAATTCGTTATATCAGCTTCTTCGTTATATCTGGACTGCATAAGAGTAGCATGCAAAAAAAAAAAAAGATTACACAGGCAGTTACGGGCACAGAAAGCGGTCAAGGCTTCCCCGCACACGCTCTCTGCTAGATGGCGCTGCTTCTCGCCAACTGCGAGAAGCTCCTGTCAAAAAAAGAATTTGCGAGCTACGTATGGATTGTGTCACCACCGCAATGGACACGGCGTTCTTTACATTTATGCGAGGATGGCATGCTCTTGTTTCAAGGAGATTGCCTTCGTCTTCCCCGTCAATGTGTTGGCGGTGCTGGGACTGTCTGTTGTTGAGTGGCAATGATTTGCGGAATCGGTGCTTGAGCGAACTTAGACTTTCGCGCAGAGTGCGACCACAATGACCAGCAACTCCCCCATGAAACACAAAGCAAACAAACAAGTGCACATGGCACTGAGTTTGTGCTGAAGTCTGCGTTACGTCGGAAAGGAGAGTCTAATTTTAAGAGAGGGAGCAACTGCTCGATCGAGGTCATGTGGTTTGTTGGCCATATTTGCGAGACAAGCTACAGCCTGCAAGGAGTCAAAACTCGAAAGCGTTCATTGTCTGTAAACATGTCCGCCTCTCCACCTGACTTCCTCACCCTGCTGACCACGCGACAACCAAATGCAGTCGCACTTGTGTCAGTCTGCCCAGGAGGCGTCTGCCATTAAATTGTAAATGCTCTCCATGGTTGGAGTTGTTCGCTCTCTTAAATCTGGAGTCTTTCCATTGGTACGTTGTATCTAGCGCTCCGATTGCCCCACATCGGAATGCCGCATGCAATGCGGAAAAGGCATTTCCCAGGTAAGGAGCGGGGCGCAGACGACAATGTAGAGGCTGCTGGCGGCGGCCTTTGCAGCATCATTTGCAGCTTGTTCTGGGTGGCTCCTTAGCTGCGGCAGCATAGTGCGGCGGTCTACGACTTAGTAAACTTTCAAAATTTTATTATTTTTTTAAGTTATCACAAAATTTCTCTTTGCTATATCCATGGGAGTCGCTTAGTTTCTGTTGTTAAAAACAGACACAGATACCTATATAGAAAACGTGCAAACGGGAATGGGAAATTGAGATTGCTTCGCTGTAGCCACTATTTTATTATAAACGACTTTGCTATAGCCGGTCTCAACGGTACTCGCAGAATAGATTTAAATCAAAAGCTCAAGCTAGATTTATGTAGACTAATTTCATTAAATTTTTTAACACTTTAAGAAGATATTTAGTCTAATGACCTGTAACAGATGACTTAAATTAACTATTTGATCCCACATTCGGGATGTGCATAGAGAGTGACGTGCCTGTGTATGACATGGTAAAAACACTTTCATATACATAGTATGTAGAATAAAAGAAAGCTCTCCCCTCAAACAATTTGGCCAGTGCAGTTTGACTGCTAGCCCTACAAGGTGCGTCACACAGTTGTGGTTCCACAACCAGACGCCGGAACGACTTTTGTCCATGTTAAAATGGGCAGGGTCCCAAAGGAATACTTTTTTTAAGTACCGTAATATACCGAGCAAGCGCCCGCTCAAAATTTGAAGATAATTGGGAAAAAATAGGGGATGGGCGCACGTGCGGTCATCAATTTTACATATAAATGTACTGCGCATATTTTTTAGATGTTTCAAATTGATGGGGCGGGCGCTTCGTGTGGAATGGACGTATGCACGGTATTCTACGGTAGTGCCTACAATGTGCATGTATGTCACCGAGAAAAAAGCATGGGTCATTCTTTACTCGATATGAGTCTCACAAAATAAAAATTTTGCTAAAAGTTTGTTTTTCATGGAAAAATTAATTATGTAACATATGTGTTCAGTCGGCAGCAAACGTTTTTGGAGCATGGGAGCGCCAGCCGAAATGACTGGCTGCGGCTTCTGGTGGCGTGTTGCCGCTCTCAAGACTCGTGCTTTTCGCATGCACTTCCAAAGATAACAGGAGCTTGTGCAGGGTAGGGTGCCTACATGTTTCCGCTCCGCTTTAGGGTGGCGCCAACTTCTTGTTACCCTTTCCCAGATCCTCTTCCACCGCCATTTTGACCCACTTCTTATTTGGCTACACGTACACAACGTTGAGTTTTCGTACTTTCGACACACCGGCTACACTGTGAGGCCACTTCCGTTTCCGTTCATAAGAGGAGTCGGACGAGTCAGAGGCTCAGCGGGATGGCGGCTTTCGTGGCTGTCGCTCTCTTTATTCGGGTGTTTCATACTTTGAAGTTGCGAGCAGGAAGTATGCGTTGCGTTTATCGAAACGTGAGTCCCCTCGACAAAATGGAACGCAACAGACCGGCATCGCACGCCGAAACCTCGCCGTCGGAACGAGAGCGGTGGGCGCTCCCTAGCCCTAATGAGGATTAGCGGAGTAGCGCGAGCGCACGACTGGTGTGTGTGACAAAATGGTCGACGAAACAGCGGAGGCTGCCATGGTAACGAGGTAGGCAACACTGGTTTGTCGGCAACGGGTATCACAAACGCTGTCGCCACCCTAAACAGCGGAGCGGCGGAAACATGTAGGCACCCTAGTGCAGGGTGCCACAAAATTGTTATCTGGAGCATGCGAACTCCATCACCCATCATGGTGGTTGAGGCAGACGTGCAGCATGATGACCCGCAAAGGGGCACCTTGCCATTTTTTTTTTCATTGTTATCTCGTGCGCGTTGGACGAAAGTGAGTGAAAAAGACACGACTCAGAACCCAGAAAGGAGCGCATTCTCAAAGCGTTAGTCTTGAGGACGGCCGCATGCCGTCAGAAGGCACAGTAAGTCATTTTGGGTTGTGCTCCCATTCCCTGTGAACTTTTGCTGCCAACTGTTTGTATCAGGCGCTTAAAATGTTTTTTGTTTTTTTTGTTTTGAGTTTAGTATTCCTAAGTGTGCGTAAAGGAACAGCTTAGCGACACACAGCAAACGCGTTGTATCCATTCTGATTCCTGGCTGATAATTCTATGTCATACATACACTGTCACCGTCCTTAGCCACCTGTTTTGTGTCTGTGTAACTACGTTAAAATTTCCCCTTGCTTAGTGCTCTATGTCCTATTGCAAAGTTGCAGCATTAGGTGTACCATGCTCGTTGGTGTTCTGCCCTGTGTGAATATATCATACTTCCTTTGCCTTTTTTTATTGGTGACCGGTGAGTATTATAATTAACTAAATATTAAATTTCAAAAGAAGGTGCATGTATAATTCCAACCCCAATTTTGTTTTTGCTCCAACTTGAAATTTTGTGTTTACATCCCCATCTAGGTTTATTTATTTAGTTTTTCTTTGATTTTTATTTATTTTTCGACCCTCAAGAACTGCAACAGATCCCAAATCTGGCACTTTACCCCAAACGTTTGGAGACCCCTGACACGAGGAATTCGGTGGTGTCAAACGTTTTTCTTTTCCTTTCTTTTGCAAATCCTGTCTCAATGCTTGACCTTTTGTGCTTTGCAGGTACTTGGAGCAGCTCGATGCCAACCTCCACATTGCCGGCCTTTGAAGGGGTCGGACAAGGTGTCCACCTCTAATTGGGACAGATACGACCGGAAGGAATGTTACCACTCCTTTCTTCATTTGCTGTGATGTTTTCCGCGTTAATTTTTCTACTTTTCCACCTCTGCAGCGAGTTTTCCGCTGCCTATCCCAGGCAGCAGATACCTTAGGTGGAATGAATGTACCTGCTGTTCACATCCTACTATATGCGGTATACCTATACTTGATTTTGTCGTCGCTTTCGGCAGCTAAGCTCCGAAACAAAAAGCGAGCCAAAGGATAGACTGAATCGATGCGAGTGTACTGCAAATGAATTGCTTCAGTCTGAGAGATAAAAACGCGAAGGACAAGGACACACAACCACTCCCTATCAAAGGAGAGGGGTCATCTGTCGTCGTCGTCTTTTGTGTTTTTCTGTCTTTTAAACTGAAGTGAAGGATCAGCAAATGTAATACAGTGCAATCCACTTATAACGACAATGAGAAAACCCAAAAATTCAATCTTTATAACCGATTATCAAAGTATCTCAACTAGAAACCGAGCCTAGAAACTCTTGAAAGTGATTGTTGTAACCACTACATCGTTATGGCTGGTATTGTTATAACTTATGAGTGGACTGCACTGTAGTATTTTGTTGCGACATGAATGTTCAGTTTGCTTTCTGCGATATCCAAGGTTTAATGTCATCATTCAATACCGTTTGACCCATTTACAACAAACGAGCAGCTGTGGGGATGCTACACATTTTGTGTGAGTCTTGTCACACACAAAACGTCGGTCTACGGGTCTCATTATCAATCAATATGTTCACTAATTTGGAGAGATTAGCACTAGTGGGTACATCTTCTATTCTGCGTGACAAAGCTCTTGTGATCAGTGTCAGTGGGGATGGTGGAAACCTCGTTTGAAGGTCTAGTGGTCCAGAGAACAAAAAGGGGTTTGGAATCAAACCAGCTTCTGAACCCATAGGGCCGATTGACCACTTCTACAAACTTCAGAGTTTGGTGATCTTTGTGCAGATTCCACAAACCTTGGAACCTTCGAACCTCGATCGTGAAGTTCAGGGTTTGTTTTCAAACTATTGCGAAAGGTTAGAGAAATCTGGACCCTTCTCAACTTGAACCTCGCAAGAGGCACGGTTTGTAATCGCCGCGCACTATGCCACGTCGCCATGCATTTTTCATACACTCCTTTTATCCAGAAAAATATAGAAAGACAAAATTAATTGTGGATATGGGACCTTTTATTTTACGATGGACTGCAGTTGACGCTACGAGGCATCTCAGTTCATCCAGCGCTAAAAATACATTACATGACTGCGTTCCCTGCTTGTCGCTGCACCTCTCCCGAAGTTTGTGCAACGCTTGCACTTTATTGGACTATGATGGCTCGTTCGCTCCCTTGCTGTGGTTTGTTACAAAATAGAAATCGTGGGATAATACCTAGACCGTTGTCAAAAGTGCCTGCCATCTAGTAGCTGGTTTGCCGATTATCTGAGGCTATCATATTCTGGGCGTGCACTCTGAGCATGTATTGGACAGAAGTGCCACGTCAGGATTCGATGTGAACTCGCCTCCCTTCGGGTGCTTCATGCTGAAACTGATGCCAAAAATACGGCGACTGCTATTGTTGTTTAAACGAGGTTTCGTAAAGTGTCTGTACTAGCAAAATTGAGGCTGGCCGCGTTATGTAAGTCAAATTTATCTATCCTTGTGGATGACCTGGCCGGTCGTAAAATTGAAAAGCAAAAAGTTCAGCGCTGGTACGAGCGAAGGAACATAATTGATCTTTTGACTACACAGGATAACTAATACTATAATGAACTTATTTTATGTAACAGGTTTGTTATAAATGGGTTTTTGTCTGTAGTCCCGATTCACTTACACGAGAGTTTGGAGAGTTTCTGCATAGGACATTGGGGACGCGCAACCTGTTTTGTAGGTGCGTCTTCAGTGTAAATGTGTAAACTGGAAAAACAAGTTTGCTTTGGTGCCTCCCAAGAAGATCATTTTTTACTTAGTCGAGAGCCTCCTCTGCAAGAGTTCTCTTTTGCGTTTTTGTTCCAGAACTAATTGCAGTGATGGAAGTGTTGCACCATTTGTGCCAAATTGCATCGTGTACGAACGTCTGCTACGTCTTGCGCCAAAATGCCATTTTTGCTAAGAATTGCGCCACCCTTGCGCCGAGATGGGCTTAAACAAAGCAAACAATAAAAATATTTTATTGGTCGATTTTATTATTCAGACAAGTAGAAGTAAAGGAAAATGGTAGTACAAATGTATTTCACAGCGTCTATACTCAATTGTATAGGTTGTTTCATCTTAGGTCAGAGCACAGTCGTAGGCTCGAAAACATACAACCGCGAAAGCTTACTAAAAGCTGAAATGGCGAGGCATCCGCTGGGGCACTTAATTGATTTAACCAATAAAAGAATACGCACGGAAAGATTATGAATGCCATGATGTCGTGTTTTTGACACTGTTCGATTGGTCTCATTGGCTCATAGCGTCGGCTACGCTCTGGCTTGCCCCGTCATCGGCTGAATTTCCTAACGATGTCGGCAATGTCAGGAACTAAAAGTCGCGAAACAATTTTGAAAAGTAGTATATTTGAATAAATATTGTAGTCAAGTTAGCTCATGTGCAGCTGTCAAGGGCAGCTGACTCCACTCTGGTCCCAACGTCGGAATAGTGCAGTGTAACTTAAGCACAGCTGTGGGTTTTCATAATATTGGTGGGTGGTTGGTTTTGCAGTTTATGATATTAGAATCTTTAATTTGGTATGTTCTTGAAACATGGGGTGACATTTTTATTGCTAGGCGTACTTAGCGGATATTCTGTTATTTGCCGGCATTTCACAGGAATTATGTAAAATGTAAAAGGGGGAGGGGGAGAGAGGCTTAATCTCAATGGAAGTATTGCATTATGCTTCATTTTTAAAGTATTTCTTTTAATATTTATTGTAAATGGAACCTACTCTTACCTCAGCCCTTATGAAAAAAGAAAGCTGTGTGCTTCTTTTGTATTTCATCTATTATTACACGTAGCCGAGATTTTTTTTTTTTTTTTTTTTTGGGGGGGGGGGGGGGGGCATTTATGGCAAAATGCTGTATGAGGGGAAGGGAGGAGAGGAGGTCCCAGCAAAATGAAAGATTTCGGGGGGGGGGGGGGGGGGGGCCGGGCCCCTCCCCCCCGCCATGTGCCTGACGAAAGGTAATGAGTAATATGCCTCAGTAAGAAAGAGAGCTTCATTTATTATCTGAGATGAACTCATTTAGCGATTGATGCAATTACTTTCATTTTTCAAGTGACATGCTAACAGAAGTTGGCATCTGCTCCAAAGTGTCAGTTGCTGCTCCAAACCAATATTTTAAATGCCTGCTACAAAACCTGCTTCTGAAGGTCAAATGCCACTTCCATCACTGTAATTGACACTTTTTACCATGCGCAAACCTCCTTTGATAAATATTGCGCAGTAGCCATGATCTCCCTAAGTGGGCATGTACAGTCTCCGGCGATATGAAAGACCCACTGGGAGCGCGTGGCCGAGGCAGTGGCTGGCGGGGGCGCTACGAGCGCTGCGGGCAATTCCATTCTGCTTCGAGGGAAGGACGCTCACCCGGGGCTCAGCACAAACTGATAAGCGCGCGCTTTAGCTGAGCCCCGAGTGAGCGTTCTCCCCTCGAAGCAGAACGGAACTGCCCGGAGCGCTCGCAGCGCCCCCGCCAGCCACCGCCTCGGCCACGCGCTCCCAGTGGGTCTTTCATATCGCCGGAGACTGTACAAATAGCAATTTTGGGATTGAATCAGATATTAATGGAATAGTAGTCGTATAGTATTCAAATAATTTTGAATGTGGAATCGAATAAATTTTATGAAATGTAAAGGCTAACAAAAACGAGTGGTGGTATCTTGACATCACGAATCTCTCGGGGTCGTGGAAAATATTTGTATAATCAAAGATTGCATTATCCAAAACGAGCTCCAAAAAAGTAATAAAATATACATACTATACTTGGCGACAACTTTTCTTGTCAATAAAGTGGAGGGTGCAGGCATGCGTTCCCTCTCCCATTTTGAGCGCTGAATAAAGCTGTGCGCGGACTCTCCTCCTCTCCAGTGCTTAGCTAAGAAAAGTTGTCGCCGAGTCTAGGTGAGAACAGATGGCTCTGGATGAGAAACTTGCTTCGATCCTGAAGGCAATGCAATACCGCTGTATTGCACTGCCTCCAGGATCAGTCATATTTGTTGAAGTTTTTTTCTATCCTAGCCCTGATGTGGCTAAAAAAGCCTCGACTAGGGCTAGAGGAAAGCAGCCTAGCCCTAACCGTAGCTCTCTAGCCGTGGCGACTGTGGCCCTGCGGCAGTCGTGATTTCTTGCGCCGCGGTAGCTGCGCAAAGGGGTCGATCATGACTTAATGGGATGTGATCTCAGCTAGTAGAATGGAATATCAAGGTTTTCTTCTTTGGAATACTTTGGAATAGCTTTACAGCCCCCTGAGGGGCAGGAAGCGCGGCAATGTTGTTTTTGTCAACGTCTCTTGATCTTTTTAAAATCGAGATAACTGACCCTCTTGAGGTCGGCACTTTTGTTTGTATCATCCACTGCGGTCCGAGAGAGCATTCGCACTATCCCGATATATAACACTACAAATAAGGCTTTTCCAGCCTTCTTTTTTTTAAAGAAATTTGCATAATCTTAAAATCCGAATCGACCGTGATCGTATCATCAATATTCTACATTCTAAACTGGGCTTTAAAACAATTATTTTTGTTTTTGTACAGTGTCGCCTGCACAAAAGCATCACCGTCATTCATGGCACTTCGTGAAAATACTGTAAAAAGCATAAAAAGTTTTCAAGTATGAATGCTATACTATTTAATTTGAAGATACAATCGAATATCAGAGATGTTCGTATCAGCATTAAAAAAAAAGTTTGGAATATTTGCATGTGCGTGTCCACTTGCATTCACAACTTTGTAATCAAGACAAAGCAAAGTTCTCTTCGATGCAGGACTTTTTATCCTCTACTTAACAGGCCAATTCTTACAATATAAGTAACTAGTCTAGGAATATGTACCATGTCAATGACAAATCCCTGCCCATTGTGTTCGCCTTTTCCACACTGCGTTGCAGCAGTGCTCCATTCCTATTTGTTACGAGAATTAAAATTGTGACAAACGATTACAAAACCTGTCTTGTGTTGTACCGGTTAGTTAAACTGCAGTCATTTATTTCACTGTGTCATCAAGTTGTTGATTCTGCGTAATCACTTGGTTTATTCAACATTAGCTACAGTCGATGGCAGGTCAAGAACGAAGTGGAAGCTCCTCCCACCCCTTTCCACTTCAGCGGAGTGAACAGTAGAGAGGAAGTTGAATCCCCTCCAACATTCGCTCTACTAAACTTGAGAGGGGTGGGTGGAGCTTCCACTTCGTTCTTGACCTGTCACCGACTATAGGTAGCAAGCATTGTTTTTTCCTTCAGATTTTAGGGCGTATTGCCTGGGCGAGGAGCTTGGGATAAAACTAATTCTTTTCTGACGCAGCGGAGTTTTTTTCCAGTTCAGAAGAGGCTGTCGAAGGCTTGTCTGTCATTTAGTTTTGAAAGACCAGTTATCGAGACGCGCCAGGGTGATTAGCACCCTAATCTCACCGCACAGACTCTTTCGACCTGCTCGAGATCACGTGCAAGTGATCGAGTGTACTCGAGGTTTTTATGGGCAAAGCTCCTTAGAGGCTAGCCATGCCGTCCGGCGTAAAGCCCCTTGATAAAAGCGTTTTTTTTTACAAGTACCGCCAACCATTGTTGTGGAAGCGCGCGAGACACGTGCCATGAGCGGGTGCTCCGCCGCCATTCGCTTCCTAAGCACGCTCATTTCAGTGCTGCGCCGCCATTTGCTTCCAAGGGCCGCTCGAGACATGGGCCTCGTGCACTCGCGCATTTGACGCTACTTGCAAGACAAACGCAAACACATCGAGGGGCTTTAGTCCGGCGTGCCCCTGCTCGTAAGTTCAGCAGCAAAAGCAAAAAAAAAAAAAAAAAATGGAAAAAAAAAAAAAAAGTTCGGCGTGCCCCTGCTCGTGAGCTCACGAGCCCTGCTGGTGAGCTCACGAGCAGCTCACGAGCCCCTGCTCGTGAGCTCCTGCTCGTGAGCTCACGAGCAGGAGCTCACGAGCTCCTGCTCCTGAGTTCAACAGCGAGAGCAAGAAAAAAAAAAAAAAAGATGGAAAAAAAAATAGAGGGCTAAGAAGACAGATGGGATGCCATCCCATCTGTCTTCTTAAAAAAAGAAAAAGAAGAAAACCACACATTCTTCTACTGACATGAATGAAAACGGCACCATCGCTACCTATGACCAAAATCACTATCAAGAACAAAAAAAAAAAAAAAAAGAGTAGGAGGTTCTGAGTTGCCATCCCATCTGTCTTCTTACAAAAAGAAAACCACACACTCTTCTACTGACATGAATGAATACGGCACCATCATCACTACCTATGACCAAAATCAGTATCAAGAAAAAGAAAAAAAAAAGAGTAGGGAGTTCTGAGTTGTCATCCCATCTGTCTCCTCGAAAAAAGAAAAAGAAGGGAACCACACATTCTCCTGCTGACATGAATGAAAACGGCACCATCAGCACTACCTATGACCAAAATCAGTATAATCAGCACCACCCGAGCTTCGCCCCAATCAACATCATTCACCATGGAGATGCGGTAAATTTTTTTTTTTTTGCACTTTTGTCACTTTCCAGGCACCACACTTTGGCGTCTGCTTTTTTTTTTTTTTTACTTCGTTTACGTGCCAAAATTCATACTACATGGTGATAAGGGGCTACTCCACCGATTTTTTCATTGTCTCCGATTTGCTTGAAATTTTGCTAAACTAACCAACAAACATCGCGAAAATAGTATCCCAAATATTAGGTCAAAATATTGTTTTTTCCCGAAGTTATTGAATTTACAGTTTTGGTCCTCACCGTGTTTTTCAAGCTCGAAGTCTTTACTGGCAACAATGAAAAAGTGACGTCAGTGGAAGGCAGGGGTTCACTCTTTGGGCTGTAGATTTTGTTTTAAACTGATTCGAAGCAGTTTCATAGTGTCAAATGAATGCTTGGGAAGCTCGCTGCAGTACCCGCGCTCCAGCACGGAACAAATGATTGGCATATTCTATTTTTTGGCTGCTTGCTCGACTGGCAAGCCTGCCTGCCACTGACGTCACGGCCCTGAAAAGCGTGCGTATATTTGAATGTTGGTTTTTGCATCATTTTTATTTGCCGATTTCGCAATAACTATTATGAATTTCGCGATTCTAAATAACATACCGGAGAGAGTAAAGGCCGGGGAGTCAGAAAATATACTTAGTTGAGGTAGCTCAAAAAATCGGTGGAGTACCCCTTTAAAGGGATTGTCCGGTCGAAACCGGAAGTACTTAAGTTCTTGCGCTCGTTACGTCGAGGGAGCCTTCATATAGACAAACGTCATTTTTATTTTGATATATGATCTCCCGTTATTAATTAAACCTTTCATGATCCTATGTACGAAACTGCACCCCGAATTTCGCCAGTGTCAATGGCTGACATCCGTATGTGCTGCGTGACGTCACAAAACGCAAAGGTTTGTCGGATGGTCGGGATAACAAGCGTAGGTTGATGGATGTCTTGTATTTTGTTTCGAATTATATATAGTCTCCTAAACAGTACGTTACTGAAATACGGTTCTTTTAATGCAGTTCCCAGGCACGCGCAAAAAAAGTCACACCTTTTAGAAGGATATTACTCGCAGACAACCATAAGCCTCGAGCAAACGTATGCCGTTTCGCGCAAACACAACTGCGACGGACGCCGATCGAACTAGGGGCGCTTGCAAAGCAAAGGATGCAGATTTCGCCTCTGAAGCGGCACTTAGGTACACGAAGCGGCACCTGGGTACACATTTCGGCGGATCCACTGGATCGGTAAAGGTGTATCCACACGACGGACCAAATTGCTGTTTTGGTCCGCGGGCCGCGCATCACGTGAGCTTACGTCACCGCTTTTCGAGGTCCGCCGGCGGTCCGCGGCCCGCGCTTCTGAGAAATGCCAAGCGCTTTTCTCGCCCGGACCCTGGCGGCGGACCGCGGCGTTTTTAGTATAATTGAAGTGCTAAGTCTGGCAACAAGCTGACTTTTGTTGTTTAGATTGGAATCCAAATCCAAAGTCGTGTTCTTTTGGCGCCAACTGTTGAAGACGAAGAAGACGAACCTTTTGTTGTGTGACGATGGCGGCGTGGTGCGACGATGCAACTTTTTACTTCATCGCGCTCGTGGAGCTATTCCCCGCTCTGTGGGACAATAGATGCATGCCCTTTTCGGTTCACTTAAGTCCTCCTCGTCGTCAATAGTCAACACCAGGGCCACCGTGGCCAAACGTCTTTTTCGTTCAGCCTCCATCTTGGCTCCTTACAAATAGCCTCAAAGCAGCTCGCTGCATGGGTTTGGCGGAGCTGTGAGGTCGAAGGTTAGACCGGCCCGTTCGCTCTGTCGTCTGCTCTTTTGGTCCGCCGTGTGGATGCTCATTGCAGCCGGGCGGCCCGCGGACCGCGCATCACGTGATCAATCGGTCCGCGGCCCGGTCCGTCGTGTGGATACACCTTAAAGGGGCGGTGCAACGATATTCAATTGGAATATTTTTCACTTTACACGAGCTTACTGGCAGCAGTGGGACTCAAGGATACTCCACTGACCAAGAAACTTCTTTGTTGCGCTGTAATTTTGAGGACAAAACCGAATGTTTTCATTCAATCTTTCCTTCGCAAAACCTTATGACGTAGCTCGGCGGTAGCAGTACCGCCCAGTGACGATATTTGAGTGCGGCTCATAGATTGGACCCGAGCATGGCGTGAATACTCGATTTGGGATCGTGATAATTGATAGCTCGAGACGCATTCGGGTAGTGTCCTGTGTCCAATCGCTGCAATGACGACAATAGCCGAGCCATAACAATGTCTAGAACTCAGCGCGTGTCCTATGCCTTGCCAACCCCAGGGCGAGGCTATGATCAACACTGGCGCCATATAATCGGCTCCCGATCACGTGGCCGCTTGTTCTGGCTGCGAGTTGAGGGGGTGAAGTCTGCTCGTTTTTCTTACTTTTTTTTCTGCGACTTCGATTGCGTGTGGTGAGAAACGAACGGGTATTTCACAGGTCATTAACGTCAGGGATCCGTTCTAAGCGGTATTTGCGCAAAATACAAAAATCGTTGCATCGCCCCTTTAAGGAGGCTGCGGGTCATTCCCTCGGAGGCGACGTCCGCGGGTCGAAGGCAAACGGCGAACCGTTCAAATGCATGTCGTTGCTTGACTTGGCCGAGCTTGGTGAATCGTAGGTATTACGCTCCATTTTCACACGCGGGTCAAACAGATATCGGGCTGCACGCGTGCTAAATACAACTTCTGGTATCATTTCGAGATGGCCAAGCTGTTGGTTTCGGTTTCGCTGCATAATGAAGGTCTGTTCGATTCGGCCAGGAAGCTCTGAACTATAGTCGGTTACAAGTCAAGAAGGTAGCGGCAAATGCCCCTCAAAGGGAATCTTTGCATTTCGACGATAGGTTCGCGGCATCAGGATGATTTTGCGTCGGGAGTCACTGGCGGCAGCGCGCGGTCGGTATACCGGTCACCTCGAAGACGAAGGCCTGACGATAGCGTCTTGGCCAAGACAATTATCGACCGTAACTTTGGCGTCAAGTTGTAGCGAGAATCGGCAAAAAAATGCCGATTCTCAGTGTTTTTCCCAGGCCCGTTATTGGGCGTCCACAGATACCAGCGGACAAAGCATGCAGTATTATGCTCAGCTACGGGGACATGCGAGTGTCAACGCACTAAATCCCAGACCTCTGCAATGTATCGGAGTCGTCAATATGCATCCAAGAGCAACTGAAGGCGTAGACTATCAAGAGGGCAACACCATTCCCGTGTCTGTAAGTAAGAATATCAACACTGTGAATCCCCACATGGCATCAAAAAGAAACAATTTACGGGAGCCAATATTTCAACACTCACCACAGGGAGCCACCTACGCGAGCAGGTGCCTAAAACGCTTTTAGAATATCATACTCAAGCAAATTCCTACCCTCGGTTATGATCTTAATTCCGCGTCCACCGCGGGTACGTTATTATCATAAATGAGAGGAAATGCAACCTCCGTATCGGCGTTATTGTTAAACATCGCAGACATTTGAGCAAGCGCTGCGAAAAATGGCACCGCGAGCAGAGACGGACGAGGAGTTCTGCTATCGCCGTCTGCTCTTGTCGTCTGCTTCTGCACGGACGCTGAACTGAGTCCGGATCCCGGTGCAAGATTTTGAGGAACTGGGTCTGAACTCGTTCAGAACTGGGATGAATCGAACGCGCCAGTGCAGCGGTCGTGCAACTTCCGGTTGAATCGAATGTACCAATTCCTGCACTGCCGGACTAGTTCAGCCAGTTCAGGCGAATCGAACAGACCTAAATTAACTGATCTGATTCGGGCGAGGAGTGGGCGGGCGTAGTTTAATATCGTTGGCACAGCATCACACCTCAGCTTACAAGCCTTCTGTCCGCTGAGAGCTCAGCTCGTAGCTTTCTTCTGTGAGATAATTGCTGCATAAGCAGGATCTCGATCTGGACGGGAACCCAGTCCCTACGTACGACGACGATCCACTTTGCTCGTCATTGCACGTCTCGCGGAAAAGTGTGGAACGTCATGTCTTGGCTCGCATGTGCTGCCCGGTGGTTGTGGCACCCAACCGCGCAACAAAAATCTCACCCAACCACGAAACAAGTCAAGCACAACAAAAACGAAGCACGCTGAGGTGTTCACTCGCAAGCAAACAACGGGACAAAAATGCTCGCTTATTGTTTTGTGACGTCAGAGCTTCAATGTTGCCAACGAAAGCAGCGTTTACGCTAGAATGCGATTGGAGCAGTATAAATTCAATTATAGCGAGTTCGTTTCACGGCACTCGTGCCCACGCGTGCCCACTCGCAGCGTGGAACGGGTTCGTTTCGGCCGGCACTCCACGAGTGGTTGCACTCTCCGAGTTCGTTTCAGCGCTGACACCCCACGCGTGCATGCACTCGCTGCACCGAGAAAATCGGGAGTGCGCCAAAATGCAATCCCGTCATGCCTCGCTCCGGTCGAGCCGGCGAGGAGCGGGAGCAGACGACGAGGGTTCGTCTGCTACGATGTGTCGCGGAACCGAAAGGAAAAAAAGTAGATTTTCTGATAGAAATCGCGTCCCGTGGGCAACGGAATCAAACGCGAGCTTGAATTGTGAGCGTCTGCTATTTCGTGAAGGAAGCAATTGACAACCCGTGCTTCATTTGCAGTTTTAAGTCGTTCTATTGCCGTACAGACGCTGAACTATACCAGTGTGTCAAGAAAAGCTCAGAACAAACGCACCAGCGGCCCCCGAGATGTTTATCAACATCCGTGTGCGGGTGAAAAATTGAACATTTGTCGGCAAAACTGGCTCAGCAGAAAACTCTGACTACCAAATAAGCATCAGAGAAATCTAAACAGTGACTTTACCCGAAGCTTGGGCAACATCATCATGTTTAACACTTACCTACGTCAGCTAACTTTCCCCGTCGTATTTTGTTCGAGAAAGCTCTCGTTCTCGACGTCCTCACCAAGGCTAACATCTGATCCACTTGTAATGACGATCGAAATCGAAAGTCCCACGAAAAGTTTTGCTGGATATTCCAACAGACTAGTTTTAAGCCGTACTCTTTCAGTGGTTCACGCATAATACCATGCTCAAACGGATCAAGCTTCTGCTCGGACAGCATCATCAGTTTTCTTCAGTGTAAACGGTTATAAGAATTGAAAGATCGCAACCAGCTGCTTTGTAGACAGCTGGGTGCGGAAATTTACGCCGTCTGTAACTACCTCTACGACAGCCGAGTTGCTTGAAGTCGTCGCAACTATAAACTACAGGTTGTAGCGTTCAACGTTTGTAGATAAACGTTGGTAGTGAGTGCACTCTCGCATTCCCACCCATCACTCCGAACAGAAAGGCGCTAGTTTCGGTTTGAGGTCGGTACATTTTCTACAACATAGATGGCGGCAGCATCAGTCTTCTGCACTCGGTGCATTTGGCGAGTTCGTTTGAGTCCAGTTCTCCGTGCAACACTCTGCGAGTGCGCTGCATTCTGGGAGAGAACTCGAACGGGGCCGGTGCGTGTGAAACGAACTCGCTATTACTCACGCAGAAAGGCATAGAAAATTCGGATATTGCACGTACGATGCTTCTCGAGGCAATTACAATGATATTCAATTGTTTTCTCGAATACAAAATTTGACCGGACAATCCCTTTAAATCGACCGGAAAATTCGGTTTCTTAACCTATCGCGCTACGACTTTGTGCAGCGTTGCCCACAGATGGTGCATTTTTTTTTGTAAAATTTGCGAAGAGCGAACTTACCTGAGGAAAAAGTAAAGAAAGAAAAAGGCTTAGCTCCTATGGAAACGCAGCGACGCCAGCGGTCTGCAGATGGCGCAACAAACGTCGCCAACGAACGAGCATACGGCGATACGGCGCCGAGAGCAGGCCTTTTTAGCAGTCGATCTTTTCGACTCAAAAGTGGTGCGCGTTCCGCAAGCGGCGACAGTCGCAGAAACAAAAAAGACAGGCGCGGTAACAGCAAGAAACTGCAGTTCCTTGTCTGCAAAAGGGCCGGCTCTCGGCGTCGTCTGCTCGTTCGTTGGCGGCAGTTGGCGTCGCGACCGCTTGCGCCATCTCTTGTCTCCCGTGCGAACGCGTGCGAAACGGCGCCGCGTTGTTTGCAGACCAGTGGCGTCGCTGCGTTTCATAGGAGCTAAGCCTTTTTCTTTCTTTACTTTTTCCTCGGGTAAGTTCGCTCTTTGCAAATTTTACGAAAAAAAAAAAAAAGACATGCACCATCTGTGGGCAACGCTGCACAAAGTCGTAGCGCAATAGGTTAAAAAACCGAATTTTCCGGTCGATTTAAAGAGCCTGCCGTCTCCTTGTTTCACCCTGTATTTTTCGCATTCATTCCCTGAACTTTGGCGGGCTTTAATAACGATATCGCGACAAACGTTAATGTGATCACCTCACCCGGCTTTTTGATTCTGTGAAGTCGCAGATATCATGTGGCAATTCAGGTTCTGGGTTTGACCAAGGTGATGGAATAGGAGCATCGAATTGCGCTATAGAGACACTGCGGTCGTGTGTTTGGTTTTGTATGCACTTTAAGCTCGTTTACATGTTTGCGATAGTGTGTTCGCAAGAACCAAAACGACAGGAACGACCAGAACTCCGGAACAACCTTGACTTATGATAGCTTTGCGAAAACTTGCATCGCTTGCCACGCTGGTGAACACTTGTCCCGGTTACTTTGTCGTTTCGGGTGCTGCGAACACAATGGATCCAAACGCGTGAACCCGCCTTTGGGATAAAACGGAGTATGGCCTGCGGGCTCATAATGAGCGATGCCACATATCGCGTACACTTTGCAAAGACAAGGCGGGTCAGAAAATGGCCGAAATGTCAGGCGTACGCTACATGCCACATCGAAGTGAAACGAGCGCTGAAAGCTTGTGATTTTTTGGTGTGGCCTAGCGACTCGTTGAATGCGAGGTCACATCGCACGCTTTCGGCTCTGGATTGGCTGGTACAGCTCGTGGCAACGGGCGCGTTCACTCTATAGAACTTTTTCGCTTGCTGTCGTCCCCAGTCATTTGCACCTAAAAAAAGCACTAAAAGAGAACAACACAAGGACGTGGAAGTAGACAGAAAAACTGGAAAGTGATGTTGCATGAACGTTTCTGAAAACATCAAAATTGTTTCTACTCTTTTCTTGATAAGTGTACGGGAAAAGTAACGGGAAAGTAAGTTACATAACGAGTAAAGTAAACCATTATTTTTCCTTGAAAGTAATTTGTAACGGTAATACATTACATTTGAGGCTCGGTAATTTGTAATTGTAATCTACTACATTTTTCAAGTATTGGGCATAAAAGCCTGGTATCCGATTGGTCCCATTTTGTTGTGAGGTGGGGCAGAAATTGCGCACCAACCGATCTGCCGGAGCGAAAGCTTGCGCTGGGTTCGATCCCCACCGCCCCCGCCCGTTTCGATCTGGATGAGTTTCGTACCGGCACGCGTTCGTGTAATCACTACTGCGTGATGCACGTTAAAAACCTTAGGTTGGCGGTTGTACTGCACTGGCTAAATTTCTCATCTACAGCTAAGAGACCGATCACCCGTTGAGGCGTACCACCCATTAAGGCTGTATAAACATACAAAGCAAGCCAATTTTTCCCACACTCACTAGGTATTCGGAGGCGTACAGGGCTGTGATTGGCCTCCTCGCGCAGCGGATAGCAAGTCTGGGGAACAAGAGGCGGATTGAGGCAGCGAGGTACACGAGATTGGAGAGGATGATGGAGAGCTAGGATAAGGAACCGATGCGGATTGAGGAAGAGGATGTGGGGGGCACAGCTAGCGCCTGAGGCAAAGGATTTGAGCGTGGCGCTCCAGGAGATCCTGGTAAACGCCTTGTTAAAAGCGAAGGCGGAATGGAGGGAACGAGAAGATTGAACAAGGCACGCCTCAAGGAGGAGAGGGCAGCGAGGATGGTAGAGCAGAAGAGGGGAGAACAACTCGAAAGGCAAGTCGCATAGCGCAGAAAAATACTGGAGGAGACAGTGGGGGTTTGGGACGGGAGAAGAGGGAGCTGAACCCGGAAGGAGCACGGGGATAAAATCGGCAGACGGGTGCGGATGGAGATGGAGATGTGGACAACGCAATATCACCAGTGTGCCAGGGGAGAGACGGGGCCGAGCTTGCCGGCAGCTGGAGAGAAAGGGACAGGGAAAGGAAGGCAGAAGACAGACAGGAGCACTCGGCGGAGTCGAGTAACAACGGAGAGCCGGAGTCCCTGCCCACCTCACAGAGCCAAGACTGGCCCGAGTCCCTACCCAGCCCACGGAACAGAAAAGGGCAGCGTCGACACCAATGAGACCACCAAAGGGGGTCAAAAGGGAAATCATTGTGGCAGGAGGTGGGAATGTATACGAAGGTTTGCGTCGGCGCTGGTCCAGGAAATTAGGGTGAAGGACAGTGTTGAATTTCTCTATCAAAGGGGAGCGACCGTGGACCAGGCCCACGAGGCCATCCGGGAGTATGAGGCGAAGGCCCGAAAAATCCCTAGGAAATATGTGCTCCACCTGGGCCTCAACGAGGTCTTGCAGGGCACAGTGGAGGATCTGACGGCCAAGTTGGAAGAAACATAGAAAGAAAGGGGGGCCGAGCTTATCATCTGTTCGATACCTGAGGTGTCTAGCCGGGGCAAGGAGATGCAAGCAGACGCAGCCAAGGTTAATGCACGGATACGGGTGATGTGCATTAATAGGTCGGGATGGCTACGTACGTTTCGAAGCACGGAGTCTAGATGGCGCTTCATCTCTGCTCTTTGGAACGCACAGTTTTGAAACGTAAATCTAGATGGCGCTTCGAACGACACCAGGCCAGAGCCGTGCACCAGGCGGATTGAAGTGAGTGAGGGAGGGGGGTACCCCCTTCCGCTTGAGTTCCACAACTGAGATAATCTAGGAACGTTGGTGTCAGTGCTGGGGAATATACCTGGCAGGCTTGCAGTTGCACGCGCTGCCCACATGAGTGACACGGGTTTTGCGGCCGAAAGATCTGGGCATGACATAACGACTGGTCGGAAGCTCTTCATGTTTTCTCGCGCTTCAGGGAAAACGAGCGTGACATTCAAATTGACAGGAAAAAAATACTCTAGAAATCACCTCTAACTCTTTTTAGAGCGCAGCTCTTAGGCGCCCGTTTCCGGCTTGAGTGGCGTCGGCGTAACCGCACAGTGCTTTTTGGTTAAATTTCCCCGCTAAATTTAGCGGAAAAATTTTAAATCTCCACTAAATCTAGCGGAAAATTTCCCCATTAAATTTAGCGGAAAAATTTTCCCCGCTCAATTTAGCGGAAAAATTTCCCCATTTGAGTACAGCGTGCCCTCCTTTGTGTTTAGAACACTGATCTCAATGACAATTGCTGGATCGCGTTTGCCCATGGAGAATAGAAGGGTAGGAGAGGGCATGACGTCAGCCGCGTAGCCTCCACAAGCCATGCTCCCTTGACGCCTCGCCTCTTTCCCATTTTCCTCCTTGCTCTCACCACATCGCGTGACTGTAGCTAGCCTTCGTCTAGCCTTCGATCTCATAAAACGTACCGGACGGAGCGCGCGCAAGCCTGCAAGGAACCCTCATACAATCAACCATCCATCTCGCACGTGACATGTCACGCGCACCAATCGCCAGACAGATCTGTGGTCACGCTGGGCACAAAATCGTTTAAACTTTTTATGACTAGGCTTCACCAATATTGCAACGTGCCCCCTCCTAGTACTTCTAACCTCCTTGCGTTTGCCCCAGTGGTTTGCCCGCTCTGCGAATGCGGTCACTGGCGGCCATCTTTAGGTAGAGTTATATTACCTCTAGCCAAGGTATAGCTCCTGCAGCCACTGCAATCCCATCCATGGCAGACAGCGTTTTGGCAGGTGTGGTCTGTGGTGGCAGGCTGCCGTCAAAATAGGGTGGATGATATTTCGTGCTTGATTGAAATTGTTTGACGAAACATGTTTTTGAAGCCCAGTGTGAACGGTAGCCCGATCTTTGAGGACCCGGTGAAAGTTTCACGAAATCGCAGCACCGGGGGAAAAGCAGCACAGCTCGCATCGAAAGTCTCATCGAAGGAAGCATCGAAAGCAGACACCACTGATCTCTATGACAATTGCTGGATCGCGCTTCCCCGCTTGTTCGCTGCAGCGCAAGTGAAGCCACCGGACTTCACTCGCTTGGGATACGATTTGCCGTTTTTGCTAGCCTTTGCTGCGGTTTTCCAGCATGCTGTAGACACGTTTTCTACTCGTTCGTCGTCATTCGCCGAAGAAGTTTTTTGAAGACTCTGTGTATTGTTGAGACTTGCCGTTGTGAACACGTGGAAAATTTTACGAAAGTGCAGTGTCGCAGGAAAAAGGCACAACGCGTCGAAAAGAAGGGCTGGCGGCGTGTTCAAACCTTCCTTGGCACGCCGAAGTGCCGTGTCTCTGTGCCTTCGCACGCTTGGATACCGACCAAGAACCGACGCCGTGTGTATGTGTTTAGCGAGTGCAATGTGCGTGAAGCTGTTCGTGCCTCTGGATCAGCGTCTTTTCCCCTCGCGGTTTAGGAACGAGCTTAATCCAGCGTCCACTAGCGACGGAAGATGGGGGGAAGGTACGTCTTTTTTTCGTCCTTAGACGATTTACACAATACCGTGCACAACAGCTCCTCATCACTGATCAGTGCTGGCTTATTATCAACCTACTTAATTGCACTTGACGTTTGAGCGCGGCTCGCCTAATTGTAATTGGTCAACAGATTGCACACGACCATATCGGCCGCGCTTCAAAGATTTTCATTCTCGCCGTCTTGTACTTTTGCTTTCGAAAACCCCCTGGCTCCACAACGTTGCCCTATTCGTGCTCCCACGGAATCTATTAGAGTAGATTTGGGACATAGCCATGGTTAATATAGTACATAAAAACACGTACAGATCTCCCCCTTTTATTGATAGCAACTCACCGGAACAGCTGGACGATCCAGAACTCCGTGGCCGATATATATAAATGATCTAAAGGCATCTACGCGCGACACACGTTCAGAACTTTGGCGCGGCGTCAATTCTTGACCGGTATCCAAGCGTGCGAAGGCACAAAGATGGATCACTCGGCGTGCCAAGGAAGCTTTGATCACGCCGCGACACCGGCGACACGTTTTCGACGAGTTGTACCTTTTGATGCGGCTTCACGCACATTGCACTCGCTGAACACATTCACACGGCGTCGGTTCTTGGTCGGTATCCAAGCGCGCGAAGGCACAGAGACACGGCACTTCGGCGTGCCAAAGACGCTTTGAACACGCCGCCAGCCCTTCCTTTCGACGCGTTGTGCCTTTTTCCTGCGACACTGCACTTTCGTAAAATTTTCCACGTGTTCACAACGGCAAGTCTCAACAATACACAGAGCTCTCAAAAAACTTCTTCGGCGAATGACGACGAACGAGTAGAAAACGTGTCTACAGCACGCTGGAAAACCGCAGCAAAGGCTAGCAAAAACGGCAAATCGTATCCCAAGCGAGTGAAGTCCGGTGGCTTCACTTGCGGGAGCGGCAAGCGCGATCCAGCAATTGTCATTGAGATCAGTGGCAGACACAGTGGCAGACGCCGTTACGGAGTCTGCTTTCGATGCGAGCTGCGCTGCTTTCCCCCGGTGCTGCGCTTTCGTAGAACTTTCTCCGGGTCCTCAAAGATGAGGCTACCGTTCACGCCGGGTTTCAAGAATCTGCGTCGTCGAACAACTTGAATCAAGCACGAATTATTTCCCACGGTACAGTGTACTAGATCCACGGCTATTTGATGGCACCCGGCCACCATTGCGCTGTCCGCCATATTACTATGATGGCTAGAGATGATATAACTCTACCTAAAGATGGCCGCCAGTGACCGCATTTCGGTCCATAGGCGGAGCTGGTCAAACGCGATCCAGCAAATAGACATATAGATCAGTGGTTCAGAATTAGTTTCATGTCCAGAAAACGCGCACTGATCCTTATGCACCAGGGGGGTAAAGGTGGGTGAGGAGTGACAAATCCCGTGCGCCGACACCCGGGGTCCCGAGTGAACGATCGCAAAAGAGAGCGACAGAACACGAGAAAAAGAAAGCAACGTTGCCATGGTAAACGCGAAGAGTGAAAACCCTCAGCAATATAAAGAGTGATAATTTAACGTTGTAAACTAAATTCTGAGCTATTTTAACGCTTATAAAAAGCAATAAAGTCATTACGCTGCATTAACTTCTCTTCTGTCGAAATCTCGGAAATCTGGTGGTTGGGCAGTTTCGTATTTCTCAACCGCGCCAACCGCGCCCACCCGCGCCCATAGAGATCCTACATACTAACTCTAGAGGAAAAGGTCCGCCATTTTCCCATGCATTCTGGCTGCCGCAAGCGGCGGAGTATGCAGGCCAGGGGGGTAAAGGTGGGTGAGGAGGAGTGGCAAATCCCGTGCGCCGACATCCTGGGTCCCGAGTGAACGATCGCGAAAGAGAGCGACAGAACACGAGAGAAAGAAGGCAACGTTGCCATGGTAAACGCGAAGAGTGTAAACTCTCAGCAATATAAACAGTGATAATTTAACGTTGTAAACTAAATTCTGAGCTATTCTAACGCTTATAAAAAGCAATAAAGTCATTACGCTGCATTAACTTCCCTTCTGTCGAAATCTCGGAAATCTGGTGGTTGCGCAGTTTCGTATTCCTCAACCGCGCCCAGCCGCGCCCCACCAGCGAAGCCGGGTATATGGTTTAGTTTAGCGTTAACGCGAGGCCGTACATCTGCGCGCTATGCAAAAAGAAACCTTCGAAAGGAACGCGAGTATTTTTCCACCAGTAAGTTCGTGGATTGTTGAAGTTCACGAAACTGCTCTGATGATGTAACCGTGTTTGGGACCCAGAGGGTCTGCCTGCATGGTCCGCCGCTTGCGGCAGCCAGAATGTATGGGAAAATGGCGGACCTTTTCCTCTAGATTTAGTATATGATCTCTATGATGCAGGCAGACCCTCTGGGTCCCACATGGTTACCAACTGCCTTCGATTTCACAAATATATCATCAGAGCAGTGTCATGAACTTCAACAATCCATGAACTTACCGGTGGAAAGATATTCGCGTTCCTTTCAAAGCTTTCTTTTTGCATAGCGCGCACATGTACGGCCTCGAGTCAACGCTAAACTAAACCAGATACCCGGCTTCGCCGGTGGGGCGCGGGGGGGGCGCGGTTGAGGAATACGAAACCGTGCAACCACCAGATTTCGGAGATTTTTTAACAGAAGGGAAGTTAATGCAGCGTATTGACTATATTGCTTTTTATAAGCTTTAGAATAGCTCAGAATTTAGTTTACAACGTTAAATTATCACTGTTTATATAGCTGAGAGTTTTCAGTCTTCGCGTTTACCATTGCGACTGTCGTCCTTCAGCTGGCAACGTTGCTTTCTTTCTTTCGTGTTCTGTCGCTCTCTTTCGCGATCGTTCACTCGGGACCCAGGATGTCGGCGCACGGGATTTGCCACTCCTCCTCACCCACCTTTACCCCCCTGCCCGCGCTCCACCGGCGAAGCCGGGTATATGGTTTAGTTTAGCGTTACGCGAGGCCGTACATCTGCGCGCTATGCAAAAAGAAAGCTTCGAAAGGAACGCGAATATCTTTCCACCAATAAGTTCGTGGATTGTTGAAGTTCACGAAACTGCTCTGATGATGTAACCGTGTTTGGGACCCCGAGGGTCTGCCTGCATGACCCGCCGCTTGCGGCAGCCAGAATGTATGGGAAAATGGCGGACCTTTTCCTCTAGAGTTAGTATGTATGATCTCTATGTTATGCACATTAGAGCACTATAGGAGCTATATAGTGTTCTAATCGATGAGGTAGAGGGGCTTATAGCGAGTTCGTTTCACACGCACTGGCACCGTTCGAGTTCTCTCCCAGAATGCATCGCACTCACAGAGTGCTGCACGGAAAACTAGACTCAAACGAACTCGCCAAATGCACCGAGTGCAGAAGACTGATGCTGCCGCCATCTATGTTGTAGAAAAGGTACCGACTTCAAACCGAAACTAGCGCCTTTCTGTTCGGAATGATGCGTGGGAATGCGAGAATGCGGTCGCTACCAACGTTTATCTACAAACATTGGTCGCTGCAACATGTAGTTTATAGTTGCGATGACTTCAAGCAGCTAGGCTGCCGTAGAGATAATTACTGACGGCGTAAATTTCCGCAACCAGCTGTTTATAAAGCAGCTGGTTGCGATCTTTCAATTCTTATAACCGTTTACACTGAAGAAAACTGATGATGCTGTCCGTGCAGAAGCTTGATCCGTTTGAGCATGGTATTATGCGTGAACCACTGAAAGGGTACGGCTTAAAACTAGCCTGTTGGAATATCCAGCAAAACTGGGACTTTCGATTTGGATCGTCATTATAGGTGGATGCCTTGGTGAGGGCGTCGAGAACGAGAGCTTTCTCGAACAAAATACGACGGGGCAAGTTAGCTAACGTAAATAAATGTTAAACATAATGATGTTGACCAATCCTCGGGTAAAGTCTCCATCTTTAGCTTTCTCTGATGCTTATAACCAAATACTTTACTAGGGAAAATACATTCCACTCCTCTCAAATACAATAGCCTCGGCGCGGGCAGGTTTTTTGGGCTTGGCGAGAGCCATCTATCATCGGGGAGGTCTCGGCTATCGATGATATTGATGTTCTACATACCAAATTCATTGCTGTGCAAATGCGCGAGACACGTGCCGCGCGCAACTTCTAAGAATAACATGGCGTCTAAACTCTAGCTCAGTGGTGCGGTAAATACTTTGCTGCTGCGCTGTGCCGCCATGATCTTCCCAAGGGTCGCACGTTCCACGTGCCTCGTGCATCGACGCACCTTGCGCTACTTTTGAAACATGAAGGGGCTTTAGGCGGAATCGGAGACGACACCGCCGCGGCCGCCGCGAACATCCACGTGCACATGCGCGTGGACTGACGCGGACCTCCACTCCGTCAGGGCTGGATTTGGCGCTATAGGCGATCTGTCTAATGCAAATGAGCAGAGTGGAATCAGAGCCGTATATGTAGAGAGTTTGGCCATTCGTTGGGAAGTATAGGAGACAAATGAGGAGGCGCCATTGGCCGAAAGCGGGCTGGGCGTCTTCCAGGGCGTCTTCAGAAATTCGAATGTGACCAACCAGAAGCCGGAAATAATACCCTGGCGGTGGTCGCGAGAAACAAACCTGATAACTGCATTGGAGTAACTTTCGATGGCTGAATATAAGGTACACGTGATGTACCAATCACGCTCATCAAAAATGATGGTGGAAGAGTGCGACTAGCGGAACGATCGACATAATCCGTACGCCAAACGCCGAGGGCCGGGAATCTGCCGTCCGAGCGGTCACACACTGTCCGCGCAAAACAGAGTTGAGCGGCGCATTCGTTTCTTACATCTTTCTGGATGATCATGATAAAAAAACACGTGACTCTATTTTCAACCACAAAGAGTTACTACACTTCCACTCTTACGCACTTATTAAAACCATATACGAACATAGACTTTCGATCAGAACTGTTTCTCGCTACCACCGCTAGGGGATTCTTTTCGGTTTCTGGTTGGTCAAGAGAGCATGCCAAGCCTTCTTTCCGAATCTGGTACACGCCCTGGCTCTGCCCGCGCCTCCCATTGACCAAACTCTCTATATATACGGCTCTGATTGGAATGTATTCCCCTTAGTAAAGTATTTGGCGGTACTTTGAAAATGATTTCTGCAGCCTCCATGGTCCAAATTGAAAAATAACCTCGATATTCGTGATCCTGGATGCGTCGCAAAGCAAGTGACAAGGTACGCACGCACGCAAGCTGTGGGGTATGCGAGAAGACAAAAGTTCACGAGGTGGCCAACCACCAGGTGTAATACAGTCGGCCGAGAGCAGGTGCCCCTGGTACCTGTGACGGTTGGTCCTTTTCCCCGTAGTTCAGCGTTCCACTGAAGGGAGAGGTGGTTTGGGCGCATCCGCTACGTGGCGCCCATAACTACGCCAACGCCGCACCCAAGGGGTGGCAGGACAGCGACAAAGCGGTCGCTGGAGGGAGAGAGAATAAACGAGATGTGAGATTCGCTCTTCTAGTGCACTGGAAAGGGTCCGGAAGTCCGTGTCGACGACTTCCTCGCGGAGTCGTCGACACGGACGAGCGCTGAGACGAACGGACGGGGCTTGTGGAGGGCTCAAACGGAATCTCTGCTGGTGGGGCTGTTCGATCTGTGTAGCCCCAAACACACGTGACACTTAGTTGGTTTCTCTTCTTTCGTTGGTCCTCGGGGGAAATAATGAATTCCAGATCACAGGTTAACATTTCATTAAGCGGTTTTACATCGCCGTTAGACACAGGCTTTATAGTCGGTGACAGTCTAAAAATTAAGAGTGATCACCGCCTCCATCTCGTGCTTTCTGCCTCTAGTAAAATTTTGTCTCGCACGCAGACGAAGCCCGGTGAAAGGCAACAAGCGCGTGCTGGAGGCGGAGCTTCCCCTCAATTCTTAGGCTGCCACCGACTATAGTGAGCTCTGTCTGCAATGTCAGAACTGAAATGACGTCACATGTCAGTACACTACGGATTACTATTAAGAGCTAGGGAACCTAGAGTCCTGCATTTATTTATCACAGCCTATACAGGAAAGAAGACATGTTTTGTGAGTTGCATCGGCGCTTCACGTTATATTTCACACGTCCTTCCGTTTGGGCCTCAAATAAATGGATGTGATTGTTTTTTCCCTTAATTTTCCTTGCAATATTTGACGGTTTGAATCAAACAATATTACGCACGGTGTTTTTTTTTTTGGACGCGGTTTTATTCTAAACCAGATTTCATAAATATTTGAAATAGTAATCGATATACTACTAAGATTTATTGCGGTCCTCGGAGTGACGTAGCAATAAAATATTGAATATGCCTTTATATTCTTTAGGGCCATGGCCTACGATGCTGTTCAATCGCCCCAGAACGTCTTACAGGCAGTTCGAGAAAAACTAAACATAGAAAAGGTGAATATTGTTTGCAGGGTCCAAACATTTTTTGTCGGAAATAGTTGTATTCAGAGACTAATGGCTCCTTGCAGAATCTCATGTAAGATATTTAATTAGGACATTTTGAAACGTTTACAGTTGGCATACATGGAGTCAAACAAAAATGGAACGTTTGAATGTCGTTTTTTACTACCAATATGAGTAAAATAGTAGTGCCGATTTTCACGTTTGGATTTTAAAAAGATCACTGGTACCAGATTAGATCAAACAAGAAGAACTGAATTTAGCGAAAAATGTAAATAAGTATGTTTTCTCTAAAGAAAAATGCTAAAAAAAGTAAGATTTATGTACCGGCGACTTTAATATAAAGCCTATTTTCTCCAGATATCAGCGATCAAAAAACTATCGCTTCTTGTGTTCAATGCGAGAGGTAATACATTCGTATATTGTTACGGTATTTGGTATAAAAAAGTAGATAAGTCTTACAAAAATATGTATGTTGACACCACATCATGGAAGCTGGAATATATCTAGAAATTAAATAGAACGAATTGACATATTTTGTTGGAATTATAGCAAAAAAGTAGCAAGTTGTAAAATAGCCCCCTTTCCCCCTCTCCCCTTGATTTTCTTGAAGCGAATTCCCGTAACTCTTAATCCGACCCTGCCTATTCGTCTCGTAACGGACTTCTAACTAAATAATAAAACACAGACACACACAGACACACATATTTATAGACCCCTTTATGTTAAAAAAAAAGAAAAAAAAGAAAAAAAAAAACTTGTTTACTTGAGCATTTTCAGAGTATCAGCGATCCAATGTGAGTAAACGCTCACTTTGACTTGAAACCCAGGCTCAAGCACTCCCCGTCGGTGACTGAAAGACGTGATCCCGACTTGCAAAGATCTGCGTCCAATCCTCTCCACGGCAGGACCGCCAGAATCACCCTAAAATTGATGTAATAAGACATATTACAACTCGCTAGTAATGGGACCAATTGAGCAGCGTGAAAAGTGCAAGTCACTGGGCCTTTTTTGTTTGTGATTGGTTCAGCGATGCGGAGCGCAAGTTCGTCTGCTTCTTTTGCAGGGCTTATGGTGACGTCAGAACGCCGAGCTCTGCTTGGCTCCGATTGAAGGATAGTGGGTAGACCTCAAGGGCAGCTTGCTTCGAGGTCTACCCACTATCCTTTCAATCAGAGCCAATCAGAACGCGGCGTTGTTCTGACGTCACCGCAGCTCCTGCGCAAAAAGCAGACGACTTGCTCTCCGCATTGGTCCCATCAGCTCATAGCGTCGGCTGCGTCTGGACTTTGGCTGAAACGAAGCAAAGCTGTATCATAGTCACCGAGAGCTGAAGAAACGTAGGGCGTGGCCAGACTTGGGAAGTAATCAGTTACAAGTAACGGGTATCTTTTCAAGTAATTTTGTAATTGCCACGTTATGTTTTTCAGAAGTAATTTGTAATGTAATTTCGTTACAAATTATTGGTAACGGTTTACTTTAATTACTCGCCACTTTTTAAAAATGTCAGTATAATACAGTAACTGGAGCAATACGAGCTGAAAATTCAGCAGCATAAAGATAGCAAGTTCAACGAAATAGAAAACATCAGGAAGGGGAGAATAGCCGAAAAGAAAACACGATTTTTTGTATGACCGGTCACTAGAACCACCGGAAAAACAGGCAAGGCATGTGCAAATATACGAAAGACAAAGATCAAGTAAGACAACGCCGAGTAGGTTTTCTGTTGCCTTCCATCGTGTTTTGCTTCTGCTCTCGGGCAGGAGAAAGGTCTTCGTGCTTATTAGTTGTTGTCTTTTACACCGTTTCACCCTTTCCAATTTCTTCGACGTCTTCCGCCACCTACACAGACATCAAATGCGGTTCCGTAACCCCTCGCTTGGCGGGCTCACAACTCGCGTAACAGACGATGTAGCCTCGCGCGAGGGGGTCAAATTCTCTTTGTCTTCGATATGCGCTACTCTATTCTAGCACGCTCTTGAGTACAGTACTCTTGAGGCACGGCTGAAAAGCGCCCGGCGCGAGGCTAAAAGCATCGACTTCGAAAGTACGGACGAAAATTCTTTTGGTTTACTTGTCTGGGCATGGTGGTCGAGTCTACTCCTCACTTCACAATCAACTGTCAACATAATAAGGGGGAGGGGTGGTTAGCCACTTAAAGAGTGCTGAAAGAGAGACAGAGAGAGAGAACGCGTAAAAGTGCTACGATCCCCTATTTTTCTGTAAGACCAATGGCCACCGCTTCTCTCGCTTTCTATGCCCTCCCTCCCCTGGCCTCCACGAATATTGGTATGAAAGTGAGAACCGCTGAACAATGGATAACCCGCAGCCGCCACTTTTTCTCTGAGTGGACGAGTTTTCGGTCATGAAGTGTCCGTCGTCTCCATGGCCCTTTCTTAATGGGATGTTCAAAATTCAGGGCAATAAGAAGAACGGAAACTTAGAGTTTCAGTGCATACTTTGCTTATAATGCAATTAAATGAAAAGGTGCATGCGAGCTGGAAAAGAATGACGAAAATAATCCCTGGAATATGGGAACAAGAGGGACAAAGGACAAACTTAAGCTGTGTTTGGAGATTTGTGTTTGTCCTTTGTCCCTCTTGTTCCCCTTCTCCAGGTATTTTTTTTGTCATACTTTGCTTGCAAAAAAACACACATTGTCATCAGCAAGAACAACAAACTCTAATCTACGGAAACACATCAAGGTGAGTTGGGACACCTGCATTCTGCATCGGCTACACAGTGTAACGTTAAAGCCATTTTTTTTTTCTTGTGAATAACAAGCGAAACACCGGAGTCAAATGGGAGCTTTCGTGGATCGCTTCTTTAGCTCCGAATCTCGTAGCGGAGGTAGACGCTGCTACTGAGCATGCGCACCGCTAGCTTTGTCTGCAAAGTTCCAGGGATCATTTCCGGAGGCCGTAAGCTAGCGGGATGGCGGGTGTGGTTGCAGCTTTCGGTGTCTTGTCAGCTTACAGGTGAACGGAGTGCAGCTATTCACTTTCTCTTAAACACAATATTTTATTTTTACAAGGAATACCATAATACCGGCGTGTGAGAAATCAAAAGTAGTGTTGTCGAACATTTTTGAGAAATATCAAAAATTGTTTCTATCGTTTTCTGGATAAATGTGTGAAAAAAGTAGCGTGAAAGTAATTTGTAACGTAATGAGTAAAGTAATCCGCTAGTTTTCAGCGAAAGCAATTTGTAACGGTAATCCATTACATTCGAAGCTCGGTAATTTGTAATTGTAATCCATTACATTTTTCAATTATCGAGCACAAGTCTGGGCGTGGCGAATCCTAGGCATCTGACCACCGCTCCACAGCCAAACAGATTGCGGCATATGCCGATAAGAATGCCGACGAGCCAATCATGAAGCGAGAAATGTGAAAAGAATAAGCCACGCCCTAACCTTTTTGGAGCTCTCACCGACTATGGGTGAATCCCGCAAGAGCTAACCCTGATATTCGAACACTTTGAAAATATTTGTCTATTTACCTTATGGAGATCAGATCAAACACTCCCCACAAACTGCTTGAGGACTCCCCATTTTCCCGTTGGTTGCACAGCGAGACACACCAGTAGTACGGCATCACTTCTAGACAGTAGCAGCGCTTTGCCCATAGCCTCAAACGTGGGTCGCCATGTATGAGGCTACGAAACGAGGTTGGAGCAACTTCTCACAAATGGCGCGCGAATCTGAATAGGGCATGTCTAATATACTCCAGAAATAGTCCCAAACGCCCAAGGCTTACTTACGCCATACTCCAGAAATGGACCTAAGGCCCACGCCCAAAACTATTAAGTTTCTTTGGGATGATTAGGTCATCGTCAAAGAGAATAATATTGTTATTTTACTTTTAGTACTGATCAATCAAAAACGATGTCAAAAATCGCTTCTGTCGCTACGCTGATTCTTGACGAAATGCATCAGCAGTTAGCGCAGGAGTTCCGACTCAGCAAAGGATGATACTTGCACACTCGCAACAGTCTGCATATTGTTGTGTTCGGAGGATGTAGCCACCATCAACGCTTACAATTCGCATACCGTTGTCTATGAAGAGCCAATCTCTCCTCGCGTGTTTCGGTGGTTTCGCACAAACTGCATCGTCGCTGCGCTTCGATTTTACGTTGTTGTGCGCCACGGCCGCTCAATCCCCTCCTCTCCCGCTCCCGCGACGCGCCATTGGAAGCGTGTGGGAAGACTCTTTCCCTCTTGTAAAAGGGAAAGCGGACGTGACGAGCGAACGAAAGGTGCGAAAGAGCACGGCGGCTCAAGGAAACCAGTCCAGTCGAGTCCAGTCCAGTCCAAAGCAGTCAAAAACCAAACCATGACCGTCCAAACGAAAGACGGCTGCACGCACCAAGGCAATAAATTATAACACATTTAAAACGGTGCCCTTGTGTACTATACAGTGCCGACGTACCTTTCCCTGCTTTTTTCCATGTATCCCAGCGCAGAACATTATTTTGGGGTTGAATAACCTCGGATAGAATCTCTGGCAGAAATCGTTGGTTCTCACAGGAACGGTGATAGCCAACAAACGGCTGCTTTGGCTTCCAATTTCTTCACACATGCAAGCAGGCATATCATTAGACGTTTGCGCTATGGAGACAAAACGACGTCAAAGGCTTGCTGCCTTTGACGTCGTTTCGTCGCACATGTATCAAAGGCCCGGCGGAGGGCAACAAACGCGTGATGGAGGCGAAGCTTATACTG